>NC_134276.1:62379232-63031732 GCF_949628215.1 Phalacrocorax aristotelis | reverse complement strand
CCAAGGAAGGAGAACAGATGAGGGTCATGTCAGAAAACATTTGTGAATTACTCCAGAGGCACTGGCAAGGAGTTGAAGGGAAGAACACTCACAGAAACATTCGTGAAATTTTAGCTGGGAAGAATTTGCATGTTCTGAGGACCAGGTAGGTGACCCGCTGTATTCCCCACTAGAATGGCTTTGGGTTTCAGATTAATGCAGTTAACCATGTAATACATCTTCTGCCAGAAATGTACATTGCTAATTCTTCTGAGATCTATGATCTTTTGATAGGTGACTCTTCTCATCAAACAACTACAAACAACTTATTTTAAAGTTTCATGTTGGGAGTTTCAAAATACCTTGGCGCGAAGGGGGTGGTGAAGGAGTGTGCGGGGGGGAGATATTTAAGAGGGTTGGGGCACAGGGACTGCTGGAACTCTAATATGATCTCATATGGGGAAAAGAAAATATCAGATGCTGGGAGGGTATAAAAAGCAGCTGGAAGTTCCAAATGTGAAGCCATGTCTGCTTTCTGGAAAGCACATTTCTGCACACACCCAGTAAAGGTCAGGGATACTGTCAGGGAAGATATCAAAGGACATATCTTTTGATATTTTGCTTGGAAGTTATATTATATGCATGTGCCAGAAATCTGGTCCTATCCTCACTAAAAGCAGAGACAGTTGGCTGCAGGAATGCAGCTGAGGGTATCAGTGAAAATACATGAGATGATAGGGAAACACAAGGGGAGGGAAGGTCAACATCCTCTCCCTCCATTACAGACAAAAGTGAAAGCTGTTATCCTCAGGTCACAATCCCAGTGCCTGTAAGCTGACATGACTCAGAGCAAGCAGGACCTCCACCCATTTCCAGAGGGGAAGCATCAGGTACATTGGCTAACTTGGAATAAGTGCTCTGTGACCATGAAAGATAACCTACCGCATATTGTTAGTGAGAAACTAGAGATGAGGGTGTTGTGCAATGTGATGTACCTGAATTTGGGGAAGCAGAGTCAAAAGAAGCAGTTCAGGCACTTTACATCCATCATTCCTTCCTTCCTTCCTTCCTTCCTTCCTTCCTTCCTTCCTTCCTTCCTTCCTTCCGTCCATCCATCTATCCATCCATCCATCCATCCATCCATCCATCCATCCATCCATCCATCCATCCATCCACCCCTGCATTTGGAAGAGTACTGTCAAATACGTGAGCCTTGACAGAAAATCCTTGGGAAAGAATGAAGAAATCAGGAGAGGGCCAACAAATTCTATGGGCTCATTTTACCTAGAGACATCGAGTTACAATTAGATGTGCTTGGAATGAAATACGGGCTTGCTGAAAGGAGCATGTCGGGCAATGAGGTCACAGGATGGAATATGAAACTTTGATCTGGGAAACTGGCATTTTGAAGCTGACGTCTGATATTTTATGAAAACTGCATTATTGATAGGAAGAAACATTTTACTTTTGGATGTAACAAATGTACCTTCCAAAACCGAGTTTGTAACCAAACTTCTGTAGGATAGTTACAAAACACATCTGCTTAGCTATTTCACTAAGGTGCAGGAGATGTGGAAAACAAAGGCTATATCAGTACTTTATTGTATGAATAGAATATGCTTACTAATTTACCCATTTCATATTATTCTGCAAGCAGTACGGAGTTAAACCAAAAGAGACTTCTATAGGGAAAATGAAAGGAAATGAAACAATTGCAAACACCAGGAAAAGAATGACAAGCCATTTTTTCCAAAAAGCATACCAAAAATCCTTCAGAGATTTTTAGATGAACACTTTTGGATAATGCTGTCTGATCTACTGTAATGAAGCTAATGTATTTTCTAGGGCAGTGAGACCAGGGGCAGAATTTACGACTGAAGGTACACAGTTGAAGATTATTTCTGAAGAGAGAAGTGGAAACAAAAAGAAGCTGAGTGAAATAGCATGTCTGTATTTATAGGTAGGGGTGGGGCCTTAGTCCATTCCTGTCCCTGTTTTGGCACTGGTTTCTGTGGTGTGCTCTCCTGGGTTGTCTGGCTTAGTCATAGCACCACAAGCATGCAGCTCCCCAGTCTCAAAGGGAAGGCACTGAGAGTGCAGCAGCACGGTGTGTCTGCTGCTACGCAGATCTGGGTGCAACTGGGCAAAGGGAAGCCAGCATAGGCTTGCAAACAAAGGATAAATTTAGAAAAAAGCACATACAGGCTTGTTATTTAAACCCTGTTCTGTGCATATTGTTTGTGTTTGGTGGAATATAAAAAGCGTTTGTTTTAAAGAACCTCTTTTGGGATTAGTTTTCATTAATGGAGGGCCAGAGAGGAGTTTTCAGCTGAGTCCTCTGTAAGAGCTGGGACTGTCTGATTTGCAGTGATGGGAAAACTGCAATGCAGAAGTCGAGTTTAAGTATGGTCAAACAAAAATTTTCCCTTTTGTAAGAGATAATATAAGCCTTATGACCCAAGGGTGAGGTGCAAGACAAATTACAAAAACACAGCTTGTCCTGTAACAGCAGAAAGAGAAGAGGCACCCCAGGCCCCCAGTGGGAACAACTGAGGTGGAAGTCAGGCGACACATGGCTTCATTGGAAGGAGCCTGGACTGCACTGTGTGTGGCTTGGGCAGGCAATGGCAAGACGCAGGGTTTGGCCAGGGAGTGGGTACATGTTTAAGTGCCAACTAGGTCAGGCACAGGCTTCACTCAGGCTCTAGCAAGCAGGCTAATATCAATTATAACAGCCAAGGGAGGGGAGATATTTCATACCTGTTATCTCCTTGCAGTCATCTTAGATTGCCCGGGTGTGATTCTTAAGGCAAAACTCCCTAAATCCCATGAGGGTCCTGTAATGGAGCAGCATGCTTTAAAAAGCATAGCACAAATCTTATGAACCCCTTAATGGGTCTTGGATCTACCTAAGGTAAAGCTGGCATTGCATTGGATTATTGTCCAGCATTCCTCATCAAAATCACCTCTGCTGGTATTTACAAAGCATGAGCAGGAAGTATAGTATGAATGCTATTTTTCATACTACATATGGTGTTTGCATCTATTGTTCTGATTTTGGGTTATATGCAGTGTATTTTTAAAGATGTTATGTAAGCTAGGAACCTTCACTGAAGTGAACTTCTACTGCAAAAAAGCCCCCAAACCCCTAGCAAGATAAAGCCTTTTAGTATGCCATGGCACTTTAAAAACTGTCACTTTGAACTTTAATGCTAGTATTTCAGGGGAAAGAAAGGTCTAGAAATAACTCAGGGGTAGTAGGTAGCAATGCTTCCCTAAAGGAAGGAATCCTTTTATACTAGGATGGACAGATGGATAGATGGGTAACTGGGTCCAAGGGTGATGTGACAGTATTAATCTTAGAAGTCCCCGCTGATTCAAACTCTCTGACCACAGAGTCCTATATTACTCAGCCAAGATGAACAACCCTGTGGCTATTAACGTGATGTAACCCTATGGAAGTCATGCTTAAACTCTTTGTAATGCTCCATAGTTACCCAAGAGTTACTAGTTGTGCATGTAGCTGTATATGTTGTTCCAAAAGCAAGTAATACTTTAAAAGTAGGTATAAAGGTGGGGTACAAAATGATAATTTAGCATTTACCCTGGTTACTCTGTCTGATTAGATTAAAGACCATCATAAAAATTCTTCTGCAATGATAAAATTCTGCAGATAAGAGGAACCATGTTTTATCACCTGTACACCTACAAAAAAATCCCAAGTCGTGTATTTTATCTCTTCTTCTACATGACACACTTTCCAAAACCACTTGAATACACCCAATGTCAAGTTCAACTTAACTAGACACTTCTGCTCTCAGAAGCAATCTTGTAGAGTAACTTTCTTCCATTCTGACACTGTCTGAGGATTTTAAATCAGTACAAACTGTAAAATGAGGAACCTTAAATGTTATAACTGAAAAAAGCAATTGCCCTACTTCATTAATTCCACCAACAATTCCATGTGTGATTTACACTCATACTCCCACTTTAATGTCCTTTCAGCCCATAAACTGTTTTGAGGTCTAATTTATATTACTTCAGGTATTTCTCTGAATTTGCTGAGGACAGCAAATAAATCTGCCTCTTGTCTTTCTGATTGCTGGCATTCTTTAGCACATAGCAAAGGGTTTTCACACTTTGTGTGTGGTGATTTTGTGTTGTAGAGTACTGCTTTATATTGAAATAACAGTATCAAATTAATTTGATCTAATCCCTGGAGCTGAATTCCAACCACAAGGCCACATAGGGAATATATCTTTTATTTATAATTCATTTACTACTGACAATCATAGTGGCAATTTCATTAAATGAAATATATCCCAAACCCAAAATCCCATTAATATGAACTTATCATTGATCTGACTTTATTAACTTTACTGACTTGTTATATTTCTTTCCAGAGGATTAATAAAAATATATTTCCATTAATATTTTTTAAAATATGTATGTATAGAATTGTTTTAAATAGTTCAGAAATAAATGTTTTGGACAAATAAAAGAACTGTCCTCTCTTCTAATAATAAACTTTTAAACAGGTCACTATTCCTTAAAATATAGAAAAGGTTAGTCATTCTAAAAGTCAAATCTGCCTGGAACTATTTCTCTAAGGGTTAAAAATAAAATAGACTTTTCAAAACTAAAGCAGGCTGAATAACAATCCAATTTTAACCTCACAGTTTCTTTGAATAGTGTAGAGTAGTCCTCCTTTCTTATCAGCTGGGCAGGGATTTCCTGCTACTGAGCACACATTTGTGTCTTAGACAATATAGAGGGTATGAACATTAGCTACTGTATTGCTCTTACAGTGCACCACAAATAAGCAACAGAAAGCTATTTTATCTTTCTCTCAAAAGATATTTTCTGCTGTCTGTATTAATTGGCATTTCAGATCATGTGCTGTCACTTTTACGTTTTGCTAAGGCAAAAGAAAAGGAAAAATATGTATTGCAGCTATTGTTGTTATTAAGATAAAGCCTGAATTTTCTTACAGAGATTGATTTGAAAAGACACTATAGAGCTTGACAGTTCTTGTTGGTTATTTTAATTTAATAGACAATTTTGCATGCTATTGGCATGGGACATGGTCTCAGGCTACAGCTTTGTTCTACTGATTATTATTTGAAATGAAATAAATATTGAAGCAATGGTAAACCTAACTAAAGACTAAATTACTATGCTAGATAAATCTCAGTAAACAATTATTGAAGAGAAATTTGGCAATACACATAATAAATGATTGAATATTCAACTGATAAACACCTTTTCTGCTGGATGAGGGACTAAGGTGCACACAAATTATTGGCCTTATTTGGATATTTTAAGGTGCTCATATACTGGCTTTGGAGGCTGTATTATCCCTTTCTATAATTCAGTCATTTCAGGTCACTTTAATATTACTTCTTCCATTTCTTTATTTTAAGGCAGTTGAAGATGTTTATGAGCAAAGCATGACTGAGCCAGCCTTACAAGTATTAAAATGTGATATGAAATTGAAAATTGAATCTTGTATATCAGAACTTTTTCTCTTCAGCAAAGACCCAGAGAGCGCTACTAAAAAAGCCTGACAATCAACCAGATTTAGTAACCTATCCAAGTCTAGGTAGTTAGAAACACACTGTTCTACTGAATTCTGTGAATTGATGGTTAAGATGTTAAGCTGGGGTATGATTCTAAAAATGACCAGTCTTTCCTCAAAATAAATATAAAAGAATATATCTGCTCTAACCCCGCAAATGGATTTAGCATAGTGAATTTTAGATTAGTGCACTGCAACCTTAGAGATCAGTAGATAATAAAGGAAGTGTGCACATATGTCCTATATGAACATGATTCAGCTGATTTTTAAAACATGGGAAAATCTTTTTGAATCAGGTTTGGCTTAGTCTCTGTAGTATGCATCAGTCTTATTCCAAAGAGTTTTCCTAGGGCTCTGTGTGTTGGTCACAACATTTTCACTGTAATTTTGTGTTCCATCTGCTGAAGCTTTATTGATTTTAGGGACTGCTTCTTTGTGTGTGTGTATCTGTTATGATAGACCTGTAATTATGTGGCCAGTATGAGCCAAATCCCTCCTCTTCCCCCCACTCCCTTCCACAGGTGCACAGACTTGGAGAGTGGAAAAAAAATTACAAAATCATAGAGAGGATGAGTCTGATCTCTTTCCAGCCTATTTTCAGACCATGGTGTTCTCCAGCTTCAAGCACACAAGCACCCCAGTGCTTCCAGAAGCAGGTTTCCAGGCAATGACTGCTGACTCCATGCTGCTTCCATGTCCTTGGTCTTCCTTTCTCCTGGCCTCTGCACTCTTCTGTCTGCCCTCATCTGGCAGGAGATTCTCAAATGCCTTTTTCTGCAGGTCCTAGGATTGCAGCAAAATCTTTTACAATCTCATGATAAGCCAAACACACTAGATTTTTTTTTTTACATGTAGAGACTCTACTCCATGAAGGCATTTCATCAGGATTTGAGAGAAGGGACTTCCATACAGAATGGCCTCCTATGGCTGTTCTGATTCACAATGGGATGCATCAAGCTTTTATAGGTGAAAGGGCACGGTTTTATCCTTTTACCTGGAAGCTCGCTGTTAAGACTACTCCACTTATACAGTTCTCACTTATGTGAAAATCTGCTGTGACTACAAATTGCTCATCCTACTAGTTATCAATGAACTTTAGGTAATCCAGCCCAACAAAATTGCTTATCTTTTATTTTCACAGTTGTAATGGGTCTGGTTGGCCAACACTGGGCACTACAAAGGACTGTGATTTGTTAATCTTGCCAGGCCACCAGATGCCCACCCAGTCGTTCTCTCACACCCCCTCCTCAGCAGACAGAAGAAGAAAATACAATGAATAAGCTCATGGGTTGAAACAAGGACAGGGAGATCACTCACCAGTTACTGTCACGGCAAAACAGGCTTGACTTGGGGAAATTAATTCAATTTATTGCCAGTTAATAACAGATGAGGATGGTTAGAAATAAGAACAAATCTAAAAACTGCTTCCTACAACCCCCTTCTTCTTTCCAGGCTCATCTTCACTCCTAACTCTCCTACCTCCTCCCCTCAGGTGGCAGAGGGTGATGGGGAAGCAGGGTTGTGGTCAGTTCATAATGCTTCATTTCTGATGCTCTTTCCTCCCCCCAGTCTTCCTCTGCTCCAGTGTAGGGTCCCTCCCATGGGATACTTTCCTTCAGGGAGTTCTCCAATGCGGGTCTTCAACATGGGCTGCAGCTCTTCAGGAACTGCCCTGGCACGGGTCCTTTCCAAGGCGTACATTTCTTCAGGAATGGACTGCTGTAGTGTGGGTCCCCCCCAGGGTCACAGGTCCTGCCAGAAAACCTGCTCCTGCATGGGCTTCTCTCCGTGGCTGCAGTTCAGGCCAAGAGCCTGCTCCAGCATGGGCTAGCCATGTGCTGTAGCTTCCCTGAAGGGCACATCCACCTGCTCCAGCGTGGGATCCTCCACAGGCTGCAGGTGGATATCTGCTCCACTGTGGACCCCCGCGGGCTGCAGGGGGATGACTTGCTTCACCATGGTCTTCCCATGGGCTGCAGGGGAATCTCTGCTCCAGTATCTGGAGCACCTCCTCCCCCTCCTTTTTCACTAACCGTGGTGTCTGCAGGGTTGTTTCTTGCACATTTTCCTCACTCCTTTCAGCTTTATCCTTTTTTAAATATGTTATCATGGGCTCAGCTTTAGCCAGTGGTGGGTCCATCTTGGAGCTGACTGAAGCTGTCTCTGTCTGACTGGTGTCTTCTTAAAGAAGCTACCACTCCAGCCCCCACCACCAAAACCTTGCCACCTACACCCAATACAACAGTTTTGTTAAACCCAAATGTAATTATGGCCTGTAGCGAATGCATTTAAACATGCAGGGAGAATAGGAAGCAGGCTGGACATGTGACAGGACCATGGCAAAAGAATGTCAGTGTATGGTAAAGGCATAAAAGCTGGCAATAGAAAGGAAATTTAGCTGCTAAGAAAATTGTTAATAATGAAACTGAGTTGTTACTCTTATATGACTATTTGACTAAGACAGGTTTTCCTTTTTTTTTTGTGGATTAGCACATACTTTATTTTCTGACCATCCTACCATGATGACTGAAGGTCATGATGGTGCATGGTTCATGAACTTCCTTCTTGATTTCAAGGTATAAAGAATGAAATTAATTCCTGTGCAAGTGAACCATCATGGGACAGCTATCATGCTCACTTCTGGAGAGGGGTCAAAGACTCTCTTTAGCATGAAATCAGTATTAAATCCCTGAAGCGTTTAGAATTTCCCTTTTCAGGTCTTTTCTTCCATCCTGTTTGCATTTATATTGGTTTAGTTCAAGAAGTATGCTGAATTCTGGGAAAAAATATATGTATTTCTTCCTTTGCTAAACAAAATGTAAATAAACTTTCTAAGACAACTCCCCTCACAGTATGATTGTAATAAGAAGACATATTGCCCAAGAGTTAATTGTGCTATTTCATATCAAAAATGTTTGTCCCAAAAGATTAATAGATATTTTATTTCTGTACTGTAAAACGTTATTTTCCCTTTGTTTTTCATTTGCTTCTCTATACTATCTTAATGGCTTTACTAACAAAAAGTCTGTTGAGAATTATATAAAATCTCTTTTGTCATGCTCATTAGAACAATTCATTGAATATTAAACATAGTAGATATCTCAGTGTTTTGGTATCTATTTTATGACTGGATCAATCCTAAACCATCCTAAACAAGTCACAGGCCTCAGTTTAGGATGTTTGTTTGTAATAAAAGCTCTCCTGCACCTGGCTTTGTGCTTTGTAGGAAACTGTTTTTCTCCAGGGTACAATTACATCAAGATTTTTTTTTCAGCCAGCAAGAAGAAAGAATAATGGGCAAAACTCAAGTTACACCAAATATTTGGTCTAGAGTTTGGCTTTGTAATCTATTGGATATTAAGCATAAGAGTTTGAAATCCCATGAGAACAATAGGTTACTATTTTGTGGATGTTTTAAAAGGTTCTAATTTAGATTAAACTTCCTTTAATTTTTTAGTTCATATCAGAGCCTTAAGTCAGGAGTGTGAACCATGTTTTAAGTAAATTTTCCCACTCCACCAAGAAGCAAGGTAGTGTTTTCTTTAGTGAAGTTTAATATTACTAATGGGCTTTATTCTGTGGAAGGGATTTAAGAAGCTAATTTGGATTAACTGGGGGTATTATTATTGTTTCTAATTGATTAAAAAGTGTTCTTTTTCTATACCAATGCTCTGTTTTTGTACAATACCTCCAGCTGTATGAGGCAGAGGTGGGGAAAGCATATTCCTGTAAATGGGTGTTCTAGAAATACAGACTTAATGGAATAAAACAGAGTGACTCAGAAACCACTTGCAATTTATAGTTTCAGATTAAACACAATATCAAAATATAACCTATTTTTACCATTGCAGAAAGGTAGCAGTGGTGACACTGAAATAATATATCAGCAACAAACCCTTTTGAGAATGTTGCCCAAAAAATCCATTGTCAATGTAGGGAATTATAGGAAATGAAGTGTGATTTCACTAGCAAGTCCATACAAATAAAACCCTGTATAAAACTGATACTAGAATTAGGGTCTTTCTTTAAGGAAAAGCCGTCATCTAATGCACTGTAAGATTATGCCAATAGCTAGACATCACCTCTTCTCCATATTGTTCATTTACTGCTTCTGTAACTGCCCTGTTTCAAGAATGTGAGAAAGAATGGCTTTGAGTGAGAGATGATATACTTTATTAGATGAGCTGACATAGAGCAGTTCTATATTCTTGTATAAAATTAGACATCTAAAATGTTAATAATTTTATAGAAATGCTGTTTATAATACCATCAGATTGTTTACAAATTGTTCCAATGTTCCAGGAATGATAGACCATGTCTTCTATAATATTAATCAGGAAGGGGGCATGGTTTAAGTCCCTCCCTGTCCCAGCGTATACGTAAAGGTTTGGCTACAAACTGTAAAATTTCATCATGCCAAAAGTGCAAAGCCATGAATTTGAAGGCATAAAGTGCCTGTTTTATTTCACCAGTCTTTGCCAATGGTTCTCTTCACAATTCTCTGACACTGGTCCTTGGCCATTAAAGAGGTTTCATTGACCTCCAGCTCTGCTGAACGTTGCGAACAAACTGTTTTTTTCTACACCTTTCCTTGATGTTCTTCTGTCTTCTATCCTTTGAGTCTGTACTCTTTCCCTTACTTACCATGTCCTAACCTTTCCTTTTCCATGGAACTTCAGACAAGTAAAATTACCCTACAGGAAAGAAAGAAATGGGCAAACAGTTTCTGAAAGGCTTATGACTCTGTTTCAGGTGGGGAGTCATCATGCTTCAGATTTTGAATGCTACATTAAATGTACATCATTACAAAGACTTTACATAGGCAAACTCTGCTGCTATCTGTGCACAACACAGAGAATCTCTGTTTCTATATTTATTTTATAAGTTATTAAAACAAGGTGTTTTTTTTGTTTTTTAAACATTATGTTAATGAAATATTAATGTTTGAATGGACAAATGATTCTCTTTTAACTCTGGATTCCCTTGGTTTTGTGTGTATTTTAAGCTAGGCTCTTGACAACTTTGAAGTCAAATTTCTTTTCATGTAAATGAAATACTTGCAGCTTAAGAATATGATTTAAATCTAAAGTATTAGAAGAGAGGGTTTCCTTTTATACAGTCCCCAGCAGAAGAGTGTTCTACTTTCCATTCAGTAACAGTGCTTGGACTATATCAAATGCAGTTTTTAAAGTGAGGTCATGATGCTATGATTCAAAATTTGTCAGATGTAAAGCCATAAGGGATTTTTAGAAGATGAAAAGACTAGACTTCTGATGTGACCTGATGCAGCTGAGTAACTCCCAAAGTCACAAGTCAGTTTCTGACTATAAAAGAGACATCTGATCAGATTGTCATGCTTTATGTTTAATGGAGTGTTACAAGGACTTTGACACAAACCATTACCCACTATTTACTTATTCAAGGCAGAAACCTACTGGAAAATTGAACGAAATTATCCATACTTTAACAGCTTTGAGCAGATTGCAGTATGATCAAAATTTCTAAAATATGCCCTTTTGAGAACAGTGATATTAAATGATTTTGAATTCTTGTATTGTACTTTAATCATTACGTTTTACCAAATAATTTTTAACATCAGGGTGCTAACTAGAAATGTTGCCAATATTGCAATTTATATCTGCCATACATGGCCATGTAACAGAAAGATCTATTATTGACTAGATTCAAATGGTAATCTGTTGTGAACCTGTTTTTCTTTCACATCTTATGACTCTTGGAACAAAACTATGTTAGTCAATTTTTTTAGTATTTACAGTACATTTGGGAATCGAAGCCATTGTAAAAATTACTAGCAATAACTCCAGTCTGATGTTATTAAGAGTTTGAATTTTTGACTCAGATAAGATGCTCAGAGGAATCTTGATCACATCAAACTGTGCAGAGGAAACCAGCTATAGAATAATTACTTCAAAGCCTATTGGTGGCTACTGAAAAATGAAAAGCTGGTAAAATCTTAATGCTTGTCGAGAGAGGGATGCTATTGTGAAATAACCAATGAAGAGAAGCATGATAGTTTTTTATAAATCCACAGTTATTACACATTGGGGAAAGTGTATGATTAGCATGGACTTGTTCTGAAACTTAGAAAGCTAAATGATTTGAAGGCTTTCTGAGGGTGGTATAAACATGCTCACATAAGGAAGAAGAGTGAAGTAAATATTCCAAGTGTTTTTCCCCTGCAGAAAAAATATAAACCAGGGTTTATATAATTATTCTCATATGTGATTACCAGTTGAGTTCACTATGGACAAATATTTGAGCTAAGTAATCCATCAAGCAGACTATATTTTCATTCAGGACACTAAAGATATAGAAAATAAGAAAAAAAGAATTCTAAACCTCTGACATCTTTTGGAAGTTGTGTAGTTAATAGAAAAGAATCACAAATAACATAGGGACTCTTCATTTTCCACTGACTGATATAGTGGTGTAAACCTCCTTACATGAGTCAAAGTATTCATTTACACAAGGCTAAACTGGACCCAAGTACTGCTTGTCTGAAGAGAAGAAATCCAAGTACTTCAGGATATAATTCAAAACCAAGGAGAGTAAAATGTTAAGTATTACTTAAGAAAGAAGGGTTTTGAACAAATAACTTTGCAGGGTGAATCAATTTACTAATCTGTATCTTTTTAAAGTGCAATCCATTGCTGAATTTTTGTGTGGACTTTACTTCTGATGAATCCTGTAATTGTAGAGATTTTTATCAGATTAAACTTTTCCCTACAAAGCAAAGGATCAAATTATTTTCACCATCTAACTGCATTAAGAGGGCCTGGAGGTCAATCATATCAACAACACATCTATCTATGTCAGAGGCAGAAAGTTGACTAGAAAGTATTTCTGATATCTACAATGGTATTGAACGTAACTGTCAAGAACCAGGTTTAAGTGAGAAGTTTTACATACATTTGAATAGTTTACTATTGAAATGCTCATATGGCTTCCAATATTTTAACCACATGTAAATATTAATGAAAGGATGTGCACAACACCTTGTTTTTTTGAGGTAGAGTGTCACCTTTGTCATCATTTGTGAATTTCAGAAAAATACCTTAAGACCTGATTTTCACATGCATTGTATTTGGACAACATTTTTGAAAGAACTCTGGTCCCTTTAGACAGACTTCTCTGAGAGTTCTACTAAACTGGTGTCCCAAAAAGGAAGTTGCTCATTAGATCATCTAAGCAGAACTAATTGAACATCTCATGGAATTGTAGAATCATTGAATAATTTAGGTAGGAAAAGACCTCTGGAGGTTGAATCCAACTCTCTGCTCAAAGTGGGTCCAATCAGTTCAGATAGCTCAGAGACTGTTCAGTTAATTCCTCAAGGACAGGAATTCCACAACCTCTTTGAGTAACCAGGTCCAGTGTTTGACTGTCTTCATAGTGAAAGCATTTTCTGTGACATCTAACTGGAATTTCCTGTACTTCAGCTTGGGTCTGTTACCTCCCGTCCTTATCTATACTCCTCTGAGTCTGGCTCTGTCTTGTCTATGTTGTCCCATTAGGTAGCTGTAGATAACAATAATGTTCTCTTTAACATTGCCTTCTCCAGGCTGACCAAACCCTGTTCTCTCCGTCTCTCCTTGTCTGCCACGTGCTTCAGCCATCAACCAAATTGTTAGCACACTATCAGTGCCTTCTACTAATGTCTTCTGCTGGGGAGCCTAGAACCAGGCAGAGTACTCCCAGCACTGTTCTCCAGCAGAACTTCCAGGTCCTTCGCTGTAAAGCTGCTCCCCAGCCATTCTGTCCCCAGCCTATGCTGTTGTATCGGTTGCTCAATCCCAGGTGCAGGACTTTGCATTTGCCTTTGTTCAAGTTGGAGGGCAGGGCTGCTATTCCAACTCTCAACTACTCTCCCAGTTTGGTATCATTTGGGAACATGCTGAGTGTGTACTCCATCCCATTGTCCACATTGTTAGCAAAGATATTAGACAGAATTGCCTCTAGTATCTCTCTCTGGAAGATGTCACTAGTAACCTGCTACCTGCTGGACTTATGTCACTGATCACAATCCCTAGAGCCTAGTGGTCCAGTGAATTTTCCACCCACCTTATTTGTCCACTTAATGAGTCCAGATATTACCAATTTGGCCATAGGGATGCTGTGGGACACAGTGTCAAAGGTGTTACTAAATCAAGGCACGCAACATCCACTGTTCTTCCCCCATCCAAAGTGCCAGTCATCTCATTATAGAAGGAAACGAGGTTATTCAGGCATGATTTACTCTTCATAAATTCTGACTCTTCCAAGTCACTTTCTTGTCTTCCACGTGCTTGGAGATGGTTTTCAGGAGTATTTGCTTCGTAACTTTCAGGAACTGCGAGTGAGTTAAGGCTAACCAGTCGTCTGTAGTTCCTGGGTCCTCCTTCTTGCTCTTGTGTTGCTGGGAAATAATATCTTGTTAATGGAGATGTGCTTTTTTACCACCTGAGTGAAAGTGTTGCAAAAGTTAACTTATGAGACAAAGTCCTAATGGATGAAACTATATTACAAAACAGCGTCTTGGATGAAAAAAAAGCTCCACTGTGCCTTACAACAATGTAAATCTAAAGCCTATACACACATAAAAATTATTTGTGGAGTTTAGACTACAAAGACCTGTGAGATTTTGTATTACTGGACCGCCTTAATAATGGTTTAATGAACTACATTCACTTCAATTTGTTATTTTTCTATATATGATTTATTCTTAGTGTGAAACTGAAGTAAGCAAGCAGAGTGAAATGGAAAATAAAGGGATTGAAAGGTCCTCTGGACAAAGGTACCTCAAGCCAAACTTGTAGATGAAACTGTTTACAGTAAAATGTCTGTCTTATCTAGAAATACAGACCATGGAAGCTGTCTCTGAGCTATGTAGAGAAATGCCTCTAAATAAGTAGAGAATTTCTAGGAAGGAAGGCTAAAAAGATGAAGAATAACTCATATTTTTTAGGAAAGAACAACACTTACGGTGACAATTTTTTAACTGTTCATTGCAAGATACTGATAACTAATAACAGCAGGAAAACTTAAAGTTAAAGTGACATCAGTGAAGCTTAATACTAAATTTAGATAAGAGATACAGCTTGCATGCCACAACAGTTTTAATTTTTCCAGTTTTAAGAAATATTGATTGCAGTGCAATTACAGAAGACTGTTTTTAAACAGAAGCTATATTGGTAAGCTGAAAAGCTTGCAAAGAGTGGACAAAACTGGTTGCCCTGCTTCCAGCAATTCGTTTGAAACATGTTCAGTAAATGTATAGCTGTCACTGAATATATCTTGCATTCCGATCAGAACCTGAGGCAGGGAAAATTCCCTCTCATATTAAGGCTTATTGGCATAGCCCATCCTTTCAGTACTTAGGACTGAAATTACTGTCCTAAGAGAAACCACTGAAAAGATAATTGTTTAATAGGCCAGTCAACCTACAATATGTGAGGAATGTACTTTTAAAATTAATTTTACCTTGTCTTATTAAGTAGTTATCCTTTCATGAGAGAGCTGTTTGAATCTCACTTGACTCACTCCTCGTTTATATGATGAACAATAGGAACATTCAGGAATCTGTAAATCTGTTGAAGGGCAAGTGTTACTGCTGTAAAAGTAAAGTTGAAAAACAGAACAGAGACAGCACCCTTCAAATGTAACCCTCTTGGCAATTCAGCCAAATAATAAAACTTTTGTAGACCTCTGAATGACATTATTGATCAATCAGATGCTACTTTTACCTCTTGTGTCCCCATTTGAAATGATTTTGAAAAATGCATAACTTAAGGGAAAAATGCCTGAAAACAGTGGAAAGAATTCGACATATGTAAGTGAATAAAAAGAAGATGAACACTTGACTTGTATCTTGTCTACTGTTATCTTCCCATCAAGAAAAAGCCAGATATTAAAGAGATCTTCAGCTTAACAGATTGAAAAGATAGCAAGAACTTAAGTCTCAAAGATAAAGACTGGCAAATACAAACTAAAGTAACACTCTATTAAGGAAAAGGCAACACAAACTAATAGAGATGAATAAAGATGAAACTAATAAAGAATGACCATTAAGTGAAAGTATGATGGGGAATAATGCACTTTTTTAGTTACTTAGTTAGTTTGTTCAGTTTTCAATTCAACCCTAGGAGAAGTGTGTTTAATTTTGTGTGTTATGGCGTGCAAAGTAGTACAAAACAGAAGAAACAATAACTACAGGTATGCTGTACAACCACATATATACCTGGCTGCACATCAGACTTTCAAGGCAAGACATGAAGGTGAACAAAAATAGAACAAAATAACATATTTTTTTTTTGTAGGAAAACAGGCCATGTGATGTTAACTCAGTGTAATAAATAACTTATTCTTTCTTTTAGAGAGGAGAAATGTAAGGGATCTTGTCAAACTGCAAAGAGCTGTAGAAACATAGAAATTGAGGATGGAAAGGACCTCTGCCACCATCTGGTCCAAACCCAGCTGGTTCAGTTTAGATGGGGCTGCTCAAAGACTTTAGTGAAACATTTAATAAAATCCCACTTACAGGAGAGGGAGAGGAAGAAGTCTGTAAAGTAACTGTAAATATGGATCTTACTATAGATATAGTAACAATAGGTAACGATGAAAAGTGAAATCTAAGACTGGAGGGGCATTCTTTCAGGATTAACCAGAGGACCAGTATTATCAGATATCTTAACCCATGGGACAGTGCTAAGAAATTTGGCCATGACACAAAGTTCATAGGCATCATGAACAACTAAAATAGTGTATGCCCTTGATGAATGGAGTAAGAGAATACATTTTATAGCACAAAAAGTGCATGGCCAGATATCCTGGGACTAATAAAGATATTTTGATGATTAGTTGCAAATTCTTTGAAAATACATAAAGAAATTTCTGTTTGTTTCACTGAACTGTGAGCCACCTATATAATGCAGCTGTGAAAAGTGTTAAAAATGGGAAAAGTTGCAATAAGTTATTTGCTGTAAGTTATAGGTAAGGGCCATTTGGATTTGGTTGAGGAGAAGGAAACTGCACTGGGTAAAATAAAATTCCTGATTGACCATTAAGAGCTGTTAAAAGTGATTCTTGTGACATGCTGTTTAGATATTTCTTACTAACCATGTGCTTATGAAGGGTCTGGAAAACTACTCCCTGCTGGAGTAAGGATTTGAAATAAATCTGATCCATGGCAAACACTCAGTGGTGAAGGGAAGAAAATGTGTACTGCAGGAATTATATTAGTGACCTAGTTATCAGCCTTTGCAGAAAAGATGAAAGCTACAAATTCTCTGCAACTGGGCTGCTTATACATTAAGTGGACATTTGTACAGTGAGAAAAATTTCAATTTTTGTTAGACTTTGAGCAAGTTTCTTTTCGCTTATTTCAAGAATTCCTGAGGTATTAATGGAACATACTTGTTCTTTAATGGTATTTAGATAACCCTCTTAGCAGTTAGTAGAAAGAAACACAAATCCTAAGACAGTGGAGTTTCCTTTTTCATAATCACAATTTGACATCAGAATTGTTTTTCATGATGGCTCAAATAAAGCTATGGTAAAATCATATTAACATGCAATAACATATTCAGGATGAAAACTATGTGTAGCTACAAGCATTTGAGTTGCCATTTCAAAGAATTTCACTTCATACTGGACCATATCAAGAACATAAAATGTCTTGATAGGGCAATTGTTTTGATTGATCAGTAGGTAAAATTAATAAAAAATGAAGTAAATGTCCAATATAGCTGGTGTTTCAAACTACTCGTCAGCACAGAGGTCAACAGCTGTACGGCAGCACAGTGAGTAGAAAATACCCGGGGAAAGGTTTTACAAAAACATCCATAGAAGGCATTAAAACATGATTAGAACAGCTGCTCTATTGGTACGTGAGAGATTTCTTCAAGAGCTTGTGAGATATGATCAAGCTTAATTTGGATTGCACTTAAACCTGTGGGGGTATATCAGATTTCTCTGTATTAAGTAGCAGTGAAAGAAACTGAAATCCTTGCAAGAGAGTGGAATGGCTGTGCAGAGGATTCAAAAGAATTTCCTCACCTTAGACACTGGCAAAAGTAATTATAAAAATATCCCAACAGAAAACAAAGGGTATGCATAGATCACAGGAGCTTTGGATCAGGCATATGGGACTAGTTTTACAGAAGGTAGAAAAGCAGATAAATGGAATAACAAAACCAACTGGGAAAACAGACTGTTTGTATAGCTTCATCTAGGAATGTTTCCACCTTAGATCTTCTGCTTCTGCACTGAGTGGGGCTTAATCGCACAGAAGTATTTGGCCCAGTGTTGTCGACACACGCTGCCTCTGGCAGAAGACTGGCTCCACTCTGAACCAGAGGGAAAGGTGCCTCCTCCATCCCACTCTCTGCTACCTGGGGTTTTCCTTGGACTTCTTTCAGCTAAACACTGGGTAGCTCTGATCCTGCTTAGCTTTTGCGATCTGAGAAGATCACAGCCTGAAGTGGTATGAATAACCTCAGGTCCTAGTGTAAATAGTTGTGTAGCAACCGTGTGAAAGCTGATGGCAAAGATTTCCAGTAGGTTCGTTTGGTGTTCTCATTTACCAATAAAAGCTAAAATATGTATGCACCCCACCCCCACACCCCCACCCCCGAAAATCTCTTTCTCTTTCCCTCCAAAAGACTTCTTGCCTCAAAACACACTCTTTCACAAATATAAAGGGACTGCTACAGGCATTAATACCACCAAAACAAACAAAAAGCCCAAACCAAACACCCACTTAACAAAAAATTCCAACCAAAAAACCAAACTCAAAACAACCTGGAAAATCAGAAATCCTGCTAAATGATGGAAAACTGTCATTACCATGTGAGGAGTGCAAGATGTATAATACACATGAAAGTATTGCACAGTCCTCCAACTTGTAAGAAAGTCTCAGATGGGAATACGTCTTAAAGGGATATACTTGTTGAGGAGAATTCACAGTACTGTCAGGCAATGAATTAAAAGTCCTACTGTAGAATGCAGCTACCCTGCCCTGAGAACCGAAACCAAGTACAGGTGTTGTGACTCATAAATAATTTATTTTTATAGAAAAGTGGATTGGTTTTAGAATTAAATCCACAAAGCTTAAATTCTATTAATGAGTTAAATTGCTATCTTCCTTACAGAAATGATTGGGCATTTTCTGGTGGGACACTTTTTAAGTCAGAAAACTCAGATTCACTGAATCGAAACATGTTGATATCAAGAAAATATTTGTCAAGACTCGGCAGATTTCTGATTGGGGAAGAAATACCCTGGCTTTCTGCCAGCTTGCCTGATTGCCTTCATTGCTGTATGGCTTCATTCCCTGACAGGGAATTTTGGAGCTAGGCTTCTGTAAGTGCCTATTCTCTTGCGTTTAATAGCATCAGGCCCACTTCTGCCAGTTCAGCTTCAAGGCTTGCCATTGAGGAAAGCTGAGTGCTCAGGCAGCAAATAATCCAGAAAAGCAGTCAGCCAAGGAGATTCGCTCTCAGCAACCTGGCAGTCAAGGCACCTGAGTTTTTATTGAATGGGGAGCCAGAGAGCCTTCAGAATTAATAGGGAGTTCAAGAAACCAGAAAACCAGTACAGTCCCAAAGCCATTGCTCTTAATAGATCACTTTGTGTACTGCAGAGGTGGAAAACCTGCAAGTCTAAAAACGTCTTTGCTCTAAAATTTCAGACCCCTTATCTGGCTGTCTGAGATTTTCAGGCAATTTCTAAGCTTCAGAAACTAAGTTTTAAGAAAAAACACCATGTAATATGTGATTCATACTGAAATCACAAGCACTGGCTGTTAAGCAAGTGATACAGGAAAAGGTTGGGTTTTGTTATGGGAATTGCTGTGCTGTCTCAGACCCATGGTTCACTGTGAATGAAAGGCAGTGTCTGAATTAATGGGAATATGAGAAGCTACACTAGACAAATGCATTACAGTCTATTTCCATGAACATATCATTCTAATTTCTAGTAATTTAATATGAGACTAAACTTTGAAATAAAAAGTTTTCATTTACATTAACTATTATATCTTTGGGTGATAGTGGATGCTAATCTTCTCCAGTATAACTGTCTGAAGGCCTCTTCAGTGGTGAAATTTATAGTCCAATATTGGAAACTTTAATTTTATTTTTATTGGCTCTGAATTTTTTTTGTCTTTATTTTATCATTAAAGTAACTAATTAAAAAAAAACCCAACCTGTCTCAGATGACAATTCCACCACTATCATTAACAAGTTCTTGATCAAAATTTGTAGGCTGAATTTGGACAGTAGCATGGAAAAAGTGATTTTTCAAAACCGAAGCATTATTGAACTCCATCCCATCTTTGTTAATCAAAATAACCAATATCTGGATTTACTTTCTGTTTAGCAGAACTAACATATACGTGGTAGTATGTACATAGAATGATTTGTCATACCTGTATCAAGTAGACCCAGAAACCTTGCTGTAGGCACAGGTATGTGCCTTACTAGTGGTTACAGGCTAATAGCCAGTCCTGTACAGCAGAAAGCAAGGGATGCACAACCTTTTCTGTGAACGTGAGGAAAGTCACAATTGCTCAGTCTAGATTAAAATTTTGCTGACGTTTTGGCTGTACTCTCCTAAACTCAGAAGATCTCAGTATTTCATGTGGTTAGCCTCTTTTAAAACCTGCCTGTGTAAAACTATTATCTCCTTTTTAGTGTGGTTACATTATGTGTAGTTATATGTAACTGTCACTTTAGCAGAAAACCAGCCAAGAAGAGTCTAGGAATAGCTTAAGGTAAAATTTTCAAAAGCCTGAATGGAAGACAGTCTTTTGAAAATGCTATTTAGATTTCAATAGAAGAGTGAAGCTAAGAAGTATTTCATATTCATTTTTGTAAGTAAATGTGTCATAGTTTTGTTGTTTTCAGCAGTGAGAACATAAGTATATAATGAGCTAAATATTTTTTTTATACCCTGTCTTTGGAGAAATGTAAAAATTCTACTTGGTGCTTTCTCCTTTAAATTACAAATTTGCTAGCTAATGGGGCACAGAATAGAACATCGCTAATGTTTGGCCAATTTATCTTCAGCATTATATTTCACCAATTTCACCAACCTGATAGGCTGATAGATTAAGTGGTTTAGGGTAAGTCATGGGTACTCTTTTTCATAACAGGCTTTCATCAGAAATAAGGAGGCTTTGTCAGTGAGGCATTTGCCCTCCAATCTGTTAGGATGTGATCCTTATAGCAATATCTCACAGCTATATGCATGGCTTCTCCTTGTTTCACAAGAAATCAAGCAAAGACACAGATTTATTAGCAATTCATTTTGAATAGTAGTCTCTCCTGAAAGTACCACGTAATCTAAAAGTCTCCCTTCTGGAATGCAGTCCTGCCCTGACACAGTCTGGAGGAGTTCTCCTCATGACCCCCAGGCAAACCACACTGGATATTGACTCTGTTCAGCCATCTCCTTTCTAAATCTTCAAAATCATGCCTGCAACCGAATTCCTGTTGTTGCCTGAAAAGTTCTTTCCTCAACGCAAGTTTCTGGTTTGCTGAATTACTTAAAATAGGCTGTGCAGTAGTCTGGACTTTGTATCATCCTTCCCATCACAGGTTTTCAGTACACAAAATGGTTCTTGTGTATCTGTGTGCAAGGAGCTATGTGATAAGCTTCCTTTTTACTATTCAGTAAAATACTTTACTGAAAATTGTGCTTACACTAAAGAAATCAAGCATGAGGTAGAGTTAGATAATATCAACTTTAGTGTACAATGTAATATCAGTGGGACAAGCTGCGAGATAAACTGCAATGGAAAATGAAGGAAGAATGTTGTCCATCAGAGAATGATTTCTGCAAATATATATATTTTGTAGAAGTTTTCTGGAAAATGATCAGTTTTCGTCTACGCTAGCTGAAATACGGTATGAACTCTTTACTCAGAAAAGCCTGGTCATCAAAGGCTGTGATCTGTGTGAGAAATAAGCATGGTCTGGAATGATGTGCAAGCAGAAGCCTACATGCAGTATGTGAAAATTTTGCAACTGTATCACTGAAGATAATGATCTCGTCAGATGTTTGGTGGGATTAGGTTTTGTAAGCACTTATATGGGAATTTTTTTGAGAAACTGAGGTAATAGAAAGTAGAAGCAGTGATGTAGCAGCTGGCACAGATTCATTTAAGCCTGATCTACATGGAAAACTGATTCAGGCTGAGGTAGGATATAAAACAGTGATTGAAAATTAACTGTTTTTGACCTCCTGAGCAGGCTAATCTCACAGAACTTTAGATATTCACACTGAATCACTTATTTAGACTTCCTTTAATAACCAATTTCATTTCTAGTGTATGATTCATTTTATTCTAAAGGTAGAAATCTAAAATAGGGCATACAAATCACATCCTCTGGGCATCTCTATCTTTCTATTTGACTATAAAGATGACTTGTTTGATTATAAACATCTCAGCTGTAGATGTCTGAAGCTAAATGAGATGAATCACATCCTCTGACTCTAAAATTAGGGTCTTTATTCCAAATTACACACTTCAGAATTGAGAATATGGGCATCCACACAGGAAGTCAATCTTAAATTCCAAATTAACCTCCCACATTAAAAGAGGCCTTTTCATTGGGTTCAGATCTTTTCATTGAGTTGATAGCATCCTTCTTATGTTAAGAGGAAAGATGAGACCCTGTGCAGTCATGGTTTCAAGGCTGCATTTAATCCATTACTACAGTTTATGTTGCGTAAAGGCATGAAACACTCTGTTAAAAAAGTAAAACACCCATAATTAATATACTCATATTCAGCTGGCAGTATAGCTAGTCAGGCTGAACAAGATAGTATCTACTCTAATTTGCCACTTCCTAACATTCATAAATTCCTACTGAATTGCCTTACTGTGAAACATTGCTGCTCTTCTTGATTGATGATAGGAGTTCAGAGAAAATGTGATTTACTAAAGTGAAAAAGAAGCTTTCTTTGATGAACTAGATTTCTTCTTGTCTCATTTATTGGCTAGAAATTTTGGTAACAGCTTTTTCTAACAGTTTTTGATAAATGGTGGTTTTGTAATGTAAGATGAGAAACTTCATGTTTGTGCCACAGCGATTGTGCAGTCTTGATGTGGGCAGCTGTGCTGCCATACAAAGGAACCTTTATAGGCTGGAGAAACTGGCTGACAGAAACTTCATGAAGTGGAAGTGCAAAGTCCTGTACCTGGGAAGGAACATGCCCCGGCACCAGTACATGCTGGGGGCTGCCCATCCAGAAATCAGCTTGGCAGAAAAGGCCCTGGGGGTCCAGGTGGACACCAGTTGAACATAAGCCAGCAATATGCCCTTGTGGCAAAGAAGGCCAACACCCTCCTGGGCTGCATTAAGCAGAGCAATGGCACCAGGTCGAAGGAGGTGGTCCTTCCCCTTTATTCAGCACTGGTGAAGACACAAATGGAGTGCAGTGTCCAGTTCTGGGCTCCCCAGTGCAAGAGAGACATGGACATACTGGACAGATTCCAATGAAGAGCCATGAAGATGACCGAGTGACCAGAGCATCTTTCCTCTGTGGGAAGGCTGTGGGACTGTTCAGTGTGGAGAAGTCTCAGGAGGATCTTATCAATGTGTATAAATACCTGAAAGGAGGGTGCAAAGAAAATGGAGCCAAGCTCTTTTGAGTGGTGCCCACTGACAAGACCAGAGGCAATGGGCATAAACTGAAACACAGGAGGTTCCGTCTGAACATCAGGAAACATTTTTTCACTGCTAGGGAGACCAAGCACTGGCACAGGTTGCCCAGGGAGTCTCCATCTATGGAGATATTCAAAAGCCATCTGGACATGATCCTGTTCAGCTGGCTCTGGGTGGTCCTGCTAGAAGTGTGAGTTTGGACCAGAATACCTCCAGAGGTCCCTTCCAATCTCAACTGTTTTGTTATTCTGTAATTTACTTTGAATAAAACAGTTAATATTGTCACTGAGAAGTAATTCTGTTTTTCAAAATCAAAACCTTGACAGTTTTTAAGTAGTTTATATACTTTTTAAAATGTCCAGGTCTTCCATATTTATACTGACCTTTGCCTTCAATAAGACAAGGAGGTGAATTTGAACCATAAATGATCCCTGGAGAATTCTAAAAAAGCAGGGAGCTGCCTGTTCATGCAGACCTGGTGGATGTAGTTGTTCAGGGTGACTGCTTCCTCTTTGACTCTGTACTCAGGGTAAAGTAGAATATAGGTGCTGTGGAGGAGAGATGACAAAGGTAGTGAAAAGCAGAATTTCCTGTGTTGGTCTTCTAACAGAATATGCATCAGGAACAGCTTAGGACGTCCATGCATTGGCCAGAGCTGGCCAAGCCCCGGTATCCACAGCTGTCATGCTGTTTACCCTCTATGCCTGCTCACTAAAGAAAAGTTGGACATAGGAAAAGTGACCTCAAATATTAGATCCTCTAAAAAACCCTATATATATATTTATATAAAAGAATGGACAAAGAAAAGGACCAAGCCTATCCATACACTTGAAATGATTACAGCTAATTTTTTTCTAAATGCCTTTCTAAATCGAGGAAAAAAATCTTCCATTTTAATTTCTTTGATATTTTGGAATTGAAGAATTAAAAACCTATGACAGATCCTCTGCTGGTCCCCACTGTCCTCTCTGCTCATAGTTTGTTTTGACTTTGAAGTCTAGAAAGTTGAGGGTAGAACTCATGTGGTAGCATGAATGTTATCTGTGACTTTTATGGTCTTTACACAGATCCATGGGTGGTAAAAGGCCATTACGATTTACATAGCACTTATCACTGAAATAAGTAAGAGTTTATGAAGTAGATGATAAATGATTTTCCATGCTAAATAAGTAGGACCAAGTGCTTGAAATAGTTTCCTTTCCTGAAATCTAGTTCTTCGGTCTATACTCCACATATAAAAGATGAAGATGAAAATTAGAAGAAAACCCAAAACCCAAAAACTTTAAAACCCATAACCCAAAAGGAGACATTTTACTCCAACTGAGATCACATTTCTTTATCGCTTTTTGGGACAGGAACATGTAGTATATTCTAAGGGTCTAACATTAAAAACTACTACTCTCTTGATTAAACAATTTTAATGCCATCCTGTTATCTGGTCCTTAATCTGTTAAAAACCCATGGAAGAAAATAAAGACTCTAATTGGCTACTTTGATAACTGTTTCAGGAACATGAAAAAACAGTAGCCTTCCTCACCATCCCTCATACATAGTTCTATATTGTTCAGCCTAATCAGTAAACAGGGTTTATGGATTTGTACATTTATGATATGGCCTCTCTTCTGAAGCTGATGAAGTTGTGTTAATAAATGCACTTACATCTTTAAAAAAAATGTTATGTTGATTATATAAATGTGATCTTTGTATATTACAGATTTTTCTGTCAGATTAAAAGGTTAAAAAAAAAACAACAAAATGAGCACTTTAAAGTATAGTATCCTCAGTCTTCTACTTCTCAGTGGAAGGTCATGGGCCATTTTTAATGTTATGCTTAATTCTCATTAATTCAAATGGATTGTGACTAACTGTCTAAGAATCTGACTGCATGTGAACTTGTGAATATTTGTTTTACTAATTCTAGATTCCAGCTCTCATATATGTGAAGGTTGCTAAACTTCTGTTGCATGGGAAACGTGGAGGGAAGAGGAAGATGTTCAGCTGGATGATGAACTATAGGCAAACATGTATGTGGCAATGGAAAAGGCATAGAGACTATGCTTCTCTGAGAACTATAGTGAAAAAAAATGTATTTCCTTTAAAATTCTCCAGAACATCTTCTCAGCTACTGTCAGCCTGTGGGTGACTATCACCATCCATGCCCTCATATATATTCTCCCATATCAGGTGACTACAACTGTCTCCTGGGCACAGCAGCACAGTCCATCTGTGAGGTCTATGCTAATGATTTGGTAAAACACAAACACAATTTTTATAGGAATTTTAATAGGAATTACAAGTTCACATGACTGATCCCTCAGCAGAAGGTCTGAGGGATAAAATTTGTCTTGCTTAACAGCTGAAAGCGCCTAGCATGTTAAAGCATACATAAGGAGTTAAACAGAACTTCAAAGTGTGTATGGAGGAAAACAACCAGTGTAATTGTCCATCTGTTGATAGAAAGACTTGGAAAGTCTTAAACTGCTGACAGGGCAGTTAATGAGTAGTCATCTGGTTATTATTATTTCAGGTCTTTATCTTTTCCTCTTCTGTAGGAAGATGTCATTCATAAGTCTCTCATTTCATTTTTTTTTCTTTTTTTTCTCCTGCTCCCATTAGGTAATTTCTTTTTTGTTATCCCAAACTTCAGTCTATTGACGTCAGAGGATGACTTGTTTCACTGGAAATAAACCCTCACCCTTCAAAACAGAAAGATGTTATAGGGTGTGATACAAGAACAAGGTTAAAGAATATTACAGCAGCATCAAAGGCTAAGATATTTTGGCAAGAGCAGTAACTACCTGTGCTTGCAAAACCAGTGAATTCAATTAATGTGATTCAGCCAAATACCACCACAGAATCACCCAGCTTGCAAAAGTTTATGACATAGACATGGTGAAGCTATTATCACTATTTGTGTACTGTGTATATTGTGGCATTACCCAAAATATTCTAGGCAAGTAGAGAGGTATATTCTGTGCTCGGAGGGTTTTAACTCTGGTGACAGATATGGCACAACAATAGAGAGTTAGAACAACAGGTGGAGGAAAAAGCAGGATGGGAAGAACATAATTGCAAAAGGAAGATCAGGCAATTATATAACTCTCTGTGCAGACAACTTGTTCCCTAGTATATACAGTATTTGCAGGTTTTCTATCAAGGTTGTGAAAAGCTTGGTTTATGATGACCAAAGCTATTTTTCAGATGTGAATCTGAGGGGTTCAGGGTATACTCTCTGCTCAAAACCAGACAATGCAATGGGAAAGGAGATTACAGAGCAGTGAACTAGTGAAGACTCTCAGACCGAGAGGTCCAGCTGCGAGGCTTTGTATCCAGCAAGGCAGAGCACCTACTTTACTTCAGGTCACCAGCACCACAGGTACATGACCTAGCCACTGGCTATGGATCCTTCCAGAGTGGCACTTGTTCTCTCTCTTTCTCTCTCACTTTCTTTTTGTATTTCTGCTGTTCCTGAATTTGACAGCCAGAGCTTTTACATAAATTAAGTTCTTCTTTCTCACGTATTTCTTTCTGCAAAGTTCAAGCATAATGTTCAAGTAGACTTCTCCACAGGTACAGGGAGACTTTGTGTATGCATTTAGGTTACAATATTTTGTTTTCTGCTCTTCCCCAAGAGTTATTTAGGACCCATAGTCTTATTTCTTCCTATGTCACTTAAGCTTCTAAAATATTCAGTGTACCTAGACTCTGGGTCTCTCTGTGGGCTGTATTAGAAGCTGAAAAATATGACACTGGCCTTGGTTCTTGACACTTAATACGTGGGATTTCCTTCTGACAGACATATGAGACAAGCAAGTATTATTGTTACCTTCTCCCAGTGGGAAACTAAAGGCAAGGGTGGTTTCTGGCACACCTGAAACATGTGAGCCTGAACCAGAATTTTGGAATGTCATATTCTAAACTCCTACATAAAAAGAAACCATTTTCATTTGTTCAGTCTTTATTTAAAGCCTGATAAAAAATCAGACTTTATTTGAAGGTCTTTTGTCCTACCTTTCTCCTCAGTTTACCCAGATATCTTCCAAAAGAAAATTCTATGCTGGCATATTTATGAGCAAAGAATACAACAAAGACTTGATGGAATATCTTGGAGGTTAATGGCCATTTGAGAATCCTTTGGCTGGTTGTTATTTCTTAACAAACACCCCACGCTGAGGAAATTTCTATTTTAAAAAGGAAATTTAACTTAAAAAACAACCAATCCAAAATAACATGAATAAGGATTTCTGGTTTTATTAATATGCCTTTAGGTTTTAAAAATAACATTCAAACTTTTGTTTTTCTGTGATGCTTCATTTTGTTAATTCTGCTTGTTCTTGATACTTATCAACAAGAAGTAGTGAGCTATCAAGAACAAGTGTTCATTCCTCTTTGCTGCTAAATAAGTTTGTAAAACCAAGCTCATGGTTAACTTAAGATGATAAGCGATCACACATTTTTCATGTTTAAAAATGAATGCAAAAATAACTGTTTTGCAGGATGAGTGCTAGGAGAGCAAATCTGTCACTTCTGATCCTATGGTTGTCTAAATTATAAATCTTTTTTGTTCCTGGCTGTTTGAAATACTCCCTGAGGAGGCACCATCAGAAGTTTCCTATTTGCTTAGGAATTGATCCAAGTGTAAAAATTTCCACCATGTTAGATGTTGATTTCAATGGAGATTCCTGTACAGCATTTTGCTAGGTATTTGTGCAGAGCAGCAAAGCAACAAAACAAACCAAAATGCTCCAGGAATCATACAATTCAGTAGCTGTTTGTTGTTCCACCTGTAGTATGGAATTGGTACAAATTTTGTTCTTATATTTTGAAATTTGTGAAATTTTGGCAAATTCAATAACCATGGTGGGTTGACCTTGGCTGTCTGCCAGGTGCCCACCAAACTATTCTATCACTCCCCCTTCTCAACAGAGCAGGGGGAGAAAATATGATGAAAAGCTTAGGGGTTGACATAATGATAGGGAGATCACTTACTAATTGCAATCACAGACAAAACAGGCTCGACTTGGGGGAAATAATGTAATTTATTGCCAGATAATTGGCAAGAGTAAGAGAGTAGAATGGTGAGAAATAAGAACAAAAACTAAAAACACCTTCCTCTGTTCCAGCCTGGGGTGTCCCCATGGGATACAGCTCTTCATGAACTACTCCAATGTGAGGCCTTCCCACAGGCATTTCTTCAAAACTTCTCCAGCATGGGTCCTTTCCATGGCATACAGTTCTTCAGGAATGGACTGCTCCAGCATGGATCCCCCACACGGTCACAGGAAAAGTTAAACAGGTGCCAGAAAACCTGCTTCTACGTGGGCTTCTCTCTCCGTGGGGCACAGGTCCTGCCAGGAGCCTGCTCCTGCATGGCTATTCACGGGTTGCAGCTTCTCTGAAGGGCACATCCACCTGCTCCGGTGTGGGGTACTCAGGTGCATATCTGCTCCACCGCTAACTTCCATGGGCTTCAGGGAGACAGCCTGCCTCACCATGGTGTTCACCATGGGCTGCAGGGGAATCTCTGCTCCAGCATCTGGAGCACCCCCTCCCCTTCTTTCTTCACTGACCTTTCTGTCTGCAGGGCTGTTTCTCACATTTTCTCACTCTCTTCCAGCTGCTGTGCACTTTCTTAAATACGTTATTCTAGAGTCACTACCAACGAGTCTGGCTGGCCCAGGTTTGGCCAGCGGCGGTTGTGTCTTGGAGCTGTGTGGCACTGGCTCTGTCCAACATGGGGGCAGCTTCTGGTTTCTTCTCACAGAAGCCACCCCTGCAGCCCCACCACTTCCAAAACCTTGCCACATAAACCCAATACAAGAACATATCTTTACCTGTGTTTTATTAGCTGAAAGGGATGATATAGCTGAAAAGTTGTACTAAAGGAAAGTTCTGCACTAATCAAATATTTAATATTTCTGCCTGTGAATTCTGGCCTGTCTTTAGAACTGACAGTAACACTGACAGTGACAGAGGCAAAAATTATGTTTTCCCAGACACATATTGAAGGGGCTGCTGAAGTGTTTTGAACTCCCTGGCAACTTCAGAACCTTTTAAATATGGACTTGTCTAAGGGAATCTCCGTTTGGTAGAAAGGAGTTTCCCAACTGTAGTACTTAATCCAAGTTTCACTGCAGTCCCAACGACACTCAGGATCCTTGCTTATCTCATTTGACAGCATTTTACAGTAGTGCTTTGTCAGCAAAACGCTATATATTCTCTTTTGCTTAGACTTTAACCTTTCCCTTGACATTGAAAAGGTATAAATTACAGGAATCATATCTTGTTTACTGTTATCTATAGCCTTACAGGAAGGCAAAAGATACAAATTTCAGAAATAGTATCATACTGATCCTAATGTTCTCTATTATACGATTCTATAGATTTGTGCATCTGTATATGTATCCATCCATCCATATATATGTATACACACACCGGCTTATATATACACACATAATAAAACACAATTCCATTTTTTATTGTATTTGAAATATTGCACTAATTATACCTGGATAAAAAGTTTCTGTTTAAAAAAAAAATCTATTCATGTAGCATTTAGTGTTATTCCATACATTCCATTTTGCAAGGTGACTTTGAAGCTTTTTTATTGGACAGAGATTTTACATTTTAAGTGCACATGGCTCACAATCAGGAGATACATTTTACATTTTTATGTGGGCACAGAATCCCTAATGTAACAACTAGTATCATTGGTAAATTATTTCTTTACGCTGTATATGCCAAGCTACAGACATATAAATGCAAAGTGTGTACACATTCTGTTAAAAACATTTTCATTACTGAATGTAAATTGCATTATTTTCACCAATGCTTATTTTTCAGGTTTTGTGCAAAGATCAAGCAAATCCAGTCTCCTTTTCCCACTATGTCTCTTTTAAATTGGTCATATTTTTAAGTGCGGCATTTCATTCTGAAAATTGCTATTCTGGAAGAAATTCTGAAGAAAGCATAAGGCATTATTAGATTTTACTGTTGAAGAGCTGGCAATAAAGGTAAAGAATCTTGCTTTTGTGAGATGCTTCTGGCTTGTGTTTGTTAAGCTTTCCCTAAAAGTATTTAGTTTGCATTAGGTATGACTACCCCTTCTGCATTTCTGCATTCACTTATCCTAGCTTGTTTGTACCATTATTCTTTCTGGTAGTACAGTGCTCCTCAAAGCCATCCTTATGGTAGCTTCCAAGCTATATTGTACAATTCTAAGGGAATCTACGCTGGGTATGAAGTACAGGTTCTGTTATGGGGTTTGTGAATGATAACTCTAGGTTGTTCCTCTCATGATGTTCCAAGTCACAGAGAGTTTTGCGATGGAATGGGACTGACTTACCCAACTTTCTAGGCAGAAGCAGAAGATTTGCACATAGGAGATATGTCAGGCAGGCTCTGTACCACTGTTAGTTATACATCATTTACATTCCCTTCTTTGAATCATCGTGTTAGTTTGTCACAGCTACTGACAGCTGCTATCTGATCAGTCTGCTAGTGCCAGTAGTATCTTGGCAACAGCACAAAAATAGCTTTCCCCCCTTGTGAGTAAGACCAGTCTGCACTGACAAATTAGAAACGTGCTAAAGACAAAATAAACCGATATTTTGGGCCACATTTTCAGCCTTACAACTGTGCTGCAGACAATTATTGTATTGTCCAAAGCAGCTGATGGAGGAATCCTCCAGAAGAGGAGAAAACAGCTTCAAGGTGCCATATTTTGCTCTGTAGCCTTTTTATTAGGTGTGGGTGTAAGGGGAGGCTGTTCTGCTGGGAGACCCACAGCCAGCAGTGTGAGATTTTAGCTGGCTGCTCACAGCCAGCTCCAGATAGGGGAAAGCAGTGTCAGCCAAGCCTTGGACAGCTTGGAAGTTTTTCAAGAAAAAGCTGGGACACCCCCAGCAAAGGCTCTCTGCTCCTTCTCTTGGGAGGTCTTCTAAGCTGAGGGGTTTGTGCTTGTCCCTGCCCATGGGACAGCATCACCCCAGCTGCTCCCCAGCAGGTGGAACTGTCTGTGGTCTCCTCTCTGCCTCTGGATCTTTGCTTTGCAACACGTTAATCTGGGATGGCCATCTGGCAAGTATTCAGGGTGCCCAACCTATCTGAATCTTCTGGAAAGATTCACCCTTCCCCCATGCGCGCTACACAAGCAGGCAGGGCACACAGCCCAGTAAGTCCAGACTCCACGATGGTCTCCTGCCTAGTCCCCTGCCCCTAAGGAGTGAGGGGTGTGGTGTGGGGTGCTTACCTATTAACTTGCCTGTGATTTTCTCACGACGTCATCCCCTCACCCCCTCCAGCTGGGTGAGCGCAATGTCTGCTGTGATCAGGTTATTCCTTTGCCTCCACAAACCCACAGTCACGGCAAGTGGGAGTACCCTGAGGCACAGTCCCTACCCAGGCTGGTGTGAGAGGTGTAGTGGGCACTCAGCTATTGCTGTTTATATCCCTGGGGCCACAAATTTTGGATTTGCTTCTTTGGAAAAAAAGGTGTATTCTCTTGGGGGGACCTGCATAAAACACTGAAAAAGACCTGGGTTTTCATACATTAGGGCAACAACGTATGGCTGAGAGTTAATATGGAAGCTTGAATACTGTACACAATGAATTTATCTTAAAGCTACCAACCAATTAATCTTAATTAGGATTTGATTTCATATAATAGTGATTACATGTTACCTAACCCAAGGGATAGACACACCTTTATTTTTCTAGTGGGGGAAAAAAAGTCTCTAGACTTCTGTAGGAGAGATGAACCACAGTCATACTTCCCTTCTGGGACAAGAGATGTCTAAATATATGAAAATCTTTTCAGAAATTTTACATATAAATCCACTTCTTTTCAAAACCTACACTCCTTGACAAGGCTATTTTTGCTTCAGTCCTAAATCCTCAAGTAGGTCTTGCCAGGCAACCTGCTGAGATCTTGCACGAACATTCACTATGTTTTGTTAACTTGAACCGGATCTGGATAGCAAACTGAATCTATACATAACATTTTATTTAGTTTATTTTTCCTTTGACTCTAATTTTAATTCTAATGCCTGAATAACTTCTGTGTCTGAGACTCACAAGTATATTTATTTGACAGTGGAATAGTCTCCTTAGAGAGATTGTAAAAATGGTATCAGATGATTCATCTAAAACCAGACTGGATCAAACTCTCAGGAGCATACTGTAGGGAACTACTTTGCATTTGGGATGGCTAAGGATGATGTCCAGGTCTTTTGTATATCTGCTTTCTACTATTGTTTCATTTCCCATGTTCACTCTCTCAGTTTGTCAAGCACAGGCAAGCTTTTCTTTAAAAGGTAAAGTAAAACAAAGCATTTCTGCCATATATATTTTTTACTTTTTTTTTCTTTTTTTTCCTTCTTTTTTTTTTCTTCATATATTTTGTTCACTTTAGGAAATGTAATTCCACCCATGTAAAGATCTGTTTATTTGCTTCATATGTGAATTTCTTCAGATCTTGAAAAGGTAGTATCTAAATGTGTGGTTTTTCCTTTTCTCTTGTTTTGCAGATTTATTCCAAAGCATAAACATTACTATGGGTATAAAAATGATTTTGTGCTTTTTCTTAAAAAATAAAAGCCAGGATGCATATAATAACTTTTCACTAATGGATCCAAAGACTGAGGGAAATTGGGTGCCAAGAAAACTTATTTCCTGGTTGAAGTTATTCATTACCAGTACTGTATAGATAAAAAATCACTCTACAAAGAAGAATGATTCTGTTTGATGTATCGGTATTTCTGTTTATACATGTAAGTGTATACATATCAGCGACCCTTCTAAAACTAAGCAGAAAAAAACCATTTCACATGGGAAGCATAATTCATAAACCGGTGACATTGTAAATATGATCGGTTTTAATTTATGTTGATTTTAGTATTATCTGTAATTGCTTCCCCAGAGGGCAAAGTTTATCTCAAATTGAGTTCAAATGTAAAAAATGAGGAAAAAGTCAACAAGGAAACTGTGACCCCAGGCTTTATTTCTATTCTTGTTGAAGTCAGCAAAAAAAGATCAGGACTGGATCTTTGTGTTTCAAGAGCACAAAAACCAGCGCAACTGGTGAGTTGGGCAGACCTATGTGGTTTTAACATTCTTCCCTTTCTCCCAGAGACTGAATTCAGAGTGTAATGAGAGGTTAGCAAATTCCCCCACAAAATGTAAATGTGCAAAGAATATTACCAAACTCTTTCATGTATGTTTTATTCCTAAACCCAACTAGCACTACTATATTTGATGTCCAAAAGAACCAGCCACCTTAAGACATGTAGCTGCTGAACATACTTAGATTAACTTCCCCCCATGTATTGCCAACTGGCACATTCGTAGCAAAAACAGCCCGTCCAATTGGAAACTAGCCTGATGGCAGTGCTACCACAGCATAATACGGTAAGGCTTAGAACTGTGGTCCCAGGACCCAGCCCTCTTAAAATTTATATATATACTAAGGTTTATGGGCTAGTTCCACTGGTGCCATAGGACATATAGCGTCTCTGAAGGGGAAAAGTCTCAGAAGCTTCTGTGCTTTTGGCAAGCTGATGAGACCCCTAATGGGAAATGCTAGGATTTAGGGTTATGCCTTCCATTAGTTTAGACATTCACCACACAGCTGAATCCTTATGTTTATCTTTACCCTTTTTGTTTGAATATCTATTTGGTGGTCAAGAATTCTGTGAAGTATATACACAGATATCATGGCATACAGTGTTACCCTTTTCCCCCTTTCCTCTGCTGATATGTTCCAGGTCTATTTTAAGTCTACAGTAAGCCCAGTGCAACACTACAGAGAACATAAGATCTCTGCATCCACTAAACATCCCTAAGAACAAAGCCCACAGTGGTTACTGAGTTTATATACTTCTAGGACATTGCTTCTAGTCATTGGAATGCAATGTGGGGTACAGATAACTGGGTCTAGTTTCTATCTGCAAAGCACAATTCCTTCCAAAGCTTAGGATATGAATCCTGAGATTCAAACTCTCAGCTTTACTATATCATATAATAATTTCCTGTGGTTATGAATGTAATTGGGGAAATGAAAACAAAGGGAAAAAAGGAAGCATCGTAGCAATTTAGTGTTTAGGTCTTCAGAACATAACTATGGATTTGTTTTCCCCAGGTGTGGAAAAAAGTGACTTCCAGTTGTGAGAAGTGTATTATGGACTGCCAGGTTACTCACAGACTTGATTAATTTAGGATTTCTTACCGCAGGTCTGGCATTTGCCCATTTGGACTGTTGTGCTGGAGGTCTGATATCCCTTTTCTAAAATGTCTAGGCTGTTTTCTTTTAGGATAGCATTAGAATAGTCTGGGGTTTTTTGTTTTTCCCTTGCATTATGCCTTAGATGAAACTGGATTCTTTCCAAAGGAAAAAGTTTGCATTTTTTGATGAATCAATATGTAAACAGGATTTGTTTGCATGCAAGTTCCACACCCAGTAAATTTGGGCCATAAACATATATGTTTGCACCTCTAGATCAGAAGAAACAGTGATTTGATCACCTGAGGCTGTTGAAGAACAGTACAAATGATCTGCTTCAGGGTACATATTCTGGATCTAAACCAAAACTTTCCCAAAGTGCAGGAATATTTTTTTGCCAGATTCATTGTTACCTCTGAATCAAAGAGCTGTTAAGATGAAACAACTGGGAGAAAAGTTCAGGGCATGCCTCCACAGATAGGAAATTTCACTGACACAAATTTGTTGCACACCTGGAGCCCACCCACCACTGCCATGATGCACATGGGTCCTAGTAAGAGCACTAGGGTGGCACTGAGCATGAGCTGATATGGCCTATGAGACTCAAGGTACCTTAAGCACCACACAGAGATACAGATTTACTGGGGAGCCTCTGGGGCCTTTCACATGGCTTTTCTCCCTCCATTACCACAAGCCAGAGCAACGCATTCTCCAGTGCCACATAGTTCTGGGTGTGACTAGCCCTAGGTACAAGTAGAGAAGATGCATTTCTCTGCGTCATTCCATAGACGTTTCCTCAGGACCTTCTTTTGCCAAGGCCTTCCTTGTATGAGCTTACTCCATTTATTAAGTTTGCTCTGCTCTAGAAAGCTGCTATAACTAGTGCACGAGCAAAGTCTTTCATACTACACAGAGTTTCATCTGTGATTTATGGTGAAGGGAGCAGATGCAGTAAGAGGACAGACCCCTTTTTGCAACAGCAGCTGGAGACTAGACTTTATGGTGTTCCTGTGGTGCATTTTAGTGAAAGGGAGGGTGTTTCCTGAAGAGGAACAGGCAGTCAATCTTGAAGCTGGCATGATCCATGAGATAAGAAGCTGTGCAGGAGAGGGAACACAGAATGTTCTTTGCTGATCTGCAGTTTTGTGAACTCTCTGTAATGGATTTAGGTATTGATCTTGGAGTATTTATTCATCTTCAGGTTTTCACTGAGCTGTCAGGTTTCATCTGAATTAACAAGTAAAATTTCTGACTTGTAGTGCTATGATTTTTTAATGTGTAAATATACAATGCTATGATAATACGTCTGTTCAAGTCCTCCTTCGTATCTTGCTTCCTGCCATGTTGAGATGATGATTTTGGGAATTTTTTTACTGCTCTTTTATTTTTTTTTTTCATTTTCATTTTGAAAATATATTCATTCATGCTTAAATCCACAGAAGTAAGAGGTCTCTGAATAAATGCTCCTAAGGATCTTTAAGTGTTCTCCCCCGTGGCTGCCACATTAACACTCAGAGTCCCATGTGACTATACAGGTTACATACTAAAGCAGTGCTTTATATTTGAGGCCAAATTCTGCCTGGTAGTACATACTGGTAAATCCACAGTCAGTAATGTGAGGAAAGGTAGAAATGGGCCACACATATTCTGGGTTTTTGATGTATTACAGAGATGCTGTTTCACAAGATTTTCATGATCACGTGACAAAAGAATATTATACAGTGAGGCCTAGAAGTCAGAAAATAAATCTGCAAAAACGTTTGTTCATATACAGCTCTGGAATGGGCAGTCCTTTTCACAGACCGTTTAGGTGGGGTTGGTTTTGGTTTTTTGGGGTTTTTCTGTTATTTGTTTTTCTTTTTTGGAGGAAAGAAAGATAGGAAGGGGAAGGATCAAGAAGTTTGGACAGGAGAATATGAGGAAAAGAAACTAAATTTTTATTGAACGAAGTGAATTCTGATCCTCTGTTTAGGCAACTAGTTAGCAGTACAGATTAATTCTCTGTTGATGCCTCTGCAGTGAATCCTGTCTCTGTATTTCATGTTGTACTTTAAGGTACAACAAAGCAAGCAACCACTGTCAGATACAACTCTCAAGGTAGAAATAAATGGCCTTTCCTCAGTGACTTAAAAGCCATCAAGATGAGTCTAGAAGATCACTGAGCAAGACCTGGCCTGGCAGTAAGTATAGAAACATTATGATTCCCTAAATATGACCTTCTTCCTTGTACCCAAAGGACATTTTAGGTTAGCATAAATTTGTTAGGTTAGCATAAGTTTTTACATACACATCAGTCTTTCCATTTGTAGTTATATCTTGTGAAAGAGACAGTTTTGGTCTTCGCTTTGTACTAGGATGCCAGCAGTGAGAATTTTGTGATGAATCATTCTTAAAAGCTGAATTTAAGCTATGTATTAATTTAATGTCAGCCACATTTATCTTACATTAATATTTCACCCTCAGAGATCAGTTTTGCTACTTGCAAGAGGAAAAATAAGGCTAATGAGAAGCAATCATCAAATATCTGGCATTTCCTTTTTTCTTTCCATTATCATTAACTAGAATTTATATTATATGTGTGTGGGGTGCAACTTAATTACTTAAATTGTTCAAGATATGTTCCAGCTTTTTGGGAAAGTTATGTAATTGTTGGTTGTGTTCAACCTCATTTCTCTCCCCATTGTGGTTTTTTTACCAGAGTGACCATAAAAGTTCTGAAACTTGTAGAAAATTATCTTTTACATATTTCTGTACTTAGTCTTGAAGCTACTGATTACTGTCAAATAAATAGAACTTCTGTGGTTTCTATAATAGAATTTTTATCTGTGGGTTCAGAAAAGAGCCAGAATATTTGAGGAAAGTGTAGTATGTGTGTTATATGTACCTATCCACAACATTGTTCATAAATGTACACACATATATGCATACTTATATGATCTAGCTCCAGACTTCACAGTTCTACTTTCTTGAACAATGATGAGATTGAAGTTTATAAGATTGCAAACACAGAGGAGATTAATTTTCTATAGGTCTAGAAGATGCCTCAGTGTAATGTTGAACTACAGTTGTAGCCATGTGTAAAGTTCCCTTCCAAAGTCATTATTGGTATTACTGGGCAAAACGTACTGTATGCATAGTAAAATAGTTTTATAAAGAAGAAATGGTAGCTTTCAATCTGAAAGGAAGCCAATATGGTAAAATACTTATAAGGTATGAAAGACAACATTAGTTAGCTATATGTATATACACAAGTATACTATACTAAAGTTGGGGGGGAAAAAGAGTTTAGGCCACGTGTAGGTCTCAAGTAAGTAAAATGCTATCAGATATTAGAGAAAAGATTACTAATTTATTGTAATTAAAATACATCACATCTAACTCATTTCATATGGAACTTTCCTCTACTAGAAAGATCATGTTCTCTGTAAGTATTCTGCTAAAACCGTACATCTTCCCTGCCATAAAGTACCTCATCACAGCATTGCTTCTTATGTATGCTATATAAAGCTGTAAGCAAACACAGATTCCAGAAAAAGATCTTGGCTTTGACATTTGCATAACACAAAAATATACTGCCTTAGCACATTGAGAAGTTAGCAGAAATTGATGAAATTTAGATTCATTTTGCCCACTTTTATAAACAGTAGTTATTTAAATCCTTTAAGATATTCAGCTGGATCTGTCTTTCATGAGTCTGTAGCTCTTAAATATAAGAGTAATCCTTTGGGCTAAAGTCACAAAAGGATTTTGATATTAAAATGACTAATTCTTAGATGTTACAAATCAAACTCCTGAGAACCTGAATCACAAAATCCGTAGTGAAATATGAAGCAGTCGAGGGTAGCTGGTAGGAAATTCAGAAGACTTGGGCTACAGCTGGGTGCAATTTTATATATGCATAGATGTGTCAGTGCATAATCCAGTGTGGCCTTCTTTTATTTGTGGAAGAAAAATGGAAACATTAATGGAATCCCTCTGACTCTGCTAGTCCTTCTGTAATCAAGAGATCCAGGATGAAAGATATTCATGTTGAAATTTCTATTCCTCTGCCTGAATTAGGTTTTCTATCTAAGCATCTCATTTGACAGTTAGATCCTTTAACCCCTTTAAGCTAATGGCTATATAGAGATGTTCTCTTTCACACTCTTCCACTAAAAGCTTATGCTTTGCAGAAAATATATCAAATATTAATTGGAACAATGCCCAGATCCTGTCTGATAAAACCAACTACAAGGATATAAACTCATTCTCTCACATTGCCTCTTCGCACTGCATATTTAAATAACTTACTGAAATAAAACAGCAAGGCACACCAAAAACAACCTGCTTTGTGAAGTGGGATTGCTAGGCTCAAATGCTTATGGTATTTCAGGTGGTAGTGCAAGCTGGGCAAGATCTATTACACTGGAAGCTAAGCTCGCATCATTACTACTATGAATCCATGATAATTATGAATGACAATGTCATAGTACGGGCAAGACTAGCTTTTTATTTCAGTTTCAAGCTTTCCAAATGCTTCATCTGTTCTTGTGTCACTACCCGGTCCAAGCCAGTCAAGTCTAAGCCAAACGCTGCATCTCCAGTCTATTACCTGGACACTCTTTTTTATCTGTAGGTTTCCCTACTTCATATACCCATAAATGTAGTTCTTTCTAAGCAACTAGAGCGTTGAAAGAAGAACTGATTGCCTAGGAAAGTTTCAAAATCATTTAGAGGCACTTTTGATCATGTGTTACTTATCAGACTTTTCTACTGAGCTCTCAAATTCAATAAATAACAAGGAAGCATCAAAGTAAGGAAAGACTCAGGCCTGTCTGAGCAGAAACAACGTTCCCGTTTGCAGGAAGACTGCACTGTGTCCTGGCCCAGGTTTGTGTGTCCCTTTTGTGCTGGACATGGACTTTTGCTCCACCACATAGGTCTAACTGCTCATGCCATTCAGTTTTGTTAATGACAGGCTGACCTAGCATCAGGGGTAATCCCTTGATGGGCTTGGATATGATAATGACAGAGGACTAAACAAGCACCCTAACCTTTGTTTCACTGCAAGGTGCATAGAATCAGAGTCAAGGAGGCCACTGAGGCTCTGGCAACTCAGTTGGCCAGCCAATTCAACAAAAACATGGGTCATTGTTAAAATGTTTGGTGAATAAAGACTTAACTGTGCAGAGATTTTTAAAGCAAAGGTGGTGGGCTCAGGATTTGAATGCAAAAAAAAGTGGAAAATTTTTATAAAAAGTACTTGACTAAACATTTTTCTATCTGATAAGAAATACTTTGAGCACGTCAAAAAAAGACCAAGTGATTTTCTTCTGCAAGTGTCTTCGCTGAGGGTGAGAAATTTCAGATCTTTCAGATCTTTTTCTTCAAAAGGTTTGAAAGGGTCAGTAAATAAAAGCTGAGCTGTAATGAGTCTGTCTTTGCCACGTTAACTGTCAATAGGCCAATACCACGTTAGCTCATCAGGAGATAACTGAGTCTCAGTGTGTCTGCATGGTGGGGGGTAGTTTATCCTTTTGGGGTCATATCTGCACCATGAAAAGAGGAAATTAAATGTAATAGCTAAAATCATCATAATAGAATAAGAGAATTAACAGTGGGACATAAACTAATAATAAGGAAATTCACAGGCTAGCTGCCCTCCAAGACACAATAGGGGCACATTAAGGAAGTGGTTCAGGAGGCACCCTGTTGGGCACAGATATTGGAAGTCAACTTCAATTGCAAATTTCCGTGTTTGTATTAGCTTAAGTTGAAGTAGAACTATTATTTGAAAGTTGTTTTTTTTTCCTCCTTAGTGAATTTCCTTTGTTTTTTATGAAAATTGAAAACAAGATTCTGTTCCCTCCCTCATAAAAAAAAGTAGATTTCATAATCAGTAATTCTACATTTTATTAAACTGTACATTGTGATACTGTAAATATATACTGACTTTAGACCCACTCTGCCTAGATCAATAGAACATATATATTTAACAAGAATTTTAATGTGAATTACTATGTCATCTAGCATATTAGGATTGTTTTACAATACAATGTGCTTCTCTGTCTCCTTCAAAGGCAGAAAAGATAGTATTCCTATTTAAATTTAGGGAAAACCAGGCTACAGAAAGGTTACTTAATTTGTACAGAACTGCATAGAAATTCTGAATAGATCACATCACATTTTCTTTAGGTTCCAGTACTTACATCTTTCCTGGAGAGGTTGCAACTGATTTTATTTTATTTTTTTTTTAAGTCTAGCCTAAACTGTATTTTGCCTATGTGTAAGCTTGACTAAAGAAAAAATGTTACATGCTTTTAGTCTTGCTTATATTGGCCAGTACCAGGAGCAGAGATATAAAAATGTAGAGTTATGATAATGTAACTTTTTTTTTTTTTAACCCTGGACAAGAGCATAAGAATTTAATCCAATCTGTGAAACACAGGCATCAGATTTCACTGACTTGGATTTAGGCCTGTTTCTAAAGTAGCTATTGGAAATCTTGCAAAAGGCCTGTTACTGTAGGCTTACCAGTATAAAAGATCTTTGGCTACATCCTCATCATGTTTGGAAAAGCAACTGAACTATTAGAATCATAATTAAACGCAACTGGCAAACCTTTAGATGTTTAGCTATCTCCCACTATGTTTTGAGATATTTTCTGTGGATCTGAGGGTATTCTGGCTCAGGACGGTGGTGGAAAAGGAAAGAAGATGAAAAACTAGGTCTTAGTAGCTAGCAGAGAAGCTTTAATTCATGTGAATCTTAAAACAAGAGATTTTGTAATAGAATCTGCAGCCTCTAAAAATAATGGAATATTGCTTCATGGTTATATCTCTGTGAAAATGTGAAGAGAGATTAATTAAACTGATAATTATTAGTTTGCATTGGCACTTACCTGCTCCATGAGTTCCAATGCTATTTTGTCAATATAGGATCACAATCCTGGCACACATCTTTTTTCCAGATACAGTTTTGGCAATAATATCAGAAAATTAGACCCAAATTCTCTGCTGTGTTAAAAAAAGAAGTAAAGCAAAATAAAATCATCCAATTGTCACAATCTGTGCACTGGGTTTTAGCCAGAAGAGTAATAGCAAAGACAACATTAAATATGAGTAGTGACAAAATAATCCCATCGTATTCAATTTCTTTTTCAAGTAATGTATTTAAACAACAAATAATTCGGGGTGTAGGGACTTCTGAATATACATGCCCATGTGCGTATACACACTGACACAGAATGTATTTAGAACAGTGTATATGATTTCTGTAATGAGGTATTACACCTTTTATTGTTAAATCCATTGCTAAGTGTATTTTGGTTTCAATTACATGAAAATTATTCTAATTCTCAGAAGGGTCCAACAGTAAACTGCCATTGTACCAACAGTTTTTCAGCTTAGTGCCCTTCATTGGAGTCAGTTATGTGACCATCCATTGTGTTGTCTTCTATGCAGTGCAAGTCATCCTGAGATTAAGGAGGGAAAATCATATAAAGCTGATTGTTCTCTGTCAACATCTAGATTTCATATCCTTTACACAACATGACAAAACCTCAAAGCACACTACAGCTGAAAACACTCAAGTTTGAGAAATTGCCATCTTTTCTTGAACCGCACCTATATTCCATTGTAGACTTTGGGAAGCGTTTTGTTCTTGTGTACCTTTATTAAACATGAACCTTCTTTTTTGTTTTATCTTCCCTAGGTGATATGACATGGTTTGCAGTACTGCCAATTCTGAGAATTTAAATGTCTTTAAACAACCTCAAAATGTAATTCAAATTACTTCAACAGAATCAGTATCGTTTTGTCTTGTTTTTTAAAAAAGGATCTTCCTTTCCTCTTTTTAAGGTTTTAGGATCTACTGGTTCACACTTTTCTGTGTGACAATCTTGGTTAGAAATTTAAAAGCTGAGGAAGGAACAAAAAAAAGAAGAAAGCCAAAATTTTCATAGAAGTATCTGATTCCTGGCTGTAAGGAAAACAAAGAAACAATAAAAATCTGTTTTCTCAGGATTTTCAGTGAAGATTGAACACTAATAAACTTGAGCTTGACTACTGGAAAGATGCATTTTTCTTCCTGATGCACTTGAAGTGCTAAGTAATATTTAGTGAGTTGGGCTTTCTTGACTTTCAGGCTTATTTTAAACCTGATTACAGGCTAGCTAATAGCCTGTGATTAACACAGCTTGTCCTCCTATAAGGCTATAACATTACTCCCAAATGACCGTTTAACAATTACATCGTAATACTGCATCATAGAATATTTCTGATCTCTTTGAAACAGTTTTCAGCTTATTTACAGAACAGGGTGCTCTCAAGCTTTCAGTTTAGCTCCTTCTTCCTTCCTCCCCAACTTCCTTTTACACATACTTCTGACTCTCACAGCCTTGAGCTCCAGCCCCTTCCCTAAGGGTGCCTCTTTTTGATACTACCTGTTTTCCCCAAACTGTTCACTGTGGGTGCTTGTTTGTCTGCTGCGTGTGAAAACAGAGTGATGATTTTGCCTCTGATCTCTTCCAGATGGTAGTTTCCTCGTTCCTCGTTGCTAAGTATTTTTAACATTTGTCAACATTTATTTTCTCTCCCATGGAGGATAGCGCAACCTCACTGAAGAGGAAGCTGGTTTTGGTGTGACTTGCAGAACCCTCTGGGTTAAATTGCCCATGGAGTAGTCTGAGCTTGGTCATGCTTTCACATTGCCTGCATCACCTATTTTAGCATAGCAAAACACATGGCCCAGGGACTTCCTTTGAGCTCCTCCAAAAGCTGAGAGACATTGTTGTGCCATGTGGTCATCAGGGAGGCCTACCTATGTCAGTGTCCTAGGTAGCCCTTACCTGCATAAAGTCCTACACCATTTCCAGGATCCAGTATAAAGATGTAGCCCTGCTGTTAATTTCCATGTTTCATCCATTCCTGAATATCCCTCTATCATGCTGAGGAGGATTTCCCAAACAGGTTTGCCATGCATTTACATATTAAGGGTAAATGCAATGAGCCTGAGGCTTTCAGGAAGCTACTAACTATGCATGTGTTTCTCAGTAATTTTTACATCATATTTACAGTGTACACACAGGCCATCTGCGCAGCACATGCATAGTGGATTGGTTGGCCTCATTGCAAATGCACTGTAAAGTTGATACGTGCATGTGGAGTGGATATGTCCAGATTTTCTCCACTACTGCTCTGATTAGGTTGCCAGACATCCAGAAATCCTGAACAAATGTCAGAAATCTTTGAATTCCCTCTGGATATATGTTCCAGGCATTAAAAAAAGAGATGTGTTCAAGGGAACTGAAGCATATGGTAGTCTATCTGGCACAGACCACACTAAATGACTTAGTCACGTCTTGATGACAGAACACAGGAGGGCTGGGTCCAGATGCACCTTCTGGCTGCATCCCAGTTTCATACTGGGACAAGACTTGGGTTATTACCAGCCCTTTGTGGATTTCATGGTAAGGAAATCTAGATATATGTGTCAGGGGAGGAACTGCCATATCATCCAAATAAGCCCTTGATCTGCACAATAAAGGGAGACGGAATTTGGGGCAAGCTATGGAGGTTCTCAGTGCAGGACTGAAGATAGAGCCTCACTCACATGATGTCCCAGCAAGGAGTTCATTACACTCAGTAATTTATGCTCAGCTTTTCTCACATGTTATGTACATAGTTGTAGAAAGAAAGCTAGTGCCTTCAGTGAATGTGGCTTTGATATTTGGAGGATGTTTCTACTTAAAAAACAAAGGGACAAAGTACTCAGTCGCTATAAGAGATGCCGGACTGTTATTGATTTGGTGAGCACACAGTAAGCAGTTACAAAACAGCACTTTAGTAAAGGAAACCAAAACATATAGAAAACATATAGAGTGAATTCAGACATTTGTTCTTACTACATTTACTGAAGTGCCTGAAATTCCTGCTTTGAAACTAGCAAAATAACAATGAATACTAAGGAAAGAAAAAGGTTATCTTCATTTGTTTCATAAGCTATTTATTTTAAGTAAGTGTGGAGACTGTAAAGTGTATGAAAAACATATGTATATTTCTTTTTAAGATGCATCCATTACTGGGTTGGCAACTTGAAAGTCAGAGAAGAAGCCATAGATTAGCAACATGGAAGTAAAGACTTTTTATTTTAATCTTGATCAAATTAAGGAGAATATAGATGTTATGTATTGTCATGGATTTAGCTGGGATAGAGTTAATTTTCTTCACTGTAGCTGGTGTAGTGCTGTGTTTTGGACTTAGTATGAGAATAATATTGATAACACACTGATGTTTTAGTTGTTGCTAGGTAGTGCTTACACTAGTCAAGGACTTTTCCAGCCTCCCATGCTCTGCCAGGTGCACAAGAAGCCGGGAGGGGAGGGGGGACAACCAAGACAGCTGATCCAAACTGACCAAAGGGATATTCCATATCATGTCACGCCATGCCCAGTATATTAAGTGGGGGGAGGTGAGCTGGCTGGGGAAAGCAGCAATCACAGCTCAGGGACTGGTGGCATTGGTCAGCAGGTGGTGAGTGGTTGCATTGCTTGTTTTGTTTTGTTTTGTTTTTTCTCCTCCTGAGGTTTCACCTCTCTCTCTCTCTCATTTTCCTTTTCATTATATTTTATTACTATTATTGTTTAGTTTTAATTATTAAACTGATCTTATCTCAACCCACAAGTTTTCTTACTTTGGGCTTTCTGATTCTGTCCCCCATCCCACTGGGGTGTGGGGAGTGAGAGAGTGTCTGTGTGGTGCTTAGTTGCTGACTAGGGCTAAACCATGACAGTATGTATACATATTTAATTTGTATTCATATCTTAAAAGGTAATATCATAGAATCATAGAATGCTCTGAGTTGGAAGGGACCCACAAGGATCATCGAGTCCAACTCCTGTCCCTGCACAGGACAGCCCCAAATTCACACCATATCTCTGAGGGCGTTGTCCAAGTGCTTCTTGAACATCGCCAGGCTTGGTGCCGTGATTGCCTCCCTGGGGGACCTGTGGCTTTAGAACCAGTCTTAGGTAGCCAACAGAGATCAAAATTAATACTTTTTAAAGTAATAACAAAGGAAATAAAACAAGGCACAAAACATATTTCAATGTATTTTAAAGTATAATTTTACATTTAAATATATCTTTAAATTTTCCTCAACCTATATATAGCTACATAGCTATGTATTTTCCAGAACTATGTGGGCACTGACCCTGCAAACTGTGTTACACATGCTTAACTTAGCACCTGTGAAGACTCCTACTGAAGTCAAGTGCATGAAGGTAGTCACAGGAGTAACTGTTGGCAAGACTGAAGCCAGATTAATCTAATATATTTCATATTGCTCTGGAAAAATCTCTTTGGATTGTATCCTACAAGTCTTATGTCAGCAAGTCTCCAGTTAATGTTAAATCAGATTCCTACCTGACTGAGAATTTTGAAGAACATTGCTTGCTTTCTTGATAATCCTCCCATGTAAAATATGCAAGCCGTAGCTCTTTGCCATTATTGCTTTTTAATTTCTAGACACAAAATGTATATGACAGTGTGTGTGATTTGGATAAGGAGGAAAAGTTCTACATTTGGCAAGTTTAATTTACTGTTAGGAGAATTATTTCCAATGCACCACTTTTAGAGTGATAAGGGTCATTGTCAAATATCATTATTATTGAATCTTAATTAAGTAATAATGTTATCTGAAAGATTCACAACAAAAATAGCCTGAATCCTGTAAGTTTATTTACCTGGTAACTACAGTCACTAACTAAACATGATTGAGAAACCTGTCGATGTTACTGACATTCTCAAGGTTTCAACATGATTTTGTCCAGTCTCTTCAGGCAATCCTTATCTGAGAAATGAGAGAGTAAAAACTCTTGCTTCCTTGATTCTGTCTTTAATTTTGACCAGAATTTTCACTTAAATCTTCAGCAAAGTTCTTTTGGTCTAACATTTTGCTTGCACTATTTTTCTTGAGAAATTTGTTTCTGCTAAATAAGCTTTTTTCAGTCACAGAAAATATTTTTCAGAACATTTATGTATGATGCTGTGCAATGAATTCTGATTAGTGTTTGATATTACAAAATCTCAGCTCTGTAATTACCTGTATTCTGCAACTATAAAAAGCATACAAAGAAAAAAAGCACAAAGTCCTTTATTTAAGTGTTCCTGATACACATAAATCCCCTCCTTAGTATTTAATTTAGTACTACTTTTAGAACAAAACTTATATTAAAATTATCGATTACTAATTGCTTCCCAGTGCGGATAAATTGCTATTACATCTTAGGAAAAGAAACAAAAATCAGTTATCATTTGAACACCAGTTATTATCTATAAGAGTTACAACATAAACAAAGAAGCTACAGCAAGACTGATAAAATAAAGCTATTATGTACGGTGTAAGAAATCTATTTTTATATAGCGGACCATATATGTTATAAACCTACAAATCCACTTTTATGTGAGGGAGTTTTAGTTTAGCTAGTGTTTGTTTTTGTGGGGGGAGTGGTAAGAACTTGTTAACCAAATTTTCCCCTTTCTGGGTATTCCCCTTACCTACAGAAAAGGTAAAGCAGTGGAACCAGTTGTTGCTGAGATACACCCAACCTGGAGGAGAATGGATGCAGCTTGTTCTATATGTGGGAAAGAGAGTCGGAGGCAATTAGATATGCACTAAACACTCTGCAGGTGGCATGGGAAGTCAAAATGTTTTGTTTTAAAATAAGAAAACGAACAGAATAAAATTCAGGAACACAGCCCAGACAGTAACTTCCTGCACTGGCAAGATGAAAACCTTTAATTGCAGATGTTTTGTTATGAGAACAAATTCAGAAACAAAACTTAAGGCCTGCAATTCTAGACCCAAAAATGAGAGAAAGAAAGCATGTTCGTTTTCATGTCAGAGATGCATGTGTTAGTTCTGATTATAGAAAGGAGGGATCCCTGTTAAGTTTATCTGAATGCTCATTTGCATTTGTATACCAGAGTATTTAATATTTTAAGACATATTTTTGTTACAAAGTGACTTTTTATGGCTTTTTCATTCAGCTGACCTGAACTTCATATTCTCTTTTTTAATATTTAGGGTATTTGTCTAGAATCTTACCAGGTGTGCATATGCAACAAGAGCAGGTGAAACTCCAACAAAAGGCTTTTATTCAGGGAAGCTATTTATTACTAGAGTGCTGACAATATACTGTACTTAGGTTTAAAATGAGGACTGGACAAATAAGTCACAGCAAACAATTTATTCACACACACATTACCATTGTTCCTACTCATGAGTTGTACAGGAACTGCTTGCACAGCTCTCAAATTTAGTGCCTGGAGCTGCAAAAATATTGAGTAAGTCTACTCCAGTGAGTAGCATCACTGATGCATGCAGCAGCACCGTACAAAAACCATACAACAAGAACTTCACATTTTGCTATTAGTAGTACAAATTAACTTAAAATCTGAATACTTGAGGGGAGTATGTCCAAAATATAGTTTTCTTAGACTTAATTTTCCTTTGTCTGTCTGTCAAAGGACTATCCTTGTTCTTGTGAGGGCAGTCTTGAGTTTCATCTTGCCCTTCAGCTGTCTAGTTCAAGGTTATGGTCACACATGCTCATGTAGGTATATTGTGTAGATATATTCATATATCAAGTAGGTATATCACATAATACATATGTTCCCTCTGCTGGATGTAAAGATGATAAAACAGAAGTGAAAGGAGGTCAGAAGTTGAGAAATTCATAAAGGAACTGATTTCACGTTGGCCAGCTATGTCTCAGGACATGATGTGCAACCTGACCTAAGAACTGAGGCACACTTATGATCTGGTTATAGAGACACAATGCCCCAATATAATGTTATTTAATCTTTTCAAAAGTTTTGTGTGGGGAGGAGTCTTGCAGAAGAAAGATCAACAAATTAGAATTATGATTTGTAAGGTGTTTCGGGATTTCCAGGTAAGAAATGATTGTGTTGGACAGTGGAGTGTTTTTTTCCAAGATGAAGCACATTCAAATTTCAGTTACACTTTGCAATTCATTGCTGTATTTGATTTGTCTTCAAAGGTAGACTCCAAGAAGAGTTAAGCCTTCTACACAAAACACTAAATCCCTGTGTTGAGCATATACATCCACTTCCAGGTCATCTTCCACACTTCTGTTCAGTCTGATTGTACAGACTAAAATCCTATCCTGAAGGTAGACATCTGTAAACTTGCTTCAGAAATTGAATGTGCAATGAGTCCCCTTTAAAAGTAAAGACTTATTGCTGATCAAAGCAGTTATATATGAAGTGGGAAGCCCTCCCCTGGGTTTGTAGATTCAAACCAGATTTCCTAACTATCCTTATTCATGAGTGAGCTGTGCTCACTCTTTTGCGGCCCTTCTCAGTAGATCCATGAATCCTGAGTGTGTTACAACACAGTGGTTTAGAGGAACATCTGTGTCCAGAATAGCCTATAACCTAGTAGCTTTTGGAACTAAAGGTTCTTAAATCACAACTTAGTGAGGTATCTGAAAAGTGAACTATCATAGAAAGGGTGCTTTCATGGTGTTCATACAGTGGCAGTTTGCCTTTACGTTTTATGAGAAGCTGGGTCATGTCTGCATAGGCTGTGCTTCAAAAGCACATACAGGTTGTTTAAAGTGAAAACCTATGATTCAAATACTAAAACAATAGTTAAAAAGAGACTTTTCTGTAGTATTACTCACTGGTGGGACATTTTACAACATTTGGTAATTTTCAGACCGTAGAACATACCAGAAATTAGCACAAAAATAGTCAGTGGAATTAAGTTTAGAGTAAGACAAAAGCTTAGTTTTCTCAGGACTGTCATATTTTCATTTTCAGGTATAAACAAAGAAGGCTTTGGGTGTTGTGTAATGGTTTGCAATACGGAGGAGGTTAAAGCAGTTCTCTTAATGGACCCTCTGGCCTTGGGTTTGGTAGCACTTTAATATTTAAATGACACTAAAACTCACAATGGATGAGAACTCTGGTACGAACAATGGAAAATGGTATGTTTGTACCACCAGCCAACTGTCCACTTGTTATTCGAATCACTGCAAAGTGGTACAATGGAAGATTTTATTTCCAAAGAGGAAAGATTGAAGCTTGTTATGCCATGTGCTATATTTTCTTTTTAGGAGTGTGTTAACTTGTCTTATGAAAACAAAACAGTATATTGTACTTCAGGTTGAAAAAACAGAATGCTTGTGTAATGGTTGTCTTGCAAAGCAATCCCTCAGTCCCCAGTGAAATGGTAAATTCTGGAAAGAGGCTACTGATTAGTCATAAATATAAAATATTGTTTTACCCACAGTCATGATGCTCATAAGTATCCAACTTACGTATATTATTCCAAGTTTGCACATTATCAGTAATAAAAAAATAGCTTAAATGCAGCATACAACAAATTGAGAAACATATTTTTGTCTTTCCCTTTAAAAAAGAAATTGGTTTGGCTGATGGATCTAATGTTGCCTATGGGAAAAATATGGATATTACCATATGTTAAGTTTTATTTCTAGACTCGGTTAGAAAAATCCTTTCCCCTTCTTATACAGGGAATTACCCTTTTTAATAGTCAAACTATACATATTCATTTACTTTCATATTAGTTATGAAATATATATAGCTCTGAGCTTACTGGGACTATATGTTTGTCCTAAGCAATTCACAGGCATGTTAAAAAAGAAACACATTAAACAACAGAAGTTAAAGCACTCCCGATTCAGCTTGGCAACATATTCTAAATTCAGTCTTATAATATTTTTTTCTTTAGTAAACATCACAGCTAAAGGACCAGGTGTCAGTTTTAACAAGCAGGCCCCAGTATGTTTATTTGTGTAGAAGAAACATTAAATTATTATTTCTTTCCAGTGTGAAAATTGTTTTATTACTAGTTTTTTCATAATATACCAGAAGACTGTAAAAAATGAATACAAGCTGGATGAAGTTAACTCATACATTTAATTATCCCTTTAAATAAACAATCCACACCCTTACTGAGTTTTACTGAGAATGAGAAGAAAAGTGTTTTTTTTCTGAAGGTTAGCATCAGGTCAGGTCAGTAATGTAAGCTGTTTAGTCATCAACTAGTTTGACCTGATTGGCAAGAATTTTCTTTACTGTGGGAAAGCTTAATCAAAAATCCAGAGGTAAGCAACCAGCATAAAGCCCAGTTATAGTGTAATGGGAAGTGGGCAATTCACTTGAACTCAGGTAAGACAATTAAGGCCGGCTGCTGGGGTTTGGGGCTAGGAAGAGTAGCAAGGGGAAGGAAGTTTTTTGAGAAAAGTGTAAGACTTCCAAGGGATAAATCCTTCATGACTGTGGGAACAGGGGGTAAGTCAGAACCAGGTGAACCTCCAAACAGCTGGAAAAATTTTGCCAGTATTTGGATAAGAAACTTACCAATATGTCCCAAGGTAAGCAGAGAGAAAAAGTCACACCTATTTGTTAGCATAAAGTGGGGATCCCCACTGGGATAATTTCACACCAAAGAAAAGTGACATCTTCAAGAGGACCAATACTATACACAGTGCCTCTCAAATTCAATTGTACTAACATGTTTCAGGTTATATTCCATCTTATTTAGAGCTTCTTAATGCAGCAGGATGATATGATTTGTGTTGTTGCTGCAAATATTTGAAAACTATTTTCTCAACTGCAACATATTTCTGCTTATAGAAGCCACAGTAATGGTTTAAACACTTTTGTTTAAACCAGTGTTCCCTGGGCATCGATGGTCAAGCATGTGCATTGTTAGATTGTTAGAGGGATTCCCAACACAGTTCTGAGCCCTGACAGTGAGCATGCTGCCACACAGTTCCTGCACATTTTTGGAATATCTATAATAAAGGTAAAAAAAAAAAAAAGGATGAAAAGAAAGGAAATTAACAATATAGGCATGGGCCATGCCAGTGGCATCTGTGCCAGAAGAAGGTCCCAAGCATGTTTGGTTAACTGTAATGAAGATGTAGAAAAAGTAGTGTTGAAGGAATAAAATACTGGTCTTCTAAAAGGAAGATCTCAGTGAGAATGTGTATGCTTTAAGCTGAAATGGTGATCCAAAAAACCAATAAATGGGCTGCTGTCAAATAGTGCAGCCATCTGAACTCTAAGCATCCATCATGGTTGCTTGAAAACTTCCCATTTTTCAGGAATTCCAGTCCCTGTTTTGGAGACTTCTTATTTTTAATTTTGTATTTAATTTAGTACTGCTTAATAGAAGACATCTAGACTGGTCTGGGACCCTGACCAAGAGGTCTTTGGTTGTCTTTGGCTCCTTTCAGCTGAATGAGGGAATAACCCTTCTAAAAATCTATTGACCTTCAGATACATGCCTTTTTTGTTGATCCCATGAATTTTTCTCACTTTGGCTTTGCAGTAGTACAGTTTCAGAAGGAACAACAGGGATATTGACATTCTCTGGGGGAATATAACCTGGGGTTAGAGCAGAGAGAGAGATATGCTTGAGTTTGGAACATCTGCAATGGTAAAGAGGAGTGAACCAAGTTCTTCTTTTTTCTGCATGACTACTGCAGCCAGTAAATAATTATATAAAAGTTGCAATGTAGGGAAAAATAAATTATCTCTACTTAGTTGGGAAGCCCCCCCCAAAAAAAAAAAAAAAAAGGCAAAAGACACATTCAGGCTCTGGAACTCTCTGAAGTTTTTTTTCCATTTTTTTCAGAGCTGGAAATTTGGTACTCTGTGTATGTCTTTCACATACATTTGTACTAGTTGCTCTTGCAAAAAGAAAACTTGGTCCTCATAAGGGACTCAGTTCTGGTCAATGCACTCATCAACTCCAGGCAGTAAAGCCACGATGCTGTTGGCCTTCTTGGCCACCTGGGCACACTGCTGGATCATGTTCAGCTGGCTGTAAACCAGCACCACCAGGTCCTTCTCTGCTGGGCAGTTTTCCAGCCACTCTTCCCCAAGCCTGTAGCATTACATGGGGTTCTTGCGATCAAAGTGCAGGACCAGCATTTGGCCTTCTTAAACCTCATACAATTGGCCTCGGCCCATCAACCCAGCCTGTCCAGGTCCCTCTGCAGACTCTTCCTACCCTTGAGCAGATCAACACTCCCTCCCAACTTGGTGTCATCTGCAGACTTTCTGAGGGTGCACTCGATCCCCTCGTCCAGATCATTGATAAAGACGTTAAACAAGACTGGCCCCAACACTGCTCGTGACTGGCCGCCAACTGGATTTAGCTCCGTTCACCACAACTCTCTGAGCTCGGCCATCCAGCCAGTTTCTTACCCAGCAAAGAGTACACCTGTTTAAGCCATGAGTTGCCAGCTTCTGTAGGAGAATGCTGTGGGAGACAGTGTCAAAGGTACATGTCCCTGCCATGCAAATCACCAAAATGCAATTGGTACTTCCTCATGGAACAGGAGAACGTAGTGTGGAGAAAGCCAGCTAAAATCCAGATTCAGTATAGCAAGGTCCCTCATTAAGGCTACTTAGCTTGTGCACATCAAACCAAAGTGGATCCACCATTATTTCACCACTAATTCTGTGTGCTCTAGGATGGTCCTGCTCATACAAGCCTTCACTGTGAGACTGCCTAGCTATCCTGGGTTGCTGCCATTTAAACCCCTTAATTTTTCAGTGTGCCTGATGAAGTCAGGGTGTCAAGTGTTACTGAAATCTTGGCTTACAGGTCCCAGTTTTGAAAAGAGGTGTATCATCGCAAGAACACTAGCACCTACAATTTTGGGTACCAAAATACCTCCCCATATCTGTTAGGCACTCAGGTGTAATTCAGAGTTAAAGCTCCCTACATCCATTAGAGGATCTCAGCAGTCATGGTGGGGTTACATGTGGTTTGAGCCATACCTGGCATTAGCCTAGGGCAAACATGTGTGAAACTTTATGCTCTGTAGGGATCAGGCATTTGAGGAGATACACTCCTTTCTTCCATGGTACACAACTCCAGTCATGCTTTCCAAGGAGTAATTAGGGCTCTCTCTTCTCCTGAAGCATATTTGGTGGTAGTGCTGCCACCAACTGTGTATTTTAGCCAGCGCAGGGCTGACTACTTGGCGCTTTGCAAGCTGCTCAAAAGCAGTCCCATGATGAACCTGGGTGCATCTCCAGTTAACTGATAAAACAGTCACCAGCGGTAACGAGACAAATGCAACACAACTTTTATGACAGCTTTATGACAATCCAAGCCCCACTGGGAGAGCATCAGAATGAGCAGGGTCTGTTGTGTCCCACCTGTGAATTATTCTGTGGGAGAAGTGTGTTGTCTCTTTAGCCTGTATTGTATCATACTACAATGAAGACCAAACAAATCATCCAGCTGACATTATATTCTTCTGCATCTGATGCTGACAAAGGTGAATACGTAGGGGAAAGTGCAAGAATAAATCAAACAGTGATATTTTCTGCCTACTCTGTCCAAACATCCGACCATTTGTGGCTCAGAGACTTACTGATCCAGAAGTGATTCTTATATATTTAGTAACCTTCAATGTCTTGTAGCTGTGAGCTTGGAGGAAATGTCTTATTTAATCCTCACAAAATCAAAGAGGCTGGTCATTACGTATTAATGGTGTGGCCACCCAGAAACCTGTAGCTGTCCTCCCAACCCTAGCTGAGCACCCTCCTCACCAGTGTAGGTTTAAATACTTGTCTGGACATCCAGCATGAAGGGAACACTCTCAACCTTTTTTGTTGAATTTGTTCTGTTCAGGGCCAACAGCATGCTATTGTAATGGAAGAAGTAGAACAAGAAAAATGTAATATCAGTCTGCAGCATAACAGATTCTGGTGACTGCTTTATAAATCGTTTCCCTCTTTCATCCAAAGGCTGCTTGGTGTAAAACAGACATACAATACAGAGTTTTAAAACTTAGTCTTTCTTGGTAGGGTTTTTAAGTACAAGAACCTCCTCAGGCATTGCTTTATAAATAAAATAGCCTGAGAAAGTAGACTCATATTGCGGGGATAGTTCCTATGGGTCTGTGTTGGATTTGGTCTGGGAATTTCTCATTTAGATTGACAGTTTACGGGAAATTTAGGAAGAGGAACACGTACTATCTGGGTCTTAATCAGCCTGTGACAGGAGCTATAGGCAGACTCAAAAGGGTAGAAACAGGACTGGAGATATGTGGGAAACTCTAAAATCAAACAGGGAAGTGCTTTGCAGAGTATCATTAGAGACACCCCAACTCACAAGAGGTAGTGCAGAAAGAAATGAAGGTGGGAAACTAGTAACAGTTTGACAGTGTCTTGCTTATGTACCTGATTCCATCTGTTTTGATAAAGCCTGAGACATCTGGTTAATCAGAACTCAGGGCAAGACACAAAATAAGGTCTGTTAAAGAGAATGGCAGAATAATGCTGAGAGATGCTAAAGTTTTAGATCTCATCAAATACAAGAAATCCTTTCAAAATTTAGCTAATTAAAAAGAAATTTTTCTCTCTTTTTGTGATTTACATTCAGTCCCCAAATATACAATCCTTAACTAATTTTTCTTTGACTTTTAGTAAAATCTTGACTGAGTTTCAAAAAAAGAGCAGGCTCTGGAACACAGTGTGAGCCCCTGGCCCTCTGAACACTGCCTGCAATAGTCCTGGTGCTTTTATCAGGGTCCTGACTTCTGCCTTTGGTATGGGCATGTTTGTATTTGGTGATTCCCCTACTTGTGTTCTTATTTAGTATGGGCTTATTTATTTTCATTTCCATCCCAGCATACTCTGAGTAGCTTTTTGGCTTTCTGTTCAAATGCCAATTTTACATAGATATTTATGTGGAAAAAAACCCATCAATGACATATGGAGAATATTTGGGGTATTGGCACAAGTATGCATCCTCAAAAGGTTTGGTGTGCCCTAGATTATGTTTCAGATATCACACTGTTTTGAGAAAGCCATCTAAACCTCACAGGCAGAATACTTTCAGACTAGAAACACTATAAATTTTAAATGAAATATATTTTTTTCTTTTATTCTCCTAATAAATCCTCCATTTTCAAAAGGTTTTTTTAAAGGATTCTTTGTGTTCAAATCTGACTTTCTCTACATGTCAAATAAATTGGGCACTTTTTTTCTGAAATGCCTGGATTGTGTGTCCTGACATGCTTATAAACTAAATGCAGGAACAGCAGAACCCCACTGCAGAAATAATTACTTCATGCACAACGTCCGCAACTTATTTCCACTGTTTAAACTCAGACACATTGTTCTTATTTCCACTCCTCACAAGGCATTTGTTCTTTTCACTGTTCCTTACTTTTAGTGGATGAGGTTCATCTGGTTTGTTGATGTTATAAAATATGGAATTCTTGTATTAATGGTTATAAAATCATATGGGAATACTTTACACCATGTCTTTGTCATGATGCAGTATTAACTGGTATCATATAGAATGAGTTAACATGATATTAAATTACTCCTTTTTATGTCATTCACATTTTTTCTTTCTAAAGACTTTTTGTATTATGCTATATTTATGAAGTGAGCAAATGTGATACTGAAAAAAATGCTCTTAAAGCAGTTTTGACCTTAATTTAGCAATATTTAAATCAACATATTAAGTCTCAGACTCCTGAAAAGCCACTCCTGTATAACTGATATTTAAAAATGCTATAATATTTTGTTAGTACAAGTGTCTAACCGCAAAACAACCACTAAATCGGTTCATACTGTTAAAGCCTGTTTTTGCAATATTGAAGGCATGCAAGATAGAGGCAGTCATCTTTTCCTTTATGGTAGAAAAGATAGGGGAAGTTTGACCTGGTTCTCAAATCCAGGTCAGAATAGCACTTGAGTTGAAGTCTGGATCCATACCTTAAATGTCTTAAAAGCCTGACTAAATGAGAAAAGGCAAATTTTTTCTGAGCTGTAGCAGCTGCCAAAGAGGTATCAAATACCAGACCAGCAGGACAAAAATCAGATGTTTTGTGTGTTATTCCAACAAGTTAAGACTGGTTATGTACACATTGTAGTGATTGTATATACCAAACTAAAAGTATCAATAAAACTTAGTAGAGTAGATAGGACTTGGGTAGAATACAGGACCATTTCAAAATTCTGGTCTTAATAATCTGTTTTAACTGAAGAGTAATATGTGTAAACAGTCACTTGGAAAAGCTCCAGAAGTCCACATCATTCCTCCCAGGTAACGCCTTGACGCTCCATAGAACTGGGCTCCTTTTCATGCACATTGTGTCTGTATTTTAGGCCTAATAATAGTTAAAAATGCAGCCTGCAGTCACTCTGGAGGAATTAAGGGTGTGTTAGATTTTTGCTACTAACTCTGTAATTGGCATAAATGCACATATACTGTAGTTGCAATAAGTACGTACTAGTGTTAATAACATGTGTGGGAAACCTCACTCAGTGGATTGGTGCCACAGATATTTCTTGTTTTCTTTTTTTTTACCAATTTTCTTATTCTGCTGTAGTCTTCTTCCTTTCAAAAGCTCAGAGACAACAGTGTGTAGATGAAGTGGGTCTTGATGTTATGGTAGGTATGAAATATAGAGCAGAAGGCAACAGGAAAAACCCGTAGCCATTCCTAAATGGCCATGTATCTAATTTGGCATATGCTCAGTGCCTTGATTCAACAGGTTGTGTCTGCTATGTATCTGGAGGTGCCAGTATCATTGGTAATGATCCATTTGTCATGGATTGACTGACCACAGTTATTACCTGGAAGAATCTTATCCAAGGTACTTAGTCTTAGCAAATGTCTATCTGCCAAGGTCACTTTCATCTTCCACCAGCACTAATCATCCATCTGCATAAATCATTGCTGCCATCACAGCCACCATTGTCATTAGCATTGTTGTGGACTGTGCCCATGATCTTTCTTTTTTTATGTTTTCTTTTGAAACAGTTTTTCTAGGACTCAGCTTTTGTCACTGATCCTTCTCTGATGTCAAGAAATCTGATATCAGAAAATCTGAAGTATCATGTGCTGGTATTTCAGTTTCATATATTTACTCAGGAGTAGCCCTGGTCAAGCTATCCTACCAGAACATCAAGAAAGTAGGGAGGGGAGGAGGAAGACGATTGTGGTTTTCTGCTTCATGCTTGTGTTTCTGTAGTGTAAAAAATATATTTGTGATAGAAATGGGAAAAGGATGGGACACAGTTTAATTCTGCCCTGGGTTTGATTTAAATTTTATGCAGTTCTGGCTGCTGTTATAATGCTATAGCTGAACTACAGCTCACTCTCTACTGTTGTACGCATATGTACGCATATGATATCCTATCATGATTGGTATAGCTGATTCTGGCTTTTCTAGAAATCCTCTCTCTGAGGAGAGAGGATTCTCTCTCTGAAGTCAAAGCAGGATTATTTCTGACAGAGGAGGATAAAGCCTAAAGGCTTGCTTCTCTGTCACTAATGAGTTGAGAAAAGTCATTTATCCCATGTTTGTCCCATCCTCCTTATTTGGAGCATTCACATAAAATATTTCTTATCTACTGAGCTCCTTACATGAAAGTAACTTTACAATTAAAGCAAGAAATATTTGAAAAGGGTTGTTGAAATCCACAAGGAAATAGTATCACTTTTCCTTATTGTGCAGGAACTTCCTTCCTTGTAAATAGAAAATATTTCTATGTCGTTGCAAGGCAAATGCTGAGGTCTTTTCTCAGAGGATACAGAGGCTTTACAGAGGAAACTCCCTCTGGCTCCTGTGGCACTTGTAGTTAAAATCTAACCAAGGTACCCAGGAAGTGGTCAAAATAATCAAAGATTACCACATGGAGGTTTTTACTAGGAAGCCAGAGGAATGTAGCTTTAGCATTTCTCAGCATACCCTTGATGTGCTGAGGGAAGACTTTATGCACAGCTTTGCCTTCTCATTGTAGCCGTATCTATTTCTAATAGATACAGTTTTCTTTCCTAAAAGATTTTCTTTTGCTTTACTCCTGCTGTTTATTTTTAAAAAATTCGACTTCTCCCTGCCAGTTCCCACATAAGTTTCTCACTGTGTGCTGCTCCTATTACCACACCCTTTTCTCTGAGGCTCTGGCATATGATGCCAATTTATATGTTAACAGCCCAGACAGCCAGCTGAATGACTGTGGAAAGCAAAGACCAACAGGTCAACCTACAGATCAACCAAATCTTGTAACGTCAGGCATCTGAAATGTTTAGGTGTCAAATCTGAGCTAACTGAAGAGGTACCTTATGCAGTAAATGGGAAGATATAGATCTTTCCAGAGGGTGATTTGTCGTCTTCTACTGAGGAAGCTGAAAAGGCTGTCTCAGATTAAATATAAGATAAACAAGACGAGTAATATCATTCTGTGGCCAATGGTTCCTTCCATCTGTGCAGGAAATTGTTGTCTGCTTTCTCCTCCCCTTTCAGAGATCTGGGCACTTCAATAAACACAGGAGTATAAAGTAACTGCTGTGGGGCTATGCTTGTGTTTTTTAGAAGTACTATAAGGTCAGGACATTTTGAATATTCTCTTTTATTCAACCAAAAAGTAATGCCAGTTTCTTTTTCTTTTTACCTTTTCCTTTTTTTTTTTTTTTTTTTTTAAACAAAAGCTGAAATTTACTGTGTGGTTCTGTTAATTAGAATTATTGGCATATTGCTCCTAACAAACTCCTTCCACCCATTCAGTTCAATTAGGCTGACTGTCGGACTGCACGCAGCTGATGTTTTCAGATGTATTTTTCCCCTTCTGTGGTTCTGGCAGAAATGGCAGGATCATCTGGATGTGCAGGGTGAGATTCTAACCCGTGGAAGTTTCATTCAAGGCTCATTTAGCCCAACTTTAAACCAACTTTATTCAGTATTTAATAAAACTTCGAACAATTTAGGGAGTCAAAAAATGGGCAGGATTAGGGGATTGCTATTAGATAAGATTATGGTGTCTTTTAAGTCAGTCAGAGTTCAATTTAATTTCATTTAACTTCTTCCTAACTTCTACAATAGAGACACAGGCAGTGTGGTAATCCTGTTCAGCTGCTATTTTTTTCTTATTATTTTTAATGAAAGATTGTAATACAATCCTTCAGAATGAGAATATTAATTGCTACTGCACTGGCAGTGTGCTTGCCACCTCACAAAATCAGAAGTATGTAGTGATTTAGTGTCACTCAAGGTATATAAGAGAACAGCCTCTAGCTTCCAAACCAAACCTCTTTCATAAACCAATCACTTTTTTTTCCTCAAGTATTCTTCCTTACTTTGCCTGTACACCAAGTTCTCAAAAGGGGTGAATATGTATTGACTTATGGTATTACGAAATCATTATTCTAATCAGATTTTGTAATTTGAGGGCAGTTGTCCTTCCAACAATGAGAATTCTTACTGTGTCTGCCTTGGGTGTGCAGTAAGAGTATAAAAATTTAAATAATTATTATATATGTTTGAAAATCAGTGCTTGTAAATTTTGCATAAAGTTTTAAAGAGAAGTATACATTTACATATGTTTTGACATATGTTATTACCGAGGACCAAGCTAAAAGGATATTTAAAATCAGAACTATGCTTCTAGGGTTGCTTGATTTAAGAAAAAATAGGAGTCATCCAACTAATTGCTTTATTTAAAGGTGTATTTAGAAGTATATATTCCTCCTTTGTCTTGAAAAATGGTTCCACCAGATATATTTAAGAGATACTCCATTCTGGATTCCTGCTGACTATATTTTTCCTCTACAGTGAGATGGAATAAATAAAGGTTATAATAGGTACTGGCAGATTACATTTACAGTTCTTTATTTAGGAAAAATTCAAAGGGCAGTAAGAAGCTTTGACATACCTTGAAAAGGCATCATGTAAACGGAAAGCTGTTTGAATCTATCCAGCATCAAATGATTCAGATGCTGTTAACAGAATGGAAGCTATTCTTAATCCACGTTCAACCTAACGGTAGCTATTTCAGCAATTTTTTGCTGGTATTTGCACATTCCTGAAGTCTTATCGATCAATCTCTCTTGTTTTAGAAATGTTTCGTAATTATGTAATGTTGCAAATTGTTTGGTGGGTTTTTTTGGGGTAAAACTAGTATATTGTAGCATGACATGACCTCAGACCCTGCTCCCACAGTGCAACCTGTATGGGTTCATGGGGCCATGAATGTACACTCAATCATGGGATTTGATATTAAAGGCTTTTCTTCCATCTGATTTCCTGACTATGACCTACCTCCATTTAAAAGAAAGGTATTTGACATGCCTCCTTATTCTGCAGCTTTACCTGCCATTTTTGGGTAAGTAATTTCCATCCTGTGGTTTTGTTCCCATATGGTGTTATAAAACAATTGTAAGAAAACAGATGTCTGAGATTTCAAACCGTAATTAACTGCCATACTTTACCGACATATTTCTCATTGTGATACTGAGAGGTTATTCTTTTCTTGGCAACTTCAGAATATTGGTACAATGAAAATTGTGAAACATCAATCAGTGAAACGTATGAAAGAAGTGCAAGGAAAAAGAGAATGGAATGAAAATCTGTCAAGAATGAATTTAAGATAAATACATTAATTGACTTAAATGGCAAGAGATTTCATCAATTTTGTTTTAAGTTTATATGCCATCTAAAGAGTTTTGTTTGGACTGATGGTTAAGGTAGTTTTTACATAGCAGCAGGCAAGTGGGTTTCCTGCATGTGACTTACTCACCAGCTATGTGTGCTTATGCAGACCTTATTGGTCTGTGGCCAGGAGGTGTGGCATTACCTTCAAAGCAGCCCCGACAAAAGAGATATTTCTGGCTGCCTCCTGATGATGTTGGCTGCTGTCTGTCACACGAGGTTGCAGAATATTTGTATTCTTCTCATATGGCAAAGCGTAAGACATAGGGTTCAGACCACCGAATTTTAGATGTCAGTAGATGCTTACATCCAAGGCTAACCATCTAGGCTTCCTTTAAGTAAATGCAGAGTAATAAGTCCTCTGGAGCACAAATCATCACCTCATCCTTGCATACATCTCTAAACAAGTCAAATCATCAGTACATTAGACACTTCTGTTTCTCTCCACTGACTATGTGAGGTACCAAGACAATTAGCTTAAATGCGTGAATTTGCACTGTAGATCTGTGCAGCTTGAATGCTCTGAGCCCCGAAGTCTTTTGCATTACAGACATTATATTATTGGCAGGTTCAGTGTCACACATTTACAAACAACTGTGGAGATAGCCAAAATATTTTAGGTGATTTAAATTTTTAAAGAACACAATTCCTGGATGAGGAACATAGCATCTTCATGAACCCATTGTACCACAGATGAATCCAAGGAGAAAGAAGTCTGGAGGGTAAGATGAATATATAACTTACAGTAGTAGTGAGGTGTGATTAACTTGGATTTATGCATTCATTTCAATTGGTTATGGACAGAATTTTTTTACCTGACTTAGCTTCAGTTTAATAGCTATTCCCTTGTGGTAGTCCTTTGTAGTTTTATGTTTGAATGACAGTTTTGAGTTTGAATGAGAAGAGCAAAGAGTGAGAAAAATTGTGTCAGGGCCTGCTTATTCCAGGAAAGCAGCACCAATGTGATGCGTAGTTCTAAGGTAAAAAAATTACTTATCTGATATGGCTGTTGCTGCCTCTGCGGAAGAACATCAGGAATCTCATAGCTTTCAAGTCTTTTAAGTTGTTCTGGCTGCTCCTACTTCTGCCAGACAGAGAAGAGAGGCCAGAGAGAATAAGTTACTTAGCCTTTCAGAAATAGCTGTTGTTAAGTGAGAAAGCAGTTATATCTTTGGGACTTTCTGAAATGTGGTTCCACCAAAAAATGTGGGGTGTATGCTTTTCTGTTACTTTTTTCCACAGTCTGCCTCTGTTTGTTTGTCATGGCATGCTTCTCAGCAGGGATTTTCCACCTTATCTCTTCACTTACATTTTTGTTTTCTTTCTCTCCACCTTCATTCCCACACACACAGTAGTATCTCTGTTGTATCTTGATGTAAGCACAAGAAAAAGATACAGCTTTCCTCCCAGCATCTCAACAGAGCTGTCAATGTCTTCCAGAATATAGCCACTGCTTTTCAAGAAGTTGTTTTTTGGAGAGGCAGAATATGTTCAGTATGACAGCTATCAGGACTGCCTTTTAGTTCTGGAACAAAACTACTACAGATTTTTTAACATCTATAACTGAAGAAAAAGATAATGGTTTTATATCTCAGCAATGTATCTTTCTCCCAGATGGGTCACATCCCTCCCTTGATATTATGGTACTGTGAGAGTAACCAGCGTGAGGTAAATTCTTTTTCTGAAATCAGCATATTATGGACAGTCATAAAAAGAGAAGGTTTCAGAAGGAAGATAATATCTTTTAATAGATCAACTGTTAATGTTAGAAAACACGGAAAAACTTCATCAGTAAGACCCCCCTGCTGCCTTAACGTTGTTACCACACAGCCATACTCCTCCAAAAATAAGGATTTAAATTCCTAAAATTAATAAATCTGTTGAATTATTTGTAACAGTGTGCATAACATTAGCTAGATGTTCAGCAGTAATCATGTAACTGGACAGATTGCATGTTCCAGTTAATTGCAATTGTTTTTTGAGCATGCATATTTCAAAAAGCAAACATTACTTGTACGTTTCAAGATTTTTCTGCTAATGAAGCAATAACATTTTAGCAAGAATGGATAATGAGTTTCTAGAACAGAAATACACAGCAGCATCATTTGAACTGCAGAATCACTTTCTCTGTTCTACTTGAACCATTGCTTCATTTGCTCCACTAGAAAGAAATATTACAATTACCTACTAATTATGTTAATGTTATAGGATGGAAAGTGTCGTTTCAGCCCACCTAGAGAATTACCTGTCTTATTCTACATACTTCTACTACCTACTTAAAGGATTCTGAACTCTCAAAGGCCAAAACCACTCTGCTGGTAGTATAGTATGCAAAAAAAGTAAAACGTAATTTCAGTATAATTCTTTGGAAACTCCTTAATATTTCCCTGTGTGCTGCCTGGGAAATAAATAACTTTGAGAATTCCAGTGGTAAATAATTAGTGATTAGAGAGCAAAGAGAAAAATGGTCACTGGAAAAAAAAGCAGATTTTACTTTTGTGATAAATACTTGTGATAATCTCTGTGCAAGTTCTCTACTTCTCTACTTCATCAACTGGAAAACCTCAGAACTTTTTTTGTTGCTTCTGTTGTTTCTGATAACAATAACTACCAAGGCAATCATGCAAGAAGGTGCAAATCTTTTGTCATAGGCTGGACCTTTGGTGTAGCATATGTGCAGAGTTGACAAGCAAGGAGACACAAACACTGAACCACAAGTTATTTTCCACATGCAGAAATCTACCAGAGCAAGGTAAGAAAAAGTTGTAATTTTGCCTGTTGAAATACCTGCAAACTTTGCTGATGTGATAGAGAAACTTGGGAAAATTAGGGTATCCTTCCTTTTACATGCTGTAGGGTAGATCTTACAGAGAATGATCTATATGACAGAAGTTTAAGTAGACCAGATGTTTAAGTAGACCATCCCTGTTTTCTTTCCAGTGATTATTAACAACACATCCAGATAAGTACTTCAGTGTAGTAGATGTCTGCATAGATGTCCAATGTCTGATGAAATTAATCCCACCTATGCCTTCACTCTCACAACACTCTCTTCAAGTTTATGGCAGGGAGGAGAAGTACCAGCTGCCACAGCTCCTACAGCTCCAATCAAAAAGTTTCTGAGTTTCACAGAGTTTGCCATTTCCTATCCCTCCTTCCCTGGACAGTGGAGAAATGCTAGAAGCAGCAGGTAGGAAGAAATGTACTGGCAGCTTGTAGGAGTGAGAGATGAGTATGTGATGAAGGGGTGTGCCAGCAGTGTAATGGGAGAAAATCTGAAAAGTGGGAGTCCTTGTGAAAAGAAAGAGGTGAACAAAAACTAGAGCAAGAAAATGTATGCTTAATTTAGAATGGTAGCTGAAAAGATATGGGGTGAAAGTGGAATAAGAGGCATTATAAAGACATGAGTTATTGTAGGAAGACAGGAGTTGAACAGGAAGACTTTAAAAAAAGAGTTGGAGGGAAATTTTAAAAGAGAAGGAGAAGTTATCTAGCATATGGACTAGCTTTCATATGAGAAATGAGAGAATAAGCTAGTAGCTATCAATTCCAGAAAAGAAGGGACTTAGGGAAAATATGAAAGAAGCTACAAAATCATGAATGTTCAGGAGAAGGTAGATTAATTTAGTTCTTTCCCTCTTCCTCAAAAGAAGAATCAAGTTTTGATGAAGTCAGTAGTGGACTCAAAATGAAGAAAAAATAAGACCCTTGTGAAATTTGTTGTCAGATGCTGTCCTTGAAAGTAAAAGCTTATACAGACTTGAGATGAAAAAAGTCTGTGGAAGATAATGCCATTTAAAGTTACTAATTATATAGAAACTAGAATCAATTCAGCCAAGGCACTGAACTGAAAAATTCCGGAGGCTGAGTGAATTCTGGAAGTATTGTGAACGCGTAATTTGTTCATATTTCTCCTTAGGTATTCACTTATGGACATTGCTAGAGGAAGCATACTGGGTTAGATGATCCTTGGCCTGGCACAGCGTGGCTGCATTTATTTTCTAAGTAACAGAGAGAAAGAGAAAAAAAACAGCGTGCTACTACGATTCAGGAAGTATTATGGAAGTAATATGTAGGAAATAACTTTTTTAGGAACATATGTTTAAGAAATATGTGCTTAGGAATTGTTATTTTAAAGCAAACCTTGCTAAGTACATCTGTCTATAGAAAGAATTTCCAAATCTATTTCTAGTCAGTCTCTAACTAATGGTACAATCTGTCTGAGATGGCTTGTTTTGATGACTATATAAAAAACAAAAAAATATCCTTAAACCCTCTTCTTAATAATATTGTATTTCGTTTAACCTAACTGGAAGAGATTTTTCTGAAGCCTATATTGATGTCAGGGAAACTAGGCTTGTGCTAGTTAACTCAAGAGATTGTTGTACAATGGCTTATCTCGGACAAAGCCTTCCAAAACTGCCACGTCATAAAAAGGCCAAAGGGCATGCCACTTTTTTGAATGGCCTTCCATCAAACCATGTTTATGGACACCCAAAAGCTGGGGTCCTGGAGAAAGCAGTAGGGGTCTTAGCACTCTGTGTCGTGCCTGTCAATGCAATGAGAGACACATCAAACATCTGCTTCTTTTCATTTACTGATACTGATAGGTGCATTTTAAATGAATTTGTACTAAGGAAAAGTGATGAATAGCTTAAGAAGTGTGATATGCACACAATAGAAGTACCGTGGTCAGGTACCCATGAAAACAGTTGTACAGGAAGCAGCTTAATCTTCCTTACTAATGCCTGAAAGGATGGTGACATCCATCAAATAAGGTATAGTTGTCTTTCTCTAATATAAGTGACTATTACAATTATCTTAATATAATGGATACAGAAATATCTTAAATCTGCCAGATTAATAAACAAACAAGCTCAGCATAGTGGCCAGCCAAGAGGTCAGATCAGGTTGCCCTGAGGTTAATTGGAGTTTTTCTACTGAATTACATTAGATAAGTGTTCAGCAGAAAATGCTTGATCTTTCCTGAATGGCTTCCTTTCAGTGAAGGGAAGGAGAACATAAGCAAGTGTTGGTTTTATATTATGTCCAAGGCACAATTTTTTCTTGTGGCTTTAATCCATAAATCAAACCTCACTGTTTTGCTTTTCTTATCTATGTAACTATTCTTATCTGCCATCTATCACTGTCATGGTTTCAGCCGGGATAGAGTTAATATACTTTAAACTCCTAGTACTGAAAAGAAACTAGGCTTTCAAACTGGTTTTTATTCTACGGTGTTGCTAATCATTGTGCAGACAGCAGGCATAAAATGGCAGGACACATGCTCTGTCTTGCAAACTGCAGTAGAAAGACTGCATTATTTTATCAAGAAATTGTCTCTTGCTGATTATCTGTGACTTCCTCCACCTCGTTCGGAGAGTGAGAAGGCTGGCATTGTTAAAAACTTCATCGTTCATTAGGTAGGGTAGATAGATATGAAAAGAGCTGGAGTGTTAGAAATCAATATCAATGTTAATTAAACTTTATTCTTTTGTCCATCTAGTGTAATATTTATTCTATCTTTTGCCAATATGAATCTCATTCTAGCGATGCCTAGGTCTATCTATCCTAGTGGTAATTCACAGTATTGGACAAAGTGCTGGGTCGTACTGGAACTGTTACTTAGCTTTCAAAACCTTGTATGTATATATGAATTTATGTGTGTGTGTGTGTGCACGAATGTGCAGGAAAAGAAGGAATGGAGAAAGGGAGGAAAGGAAGAAGTCAGGAAAGAGAGCAAACCAGTGGTACTTCCTTTAAAATCTTGCTCCTAAACCCATATTTACCCATGTCAATAAAAGTGATGCAAACTCTAAAAATGAGGCCAGTGTGGAATTGCAGGTGCTTAACACTTCATGCAACTCTTGAATTTAGGAGCCTAACTTCTAGCAATCAAACCTGAAAGTTTTTGTAAGCTCTGCTCATGCCAACAGCAGCTGTTTTTTCATCATGTTAGCCTTCATTCTATTCATATATATTTATGTATAACAAAGAAGGGGAGGTTAAAAGCCTAAACAAGAAAAGGCAGTGTAGTTATAAATTGAAATACAAAATGTCTGTGTTAGCATGAGTTTTATTTTTGGTACTGATTATATCAAACTCTGCCTTAAATGTAAATCTTTGGGGGATTTTTTACGATGTTGCTGGTTTTAATTTACATTTTCTGGAAAGTGTTCTCATTTGCTATCAAAATTAATGCAAGGCACAGATAAAAGGACTATTAGTTTGGGGAAAAAATACCCTCTGAGAAACCAAAAAAGAATCCAGTTGTGTTTTCCTTAATAATTTATTGATTTCTTTTCCTTTTAACTAGTGACAGTCTTTTACTTGCTGATAAATATGTCTCAAAAGGCTTAAAGGTTCAGTTAAACACCCCAAAATTCAGATGCTCATTCAAATTTTATTTGATTTGTTTTCATCTAGACCCGAGCCAATGGGAAGTTTCCTTTTTTTTTCCTTTCCTTTAAGAAATGACAATTTATTAAAAACATAATCTTTCATGGGAACATAGCAGCTTTTTAAAAAACAAACACACAAACAAAAGAAAAAATTGTTAAGAAATCTTTCAGCAAGATGGTAGCATACTCTGTCAAGTTACATTTTGGAAGTGACACCCTTTTCCCCTTTTAATAGAGCAGAATTTAAGACTTTTCCTTTTTTTTTTTTTTTCTTTAAATAGATGGTCCAGGTTTATTCTCTTTTCTAATTCACGGAGTTAAGATTTGACCCTAAGGAACACAAACGCTGGGGTCTTTGGGGATTAGAATGTTTTCTCTTAATTATTCTCATAATAATAAATAACCTAAAAAAAATTCAAATTGGTAGGGCTTGAGTTCATCAAAACATTGAACAGAAAACAAACAAACATACTTCTACCCCTGCCAAGCTTTGAATTTTTCTGGGAAAGGAAATCCTTTTCCTTGCCATCCCAAATCTAGACTTTTCATTTATTAATCTGCTCCAAACTGAATAAAAACTTCTACCTGCCTTTGTTTATATGTTTTCAGTAACTTGTAAACTCCTGGAAGATTTGGAATAACTCATCATAATAGGTATAAAAGAGCATAAAGTACTGCTTTATTTATTTATTTTAAAGAATTGTCTTCCCTAGTTCTTCTGCCTCCACCTCTGCTGAGGGAAAATCAAAAGGGGAAAAAAGAATACTGTCAAGAATAATTCAAGGGAACAAGTATCTATAGTTATCATAGTTCTATAACTGCATACATGTATATATATTTCATACATATGTATTTAAATATTTCATAATAATATGTGTACACTTCACTCATTAAAGGCCTGGGAAACAGCAGTTGAAACAAAACGGAAAGCTTGAATCCATGCCCAGAACTGTAGTGAGACATTTTGGGCACTTTGGTAGCTTGTTTTTTCTCTTTTCCCCTTCTCTTCCGTCCACTCTCCTCCCTCCCCCCACATCCACTGGTACATTACACTTACTGCTGAAACAGTGTACAACCTCTCATTGGCTGACAGGAGCCAGAGGGCTTGAGTACTTGTACAGTTATCTGTCAGTGTTTTACCTTACACCTACTGTGGCCCTGTACAGGACTGTTCCACTGAAGAATTCATGAAGAAGATCAATGGAGCCCTTGGTTTGGGCAGTTCTAGGTGGAAAGGGAGAAAGGAGAGAAGAAGAAGTGATTATTAACTCCCTGGGAATTCAGAGAAAGGAAATCTGATGTTTCTCATACTGTGAGAAATTCTTTATTTTTCAGTCAGGAATTGTGCCACTGGCAAAATAATTAAAGAGAGGATCTCCCTTACGATCATGACTTTTGTTCCTTATCTAAGCAGTGCCAGGAGTACCACACATCCAACCCAAGATGTGACTTAGAGAGTGGAGAGAAAGGAAGGAAAGTTTCCCTGGTTACAAATATACTTGCAGTGCCCTGTTCACAGCATGAAAAGGAGGGCTGGGAAGATAACAAAGTCTGTGATTAAGTGCAGTAAGCTTGAACTGCTATACACAGCATGTGAGTAGAGACAGCCATTAATAACTCTTTCAGACTCTTAAGAGCTGCAGCCCAAACATTATTAATACACCTCTCCTAATAGCCACTAAGGTCGGTGGCACAGCATCTTCAGAGGAGACCAGCTTTTTCTCGGTAATCCTAAGGAGCCAGATGTTCATGAGGGGGTATTTAGGCAGGAGGAGAGCAAGACGTCTTGTGTTCCAGCTGGAAGTAGTGGGGTCCAGCACATATTTTATTACAGTACTGGCTGAGGAGATACTTTATTTCAAGTTGTACGGGAACTATATCAGATGAGTGTTATTAGGTTTAGCAGTATTCATTAGATGGCCATTAGATTGCACATCTCTATTTAGAGTGCTGAAATTAGAAAAAATCTTCTTCCTAGTCCCCATGCCTCTGATACAGTATAAATAGCTGTTATTTCCTATTTGATATTTCTTCACTCTCCTGTGTTTCCTGAACCCCTCTAGTTATGCTATATATGCCAGCAAGTCAATGAGTCACTTATTTACCTGAGTGCTGTGTTTCTACTTGCCCTGTCCACTTCTCACACAGCTATTACTGTCTTCAGACCACCCAGACTCCTCCACAGCTGACACACCTGCACCCTTCACTTGAAAGAACTGGGAATCATTGCTTAATTGGTTGATCAGCTGATAGACAGCTCAGCTCAGCAAATAATTTCCAAGTACTTATCCAATACAAAAGGGGAGCTCACCTTTCTGCTCCAAAGACATCAACTGTTGCCCTTCCCGGGCTGACTGACAGGTGTTAGTGTTAATCTAAATCTTCTGTCTAATTAAAGTTTTGTATAGTCAGAGGCAGGATGGGAGAACCAGGCATCACGAAATGGATAGAGTGTGTAGAGCTGTCTCCGAAAAATAGCCATGAGCAGGTTGGAAGCTTGTGGGTAAGAATTGGAGACAGAACCAACAAAGGGAACTTTGTGGATGGTGTCTACTACAGGCTGCCCAATCAAGAGGAGACTACTGATGAAGCCTTCTTACTTCAGCTACAGGAGGCATCGTGCTCGCAGGCACTTGTCCTACTGGGGGACTTCAGCTATCCTGACATCTGCTGGAAAAGTAGCATGAGCTGAGATGATCCAGGAGACTGTTCAATGGATGAAGAATTGGTTGGATGGTCACATCCAGAGGGTAGTGGTCAGTGGCTCAATGTCCAGACAGAGATCAGTGACAAGTGGTGTCCCTCAGGGCTCCGTACGGGGACCAGTACAGTTTAATATCTTAATCAATTACACAGTGGGATCGAGTGCACCCTCTGCAAGTTTGCAGATGACACCAAGCTGAGAGGTGCAGTTGACATGACTGAGGGACAGGACGCTGTCCAGAGGGACCTGGACAAGCTGGAGAGGTGGGCCTGTGAAAACCTCATGAGGTTCAACAAGGCCAAGTGCAAGCTCCTGCACCTCTGTCAGGGCAACCCCCAGTAACAATACAGGCTTGGGAATGAATGGATTGAGAGCAGCCCTGTGGAGAATGATTTGGGGGTACTGGCGGATGAAAAGCTAGACATGAGCCAACAATGTGCGCTCGCAGCCCAACAGACCAACTGTATCCTGGGCTTCATCAAAAGAAGTGTGTCCAGAAGGTTGAGGCAGATGATTCTGACCCTCTACTCTGCTCTGGTGTGACCCCACCTGGAGTGCTCCGTCCAGCTCTGGAGCCCTCAGCAGAGGGAAGACATGGACCTGTTGGAGCGGGTCCAGAAGAGGTCACAAAAATGATCCGAGGCCTGGAGCACCTCTCCTATGAGGACAGGCTGAGACAGTTGAGGTTGTTCATCCTGGAGGAAAGAAGGCTGTGGGGAGACCTTATTGCGGCCTTCCAGTACTTAAAGGGGGACTATAGGAAAGATGGGAACAAACTTTTAATAGGGTCTGTAGTGGTAGGACAAGGGGTAATGGTTTTATAAACTAAATGAGGGTAGATTTAGACTGGATATAAGGAAGAAAATTTTTATAATTAGAGTGATGAAACACTGGAAGAGGTTGCCCAGAAAGGCAGTGGAGGCCCCATCCCTAGAAACATTCAAGTCAGATTGGATTGGGCTCTGAGCAACCTGATCTAGCTGAAGATGTCCCTGCTCATGGCAGGGGGGTTGGACAAGGTGACTTTTAAAGATCCCTTCCAACCCAAACTATTCTATAAATCTATTGCACACGTTCCTTCTGTTTTGGGGAGACACCACTTGTCTGTCTACTGCCGTGCCCTTTTGCAGCATGGAAACTAGGATCTTGGTGATTTTTCAGCAGTCTCCATGGCTTCTAAACACCTTTGTATCCAGTTCTGTTTTCAGCAAATATATGGCAAAGGATGTTGTTCTTGCTTTATTTTGATAAATATCTGAAATAAAAGTACAAAATTGTAACTACTAAAGCTGTAACTATTCTGTGTCTGACACTGAATGGGTTCTCTTTTGATCTCATCTGACAGCGAGAAGCTTTCCCTTGCAGGGAAAGACTGGATACTGAGGAAAACCATGCTCCTTCAGATCACTCCTCCCAGCTACAGAAATACATGAGGAGTAGCTGTTCACTTCAAAGAAGTATTATGAAGACAATGGCCTTTCTTCTAGTCTACTCTGCAAAAACCTTTAACATCTTTTATTAGATGAGGGATAGTGACAACACACTGCAGCTCTGTGTGACTCATCATTAATACCTTGGGAAACATTTTGAAAATAATTTTGAATTAGTTGTCAATCAGAATCTGTACAGACCATGTACAGTAACCAGGCAAGTGAAAATTGCAAGACTGGTGACTTGGCCTCCTTCTATTCAAAGTGTTATTACAACAAGCTAGTCTGAATTTAGGTACTGTTTCACTAGCTCATCTTACATTCATTTTAAATAAAGACAACATGAAAGGTCACCTCTGTACACTGGGTTATCTCTTTTCTGTGATGTACTATTGATCTATTGTATGCATACTTATTTCTCTAAGAGAAGAATAAACCCAATTATTTAGCACTTCAACCACTGAAAAAGAAGAGGGCAAATGAGAGCTTGCATAATTTTGGATGTAAAGTGTCTTGAATTCTGCATGTGTGCTTCATTCTTCTAAACATAAATTGAAAATATAAATTGATAATATATTTAAAATTTGAATGGTAACGCACATACAAGGAAGGCTTCTAAAGGAAAGTATTACAGTGTAATTTGAATCTATAACTATACTAACATAAAATTTTATTGTTTTATGATACTTCTGGGCTAATATTTAGAATCAAAACTGTATAAGAATAAAATAAAAGTATCTGTGTGCTAATGAAATATGCAGCATAATTGCAAATTATTTTCAAAATCCAATCTAAATTTACATTTAACTTATTCAATTGTTACTTGGGTTTCAGTAAAATACTTACAAATAGAAAATATCAGGCTGGATGTCTCTCTGCAAAGTGGGTAGTGTGACTTTTGAGGGCTGTATACAATACTCCAAAGTTAGTGTCTTTTTCAGTTTAGAAAGCCGGTCCCTACCCCATTCTGTCAGGAACACAGTTACATAGTAGTGGAAAAACCTGGGAATCCTTCATGTGTTCTTTCTTCCATATTTTTTATAATAAATTTTTAAAATGTATATATAAAAAAGTTACATTTCTTTTATAAAGAAATTAACAAACTCTTATCATTTTACTTAGCCAATCTAAAACAATTATAAAGACCAATTTCCAACTCGCTTTCCAGACTGTCAGGACACCTAAAAATATAACATGGAGTCATCATCATCTCCTTATAACTGAAGAAGACAAACACCTACATTTGGGTTAATCTTATAGCCTGTGTTTTTGTCAATAGAAAAAAAAATATATCTGATGAAGGGAGTTTACCCTACTGGTCTCAAGCTAAGATCCTTGCTTGGAAGTGCCTCATCCCCTGCAACTGGCTGTAGAGAGGAAAAATGCCTAAGGTTTACAAACTTAAGTTTATACGTTTGAATGCAACTAATGTGACATTTACCTCTTTTCCTGAAAAAGTGGGTGTTGTGCTATTTACCACCAAGTTCTGTAAGGAGGCATGGCTAGTTAGCTGGGTGTGATGCTGACAACCTCTTCTTTTTTTCCTTTTTTCTTATTATTTTTTTTTTTAATTTCAGTTTTTATGCACTGGAGCGCCTCATGGAATTTGCAAAACAGCTCATTTTGAAGTACCAGAGCATTCAAGATGCACTCTTTTTTCAGAAACAGGCCATTAGGGGACTGTTAGTATGGTAACAGCCCTGTTGTAAAATGGCTTCCTCTGCCCTACCTTCTTTGGCAGCATTGAATGGGTTTCTGGCATTAGCCATCCTTTACCTGTTGGTTTATAATTTACTGAAGATGACTGGCAGATACTGGGAACAATGCCAAGACAGGGCTTATGTGGACTTTAACATCTTTCTATGAAACCTGTTCTTAAATTGGTAACTGCTTAACTGCTTAATTGGTATTATAGGTAGTGTCAGCTGATTTTCACAAGTATATATTCAACGCTGAGATAAAAGCACATCAGACAATGTGGGGGGAAAAAAAAAGAAAACTGTAGCCATGAGTAGATGGTCACCAAGTGTCTCTGAATGTAGTAAATGCTGCTGAGAACTTATGGTATATTTCTGTTTTCAAAATACAAGCTGAAGAAATGCATGCTGAGGCATTGGCAGACCTGAGGCTTTGCTATGGCTGCCTTTCTCAGTGGAGTTTAACACCACTCAATCTCTGTAAGACTTCTTGAATGAAAACAATAGATTTCTGTGGGAGACCACAAAAGATGCATCTTCCACCACTGTTATGGAACAAAATGGTGCATGAAAAAGCATGTTCTTTCAGTTTTTCCAAATTAGTGTGTTTTTTGGTGGGATTATCTTTATTTAGTGACAATAATTTAATAATACTTTAAGCAGTATGACTATTTTTCTGATTTTTTTGGGGACTAAACCCTAAAAACTTTCTAAATAGATTTGTCATACATAAGGAATTGTCAGAAGCTGAGGAATGGGAGGAGTTGAGCAGGATAAAAATGTGTTCAGTTTTTCTAAGTCTAACAGAATGTTCCTCTTAAGTATTATCTACTTTAAAAAATTTGTTCCTTGTTCAGAGTAGAGCTGTCTATTGAAGGTGAGCTAGAGAGATGTGCACTTCAGCTAAGAGAAAAAGGGTAATATAATGATGATTATATATGGCCAGCTGTGGGAAATGTCTTTTGTTGCATATAATTTTGTTCAATTTTGCAAAGTACTCCCCTGGCATTTTCTTTAGCCTGTGAATGTGTACAGCCTTCTGTGGAGACTGCTTTTTGTCAGTCAACCTCTAACAAATATAACTCATATATTGCTGAATAACAGGTTTAGACTTTTTACCTTACAGAATAATAATGACATATATTATTTGTTGAAGGATGTTCTTTCCTTTGTTTAATTCCCCAAGGAGCTGACCACAAAAATCTTCTGTATTAGCCCCATGTGGAATTAGATTCAGTCTTAACAGACTGCCACCCCCAAATTCTCTGAACAGCAGTAGCAGCCACACTGCTATTGAAATTAAAATCCAGATGATTTTGATTTTACACATGTGTGTTGCTAAGTTTGCTGGTCAAGTAAGAATACAGCTCCAGTGATGAGGCTTCCAGCTACTAGGTATCCTGTATATTCTGTCAAAGGTCTCTTGTCATTTCTTCATCCATTGGACATGTTGCCCCTTATATTTTGCCGCATCCTTTAAATTTCGCTTATTCCTTCCTAGTCTTCCAGTTTCTAAATGTCACTGTTCATAAACTATAGATTTTGTTCAGCTGCTCCTCCCACAGTTGTATTGCTGTTTTCTCATTAAATTTCTCTATTTCTTGTGCTTATGTCACACAACTATTTCTCTAAAAATTCTTAGGCATTTTCTAGTATGAGATCTGGGTATTCTAGTGTAAGAATGTTACACTGATGATGTTTTTGTTATTCTTCCTAATTTTAACATTGTGCAATTACTGTTCTCATCAACTGTAACAGAATATTTCTTGTCTCTGGCTTCATCTATCACACGCAGGTTCACATTTAATGTTTTGTTCAAGAAATAACAAGAGTTTTTTCATTACATTGATGTTCTCTCCATCTATGAAAGCTCAGAGCATAATGTATATTACCAATGGCAAATACTAACATCAGCAGCTACTGGTGGTGTGCTTTTCCAAAGACAAATCATGTTGCCATGTATAGGTGGGGTAAAACTCAAGAACAACTTCTTCAGTTGCTGAAAGTGTTTGAGACAAAAAATCTTATTTTCTTTCAAAGGTTCCATTAGAGCACAAGAGTGGGATTAAGTAATTTTCCTTCAACAGTTTTTATGGTTTTCTTCCCTTAGCTAGCTTCCTTGAGTGTTTGCTCCCTTTTATTAAAGGAAATTCATTAACTTGTAAAACATGAACAAAAGGACATGACACATTTTAGCTGCTGAAAGAGGCCTTGTCTATTTGTACGTTTATGAGCAGCTCAGACCTTGTTATGTAAAGTACAGTTATTAGGGAAGGAGGTTATGAAAAGTCAATTTCTTCAGCTGTTTTCATGACAAGGTTTAAGAAGTTGTTGTGTACATTTTGCTGCAGTGATTTTTTTCCCCCAGTTTCTCTTTTACAATAGCTTTGCAGAAACCTACCTAGCACAATTTAAGGCTTAATGAGGCACAAACTCCCACGTATACCATAGTGTCTTACAGCTAGTTCACTTATAAGCATAAAAGAAAATAAGCAGAAAATGTGATTTTATATCATCATGCTAAGATGTTCACTACTTCACAAACAGTAGCATAAAAACTGGTTATTAATTTTAAAAAATACATTTTAAAAGAAGATAAGTATAATTTTTGAGACTCAGGGATTAACTCACCAAGGCTAACTCTACTGTACTTTCTTAAGACTCTACTCCACAAGTTGGTTCAAACCCTCCAGGTGAGTTTGCTGCTCTGACGCAACCGTCAGCATCTGAGACATTGTCTCTCCCACTATTCATTGGCCTCTCTACACTAAAGATAGCCTTTGAGAATTATTTTTCATGTCATAGCCTACATTCTTATTACCGGCTCTATTGAAGTATTCCACAGGCAGGTGAAAAATTTATTTGAGAGAAAAGTGAGCAGCAGTCTGTTTTTTCTTCATACATCCAATTTACCAAACATTTATCGTTGTATTATCTCTGCTTTGTATCAGTAGTTTCAGAAAAATCATCAGATAAAGGTCTGTACTTGCAAATTGGAAAAGAATGCATAACTGCAACATATGACTTATCTCTGAGCGTATGAGAAATATTTATAAATGAGAAGTGAGCATTTTGGAGCATTATCTAGCTTCTTTTAGATACAGTTATCCATTTTCTTTCATACAGAATGGGAAAATTCCACTTACTGTTATCTGTATTTTCCAAAGGGTGGATTCATAAGCAATAGTTTATGTCTAGATATTAGAAAGGTTCAGCTATATTTACATTCAAGAATATCAGTAGATTCCAAATGAAGAAAGAAATTAGAGTTTTCATTTAATGACCCCTTAATAGTGAAATAATTCACATTTATTGAATTTCAATGTATCTACATGTTCATTGTAAGTAGAGTAACACTGAAGAAGATAAAGCTTAAAGTGATAAACCACTGTGTTGACCTATTTCTCATTCCTTCATGTGTGTTCCACCTCAAATCTGGAGAGGAATATGTTTCTCAACAGACCTCTGCTGTCACAGACTAGCTCTGCCAATGGCATGTTGAATCAGTGACACTGCATTTATGCAATTTTTAAAATTTTATTTTAATGCTTTCTGTTTTTTTCCTCCTTGATCTTTAACACATAACTACTGATGGTCACCTGGTGGAATTTCTAAGTAAGCAGATAAATAGAAAACAGTTTCTGAAAAGCTTCAATTGTAATTTAAATAAGTAAAGGTCTGTTCTGTTAGGCAAACTTGTAGAAACCATCTCATGTTGAATATCAGCAAGAAAGAGAGAACCCATCCCTTTCTGGTTTATTAAAGTCTATGGTGGCTGCGCTTCATAACAATGTGATCCAAAAAAGGAAGTGAAAGCAAAAGCCTGCAAACACAGACACATACAATTGCTTTTACTCCCATAACGAGTAGTACCCAGAAGAGGAGAGGATTCTCACAATACCAAAGCTTTGTCTGCACAGGCTTTGTCTGAGCAGGGCTCACCAAGGTAATTCTGCTGTTTGGTATATTACTACATGCATCAAATATTACACTTATATATATTTTTCCTATGTGATCTTCAGAAATTTAGTTTAAAAAGTTGCTTCTGTGATTCTCAACATTTAAAACGTAGACAAAGAAACCCTTCTTTTCTTGGACTATGAAGGGGTTTTTTTTCTTGTTAAAATATTCCTCTAATATGAACTACAGTACACTTTGAAGCTTAGGAAGGACCTTTATTCACAGTTAATCATTAATTTCTTTGTAATATTATTTACATTCTTGACACCCAATCTAAGGTGTGTGAGATGTGAAGTCACTTTTAAAACAGGAAGAGCCAAAACAAAAAGAAAAATAGTTAAACTCCAGTAGAATTAAGAAATTCCTCCAAAAGATTTACAGATCTTAATCTGATTGCACTACCTTTACAGAGGGAAGACTGTATTGAATTGTTATACTAGCCTTGATTAAAAAAAAAAAGAAAAAAGGTATCATGTCAAACGTTCATCTCGGAAGACTACTCTTCTAACAGAAAAGAGCCATATATAACTTTTTTGAAACTGGAAAATCCAAAGCTTTTTATCATTGGAGTTTTAACATGATTTTATTTTGAGAATCTGACCTGTTCTCCTTGACCCCCACTAGTTTTAATAATTTTGTCCCTGATCACTATTGCATCATCTCAAAGGCATCTTTTAAGGGCAGCTGAATTAATTCTATATCAAAATGTAATGGCACTAATAATCTATCAGTTGGTACTTCTGATGCTTTCATTCCTTAATTGATAATTAGTTGTATCCTAGGAGACACTGTTCTGCTCCTTGAGAACTATATACTTAATCTGATGGATATTTTAATACTGTAATGTAAGACATAAAATTCTTGTTTCACCTTATCTGAAATTTTGCAATAGTTAATGAAGTCTTGTATCAGGTAGATACCATCAGATACTCCACTTACAACCTCTCAGTCAAAAAATATAGATATTGGATATATTCTGTTAGTATATGTATTTGATCAACACTGCACAGTTACAATATGAGATCGTTGTTTAGTGTAAACAAAAGAGATTAATATCTATTTCAAAAGTAGATATGTATATCTGAAGGAATAGGGAGGACAATCTTATTATTAACTTAAAGATTAGTTTTTGAACTGGTCAAACATTTAAAAACAAATGACTAAAACATATCAGTGTTTCCTATATGTGCAGCTTTTTTTTTCTTTTTTCCTATAGGTTTCTCTTCAAAGATAATTCCTCAAGATAAATGTATATACACAGGAAATTTCTCTCTAAAATTTTTCTTTATGCTTGAACTATTTATAATAGGAAACATAATTCTCCGTTTGTGATGTAACATCTGTGGCTGCAAGAAAAAAGATTCTTTTAGAAACTTCATATATTAACAAAGGGAAGGAAACCATCAATTGCAGGTGCAAAAGAGCAACCCTTGATACATATTCTGAGTGTATACATATACCCACTAAATCCTTGTTGTTTATAAATCAAGTAGAATTATATGCTTACTAAAGCTATTGAAAGGTAAGAATGCATAATTTTCAACTAGGAAACATCAGTGTCCTATATGACTTACATGAATATATTCATATAACATGTGGCCTTAAAAGTCTCCAGTGTTTCTCTCTTGCTGTCACATGAAGGTTCAGAATGGATACATTTGCAAAACATTAGTTTGCATCTACTAACATAATTATGTTCATGTTAATCAGACAATGCACATATTGACAAGGAAAGCTGTAGTTTGGGTACATTTTACCTGTTTGAAGCAAGCTAAGAATTTACCATTTCTATCAGTCAATTAATGTGTTACTATTCTGTAATTTGGATTTTGGTATGTGCCACTGAATGAATTTTGACTAAAAATAATGTTCTCCATCCATTCTACCCACCCATTAGCACAGTCATTTGCTTTCATCTCCAAGATAGCCATAATAATTGGGTTTGGATTTAAAGCGAAGCACTCAGATATAATACTGCTCTGATGAGGGGTCTCAATTAACTGTGTTGTTAAATGAAGATTTTTGTGATTTTGAATTAAAAGGGTTTATTGTTGTTTGTTGTCTTTTAAAATGTCTTATTGCAATGTGTTTCACTAAATTGCATCAGAGCTTTTCCATTTAATAAAACTGTCCTATACACAGCTGGCTTAAGTGGGGCACAGGTTTATAGAAGTCGCTCACATTGATTCACATCAGATGAAATGCTGAGATGAGGCTTTATTCATTTTCTTTAATCTTCCCAGCTTTTGGAGAATGAGAAAAAAAAAAAATCAGTGTAAAATCATTGCTAAGTAAAGGGGCAGTATGTGTTTACTGAATCGTACCACTCCAAAATTGCCAGGTAGACCCATGTAGTAAAGTAATCTCCCCTCCCTTTTAGTCTTTCCAATAGGGATCTGAACCACAACTTTATTTTCCAGAAATTGCCAAGAATTTTTTGACTGTTACTTTCATATTGGTTTCAGGGGTGAAGCTGGGGAAAATTGATTCAGTCAGTATAGAGAACATTCCTAACCATTTATACCTATGGCCGTTTACTATTAGATCATATAGTGCTCTAAGTTCAATAAAATCTCCTGGGTATAAAGCATTAGCCATCAGAAAGGGATGCTGTCCCTGTCATTTCTTGGTAGTTCCTGAGAACTCATCCTCTCTTTAGTTTTTCCTAGCTGCAACCCCACCATTTTAAATCTTTTGGAAACTACTCTAAAATGGGATTCAGTAGAATGCTGTTTATCATGAGAGCTAATATCATGAGAATATCCCATCAAGTATGAAAAGGGAAATGAAGACTGAGAACAATAGTAGCTCCTCAGGTGAAGCTAAGCATTTTGGCATGTCGAGAGTGCAGAGCATGTGCTTGTCAATATTCCTTTCTGAACTAGAAAACCTTAAAAAGCAAAAAATGTGCCCCTGGAACAAAATACCTATGTTTGACTACCAGAATGGGCAGTTTTGAGGATGCTGACAATTCTTTAAATTAAAAAGTTGAGGAAAAATATTATAATAGAGGTATTAATGTTTTGTGAATTATCTTCTGCCAGTGCATACTCAACGGATATACATCTACAGTTTTGCTTTTTATACTGTAGTAAGAGTTCTTGTTTCATTTTCCAGGGGGATTTAACCCAGGTTCATCTGGTTCCATGAGAACATCCACTATACATAAAGTGAAACAGGGAGTCAGGCTAGGTTGGATCCATAATCTGAACTGCGTGAGTTGAATACACTCCTATAAAGCAACGAGGCAGTTTATAAAGAAGCAAACTAAGCAAGCTAAAAATAAAAAGAAGCGTTTAGCAAATCCGATCTATTCAGTCATTTTTTTTCCATGTCCCTCCCAGTTATTTTTAAAACATTTTGTTCTATTATTAGAATATTTGAAGCCTTGATAGAAGAATCTTGATCATAGGAACATGTCATTGTTGTTTTGTAAAAGCATATAATGGTATAATGTCTAAGGAAAAATAAAGAAACAATTCTTAGTAGAAAGATATTCATAGAACCAAGGCAAAGCATGCTGGTGTCAGTGGGTATAAAACCACAGAGAACAATGGAGTGGTGACTACTTATTCCCAGGCTCATTTTGGTCCTCCGAGCTCTCCTTGTAATATGGTACAGTCTTGAGGGTACCATTCACCCTGATCTCCATCAAAATGGGAAGCTGCCAACTGTGTGAAATGTATATGTGTGGGTTTTTACGGGTGACTGAATTTATGTTGCTTACTGGGTGTTTAGCACATTCTTCCCTTCACAGTGCTGCCCAGTGCTGCCTAAGTATCATCCTACCAAAAGTAAGCTACAACGTACTTTGAGTTTACACTGTCAAGAATTTTTTTATAGATTAAGACATCGATCAGATGTAACTAGAGGTGGCTAAATAACCTCACAGAATTATTTACCTTACATTTAGACTTTCTTTTCTCACAGGATATCCATGGGGAGATCATTTTCCACATTATTTTTAGCTCAGTGGACTGTCACAAGCAGAGTTCCCAGTGATTCCTTCAGATGTGAAAGGGCTGAACTTGTGGTGGTTAGTCAGATAAATTATGTGGGAATGTCTCTGTTCCCAGACTACCCGAGTGATTTTGAAACATCTACATTGGAAATGTCCACCGTGCAAATATTCCAGATCTGTAGTGGCTTCTTGTAGTCTGTATGAGTTCTGCACATTTGGCCCCCTCCTTCTCCTTCCCAGCCTCAGTGGTGGCACTGCAGGTGGTGTGGAGGTCTGGAGCTGGTGGACAGCCGCAGGCTTGGTTGGCAAGGCCTTTCCCTGCCATGAAGAAGATGTGATGATGACAGAACACATCCATAGTTAGTCATGCGCATGGATGCATGTGACCCCACCCAGGTCTGGCTGACAGAGAGGCCGAATGCCTGCTCTAGTGGCGTTCATGGGGAGTATATGGCAGTACATGGGGACCTCTGTCCTGCTAAAGTAGAAAGGCCTGATATTTGTGGAGGGAGTACAAAAGCATGTGTATATAAATGAAAGGAAATCCCTAAAAAATTTCAGCTGGTATTTGCAGACCGTATTTAGCAGTATTTGCCAAACAGATTGACATTTTAGGTACTCTTACGGCCTTTTATTTTTAAGAGGAAGATCCACCAGACAGACCTGAGGTCCAAACCCCCTCAAACAAAAATGAACAGCAAACCTCAGGTTTTTAAGCATGAATTCAGGAGAGTGGATGGAAAACTTATTTTTTAATGTCAGAATATCTGTATTTGTATGTTGTCGCTTTGTAAGTACTCACATCAGATAATTAATGTTCTTTCCCTTCAAATAAAGTCTGTAGGATTGAGAACTTTCACTGTGATTATCAGGTGATTTATGGCATTCACCCAAGGGAAATGAAGTACTAGTGTGATTCATCTTTGCTGAGCTAGATTTTTCAAGTTTACTCTTATAATGATTTTCAATTCACTAACATCCTGTGCAATTCTCTTCCTACTCTATGTATCCCTCCTTGCTTTTCCTCTTTCCCTTCATTATATTAATTTCCTCTTCTCTCAGACCCCTCCCCTTCCCTTCTCTCACACACATTTTGCTCTATGTGCCATCATTGGTAAAAAGGGGAAGAGCTGTCAGCTTGCATCCCTTATTTACAAAGAAGCAAAATCATTAATCTTACATTTATTTTGTTTCATTTTTGTCATTAATTACATTAATAATAGATGTATTTATTAGGTACCCATCATTTTAATGGAAGTTGGTCCACTGTGACAGCAATTCTAAATGGGTAATTTTTCATAAATTAAAATTCCTTGCAGCAAGTATAACTTTGTTTCAGTAAATTACAATCCACAGACCTCCATAACAAAGTGCTAATTGTAACTTGGCTTTAAATGTTACATTTTGAATGCAAATTGGCCTGTGGGGAGTTATTATTTAGTATAACATTGTTAAGAACACTAACATTACTTTGTAATTTGTTTGAAGTGGAATACCATTATTACTAATACATTACGTGTGGCTTAGAGAAACAGCATTGCTTTCCCATGTAAGATAAAAATCTTTTATCAGTCAAATTTGTTGAATGTTGCTTTTGTGCTCCATGAGAAAACAAAAGGCGACCGGGGTCATAAAAAATGCATTGTGTTTTAGGTTGTTTGAACAGAAGGAAAGTCAAAAGAACATGACGTAATCCTCAGGCACTGAGAGCAATGCACAGGGCCTGATCCTGCAAGTGTTTGGACAAACGAGATACTGTTTGCTTGTGAAGTCACAGTGGCATAGTGGGATCACTCTTTTTTTCTTCCATAAATGAAACTCTAGAATAACTTGCTTTTCCTTCAAAAACCAAACCAGAATATCTGGTCAGGTTTATTCTAAATGTGTGGAGTGTCTCAGTGATCTTCTGGCTGCATGTTTTATTTCCTACTTTAGTTGTCCAATAACTAGCACTTTTGCAGATATCAACAGATCTGATGTAAAAAAGGTGCAATGTCCTGGACATAAAGCTCCAAATTTCGTATTTAAAACAGTTTCAGGAATATTATCATCAGGTTTTAAGTGTATTTTGATATGGTATCAGTTTTGTGTGTAAGTACAATGTGTTTAGCCCTTGAGGACAAAACAATACCATCCTATGGGTGCAGGAAGAGAAAAAGCAACAGAAGGGAGCCGCCCACACTGGTTCTCAAAGGGAGTTCAGCAAGGACGACTCCGTATTGGTCACTGAGCTCTGCCCAACACACCCTTGTAGCAGAACAGAGACCCTCAAAGCACCGCTTTGAGTAAGGGGCATTTAAACAAACAGGACTCTCTCCCTGACCGCCAGCAGTACAGATACCGAATAATACCGATTCCCAAAAGAAAACTTAAATGTTTACATGAATTCAAAAGAAGTAACAGCATCCTGTTTATGCATGACAGAATTCTGACAAATATCAACATCTTTCTACAGTAGACGTCACTGCTTTGGAAGACTGAATTTATAACCATCAGCGAAAGCTATCCATGCCTGTCATGGTGGAGCCTGGGATCCTTTCTGCCAGAGACAGGAGACATGGGAGTTCAGAAGGGTAATTGATTTAAAAAATAAATCAGGAAATTCACACCAGGGTTAGGAAGAAAACCTCCTTCTACATTTCAGAAGATAGGAGTTCCATTAATTTTACTGAAAATTGCAAGCACACTCATAACTTTTCAGCAGCTGTTGATTAATTGTTGAAGAGAAATAATGGGAGCCTGAGAGAATTTTGTTGATAGGAAGTTCACCTAGGTCAGCAAATTTATTTGGAACACAGCTGGCCCTGGTAACCCCCTGCAAAACTACAAGAACAGATCTCTCCAATGAACTCACTCTTCTGTGCTAAACTACTCAAATAGTGTCTCTTTCACTTTAAAAATTAAAGTGGATGGTATATACATGTGTTTAAAGCTCAAGGTTTCTTTTTAAAGTAAATTAATCCAATATTTGCTGAGCAAAAAATGCAGGTGAGACTTAGGAATGTAGATGAAAAGAATAAATATATCAATTCCTCTCTATAACAATCATAACACAAACATTTAGGTGACTGTACGGTTCTTCCGGAAAGAATTTCAAGGTTATTTTTATTGACGTGTAGTACCTGACGCTCATATTGTGATAAAATCCAAATTTTTAGCTTATGGGAGCCTTTCGGGGTACTTGGAAATGGCTGAATTGGGTGTCCCTCCCTGCAGCTGCCTCTGAGAGATACCACCCATGTGAAAGGCAGGGATCCCTGGCTCACACTAAGTTGTCGATTTAGTGGGAGCGGGAAGTCAGGATTTGCCTATTTCTCTCATGTTTTGAAGCACTTAACTGCCCCTGGATATATCACCCCAAGCTTCTTGGGTAGATGCTAGGAGCACTTTGTCTCTTCATCATGTGTCTGGATTCACCACATGATACTAATACAGGCATCCCCTATGATATGGTGAGAGCCTACATTAATGCACCCAGGGCAGGCTGAACAGAAAGATATGTATGTTAATAAGCATCGCTTTAAAATGAAACTGAAAGTGTTTTCTCATCATGTGACATATGAACATTAGTGAAAGCAAAAGGCACAAAGTGATCTCAGATCGTGTCAGCCTGACACCTACACGTGTATGCATATACACATGCTGCCATATGAAAGGAGATGCTTCAGACGATAGGATGCATTTCCCATCTCAGAAACAGGCATTATGCTTGTGGAATATTGCAAAGTTAATCCTTAGTTTTGTTTTGCTCCTTGCTTTTATGTGAAAAAATTAATAGTTGGGCCATAGACTGGATGAGTTGCCCTGACAGGCTAAGTCTGGTCCCTGGGCTGCCACTCAGCATCCCTGCTCCAGGCAATCTGCATTTTAGTCAGTGCTCTGTCACCTGGAAGCTGATGTGTGTGGAAAGACAACAGAATTCCAGACCAGAACAGGGGAGGATCTTCATTTTTACTTGACATGCACATATTCTCTGAGACGATAGGAGCTTACCGTCCCTCTTCCTTGTTTTTTAGCAACACCAAATGGGCTCAGACTTGAGGACTGCTCACATTCACTGTTTAATGGTTGGAAGTTGAAGTAGCAGGCTGTTAGTTCCTGAATTTTTCTTACTTCCATTGTTCTTGGTGCAGCCTTTTAAAATTAGATGGCCAGGCCCACAGGAGCTACGAAGTGACCCACCCCTAAGACATCCCTATAAGCTATGTTGAACGTTTCCTAAGTGGTAAAACTGAGGAAAATCAGTGACATATGAGAGCTTTACCTCAGGAGACAAGAAGCAATACAATAACAGTATGAAGACTAAGACTAAGAAAAGCAATTGTAGGTTAGAACAGGGGAGGGCAGAAGAAAACAATATAAACAGTTTCTACAAGTGAAAAGCAAAATAACAAGGAAAAGAAGAAACAAATTGCTATGAAGTAAATTGGCAAGAACTCTCCACAGAGTGCTCTCCAATAAAAACACTTTGGAAATCAGTAGATAAAATGCCAAGAATTATCTACACGCTGTATGGGCAATCTTGAGTCAGAACTCTTCATCACTGTTAGAGCCAGCAACCCCTCATTGCTGTTAATCAGAGCTGTCATCTTTCAGTTGATGTGGGTATCTAGTAATAGACACAGCTCTCTGGGACAAAATTTTTCTCCCATTGAAAGGAAGGGCCAGTTCCTTATTCCCTTCAGTGGACTCTGAACATAGGAAAGTGAAAGCTATGATTAAGTATATATATGTACATGGGGTAAGAGGTCATTGACAGAAACTCTACTTCATTTTATGGGATGAAGGATTAAATGTTTGCAAGACACCACTGATTTATAACAGATCAGAACATCATCTTTGATATTTGACTGGCATGGCTATCTATACAAAATATGTGTAGATCTCTTCCAGGCTTAACTGCCCACAGCATACTGTTATTTTGGACTTCACAGTTAGCACGGATGGTGAACATGCATGATTTATCTCTTATTTAAAGCATTTAAAAAAAATTTGCTTACTTGCGCCAGCAATACAACGCTGGTTAATTTCCCCCCTACCCCAATAACCCGGACTGCAGAGCTCCCCTTTAGCTCTTCAGACAAAATCCTGAATTCTAGAGACTGATGGGTCTTTGCTAAAGTGCTGGTAAAGCATTTTCTCACACACTGGCCCAATCTATCTCCTGCAGAATGCAGCATAATAGGATGAAAATTGCCTCTTACCTGTTGACCAGCTGAAAATTGCATCTTTAGCTGCTTTCTCATGGAAGCTTCAGCAGCTTCCTGTTCTTTAGCAGCTAATTGAAACCTTTAGAGGAAATAAACCCCTCTTGAGCTGTCTGCAGAATGCCTAATATGGTATTACATGCCATTCCCTTTTAGCATTCAGTCATCAACTCTGCTTCTCTGACTTATATAGCAATCAGGCTCTGTAGAATGAAGTTGTAGGACACAAGTGAGTATGCTGAGGGAGTCTTGGTGATTTAGGAGAGATTGCTCAGTTTATTACTATAAGATGTTTGTGCTGTACTGGACATTTAGTGAGTAAGCTTTTATTGAGGAAAAGGCATATAATTGTCATAAATCTGTTAAAAATTGTGGAAAGTATTTCTCCAAATATTCTAAGATAAAGTATAAGAAAGTTTTGATCTTGTTTATAGTTTTAGTCAAAAATGGATTTTTTTTCCAGCAGCTTTTTCCAGCAGATTTTTCAGATGGCCCTGAAATTTTTTTCTCTTTTTTGAAATAATCAGACTGCCCTTTGCTTCCCAGTGCAGAATTACTGAGTGGAGAGGACATCCATTTAATTGCAAGCTACTAGTGGTCCGTGGCTCAGGGAGTTCTTTTGTACTTATCCATTCTGACAATGACTATGACCATTTCACATTTTCTGAAAATGCAAGATGTCAAAGAGAGAGGGTCAGGGAAGGCTGGGATATGTGAATGTTGCATGTTCAGCTGCAAAATATTGGAACTTCAACTGTCTTGTACCTCTTATTGCTCCCAGTTATTGCTTACTTCAGGCTGTGCTCTGAGCTCTGAGTTGCATAATGATTGCTGTGAGACTGTGTACCTCCCTCCCATCAGTTCTTTTGGTAACCTATACGTGTGCTTGGGCAGGACCTAGATTTCACTATAACCGGTGTTGTAAGAAGTAGCGTACAAATGTTACATTGTTGTGCTGCCTGGATTCATGGTACAGAGGACAAACTATGAATTTGATGGTGGTCCAGGCTGGCCCATCACATTTCTGCATTACTCCGTTTCACCTTTTTTCCTTAACTGCACAGTATGGACAGAGTGGGAGAGGGAGGCAGAACAAAGCAAAGGTGCAAGGCTGCAATTTTAGTCATATCTTTTAGATGTTTCTCAGCTGTTACCTAAAGATGTGAGCTTTTATGGCTTGACAGCCAGAACAAGACTAACCCTGTGAACCAAACTAGTTCTCCAATCTACAAGGTATAAGGAATTGACAGTTGCATTTGGAATTGTATTTGTAAGAACCTGTTATCTTCAAAGAGAAGCAGGGAACATATGAAACTGTAACATTCCCACAGTGTAATATTTTTTGCAAAGTTTTTTAATGTGTCCTCCTCTGGTCCTCTTCATTATGCTTTCCTCGTCTTCTGCATAAATAGTGATCTAGCAACAACATTGAAAATAAAGGTCTTTATTTATGCATGAAAGCAGAACTGTTCCACAATGTTTGTCTTTGAATAGCAATGTTATCTTATCGTATAATCTATTCTTGCCCCCACCCCCACACTGTTAGGGCCTGAGATTCCTTATCCCGTAATGCACATGGCACACTTGGGTGGCCACAAAATTAATAATAGTCCACCCTCATGAAGAGCTTCTTAGGTTCCTTCCTCTTTACCCTCTTGCTGTGCTGCTTGCTTACTCTCAAATACATACAACTTGCCTGGGTGGTCAGAAAAGAATTATAGTACAATCCCTATGATGAATCTTCAAGACCTTCAATCACGATTATGAATAAAGTCAAATAATACCACTGTGAGGCATATAAATGTTTTCAATTCAGCAATTGGACAGTATGTCTGAATCTGACTGACAATTGCTTCATACTAGAAGTTTGCTGTTAAATTATTTTTGATATAATGCATTGTCAAATCACTGAACATTCAGCACAAGCAAAATGTTAAAATAGTGAGGTTTGACATAGGAAACAATTGCACTGCTAAGGGAAGTGCAGGTAATTGTTTGTGTGCATATATAGGACAGAGTCCATGTACTCTGTGGTAGTGAGAGCTGAATAAAACCAATGTACATTCTTCCTGGTATATACCAAATTTCTCAGGAATCTTGATCCAAGTACTAAGCAGAACTGATTGTCACTTCTGAGCTATCAGCACTGCTCTGGTGACTAACTTTGAGGTTGACTCAAATATGTGATGAATATACACCCTTCTTTTTACTAAGCCATTGAAAGGGTTACCTCTGAAGAACTCCGGTGTAAGTCTGTAGGTACTCTGTGACCTCGCAGGGATTTCCATTTCTCTTTCTCTGTTATCTTCCAAGACGGTTGTTTCATTTCCAGTACAAAGTAGTATTCAAGTCATAGCTTATCAATTCTTCCACAATCAATGCATTTTTGTGGGGGAAAAAAAAGCAGCACACTGATTCTTCTCCCAGACAATGACCCTATTCCATCAAGTAAATCTGTAAGGAGGTTCATAACAATGTCACATGGAATATTAGGCCAAATTAGATTAAAATGCCTAAAGGAAAGTGCAATTTCCTTTTGCACCCTGCAAAGTGGAGGCAGAGCTTCTTCACAGTACTCTTCACCATTTGCAAAATGTATGCTATTTACCTAAGGAAATGTAAGAGTTGTTAATGAGACTTTCCAGCTCTGTGTATTTCTGGCTATTTGCATCAGCATACTGCAACATCCATGTTAAAAACTCAACATTCACTATTCTCTAGGTGCCATATTTCTCCTTCCACAAAGAGTGCAGGATAACACGAGACGGTTATACTTGATGGCTAATGTTCTTGGTCTTAGCCAAATGGTGACTATCATGCACACATACATATAGAAATACGCTGAAAAAGTGATAAACTGAGTCTTCTAAATAGGTCACATCAAAACGAATTTCTAGGGAAGAAAACACCTTGCCCTCTGCAAATGGCTATTATTTTGTCAAATCAAAACTCCTTCCTCAGGTAATTTCAGCTATGCAATTGTTCAGAAGTCTTTCCCCTATATTTTATTAATAAGAAAAGTATACTTTTTTTTTTTTTTCAAATCCCTTTATAGACAGATAAGAGTGAAGGTATTTTCATCCAATTTTTTTTTTTTTAGTAGAAACAGCGACGATGATGCTAACATTTACAAATGGAGACATGGAGTTTTCCAGTGCTCACTAATACAACATTTGCCTGTGGTACTGTAATACCAATAAACGTCCATGCCCAGTAAATCTCTTTGCCTCTCTACTTTGTATTGCGTTTCTAACTATGCACAACATACTCTTTTTCTGGTCTGTTTAGAAGTGTGTGGGAGAAGTCCTTTAACCCTGGTTTCCCAGGAATCCATGAATTATGTAGAAAAAAGCAAGGTTTTAGAGGTCTTCAAATTTTTTTTGTGTGTGTATGTGTGTTTTTTTTCTTTTTCTTTTATTTTTTTAAATCCCTGAGTGAATTAAGGAGGGTTTGTTTACCCTTTACATAATTAAGCTTGTGTAAGGGGGGCAAAAGGGAACCATCCGTTTCCTTGTTCCTCCTTCAGGCTGTAGCCGCTGATTCATCATTGCAGGGGGCTGATGAGGTTTCAGTCTGGTGACACTTGTCACCAGTCCTGCTCTGAGTTTGGTTTCAGAAGGTTAGTCAGTGCAGGGGGTCAGAGCAAGACACTTGAGAGAGGCACTCTCAGCAACTGGAAATGCAGTTACGGGAGGTTCCCACCATGGTAAGCACAGAGGGAAAGAAACTCTGTTTGATAATTCTTGTATTCATCTAAAGGGTACTTTTTAATGTAAGAACATCAAAATGTATCTCTAAATTAGTGTCATCCACATTCAGAGTAGAGTGTGGCAGTCTGCAAATTGCTGCACTATCTTTCTCTTGCAGGTTTATATCTACCTCATTACCTCCCTTTTCCCCTTCTAATTAAAACATGTGAGACATTTTAAAACATTCTATTTATAATATGACAAAGTTGCTTTCAAAGTAATTTTCTTTTATTTAGTGTTTGATCCCTGATTTCATGCGCTTTTCCTCCATCTGGCAGTTGTCACTAAGGCAGATGGCCACCAGCTGGGAGGGCAATGTAAGTATCTCCCTCTAGATCCGCTGCCAGAGCTGCTCAGTAAATGTAATGTGAAGGAAAACTGTGTCAGTCTATTACCCATGCAATGAGCTCACTTACTGACTTGTCACCACTTCAGGTCCCGACAACGAAATTCCACTCTCAAGCTGGAAGCCAGCAGAGGTCTTTATTTATTGGGGCAGTGGAGATCTTTCCCTTTATTTTTTTTATTCCCTTCCCTTCTGCTTCTCCTGTGTCTTTAGCCCCTCTCAAGGCCTGCAACTCTGAATGCCACATCTGCTGCTACTGGTTTTGTAAATAAACACTTGGGCAGATTTCCTACATCTTCATGTTTAGCTCTAGTCAATGACCTGTCTATAAATAGGCCTGAATAAAAAGAAGCATAAATTTCCAGCGTCCTTAGTAAAGTTAATGAGACCTGAGTGAGTTTTCTGCCTTGGTAAGCTCAGTCTCTCTTTCAATTAGCACACTAATTCATAAGTAAATGGTAGATATATCACTTATAATGTGCAATGAAGAAATATTGAAGGAATCACCATGGTAGGTGATTTGGTCTGGCTAAGCAGAAGGGGATGAAAATACAGTAAGTAGAAGCCTCACAGGTCAAGACTTCCCTTTAGTTTTACATTTAAATTCACTACAGAAAAAACTGCAAGTGCTCAAAATTTTGAAATTTTCTAATAGTAGGGTCACTAATAACGGTAGAGAATGGGAACCCACCACAATGTCTAACCTTTGGGAGATAAATGAGGAAGGGCTACTTAAAAATACAGTAACAACTGCAGGTTTCAGAGACACCTGAAGTACTTAGGAGCAGGACTTTCGGATGCCTATACAAATGCTAGGAATAGGAATAAAAGCTTAAAAATAGAGCAAGTTAGAAAAGGTTGTTTCCTCTAAGAAACTTTTTCAAGTTATCAATAATTTCTGCCATGTTGGAAACTTGTATCCATTATATGTAAAACAAAGCTGGGAGACTTTGAAACAGTAAATTTTCATATTAGCATAGTTTTATTTTTAAATATAACTTACCTTGATTTGACTGCAAAAATAAGGTCAGACAAGAAGACCAAAAGAGTTTTGTTGTTATTTCATTCTGAAAGTATTGATAGAAAACATGAACACTTTTAGTGGTTTATTTAAAAATAAAATGAAAACTGATTAATCAACCCAAACTCTTTCCAGGAAATATTTTAGTTTTTGAAATTCAGCATTTTAACATAACCTATTTCAGGTAAAAGTTTTGCTAATATAGTGTAATGTGGCACATAAGTAAATATTGTTAGGAGAACTGGCATAAACTGGACTCAAAATCGCCTCTTCTGCTGGCATAAGAAAGGACTAGGGAACGATGAAGTTTTCTCCCCTTCTGTAATCAAGACCTAACACTGATAGGCAAATAGCCCTAGGAATCAAATTCACTTAGCACTTATGAAGAATAGTCTAGATATCCAAAAGTTTTGCAATTTCAGTGAAAAATTTCCCCTCCCTATCATTATAGTAAAATAATTAAATGTGGTTATAAGTTACATACCATTCATTAGCCATTAAAACAGAAATAATTTGGTTAAGTGCCTTGGGATATAAAGGAATACTTCAGGTTTCAGGTAACTTTGCGTATGTTATTTACTCAAATGTGTTTGAATTTGTGAACCACTGTGGTGGGTTGCCCTTGGCTGGATGCCAGGTGCCCACCAAACTGCTCTGTCACTCCCTGCCTCAGCAGGACAGGGGGGAAGAAAATAAGATGGATGAAAACTTGTGGGTCAGGATAAAAGCAGTTTAATAAAGCAATAGCAAAGGCCGCCCACAGAAACAAAGGAAAACAAAAGACTTCTTCTCTGCTTCCCGTCAGCAGGCGATGTCCAGCCACTTCCCAGGAAGCAGGGCTTCAGTACATGTAGCAGTTGCTCCAGAAGTCAAATGTCATAATAACGAATGCCCTCACTTCCTCCTCCTTTCTCTTAGCTTTCCTTGCTGAGTGGGTATCATATGGTATGGTATACACCTTTGGTCAGTTTGGGTCAGCTGTCCTGGCTACGTCCCCTGCCAAGATCTTGCCCACTTCCAGCCTACTGGTGTGTGTGGGGAAATGTTGGAGAGATGGCCTTGATGCTGTGCGAGCGCTGCTCAGCAGTAGCCAAAACTCTGGTGTGTTATCAACACCTTTCTAGCTACCAATATAAACCACAGCACAATGAGCGCTGCTATGGGCAAAATTAACTCCATCTCAGTCAGCCCCAATGCAACCACTAAAGGCAAAGTTTACAGCATTTTCCATTTTCCAGTAGTGCGTATACTTTATTCTGTGTTTAATTTCACGAACACTAAAGCAAAAAAAACCCTCTATAGCCACTTTTCTAGGATCTCATGTATAAAATAGTGTTTTTTTCCTTGTATGTGTACCCTTCTAATATTAAAGTTTGTTATAACTTTAAACAAAGATATATATTTTTTCTTTGTTTCCAGCAGACTATGGAACAAACACCTGCTTCAGTTTTGCCTATACAGTTGCTGTTGAAGTTGAGAAGAAAATAAACATGTAGCTCAAAGAATGTTGCTCAGCTGACTTGCACTGTGGAACAGTTAAGTGAATAAATATTTAATCTAAGGAGTAATTAATGATTTCAGGATAAATCGTTCTCTAACGAGAGCACATTGACTTAAAATACAGAAGAAAGGCTCCTAATTTGCTGCATACTGTTTTAATACTGCAAATAAGTTTCAATATTTCTCATTATATCTCATATTTCCAGCATTCCAGTGACCTTTTCTGGGTTGCATTTTTTGGTTAGATTTAGTTTTAATTATTATGGGGCACATTTGTTAGACGGTCACTTTGATTGTTTACGTCTTATAAGATCGTTATTTTTTGGATCAGAGTTGTTTAAATTTTCTTCAAGTGTATTTGGCTAGATGCCTTTCCTTTTCACAGGTAAAAACAAAGCTGTGACCAAGAGATACCTTTTCTTCTGGTTTTTGTTCTTCAGAACAAAGCGCAATGGCTCTTACATTAAGAAATCTATGACTCTGTATTGTTGAATTACACTATTGATTAGAGGAGCCAGGATAAATTTACAGTGGAGGAAGAGGCAATGTAATTTACAAAGGAAAGTGGATTAATTCCAGCTAAGCAGTCTACACACTGTAACTGAGAATGTTTGAAGATGGTTAAAGCATCAAAAGACACTGGTATAATGACATTCTGCCTGTCAGCCAAAAGCTGGTTATGCTGAGGTTTTACCGCAAGTTGCCAAAATAAATATCAGGCTGTGTAGTTTGTGGGCTTTGGTATTTCTAGAACAAAGAAATCCCAAACTTTGTGGATAGGTTATGTTACAAGGGGTAGAAACAGATGGTTGTCTAAATGACTGATTTGCTAATGTTGTTTGAAAATTACAACTTTTTTTAAAATAAAAAAACATACATAAACACTTAGATGTCAATTGATGAAGACTGACAGTAGGCTTTCCAAGTCTCTTGAGGTGATAGCCCTCTACTTACCAAGCATATACAAATATGGATACACCACAGGAAAAGCAAAGGAGGGGCTAGGATTACTGTTCCAATTTTCAAATTCATGTCATAAACTATGGGAGATCTACAGAGTAGATGGAAAAAGGCGACTGTTGGCCAGCATCAATATAACACAGCATACATAATCTTCCTTACCAATTAGCTCAGCAAATTTTTGATTCTTGGGCAACTTGAGGCTTATATTCACCATTTTTTATTTCATAATATTCAAGACTGCAAAGTGAAGAAGCTTGTGTTTTCTACTCATTGAAGACAGCAGAATGTGCTAGCAGTAGTTTGAACATAACAGTGCTTAGTGTGCTGCTTTACACCCTCAAACCTCTGTCATTAAACTTTCTTTTCATTACATCACAGTAGGAAGCATTACCGAAGTCTATAAAACTAGGAAAACTCAAAAAATGCAAAATCCAAAGTGCTTGAAAAGTTATATAAAATGTCTCCTCAAGTAACACTTCACATTCAGATCAACTGGTCACATCTGTGTTAGGTATCATTTGCAGCTTCCCAAAGTTCACAGAATCATGTAAACAGAATTTTAAAATTTGTCAGCAGGAAATGCATTGGAGTATTTCCTGTAAAATGGGTTACAGGTTTCCACGTAAAATCCCTCTAGTAGTTGTGAGGAAGCAAATGAAGTTAGTCCTACCACCTGCACTAGCAGGGCTGGGGCAAGTCTCATTTTAGAATTACAGGAAAGATACAAGAGGGAAAAAAATAATCAGAGAATTCTGAAGAGGATAAAACAGTTTCTGAAACATCTATTGCCAATTGAACCTTAGTTTCTGTATATTGCAGTAAATTTAATAAGCTATACCCACCTAAACTTTTGACACTTTACATGAGTTAAAGATTCGTAGTGTTTTAAAAAAATGAATAAATTTTGGTTTTGCTGATTTTTTTTCTACAGTGGAGATTAAGATATACATGCTTTTTGAGAGTGGTTTTGGAAAACAGAGCTCACCATTTATGCACATCTATAGGATTTACAGCCCTAAACTCTTGTAGAACACTGTAAGCATAGGAAGCTGTGTGGCAGAAACAGGGCCTGTTTCTGACCGACAGCTTTTGAGTGTCACCACTGAGCCTATAAGGTAACTCTTTTGCCCCTTAGAAGGACAACACTTGGGGAATTCAAAAGAGGGTCAGATGATAAAGCTAATGCTGTCCTGTGACCGTGTATGCAGGTAGTTAACGTATGTAGAAGTCATATAATCAGGAAATGATCGTATCAAAATGCAGATTCTCAAGATGAAAAATTGCTGCTCCTCACTCCTGTATTGCTGTTCTGCAACCTGGTTTCTAGAAAGGTTTTTCAGGGTGTGAAAGGGAAAAATATTTGCAAAATAAATTTGATTATTGTGGGTAGTAAATAATTTTATTTAAATGTCCTTCCACATGTTTCCCAGAACCTCTTGTTCCCTGGTTATCTTCAGTGTGGTCTTGCTCCAGGCAGGGAAACACCTGAACTGAGACGGTAATGTTCTCTCTATCCAATGCATTTACTTTCAGTTTAAGATCAGAATTAGTTTTCAGACATTAAAATATATTGAAGATTTTCACTGACTTATTTGGACACGTTCCAAGGTTAGTGATATTAAACAGGAGAAAGAGGTGATACTATCAAGATTTTAAGATACATACCCTTTAACACTCATTACAAATGATACATTATTTTCCTATCCTTTCTAATTGAGATGAAGATATACAAACTTGGATATCTAACAGAATGGGAAAGTAGATAGTGTGTTAGTTCCACAGGACACTACAGATTGGTTTTCATTTCTTATAATGGATTTTTTGCACAATTTTGGCCCTTTCATCTACATGTGGACTCTGTTCCTGACTCTGAAATCAACCCGCAGGCCAGGCACAGCTGTGAACTAAAAAGAGTACCATCAGCCACAGCTGCATCACAACACACACAGCACAAGAGCAACAGTTTTCAGCCCTCTTATCCTCCCATATCTTCTCTTAAATCAGTGACTGAGTGGTTTGAAAAAAAGCTGCTAGAGTGTATACATACAGTTTCAAGCATAGTAATTTGCTGATCAAAACAGAAATCTTCTGTCCCTTCCAGGATGGAAGCAGATGAGCATAGGTAATTCTCTGGAGAAGTGATACTGAAATCCAGTGTAAGATACTAATTACAGAGGTGATGCAACCTTTGCATACACTTCCATGTTAAATGCCTGTGTGAAATTAGCTTGTTCTTTATTTTTGGAGTTTTTATAAGATTTAAGACTTCAAAATGAACAAAAACTTTAATTTGTTGGTTTAGCTGCTATTTCTTTTTAAAAGTGTTATTACGATTATTTTGTAGGTTGTTATTCATTATCATCACAAGTAGGCATGTCTACCTCTTTTGGCAGAAGGTAATGTTACTTTTCTGTGGCAGAACCAGATGTTTGTTGAATTACTTTGCTGTGCTTCGATGTTTCTGTTCTTTTCTTTCATCACCCTTCCTTGCAAATGAAGTCATGCCGCAGTTCCTTTTGAGCTATATCAACAGCTATATATTTGGTCATTTCTCACACTTACTACGTGGCAGCTCACCTGTGAGGCAGAAGATAGTAGCCTATTGTAAAAGGAGTAAGCAACTTCATAGTTTGTTGCATTGGTTTGTTTATTTTGCATTTTATTATGTAGACTCAACTTAGTAACTATTTATAATTATATAATGTCAGGACTGTGCAACTTAAAAAGGATTTGATTTTTGCTTCACTGTTTGTCTAAAACTCTCACCGAACAAGGATGACCAATACTGCATAAAGAGCATGTGGGGCACAATAAGGATTACATACAAAGGAAACATACCACTTCCATCAAATTCATTCTCATGTCTTGTCAGTGAGCAGTGAGAGCCAGCTTCTCCCTTGGGCTGGGAAGCCTAGAACCAGGGGGACCCCAGGGCTGGCCATGCCTACCCTGACAGCCACCATCCTGCAGGGCCTGAGCACAGTGGGCAAAGCTGAGGGGCAGTAACATCATCAGCATCCTGATCATCAACAGCCCTGGCACATTTGAAGAGCAATGAGCCAGGGCTGGGTCCCTGCAGCCAAGACCCCATCGGAAAGAGACGGACATAGGACTGAAGACTTGCACTGCTATGGCATTGCTGAAGCAGGGACTGATGGCCTCAGGCTGGGCTGAAATGGAGCCTTGTACCATGAGCAGGCAGGAATGGGGACTCTGGGGGCTCTGGGCAGGGACAGAAAGGTCCTCAGTACCCTCAGAGCCCTAGAATGTCTTTATCCAGAAAAAAATGAAATCTCTTTTCACACTTCTTACTGAAAAAGGGGAGCAAGCACAATCTGCAATATGTTTGGGGAGAGATTACTTTTTTCTACAAATTTAAAGGCAGCTTTTGCTGATGTTCAGTGATCCATCTGTGTGTTTCACTGGTTCTTGGATCATTACAAAAATAATCCCTTTGCCCTACCTTTGGCTAGGGGTGCTTTCCAGAGAGAGATTTAGTTTCCTCATGGTGGAAAAGAACTTTTCATTCTAAATTGAGCTTGGTTTGAAAATAGGTTTCCTTGGGCAATTAATGGAAATCTTTCTGAGGAAAAGTTCCTTTTCTGCCAAGGCAGAAGCAGTCCCAGTTGTGTCTGAACCCATAAGCAATTGAAAAGATCATTTAAAGGGATGAATTAGGCTACTGTTTCGGGTCATGGCTGCAGGTCATTAGCTCAGCCCCAGTTTCAGTAAGAGTTAGGGTTCAGGCTAGACATGGGGGAGAGACAAAGCCTGAACACCCATTTGGAGCATGGTGGCAAAGAGAGAAGCAAAGAAAGGGTGGGCTGCAAGAATATGTTTTCCTGGACCACACAGTAGTCTGTGCCATGTTAGTGGGTCCTTGGCAAAGGCCGAAACAAAATATATGTTAATGCCTAGGGTATACTCCAGTTTTATTTATACTGTCAAGAAGCTGCTAAAGCAAGGGGAAGATGGCAAAAAGATTTTTCCTTTGAAGACTGGGCCATAACAGGAAGGCCTTGGCTAAGACTCAGCCCAAGGCCAAGGTTAGGGCTGGGATTAGGATTATGGTTAGAGATAAAACCTTAGACTTTCAGTGGGAGTTGGGTGTCAAAGAAACAGGCAAAGTTAGCAGATTCAGATAATACAGCCTAATATTCTGGAAGCACCTTCTCCCTTGCATAGTACCCATGCCATGTGAAAGATCAGATGTTATATAATTAGTTTTATATCAGTAGTTCTTCATGCTAGGTGTAGATGAATTGGTAATGTTTTCCTGTTTTCAGATAGACACATTTATTAAATAAACACTCGATGGTATATGTTTTTATAGAGCGACACTCAGAAGTCAAAGCAAATACAGACATTTAAACAGAAGAGTGAAACACTATCCATTCTTATAACTGTATCAGCTAATCAGAAGACACAACAGTCTATATTACAAAGGAAATAGTAGGATTATACAAACAATTCAAGAAATTAGGCACCTCAGCTAAATAACCCTTAGCTATAGCTAATGTTTTCATTAACAGAACATTTTTCTGCCTTTCTGTTGCTTTGACTCAAATGGATGACTAGGACAACATCTTGTTAACTACCTCCACCTGCATCAAATCTGAAGTTATTTTTATTAACAAGGGGGGGTCATTACAGCAGTAAAAATAAAAGAGGACCAGACACGGCTATAAAGGTTAGCTGTACAAGAATGTCCAAATTAAAAGCTTTCACAGTACTTAAAATCTAAGTAGTGTGAATGCTTACTGTGCCTTGTCACCTCAGTATCATACATGTACACTATCATGATTCTAGTGGACATTGCTTAACAGGGGTGCCCAGGCTGAGTTCCCGCTGATAAGAAAGAATAAGGGCAGAACGGTAGGGTGTTCACTGTGAAGGCTTTGTGTTGCATTCCATGCAATGCATGTCACAGAGCTTTTCAATCAATTGCAGGCACTGAAACCAGTACAGCAAAACGCTGTATCTGTATTTGTGAATTTGAATGAGCACACAACAAGCCCTTGTTAATTAACACAGTACATTATATCCTCAACTGCAGTAAATCATGAACAAAATCTACTGTGATTGAAACTCTACTGGATTAAAGATAAACCTACCTACCAATTTCAGATTTTTTTTCCCCTCAAAATCAAGAATGTCTAAACTATTCCTCCTGTTCTATGACATGTGGGTTAGCCTGCCCCTAGACTGCATGATATCCTGTATGAAAGACAGACTGCATGAACACCAAAGAGTATGTTTTTGATCTGTTATGTGCAATGTAATGCATGCACTGCTTAGAAACTGGCTTCTGACATTCCACCAGCACGTTTTAGATTTTTTCTTTTTCCTTTTTTTTTTTTTTTTTTTTTGTATAATGCTTTCTTCTCTTTCATTTCAGAAAATAGTAATTTGGATGATAGGAAAATGCCTTCAAGTTCAGCAAGACAGACAAATATAACTTTTAGAATCCCAAACAGGTCTTTGTGGCTGTAAAGTTGACCCCTTTTTCCCTTCCATGTTCAATACTGTTTGGTTTTAGGTGTCATGGTGGAATACAAGGTGAATGTAAATGTACTACTTTGCAGTGAAACTACCCTTCACAGCCAGAACCTAACTGTAACAAGAAATCTGTCACTGGTGGCTTCAGCCACTGCTGAGACATGGACTGCTCTTTTTATGAGAAAGAGATGGCTGTCACTCTGCCAGCAAGTGCTGGACTTATTCATGTTTATATATCTGCCTTTACTTCTAAGTGTGCACTCTGCAAAACAGAGCACTTCATGAATTTATGTAATTTTTCCCTTCGTGTCACACAATTAACACTCCTACACACTCCCTGTAGCTGTACTTTGGGAATCACAAATATTTTTGCAGTATTTCTCAGAACTAAGCATATATAATTGTATAATAAGTGTTAGAGAGAGACTTACATATAAAACACTGTGCCAACATCAGATGAATTTGAAATTCTGTTTCATTTGAACCAATTAGTCACTCATGAATTGAGTACAGGAATATAAATAAAGACATTGCTAGGATTAATAACGAGGTATTTGTAAAAAGGCGACATTAAATCCGTCTCGGTTTCTTAAGGTAGTTTTTTAACATGGCTTGTGGTTGCAGTTGCTTCAAAAAGTGTATGTAGAGCAGGGATTTTGTCAATCTGAAGACAACCTTTGTATGACAGGAAAAAGAATGTGTTGTGGTGATGCAGTGATTACTTGTGATATATTTAGAAAATATCAGGGGTGTAATTTTATTAACAGATTGTATAAAGTGGCTTCCAAGAGATCTAGTCTTTCAGTTACTTAGAGGTTTCCTACTGAAAAGGAGGCAGGATCATACGGAAAGGCCGAGGTTTGTACTGAAGTTACTTATGGCTCAGTTTGCCTCCCTGTAAATGGGGCAGCATTTAGAAAATCCTTTGGTAACCAAAGATAAGAAAGAAAAACTGAGTATATCACTGTTACCGCATACTCAGATGTCATGGGCGGCTTTGAACATGCAAGTGATGCAGGCTCAGACATTTAACCTTTAAAATCTACACTTGTCAAATGAAGAAATTCCTTCATTTTAGATTAATTTTAAAGCAAGTTCCTCTCTCACTCTTTAAAGGATGTATTTTAACATGTCTTTCAGTGAGATATATGAAATCGCACATATTTATTTTAAGCCTAACTTATTTAAATTGCTTCAGCTACTCCTGTAAATAGAAATTGCCTTTTTAGCTGAAAATCTTCAGGTAAATTTTAGGAAAGCAAGAGAGGTTACAGGAAAGGGAAGGGGTAAGTCAGACATGCATGTAAAGTTTTTGATTAAATTGTTTTTTCCTTTAAATTTTTATTCTGCTTTTCAAAAACAGTATTTTCTGGACTTTTTTTGGATAGAACATACATGGACAGCAACCATTTGCACCCATGGACAGAATTTATAGTTTTCTGTGAGAAACAGCTCCTCAGAAATAAAAGTAAAGGACAGACAGGATTTTTTTTTTAATTGTAAGAAGAGAGTAATGGTATGCTGCCAAACTACTGTAGTTTGAGTAGACAGCTCTAGTGAGGCCTCAGGAATACAGCTACTGTGGTTGCAATCAGAATAATACAGAAGTTCCATGCACAAGTTATTATTGGCCTTGCTAAAGCAACATCAGTACAGCACAATAGTTTGTTATTTAGGGAAACTGAACTCTGAAAAATGCTAACTGATATATGGTATTATGAGGATGACAAAATACTATAGCATCCATTCACCAAAAGTGGATGCTTAGGGGTGAGTGATAGAACAGAGCAAGCACTCAGTAATCACTCTTTTTAATTGGCTCCCAGCCACCAACACTTCTCTGCACAGTGACTCTTTGAATCAAAGATTTTATAGTTACTAACTTCTCATTAATTTTACTTACATGAACTTTTACAATGTTCCCTGGAAAACAAACAGATTTTTAACCTCCACAAGGATAATGTGTCAAGGAATCCCCCAATCAAAGTTTAAGGTCATCATCCTTTTACAAGAATTAGTTGTTACTTTCTTTCCATTTGCTATTTAAACTGGCTTCTCAAGTTTAAGATCCCAGTTCATAAATGGAGGTCTGAACCCTTTGCAGGGGGAAAAAAACCCGAAACTAAACCATAAACCAAAACCAAACCAAAGTCTTCAGAAGGCAGTACATAGGCTCCCTCCCCACTATCGAAGGCAGATTAGGTACCTTGGCATGCAATACACAATAATAACTTCAGCAGGGAGCTGGCTATCTTCCCATGACTTCAAGCTGTTGTAATGTGATCAATAGGAAATGACAAGATCTTGGTAAATTTATCTCAAATACAGGGTTCTAAATGCAGACACCTAACCAAAATCCTAGTGAAGATGTCCTCAAAAGGTACTTCACATATATAGTTGTCTGTGAGAGGTAGGGTCCTTAAAAGGGCTAAACATCTCATATATGTACCTAAATATAAGCAGATAAGGTTTTCACTCATTTTCATAGTTTCAGAATCACTTAATCACTCTCCATTTTCTTTACAGGGAAGTTGAAAGATTGCTTTACTGGTCACTCAAATGTACTTGGGCAAGCTGGGTGCCTAAATTAAGATAACGAAATTTACCCCCTTACTATTTTTTTCAGACACAGTCAATTTCTGTGAAAGAGAAAGAAGGATCTCAACTCTTCAGGGGTGAGCTAAGCATCTTACACATGAACCATTCTCAGATATTACATTACTGTTTTTTTTTTTCTAGATTTATTTTAGTGATTGAAAAAGTTGAAGATTTGCACTCCCTTTATTGTTAGAAGTGGTAAAAAATTCATGCTTCTGTAAAATGTTGCCCTAGATCAGCTGGAGATGGAGTATCTGTAACTTGTTATTTCCTTGACACTGACTGTCTAATCAGTTCTAATAACCAATTTTTATTTGTCACTGAAGAATGAGATGCTCAGAATATATGTGATACATACACTTTTAGAAGTGCTTTTACAATTGCACTTGTGTATTCTCTGCTGTAAAAGTTGACATTGATATTCATTTGAGGTCATGAGCAACTGCAATCTTCAAAGCTTCATTTCAAAACAGTAATTTAAGAGTGTTTTTGGGTTTTAAAGAGATTGTTCCTTTAATTTTTTTTGTTATTTTTAAATTTTAATGTCTATACTTTTCCTCTTCCATGTGAACATAATTAAAATATGGCTCAAGGGATTTTCTTTAGACATTCTAAAAATTTCACCTTTAGTCAGAGGCCAAGTGTAACAAATCATGGCTATTTACACCTGGCTCACAGGGTCATCAGCAGGATCAGCTGTAGCTAAAATTCAGCCTCTACTGCTGGAACTAAAGCTACGCTTAGATTTAAACATTCAAGGCCAAAAATTAATGATAGAGTTGACTGCAATCTTGTGTGCTCTTGTTCATTATAATATAGCATTCAGAACTTGAGTGTCTGTATACCAGACACTTGCAACTAACATTTCTGATGCAAGATACGTAATGATGAGATTTATACATGATGAACTGGTACTTGTGATTATGTTTCCCTAGTGGCATGCACTGATGAGGTTAACACCCATTATTAAAACTGATTGAATACTTCATGGCCAAATATGCAATTTTTGTTTTTGCTCTGGAGGAAGGGAAAAGAAAGGAAAAGAAAGAAAAAGAAAGGGAAAAAATCACTGGATATGAGAATTTTCACAGAAACCTATCTGGTTTGAGAAGAACAGATTGCTTGGTGTAAGAGAAATAAACACTTAACATACTCCAGTATAATGGACCAGGGATGCCATATGCCTGGAAGATCATAGGTACTTCTTTACAGCTTTTGTGGCTGATTCAAACACACAGTTCAAATATCACAGTAACTTCCCAAGTGAGTACTCTGCTTGACTATCAGCCAGATATGTAGTACTATGTGGTGAAATAGTTCCACCAAGAAGAATCAGATCTCCCTTCAACAGCCATATGTGAGAGACCTCATACGAGATACAAAGGGTCCTTGTTCAGCTCTCTGGTCTGAATTAATACAACAGAGGAAGACTTACTGCCCACACACCAGCCAAATGCCTTTTGTTATGGGTCAGTTTTAAGTGAATAAGAGCAGTATGTCTTTAATGGCTTTACATTTCATGCTTTCAAGGTTTGAACTCAATGCAGACTGAAAATAAATCTTAAAATTTTAGACTTTTCATCCATGAAAATTAATTCACTACTTTTCACTAAGAATCCCCCCCCCCCCCCCCCCCCTTTTTTTCTTGGGTGATAACTATCAGGGTGATGTTTCCCAGTTAAGACTCAAAACTAGAAGAAAGCATCTGGTAATGGTATATCCAGGATAGTGCAGCAGAACTCTCAATGGCATCAGACATGAGAACAGGAGAGGTATGAGGACGGAAGTATTGAAAATCTAGACTGGCAATTGGTTGCTAAACTAGTTTCCGGTAATGAATACAAACCAAAATAAAGAATATTCCTATAAATGATTGTAGTTCACTGCCACACATGAGTATTTGTTAACAGGCTGTAAATGAGGCAGCTGAGTTAAAGTAAAAGTCTGAAGGAGGCAGAGCATTCAGAAGACAGTAAGTACTAATGATGAGTTCTGAGCCACTGTTATCCCCTTATCATATAGCAGTTCTACTGCTATATTAAGGCAAGAAGAAAAATGGAGATAGAGGAACAGAGTTGACAGAAAAAGAGAATGGGAAAAAAGGGGATTAGGAAGAATACAGCTTGCACTCTAGAATCAAGAGCCTTGTACTCCTGAGCAGTGCTAGAAATACTAGGCACAGTTTTGAGGCCAAATCTGGATGATGTTCCTTAATTCTGTAAACTGGAATTGTGCTGTAGCATCTTATGACTATCTCTAACTTATTCAGTCAGCCTGTAGTTTGGCTTTGGAGACAGATACCTGCAATGATATGACCAGGAGGTGAAAGCGATGCTTGTGATTTCAAGTGGGACTTTTTTATTATCCTCTAATAAAAATGACTTTCAGAGGGATGCCATATCATGGTACCAGTCAGTATAAGGATAAGTCATGCAGTGACCACTTTTAGCTATGGGCTCCATTGACCACCCGCAGTTAAGTTTGGGGGCAAGAAGAAAAGAGGAACATTGTTCCTTTCAGCTTGATTTGCAAGTGAGCTGTTTCTAAAGGAGTTTTGAAGACAGAATACTGTCAGTACTGAGTAAACTGGCTTACTGTTCTTTCAAAATAAAAACTAAATGCAGGGTTTATAAATACCAGGAATTAGCATTACAAGACTTGCTTTAGCATTGCTATTTATCTGGGGGTTGATTCTGCAACTTTGAAATCAATGGAATTTCATTAATTGAACTAAATGGGAAGTGAATTAAGCTCTCAAATGTTCTCAGATCCCCACAGACTAAGTCTGTTCATCAGAAAAGTCAGATATCACAGCAGTCAAAACCTCTATTGCAAATCTAACCTTCACTCTATTAAAAAAAAAAAATTTAAAAAAATTGAAAAAAGGTCCAAACCTTACAGCATAGAACTTAGAAAATGTAAGAGTTCATCTGAAGGTAAGCATACTATAGAGTTCTCAGCATCATCAGTCTTCAAGTAGCTCATTTCAGAGAGTTTTTCTGTATCCCCATTAAATAAGTGAATAAGTTAAACTCTAAGATGAATTGCACTGAAGTGTTATAGCAATATGTGAATCCCTAACACGAATACAACTCATTGGGAATAAGGTATCAGATAAACAAGGATTACCTGTACTAGTTTCAGTATATACAAACTATAACACCATTAAAGAATACAATATTGTACCAGGTATTTTAGCAGATATGGAAGAGTACCAGAAAGGACATATTTAGGGCACCAACAACAACAAAGAAAAAGAAAAAAATATTTGCACCTAGAAGGCACTGTTTTACTCTGCAGCTCCCTGTAGATTTAGGGAGAATGGTACTTACCTTTAGTCTTTCCTTTGGAGACTACACACAAGTAGAAAGCTGGCATTTAAGACAATATGCTATATTTTAGTCTGTTGCTTTTGGTAAGATGATGGAAGGCACCTGTGCAGATCCTCTTCAGTACAGCTGGCTGGAGAGCTCAGTAAGATACAATGGAAAAAAAATCAATTTGCATGCACATGGGGGAATAGTTAAATAATGCAGAGAACTTATGAATGGCCTGTGAGTGTCAATGTGTGCGGTACTGTAGGGAGCCAGCATAAGAAACAGGAACTCACTTTTACTTAACTGTCCTAAAAGAAACAATTCAGGTTCATACTTTTCTATATATCTAAAATAAAAACAGACAATGGATCGTTAGGCATATAAATGAAACATATATATTGAGGTTTGAATCATAACAGCTTAATTTCAGACTCAAAAATGCTGCCGCATGTTAAATTTTCTCAACTTCTTTTGCTTCACATGAAGTGAAAAGTATTCAGGAACTTAAATACTGAACCTTATACTTTTGCATTGTAACCAGACTTGGCAATGATGCAAAATTGAATTTGTTGTTAAAAAATAAAAGATTAATCATTAATTAGTCACCCGTAATAGTTTTAGCCCACCTGAGGCCCATGATCCTGCTAATTTAAGTTACTGTGTATCTCAAATGATAAAGGGCCTGTTTATAAGAAAGATATACAATTTGGTGAAGCATATTTTGAGGAAAATTAGTACAAAAATAAAATTTAAAATTAGGTTGGCAATCTCATTTATTTATGCATTGTAGTGTGGTCTCCATGAAAAGCAACGTAATCTGTATTTTAGAAATGAGTAATGGCTCTGTATTCCTCTGTTTTGTTTATTACAGAAATGGCCCTAAGTAGTTTAAATGGCCTGGCTTTTATGCTTCAGCTAGCCTTGGGTGAAAGTATGTGTAAACAGAAATATAATTTAAGTTATTTTCAAACATTACTCTGTATGGATCCTTTTCAGGCTACATGCAGCTACTGTGTCTGATTACAGAATTTATTAAAAAGGAAAAGTAGATTATTGTCCTATAAATTGTAAGAAGTGTTTTTCTTCCAAATAGTTTAAGCACATGTACTTAAACTGTATATACCAGAATGCAAACATAGAATGATACATAGATACAGGTATACTTATGTGTATATATGTGTTTGTGTACATATATACCCCCTCCCCAGGTAAGGATTTGGGTTGACAATGCAATGTATTGAATATTAGTACAGTATATTTTATATATGCTTATATACATAACATTTGCTTGCACACAGGCAAAATCAACAGCATAAACATAACTTAATTTTACAAATACACATTTGTAGTGCATATATAAGTAACGGGGTACAGTTCTTGACAATGTGGGTCTACCCTGCACAATCACATGGAAAGTTTCTTAAAAAAACAAAAGATGGAAATGGAGAAGTACAAATGGGTATCTATGAAGAAGCTATTTGTGTTGTCAGAAAATTTAGGGCAACTACATTCAAAAAAGTAGTACCCTCTGTTCTTTTTGAAGTGAGGCATATGTTTGAACCATTTGACACTGACCATATTGTGTCTTAGTTGCCATGTAAATTAGTTTCTCTAAAACTCAAAATAGCTCTGCCACAAGATGTTCTAATTTGGGGGTGTGGGTTTTTTTTGTTTTGGTTTTGGTTTTTTGTTTGTTTGGTATTTTTTTTATTTATCATGAACTAAAGGGGAAGGGCAGGATTTGAAACTATGAAGATACTTTAAGCAAAGGCAAGACACCACAGGGCATCTCTTTATGGAGAGTTATTGAGGATATCTGTGAGAAGGAACCACAGAGAGAATTAATATGACATGTTTTCAAGTGAAAATTTCAAAATAGTAATCAGATCAGAGGGCGAAGTGTGGTATCCAATGAAACCATCAGAGTTACTATTTTTGTGATAAAGGAAACAGTAGTTTATTTGCCTACAAAGCATCTGTTACTCCACTGTTACCATATCTAGTAATTATGTGCGTGCCCTAAAGGAAAGTATTCTTCTCTACATGGAACAGCATAACTCCCATCAAAACTAATGCAGATTTTTCACATGCTTAAGGACAGGTGAACGTTAGCAGAAACACAAATCAAGTGGTCTGCCTGAGGACTTTTATCACTTTTAAGTGTATTGGAAAGTAGTATAACTGCAGTCAGAGGCAAAAATAAGTTTTCCACATACGTGTTGCTAATAATAAGCTTTTCTATAGTTAACCACTGATTAACACATCTGTGAGGAGTTACCAAGTGCTGGGATTGTTCCCAGAGATGAAATGTTATTTCTGCTGACTCACCTCCATTGTCAGATTTGGAAGGTTTTACTAATCTTGCTAGATTAAATCTTATCCTGCTTTGAAATCTCAGATTTGCTCCTTAACTATTAAAAAGTTTTACTTACTGCACAAAGACCCTGGCAACGCAGTTTTAAAGCCGACTAAAGTATCACACATATCAGTATTAAAAAATGAAATCAAATATTATAACTAACTAAAATCTTTAAACTATTCTGATAGCAATCAAACATCCAAATAAAAGGTACTAACAAGATTAAAAAGGTATAGGAACCAATCTGTGTTAAGAAAAATCTACAGGCATACTGCAGTTTGCATTACTCTAAATGTGTTTCTTGTAAGCGATTGCTTAGAACATCTTTATACTGCAGAAGCAAGCAGGGTCAAGGACAGGAGGGTTCCAGAAGAAATTTCAACGAAGATTTTTAGCTCTAGAAGACAGACACTTGCTGTAAGAGAAAATGGAGAAAATCTGGTGGAAGGGAGAATTCTGAACTTGATGTTCATCACTGAATGTCCAAGGAGTGTGGAAAATTTTGCAGAAGTGAAATTCCTGTAAGTGAAATTTTAGACAGGGCATACAGGATAAGTATGGATGTATATTCTATTGTACAAATATAAGTTTGAGGAGGAGTATGTAGAGTAAGGAAAATGGAAACAATGAAAATATGTTAAGTCCAAATAACAACAAACAAGATACCAACATCTGTGGTTCTGACTAGTGTAATTTGTGAAATGAAGCCTGAAACAGTGTGATATTTCTAAAATGAATGCATGTAATTTTGAATATAATGATTAGCTACTGGGAAGTGGTCTGGCTGAAGTAAGATAGGATACTGCACATCACTGTGGTTAGGAAACAAAGCCCTATATCACATTCCCAAATTTTTGTTCTCGGTTGGAATAGCCTGATACTGTTTGACCTCCTGGCAATACTGTCTAGTCATACTGCCAGTAACCTTGCTGTTTTGTCTCAACCATTCAGTCGTCCCTCTGGCAAGTGAACCAATTTTGTAACAGAAATCACTGTTCAGTCATTGTGTTGCTTTTGTCACAAATTTTCAGGGCATTCAGGTAAACCTCTTTTTCGAATGTAATAATATAGTCTATATAGAGCTAGCACGGCTAGGGAGTGACAGGTCTTTTCAAACCCCTGGAGTATTGATTCAAATTAAGCCACTGGGAGTGATTAAAGGTAACTGAATATGAAGGCAGATAAGAAAAAAGTCCCAGCAGTTTCCACAGTAAGTTTATTTCTTGATATGATGAACTTGCTTTTCAGCTCACCCACACAGGACTTCAGAATCTTTAGGTTGAAAGTTACTGCATAGCTACTGGGTGGGAAATGTGAAGTGTGTTGACACGAAAAATGTGTTTATTTTGGCTCTACAAATTCTCTGATGTTCTGGAGCTAAGGGCATGTAGGAGAGCTGCACTAAGCTTGCACAAAGGAACAAAAAACTCATCTGTTCAAAAGTGCTGGCATAGAGATCTGTTGGCAAAAACTGGTGGAATGCCATTCTTCCCTCTGGTGCTAATTTCTCCAGAGGTAGCTGACTGGGCCCCTGTTTAGAAGTTAAGTTTTAATTAGTTCAAACTTGCTTGACTTTATGAATGGCTCTTAAGAGCTGCTTGCTTGCATTTATGTTTTTATTAATTCTTTTTGCAAGTGTTTGTTGTGGGGAAAGCACTTGTTTGTTTAGGACAACTTTATGAATATAAGTACAGGACAATTTTGAAGAAGTCTGAGGTAATAAAAGAAGGTTTTTTTTTATTTTTATGTTAAAAAAAAAAAAAAGGTTGATGGAAAAAATATTTGGAAGTCTCGGAATATAACTGCTGAGTCCAGGATAGAGTTCTGCTTCTGCTCTGTTCTGTTTCTTAACACTGTGCTTAAAAAGCTGTACATTGGAAGGGACAGCAATACAAATCCAAAAGTCAAATCCAGTTTTCATGTATAGCACCCAGATGTGTGGCCCTTGAAGGGACATTGGGTCCATACAGTAGAGAGTCGGTATTTAATTTCAGAAGGATATTGTAAAACTGGAGTTTGACGGCTATGGTTCATCTCATGTTTTCCCTAGGCTTCTGACGCTTAACAGTACAAATAAAATTTCACATCAGCCAGCTTAAGATGTCAGCATACTGTTTGGATTTAAATAAAAAGTTTTGTTTTCAAGAACAGCTAAATATGAACAGGAGTTTGCTACCACCTCTGTATCTGCACCAGTGAAACAATTTCTGTAATGTGAAGACACAGCAACTTTTTACATGCTCTCTATTGTGAGGAGAAAATTATTCGACTCTCTGACTCTGCAAATACTGTATGAGCTGGTTAAATAGGTGGAAAAAATTAATAATAATTTATTTTGCAGTGCTGATACTTTCCAAATGCAAGTAGTATTGGAGAATTGCACTTGTGTTGAAAGGCAATGAGAGAACCCCACAGCCTTTACCTGACAGAAATATGGAAGTGGGAACTTATAAATGCAAAATACATTTTTGGAACTGGTGGCTAGATGCCAGAGACAGAGATTTGCATGAATGAATGTTTCTTCTTACTTCCAATATTTTTATACACCTCTGACAGCCACCCTTATTCCTAAATTTCCAGTGGTTAATTTCAATGACCAAAGTTATTGGAGGAGGTCATGCACATAATCACTGAAATACCAGGACTGCTGGAAAGTTCAGTGCCTTTTGAAATGCTCTAAATATATATTGTCCTACATGAATTACATATGGGGTCTGGTTTAGGAGCTGGGCTCAGAAGGAAGGCAAATGTTACCCCTATCTACAAGAACGGCTTGAGGGAGGATCTGGGTAACTATAGGCCCATCAGCCTTACTTCAGTCTGTGGGAAAGTTATGGAATGAATCCTCCTGGGGGCCATCACAAGTCAAATGAAGCACGTGATTGGGAAAAGCCAACATGGCTTCACTAAAGGCAGATTGTGCTTGACAAACCTGGTGGCCTTCTACGACAAAGTGACTTGACTAGTTGACATGGGGAGGGCGGTGCACATTGTCTACCTGGACTTCTCCAAGGCTTTTGATACGGTGCCCCACAGCCTCCTCCTGGAGAAATTGATGACTTGTGGTCTGTGCAGTGGGTGGGGAATTGGGTGACAGGCCGCACCCAAAGGGTGGTGGCAAATAGCTGCTTTTCAAAGTGGCAACCTGTCACTAGTGGAGTCCCCCAGGGATCGATATGGGGCCCAATGTTATTCAACATCTTCATAAGTGATCTGGATAATGGGATCAAGTATAGCCTGGAGAAGTCTGCAGATGACACAAGCTGAGTGGGGAAGTAGACACTCCAGAAGGGAGAGCTGCTCTGCAGGGAGATCTGGATAGGCTGGAAGAGTGGGCCAACAAGAACCTTATGAAGTTCAACAAGGACAAGTGTAAGGTCTTGCACTTGGGAAAACATAATCTGGGAGTGCAGCACAGACTGGGATCCACCTGGGTGGAGAGCAGCTCTGTGGAAAGGGACCTGGGGGTCCTGGTGGACAGGAAGCTCAACATGAGCGAACAGTGTGCTGCTGCAGCCACGAAGGCCAACAGGATGCTGGGTTGCATCAAAAAGGGCATCACCAGCAGAGAGAAAGAAATCATTATCCCACTCAGCGCTTGTCAGGCCACACCTGGAGTACTGGGTACAGTTCTGGTCCCCCCTATACAAAAAGGATGTGGACAGGCTGGAAGGGGTCCAAAGAAGGGCCACCAAGATGATCAAAGGACTGGGAAGCCTGCCATACGCGGATAGGCTGGGAGAACTGAGTTTGTTCAGCCTTGAGAAAAGGAGGCTTCGAGGGATCTCATCACCATGTACCAGTACTTAGGGGGTAGTTACGAAGAAGATGGAGACTTTCTTTTTACAAGGAGTCACAAGGAGAGAACAAGTGGGAATGGACACAAGTTGCTCTTGGGGAGATTCCGATTGGACACCAGAGGGAAATTTTTCACAGTGAGGACAGTCATCATTGGAACAATCTCCCCAGGGAAGTGGTTGCCTCGGCCACGTTGGACACCTTCAAGAGTCGCCTGGACAGGGTGCTGGACCATCTTGTCTAGACTGTGCTCTTCCTAGAAAGGTTGGACTAGATGATCCCTGAGGTCCCTTCCAACCTGTGGTTCTGTTATTCTGTGATTTACAGTCAAGATCTTTCTTTTCTTGTAAGGAGATTTGAGTTCCTGTTTTTCATCCATAGAGAGACTACCTTAACCATGCATCTCTAGGGAATTTCTTGTACAAATATATTTTATTTCTTTGCTTATGTCATTCTGTCTTCAGGATGCCACTTCCTGCAAATTCCCATCTCAGGTGTCCAAATGTCCTTGCACTTTCCCTCATAGGCCTCAGCCACTCAGCTTAGGATTGTGTGTCCGTTCAAGTGACAGAGCACTGAAAATGTAAATGCTCCAAAGATGGGTACTGTGATCCCAAGGTGATCACTGCAGGTCTGGCTCTGGGTGCAGAAACATATTCAGCTCTTCTGAAGTTCAGGCTGTTCTTTCTAAACTTGGATCTCCAAGGTAAATGCACAGAAAGTGAGCATTACAACCCAGAACAGAATTCCTAAATTTTCAACTGTCTGTAGTTGCTTGTCAGAATCAAAATTTTTGGCCAAAACTTGCCTATGCGATTCTGTCAAAAACCAAAAGCAGAATTTTGAAGAGTTTTCCCTATTGACATGTATTTTTACAGCAAAAGAAGAATTTCATTATTTGGAGATGTTTTTGCCAGCTGTCTACATGGGAGTTCCCACTGAAGTAGAAAATCTATTCTTCATCCAAAGGGCTTTCTGGTGTAAGGATTCAAAAGTGAAAAATGCACAGAGGCAAACAATATATCTAAGTTTCTACACTCAGATCCCAGTCCAGATGCTGGCATGTAAAATTATGTTGTGTTCAGATTTGGCATCAAAACCTTGCTGGGAAAAATAAGCTGTCTGGAAACCAGTTTCAAATTCTGAACAATACCTCCTCATTACTTCTATATTTTAATTTTCTTTAACCCGAATGGAAGGAATAGAGTACACATATTAATAACCAGCAAATTTGTGCATGTTATGGCAACTGTCTGTAAGGGGAGGAATTTTTAGCTTTTTTAATGGGGTTTAATGACCATCAGAGTCACGTACACCTCCATCGCTATGTCTACGTATTTAAGAGACGTTGTTTGAGGCCAAGAGCAGCTGCTGCAGTGACAGCAAAATACACACACATATATACATGCACATATATAAAATTCTGAAAGCCACAATTGCTTCATTAACATTATTGAAGGCATAAAATATGTTTTAATTGTATGGCTGATTTCCCACAGCAGTTTAATGGGGTAAGTATTTGGCAGAAATCAAAAGCTGTAAAATTCATGTTGTTTGTTCATGAAGTTAACAGTGAGCTAAATCCTTCAGCTACTACTCAGGCAAAAATCCTATTGAAGTGCATTGAAGTGAACTTCAGTTTCCCCTGAGGACTAAGGTTTGCAGCATTTTTCTCAAAACAAATAGCAATGTTGAACCTTAGGGAAGCTGTCATGATCACAGAGCCTTAATGCAAGGACACTGTTACTCTAAATGTAAAACTTTTTTTTTTCTTTTTTTTTTTTTTTAATTCTTTCCCCCTTTTCTTTCCAGCATGACAGATGCAGCAATTTAGGGGAACAGCTCGAGATTGCATGGACATTTATTTTGATTAACAATACAGAAACAGTCAGTTGATTTCCATAGGCGCTTCATTTTTAAATGTTTGCTGTTGAAAATATCAAACATCTGCCTGGAGTGAATTAACTAAGTAACTGATAGCACTGTATCTTTTGAGATTTTAGTCTTCCAAAGCCAGCAGCACTTGAACACCCGTGCAGGATCCTAGGTGCTCATGGAGACTTGGAAGCTGGAAAGACCTAAGCCATATAAGATCAATTGCTCCTGGCACTTAAAATGCTAGTAAAACCAGGTTATAATGTTTACATTACTTTTTATGGGTCAGAGTTTATTATAGCTCCATTCTATGGCCTACAGCAGAGGAGCATTTTACAAGGCTTTTGCTGTGCTTGACAGATATGTTTCAGTGAGTTTGCCAAGGCAGGCTATTTCAGCTGAGCCCCTAACATTTACAGATTTCCAAGATTCCCTTTGCAGAGAAAGATACTTAGGAATTGAACAATAGGAAATCGAATTGGATTGGACACAATTCATAATAATAAATAAACCCTGTGACTGCTAATCATAAGAATGTTTATACATGTCAAAAACATTATATGCTGCACTCAGTGTGCTGTGTTCAAGCACACTGTGAGGGCTACAAATTTAAACTATCAAAATATAGGGAATACTAGAATTATAATTGCTTGCTTAATCCCTTCCTTGTACCATGCCTGGCACAGATTTTTCTCTCATTCTTCTATGATTATTCTCCAAAAGTTTGCTCTCTTTTCTTAGTTTAGTTATTGACCCATGTCTCATTTGTTGTACACTACTGAAGCTATTCTCAACACAGATTTATCGATTACCTTGCAGGGTCTTCTATGGTCCTTGTAGGCATAATATCTGAGTACACTACAGTACCCCACAAATGGTCATGATGCAGACAAATTTCTGTGACTAGAGTGGTGTGAGGCAAAGAAATAAAAACGTACTGTCATAAGGGTACTAAATTCAATCTTTTAAGACCAGGAGCTTGAAACAATTATTTTACTCATGCAGCGGTTGCAAGTAGTAGTAGTTAAATAATGAACCCTCAGTATATCAGTGGTCCAAGGTCCTTGCCTTGCCTTCTGGTGGGAATCTGTGGGAAGTCCGAGAAAAAAGAAGAGGAAAGGAATTATTTCAAGGGAAAGAAGTATTTATTTTAAAATTTTCATTTTATTAAATTAAGGTTAGATCTTTTTACTTAAATATGTGTTACTTACTGTATGGTACAACAGGCCAGTAGGTAGAGTGCTGGTGAAACTTAGAAGCAAAATTTGTAGTGATAAGCCTGGTCTATAAGGCAGAGTCATGACCTCCATGCGTCACATAGTTTCTATATTCTCTTAGCTCTCTTCTTCCTAGATTGCATGTTTCTGCAAACTGGAATTATTTCTTCCAGCCTGGAAATGGAAGTTCCTAAAGTGATAAATCTTGTTGTACCATTGAAACTGGAGATCAATAAAGTGAAATTTCTACTATATGTGCAGTTCATACTTCGGTCTCTGGTTATAAACTGCTCAGTGTGACTTGGGCAGGTGGAACATCATGGCCAGTGGAAAAGCAGATTTTTCCCTGTGTGATAATTCAGAAACAGACAGGAAACCTTAACAGTTATGATCGACTGAAAACAATGGCAATTTGTAACAATCCTTATATATTTGTACACAAAGCTTCAGTAATTTCGCATCAATTTTTAGCAACTTTCAAATAAAAAAGATTACTATTGTCTGAAAATACCAGTGAGGAAAGAATCACCAGACAAAGTAAACCTACAGCCTATTTAAAGACTGAAGTTTTAACCTAAAACATGTTGCTTCCACACCATCAGTGTTAACACTTCCTTCTTTGTGGAATTTCAAGTGTTGTTATGGAAGTTCTGATAACACAAATTGTTTATAGCCAGAAAGCTGACTTTCATTAAAAACAAACTGCCACACCATACTGTACAGTAGCATTTTATTGAGTTTGAAGTATCTGGCTTGTTAACTCTATTTAAGCAGCTGCTATCTCACTTCAGTCTGATCACAGGACTGTTTGAAATGAAAATAAAACCTGCTTTGTTTACAGACCTCTTTTAACTACTATGGATCAAGAATTGTTTGTTCTTTCTGACAGCTTTTACAGGTTTTTGTTACATTTTATTCTCACTGTGATAGATGCTGGTAATTTTCTACTTGCTTTTTGTAAGTCTTTTTCTATCAGCCACACCACAGGGAGTTTATCAGAAAAGGCTGATCTTTCCTAATCCACTACCACATACCATGTGCCCTTTGGAACAAGTATGCTTTAATATCACATTGTTCAATACAATATTACATTTAATAAAGAGTTTCTTTCTAGTTTGTTTTTTTTTTTACCTTTTATTTTCACTTCGAATTAAAACAAATGTTCTTTGCACATTTTTGCACAGTTAGATTTTCTATTACTGATGATACCAGCAATAGTGGTCTCACCTCAAAGAGCGATTTTAACTGGCCAGAGAATCTTTCCTGCCCACTATGACATTTTCTTAGACATGATGTCATCTTATTAACATTTCTTGGTTGAATAAGGAAATTATGAACCATAATGACGTTATGTTGAAGATTAATTAGGTTCTAATTCTTAATTTTAAGAACTTTTTGTAGTCTTGAGTGACATTTCAGATCAAGTTTATGCTGAAATAACTATCCATGAGTCATTATCTGTAAATTTAACATCTGAATAAACATGCAATACAAGAAAAGCTGATAAATTTACTATATGTGTTAATTTTTATTTAAAAAAATGCTGTTTCTTCTGCTTTATACAAAAGAAAGAAATAAGATTCACAGTGTTTGCTAGGCAAAACTTCATAAATGTTTACTCAAACAGTGACTTTTTTATGGGTAAAACAACAGTTCCCTAGGGTGTTGGAAAAACTGTCTATTCTCCCTGTTTCAAGACCAATACTTAATAAGTGCTTCACAATGAATCAATAAAATAGTGAATCAATTATATATTTGAATAAAAGTAACTTTCTTTACATAATCTACAACTTTTTTTTCTGTTGGCTTCTTATGACTATCCTTTCTTCCTGTGCAAATATTATCAGAAACATACAAACAAAATGTCTAATAATAAACATTCTGCAAAGGCAAAATTTAAACTCTTAAATCACACATAAATCTCAAAGTTTATCATGAATATTAAGTGTAGTTTCTTCAAACAAACAGAATATCCCATCAGGTTTAGATATACAATAAAAACAACGGAATGCATATCAGAAACTCAGTAAAAGCTGTAAATTACTGATAGTTTGTTGTGAGAATACAATCTATGGACTCTCAAGACCTAGACAAATGAATACTGAATGAGTGTACAGAATTTAGTACATTGTGGGCATTAGCATAATATAAATAATGTGCTAACAGAAGAAAATTGCCTACTAATTCATTTTATAGTTATTATGTAGTAATTAGTAAGACTTCAATTGGGTCTCTAGGGATAAGACTGTATCAAGGGATTTTACAGAGACAATCCTTCCAGAAGGAAAAATGATGAGGCATTTTGCCACATCTTATTTATTTCTGAAGAAATTTCGGCACAGCCTTATGTAATCAGCTGATCTGAACATTGTTATGCCACACTGAATAATGGAAAAACTCAAAATGTCTACTTTCCTTGTGATGATTTTGCAGGTTTGCCTCTCTGTTCTGAAATTTTCTCTTTATCTAACTTCAGTCTGCGATGAAAAATCTTCCTGCATTTGAAAATAAACTGACCCAAGTTCAGCCCTAGAATTTTAATTCCAGGAGTTGCCTGTTGCAACTCATTCAGTCTGCAGCGACTGGATCATTTCATATCTCACATTTTAAATTGACAATATTTTTACTGGAGGCAAGTTATTGTGAATCAGTACGGTGGGACAAGGGATATTTCCTAGACACTATACTTTCGTGAGGTCTTTGGAAATCTTCAGACCTGGAGCTAGGTCTGAAGAAGAGGACACAGGTGAATAAATGTCTTTGAATGTCTTCTTTAATACCTAGCGTTAACCCATATTGTTTAAAGGTTCTTACCTGCTACCGAACTCTAGGGACTTCAGATATTAAGGTTTTAGCAGTAGAATTCCTTTGGTTCCTTAACACTGGCTTAGTTGGTGTTTAGTTCCACTAACATGAGTTAGACTGCAAATTGTATGCAGCAGTCAAGAAAATATCTTTTGGCCTATCTTATTAGATTGAGGAATGGGTGTTACAAACTCGAGGGTTTTGTGTGCTTTGGCATTCTCAGAGGAAACATATCTGTCTGGGGGCCACTCAATAGCTATTAAATAACCCAGGACCTCATATTCCTGGGTTGTCTTGGGAGAATATAGACGGAAAACTTTCTCCTCTTTCTTGAAGTGCTTCACTCTCCATGACCATACTCCTGGCTGATTCTCTGGTGAGGACAGAATAACTTTCCTATGGGACTTGAAGGAAAAAAAGTAATGTTATTCTTTTAACAGTGTTTCTGGTAATTTTTCTTATATATGTACTTTACATATTTCCTAAGGAGATATTGAAACCTGGTTCTGTAAAATAAAGATTAGACTCCCACCTGACTAATTTTCTTAGGTAGAAACACTGTGCAGGTTGTGTTATTGTGTAGAAGAAATGTTACTTCTGATCACTTGTTTCTCCCTATTCTCCCTTAAACTGTAAAATGTTTGTTTAGTTCAGTTAAGTTTTCTGTATGGCGTTTTCTAAACTATGAACTCGTCTATCCAACTGACGTTTCAGAGTCCTTGATTTTGGAAAAGAAGACAGTAGAATTCTTCCTTCAGAGAAAGGTTGAGCTATAATCATCATATTGGACATAAGGACTGATTCCAAAGTTAGCGATGTTAGATGAGGTTTCTCCTGAAAAACGTAAGGGACCAACAGAGGGAATTCCAGTGATATGAATCTACTTCTAGATGCCACCGAAAATTTAAATTTCAAGCCTACTGGGTTTGGTGAATTATATCCCTAAGGAGGGTTGTATATGCCAGTTGACACACTGGCTGTTGGCTTTAATTAAGGGATAATATTAAAAGTTAAGGATTATATATACAGCAATAAATGGCTTTTGCAAGTAATTTAATGCCACAGTGAAGGTAAGCATATGACAACAGCAAAACTCTTTAGAACAAATGCTATAAGGTGAGTTTAAAAGAAAATAATGGTTCAAGGGGGAGAAACAGGTGGACATGGAGAGACAGGCTGTAAAAATAACAAAATATCAGTCAGTCTGCGGTAAAAAAAGCAATGTATTGTCTTTGTCATTATAGTCCCACAGATGATACCTAAGCAAAATTCACCCCTCATATATCTGTGTATATATTTATACACATATACACATATACATAAGTGTATGTGCATTAGTCACTCACAAAAGTATGAAGCCTGCCTGATGATATACTGCTGGGAGCCATTTTCCAAATTCTGAGGACTGGGGAAAGGGGACATAACTACCAGGAAGATGTTAGGTCAACTATTTTAATCTGTCTCCCCAGGTGTATAGCAGTAGTCCTACTTCTGGGTAGAGTGTACTGGAAAAATTATATTCATGAATCACTGCTCTGAAAGAAATTGGTTTCTTATTCTGTGAAGATCTTATTCTTAAAACACAGATTTTTTCCATGTCGTGGAAAAATTTTTATTTGTTGTTTCTATAAGCTTGCCACATAGATCACTGGCATTCAGGAAGATTTATGCATCTTTAAGCAAGATCCTAGTGAGGACATATTCCTTTTCTGTGTGCAATGTCTTTGAAATGTCCCCACATATACAGGAAGTTGTTTGTCATCTTTGTACTAAATATTATCAGTGTATAAGATTTTCATGAACACCTTAATTAGGTAGCTCATAAGCCCCAGAAAATTTTCTCTTGTGCTCAATTTCTAATTACGTTGCTAGTTTATGAAAGAAAACCTTCATTTCTGAAAAGCTGAAATGAAAATCCTAAGTGCATTTGTTGGATTTGGAATTTTCAATATCTTCAGGTCCAAATGGTGATATTGAATTCTTCATGTGGGATTGCCTTACTCATCTTCATGCTTGCGATCACATCCTAAGGTTCTGTGACCATCATTTATGTAATTTTATTGCCAGTGTCATTTAGGAAAATAATGGACCTTATTAAGGGCAATACATCAGACATTACTCGTTTTTTCTCCTAGGGAGAAGGCACATGTTATTGCTATTAACTCTCCCTGATCTGGAAGACAGAGGGAGGACTCCAAGGGAACTGCTTTTTCTAGCCATGAAGAGACAGAATAACAAGCTACTAATGAGAGCTTATTAAGGGACAGGATGCCCAGCAACAGAATCTGTTCTTCAAAGAGGAAAGTTTGACATTGTGAGCTCAGGAGAAGAATGGACTATTTTTTTTCAGGGTTTCTACAGTAAGAGAAGAAAAGTTAGTTTTCTAATTTTATTTTAGCAAAACCTCCTCCTCTAACACTAAGAAGGAGAGGAATTAAATTAGCAACAGCATCACTGAAAGTCAGCTGGTTTTGTGGAAAGAAACTTCTAAGGAAGAATTCCTTTTTGGTAGAAGTTTCTAGGTTTAACTTGTTTATAGGATTGTCTGTGTTCATTATTAGCTAAGCATTTATCATTTCCATAATTGCCACCCTTACCAGACATAATTTTTTTATGACTCATCAAAAACAATGCCCTCCTGCTAACTAGGCAACTTAATGAAGGAATTAGAAGTGGTAGTTTCTCAAGGGAAAAAAAAAAGAAAACCAAAAAGTCTTCATTTGGACATGGAACCATATATCGCTTAGAAAGGAAAATATGGATGAAACTTGTCCCAGTATTATCAAATATGGCTATTTAAGTCTGTTCAGTACTCATTTAAGCTGTAAAACATACAAAGGTTACAAACCAGCATTGAATCATCTAGGTAAAGCTTTCTTTCTTTTCCCTTAGTTTATATAGTAACAAAAAGGTTTGGAAAAATGATATAAGGGGTGAAAAGGAGAGTAGAAAGAGCAAAAGGTGATTAGTTAGATGATATCCATCTGAGGCTGAAGTCTGTAATCCCACTCTAAATTTGGATAGGTCAGATTTCTTGAAGAGTTTGAATCAAATTTTGGTGGAATAAATCAAATTAGTAGGCTTTCATGACTCTGTAAAGAGCCTACCAATAAGATCTGTCATATAAGAAAAATTCATTATTGGAAAAAAATGTAGATACACAGCTAAAATACATCAAAAGAATGTGTCTCCTTGCCCAGCTGCCCTGCAATTTATGCATCTATCACAAGTTTAGTGTTCAATGATAAATAGGATTAGATTTAGTACTGGTATGCATTTTATGGCTGTAGTCCATTTTGTGGGATTTTGCTTTGTTTAGGTAAATAATTTAATTTTGAAAGGTAGGGGAAGTGAACTATCTCGTGCTGCTTCCAGGGTATTTTATCGTAAAGTGCAACTTAAACAGCATGTGAATTGCTAAAGAAATATTGTAAGGCACTTACACAGTTACAGCATTCACTCATGGGGCTGCCAAATTGCACATAAATGGTTTCTTGGGACATGACACAAAATTAGTCTTGCTGTAGACAAACATTGGTTTTGCATGTTCTTTACACATTCTTTCCTTTAATTTGAGTGGTACCTCATATATACTTGAAATACTGTTCCTTTAGTTTGGTGGTTTTTGTATGTGACTTCATGAGATTATATAAGCCTTCTCTGGAATCAGATTTATGTGCATTTTATGAGATAGCTCAAAAAATTAGAGATTTGCATAAAAACTTTTACATGAAAGATATCTTTCTTCATCCTTCAGATATTATGCAAGTGAAAATGAGAATTAATGAATAAAAAACAATTTGTGGAAAGTAATACAAATACCATACCAAAGATGAATAATGACTAGCCACTGGCTTTCCTGAAAAACCAAAAAAACTGCAGTTCTTTTATAATCTATAGGTTTAAAGACCTCTCCTGTCTCCAGAAAGTTTTGGAAAGCCACTTTTTCTCTAAAAGAGATCCTATCACACCTTCTAAAATCTTTCCTCCACAAAGAAACTGACATCATCCCTACACTGTTAATTAGCTCTCAGTCACCTCACATTTTACCTGCAAATGCATATTTTAGGGCAAAAATGGAGTTCCCTTAAACTGAGATTTTTTGCAAGCTTATTTCATAATTAAAATCATCATCTTTTTCTATTCTTCTGTTTGTTCACTTATGTAATAATTCTGGACATGGATAGTTTATTGCAGAATATGAAAGCAATGCAACATGCTAGTATTGCAGTTGCACTTCTTTTCCACTCTTTCAAAGCAATTGAAAGTAAAGCTTACTCCATTTTATCAAGAAATTAAATCATATAGAGCCTGGAATTTCATCTTCTCTGCTCATACTATTTTTTCATTGCCTTTGCAGGTCTAATCTAAGTAATGTATGCATGATTATAATAGCTAAAAGAAGCAAATGGACATATGGGCAAATATGACGGAGAACTATCTTTATATAGGTTTTGATTCCAGCTCTTCTAGCATATTTCAATCAGGTAAAAATATGGTCAGTCTGGACTCTCTAGAATAAGATCACAGAATCACAGTATGGCAGGAGTTGGAAGGGACCTCTGGAGATCATCTTGTCCAACCCCCCTGCTTGAGCAGGGACACCGGAACACATCCAGGCAGGTTTTGAATGTCTCCAGAGAAGGAGACTCCACAACCTCCCTGGGCAGCCTGTGCCACTACTCTGTCACCCTCACAGGAAAGAAGTTTTCTCTCATATTGAGGTGGAACTTCCTGTGTTCCAACTTGTGCCCATTGCCCCTTGGCCTGTCATTGGGCATCACTGAAAAGAGCCTAGTCTCATCATCCTGACACCCACTGTTTAGATATTTATAGGTATTGATGAGATCCCCCCTCAGTCTTCTCTTCTCCAGGCTGAACAAACCCTTTCAGCCTTTCCTCGTATGGGAGATGCTCCAGTCTCCTGATCATCTTTGTAGCTCTCCACTGGACTTGCTCAAGGTTTCCACATCCTTCTTAAACTGGGGGACCCAAAACTGGACACAGTACTCCAAATGTGGTCTCACTAGGGCAGAGTATAGGGGGAGGATAACCTGCCTCGACCTGCTGGCCACACTCCTTTTAATGCAGCCCCAGGATACTGTTGGCCTTCTTGGCCACAAGGGCACATTGCTGGCTCATGGTCAGCTTGCTGTCCACCAGCATTCCCAGATCCTTCTCAACAGAGCTGCTCTCCAGTATTTCAGCCCCCACACTGTACTGGTGCATGGGGTTGCTCCTCCCCATGTGCAGGACCTTGCACTTGCAAGATGTATTACCTTCTTGATTTATTCTTTGGGCAGTGTGTGAAGGCTTTTACTACTCAGGAAACTGAGTAGTAAACTCAGTAAACTGATAGAAAAGAAATATTTTCTCTCCCTGTTCTAAGGGAATCTAAAGTCCTGTATGTCATTACTGATTTTAGTTCTTTAAATAAAATATTTACTTTCTTAATCATTTCAGTATTTTTGTCTTCCTCTGTTTCATTTAGATTTCATTTAAGGTAAAATTTCAGGGGTTTTTTGATGTATATAGAAGTTATTAAGGTCTCTTACGTATGATACCAGCCTTCTGATACATCTGGGTCCATGTGGTCTGCTTCTGGAGAACTGAAAACTGTTATGTGCATTTGTTTTAAAATATATTTTTTTACAAAGGACACACCTGTTTAAGTTTATATTGTCATATATAAAAGTTTATTTACAAAAGGACCATGACCTATCATTTTTGGTTCTAAAGATATTCTTAATAAAACAGGAATGTAATGTTTTTGAGAATTAAATATACTTATGACTATTTGTTAACTTAACCAGTAGTTGCATATGTGGATGCTACAGGTAGTGAAAATGAAACATCTGGCATGGAGTTTTGACAGGTCATGATGGCTAGAGTTTACAGTCTAACTTTTAATGCATAAAATTACTTAGTTCTATCTAGCATTTTCTTTTAATCAGCAACTGTGTAAACACATATTTATGTATAGACTCTGTACATTGACATAATGAAATCATTAGGCTCCTTGGTTTCAGTGAGCGCAACAAACCCAGATAATTCCATCAATTTTAGATTTTTCCACTGGTGCTCAGTTTTAATTTCTTTGAATTGGGCATGATTCTCTTTTTTAATTTCCAAAATGCATAGCATTGTATACAAAGGTTTGCACACTGTCTGACGCTGAATAGCAGTGAAGTCATAGGTCAGTTGTTATTCCCTCATTACAAACTGTTATGGACTGAAGTGAAAATTATGAATAAGTGGTTTTGCAAAGGTTCATACTGGGATGAATGGTTCTGCCAAAATCATAAGGCATAGTCAAAGCATGAAACATCAAGTGAGGAAATGTGATTTATATTCCATATTTTGGGGGTGTTTTATAACCTTGTTTTTCCCTCTGCCTCTCAAAGTTTCATAAAAATGGTGTTATGCTGCTTTCTCACACAAATTATGCAGATTGTTCCTGTTTCACATCTAGCACATAGCTCCAGAAATTGCTAGGTAGCAAAAATATGTGGAGGAGGGAAGAAACTAATCCTTCAGGAGAAAGCTTTTCTTAATTCAGCTTGCTTGTATATCACCAGTTTTTTCTGCTTGGGGTTTTCATTATCAGAATTTCATGGTTCTCCCAATATATGAAGTCACATCTATTCTGGAATCTGATTAAGGTTGCCTGACAGTGAAATATCCTTTTTCTCATTAATTATTCTTTCAATCTTTATTGTTATTTTTATTTTATTATTCTTTTAATTAAATAAACAAGCAAAAATGCCACCATGCTATGCTTCTAACTTCTTCATAGTTCTAGCTAGTGCTAAAGAAAAATTGCAAGGGCTTCCAAAATTGACTACTTCTTTCTTCTAGCACTCAGCTGGAATTTGAAGAGAGGAATTTCAGAAGACTTGGCCATGCTTTCTGTGCACTGGCACAGGACAATGTGCAAACGTGGTCCTGGAATCCTTATAGTGGGAAAAGATTCTTTAGATACAAATCTTGCTTTAAAAAGATTTTTGTTTTTGTCTTGTGTTTTTTTTTAAAAAAGAGAACAAGGATGTCACTTTGTCCATTACAAAAGTAAAAAAGGCACTGAGTATTTTTAACTATTCATAACTATTTATAATTTCAAGGTTATGAATATTTTAATACAGACATATTGCTTTTTTCTTCTTCATTTAATGTCAACACTTTTTTTTGTCATGTGTACATCTACTTACACCACACATTATTTTCATAGTCCTTTTTTTGTCTACATATTTATTTATTTATTATTCTTTGTGTGTGTGTATATATATATAATTGATTGTGCAAATAAGACAAAGTACTCCAGACAGATGACTATTTGCATTATTTGATGATATGTTATTTATAGCTGAATGAACCCTACAGTGTCTGCATGCTACCTGAAATGAGAACCTGAAGAACAACTCAGCTGGTAACAAACCAAAAAGCCTGAGACTCCTAGAACTTTTTCTTCTGCTCTTGCCTACTCAGATTATATTAGTGGTTTCTGCTACTTCTCCTAGACTGTATTTCTGTGAACTATTCTATATCTTCTCTTCAACAGTTTGGATGGTACAAAAGATACAGTACATCCCATTTCCAGCCACTTTTTTTTCCATGTAAAAATTTACCTTCTTGCTCTTTTGTTTTTGAACTGTAATTTCCTGTTAAATATATGTAGTGTAAGGAAATTAATCACTGCTTCACAAGTCTGCGCTTTTGCATTTTTTGTATGTGTACAGATGTGGTAGTGTTAAACAATTTCAACACACAATGTATTTTAGTGCATAATTTGCCTGAAAGATAATGACTTTTCCCAGCTCATTGATGATGAATGCATGTTCAGAGAAGACAAACTGTTCACCCCAGAAATGAGTGACTTCTTCAAGAACAGAACTGATTAGCTCCCATTTTTGTGGCTTACTAGTCCCAGTTTTTGGAGTGTAACATATGAAATGAGACAGCAAGAAGAACGAGTAGACTAGTGTTCCTAGATGGATGACACCCAGTGACCTAGAGAGGTTAGTTGTCTAATATAACATTTAAGGTCATGTTTTAAGAGATTATCGTTCTAGGGAAAAGTAGCTATAGTATAACATCATAGCATAGCATAGCACAGTGTAGTTCCACGCTGAATACCTGGATGAGGTGCGAGAATAGCTCCATACTCCTAAGCTAGCAGTACCCCATTTAGAAATGTAAATGGTTAAGGATAGAAAAGCTAAAGTAAGGAAATAAAAGGAAGAGTGATACACAGAAACAGTAAATGTGGAATGGCAAATGACTCATCTATTAATAAGATAGTGGACTCATATTTGAGACCGACATAATGAAAGTTTAGTTCTAAGGCAAAAACACCAAGTGTAGCCTTTACTTTTGGATGACGTTAGACTGACAGATAAGCCTTGGTATGGTGACAGGTCATGGAAATCAAAGTTCATGAAGAAGAAAATTTTGCACTGAAAAAATTCATATAATCAATTTTTTCCTATAAAGCATCTTGAGGCAATTAATGAAGCATTATGTTGTTATTCACAAACAAACCTGGGCTTTTGCTTCTGTTCATTGTTTCCTGATTAAGAAGGCTTTACACTTTCAGCGTCAACTGTTTCCAGTTTAGGGAATGTTGCTCAGGAGCGCCTATATTACTTTTGCTCAGCACCAATGGCTGCTTTTGCTCAGGATGGGATGGTGCTAAGAGACTCAAAATTAAAACTGGAATGAAATGTAATAATACAAAATAGATAATGAATTTAAGGATTAATTACAAGATTATTGTCTATAAACTAGGCTAAGTTGAAAAAGTATAAGAACAAGAGCTTCATTTATTAGTTCATCCCAGGATACTTGTGAATAATGATTGTGATACCATGAAAAGCAGACCAAGAAGTGTGTTGAGAAACATATTTATGTGACAGATAAGGAAATTTTAATATCACTCTGTAAAGCTGTTTTTTCCTGCTCCATACAGCAGAATTCAGAAAGAAACAAATACAAAGCATGCATCCTACAAGTTTAAGGGAAGATCAGTTGGTACAAGAGGAGGTTAAAAGAGGGGTTAGTTTGACACAAGTAGGCAATATCTTTAATGCATGTGAGAACAATAATATTTCCATACATCAGTGCAGATAGAAATCTGAAGAAGAAAAAATACTGGTTAGCCCAAGAATATGAGTTAAACATGTGAATTTAGGATTAATGTTAGAGGAAATTTTGACTACTAGTAAGTTCATGGAACAGCAACCTAGTGAGACTTTTGGAGATAAGAAAATATGGTTGAACAGTTTTAAATGAGGATTAAATAGAAGTGTTGTTTTTCATATCAGGTTACACAGCATAATGAATCAGGAAGAGTCTTTGGCCCTTTGTGTATTTCTACCTTTTTAAAAGGTAATCCACACAATCATTATAGAACTGAATGTTGTACCTTTTAAAATGAATATGAGACCTATTATGCAACCTCACTCTTACACAGTTTATGTAGTGGACATTGATACAAATTATGTTAACTATAAAAAGAGAGGTGAGAAAGAACATAGCAGTAACTCAGCAGTTCACAGATGTTGCAACTTGTAGGAAATTCTTCCTGAGGCTCCTCCCCAGCTTTTGCAGTTTGACTTGTATTCTTATTGCTCCTGCTAAACCACAGATTACAGCACAACAGACCACGATTTTTCTTATGATCTGTGGTTTTGTTTTGGTGGGTTTTTTTTGTCTGTGTTCTGTGTTTTCTAGGTTTGGGTTTTTTTTTTTTGTTGTTGTTGTTTTTTTTTTTTAACAGAATAGTATATATGACTATTCTGGAGCTACTTTCAACATCAAATCACTTTACTCTCTGAGAAATTTGCTTATTTTAAGTGGAGGGCTAATGCTTTGTGAACTTAGCAGTACAACAAAAAGAAATGTTGGCTTAAGCACTAAAACTGGAGGCAGGTTTTCTAGAAAATTACTCCACTTTTCTAAATACAACCCACATGCTTATTGTTGCCCAGAGAAACAGTTTCTTACCTATAAGATTGTTTGAGTCAGGTAGGAAAATGCATGACTCAGAATCATGACTGTACACATCCCGCTGTCTAAACACCTGAACAAAGAACTACAGCTTTCATATTCTGTGGCAGTTGTAAAATTCACATATGAGCCACAGTATATTATGGAGTTACTTAACAATAACTTAAACATGCCCATAACTATTGTAGTGGACAAAAAGATCACATTCTAATATCATTTTAAGCATTATTCAAAGAAAAATTCTTTAATATGGCATAGTCACTTGCATATAAATCCCAGTGTTTTTCGATCCAGTCCTCCTCATCCTACTCAAACAAAAATTCATCTAAAGTTAGTCACTTGGATCAGGCTCCATGTCTGCAAGTAGTATGAGACTGCTCCATAAATGTAATGCCTTTGAATTTTGTTAGTGATGTTTTTTTAAAACAGAGGCCATTTAAATTTTTTCCCTCATACAGCGTATTGTTCATTAGTAGGGTGGTGGAATGTATGAGAAACGGTGGTATAATGAAGGCAAAAATATATTTCTATTTCAATGAAAAATGACATGTGCCAGCTATGAACATAGCTAGACCAATTTATGGATAGAAATAAAATGTATTCTTCCACCCCTAGGGTTTTCTTCATTTTTTACCTATTTGATTTAACCTCATCTAAAGCTCTGTGTACAGCTGAATCAATCATTGTTAAGATTATTTTGTTAGTGTAAAATACACTTGTAATTGCTTTAACATTAATTTCTACAACACTTGAGGTTCTTTCAGAGTACTGGTAGAACAAAAATGTCAATGATACCCAATATTTTCCCATTTTTATATTACTATCTCTAAATATGCACAGTATATTAAAAACTACCATCATAGTTTGTACAATATACAAAATGAGAATACATATTCCTATTATAAAAATTGGGTAGAATGAATAGTTGAAAGTTACTTTTTAAAAAAATAAAATTGTATATTCACAATTATTAGAAATTTATTAGCTTAGATAAATGCATGTGGAGTTATATTCCCAACTTCAAATGTTTCATTATCTTACCTTAAATGAATTCAGGTTAGCAGTATTTACCAACACTTATTTTCTTCCCCTTTTAAAGTAGAAATTTAACTCACTGTTATCTTCCTCCTTAAACAATGGCTTAACAGTAAGGGAAAAAAACCAAACAAACAAAACAACAAAACCCTTCAGGTCTAAGTTACTTCTGTGAAGGATAGAAACCTGCATTGGGGTAGGAAAGGGAAAATTAACTCAAGAAGTGAAGAAGCAAGTACTCTCCTATAGGACAATCCAGAGTCCTAATATGCACCTGAGTATTGTCATATTTAATAGAACTATTTTCATAAAGAAAACCCTTAGAGAAAGGCTTTGCCTGTTTGGTTGTTTTGTGGTTTGTTTTTGTTCTGGTAAGAAAGAGAAGGGAAAGGAAGGGAAAGGGAAAAGGGGAAAAAGGAAGAAAAGGAAAAAAAGAAAGGAAAAAGTAGAGGGAAAAGGAGAGGAAAAAGATAAGGCAAGGCAAGGTCCCAAACATTCCAATTAGTTCTTAGTTTGACCCCTCCCTGTATAAACAATCAATTTCACAAGGCAAGTTGGAAGATTACTGGAGACACCTCTTTAGAGATGTAAATCAACATAACGATTTACATCTGACAATGAACTGGAGAAACTTGTGAAGAATTTTGAAGTGGTGTAAACAGTTTTCACTGGAATTGTGAAGGGGTTTTTTTGGATGTCATGAGATACATGTATTATAAGGGCAAGTTTAGACCTAAGCAATTTTGAAAATTCTAATAGACAGGATCTCTATCTTTTGATATTAAACAGTTGACCAGTTAGTACCAGATCCTGATTATGGCATATAAGTTAAGCTCAGGCTTCTGGCTGAATGTATTAAAAAATATGTGGAAATATTGTGTTACAGTGTTACTGAAAGCAAAGAAAAATAATACAGGAATGCAGTCTGAAGTTTGGATTGGCACAATTAGGTGGAAAAAGATGATCAAAGAGTTAAAGCTCTGCAAACTGCTCAGCACATAATTCATAATGTTGTGGTATTTGCCTGGCTTACTACTTAAACACATACTTAGGATCTTATTTAAATGAAATCATGGAGTGCTTTCTGCCTTTTTGCCAAATATAGGCTGAAAAGCCAAGAGTAGCATGATATCCAGGTTTGACTTGGAACTGTGTGGTTTTGACTTTTTAGGTTTGGGTGGGCTCCAAATATCAGCATCTAATATGAAGGGATATCCCTGATATTACACACCCTCTTAGAGCAAAAATACAAAAAAGTTAGTCTTGAGAATCCTTGCACAGCAAATTCCAGCCCAGTACATAGTTTTCTGTAATACAGAGAGATTACATAGTCTGAGCTGGAAGAGTTCATTGGAAGTAAAAATAATTATACTAATGGTGATAGGGAGATCAGAAGTGGTCAGTGAGTGCACACAGGGAACCAGATAAAAGGAAGCATTTAGGCAGGTTCTGTAACTGACATAAGTAAGTCTAGGCTAGGACTACAGAAAAGAAATCGAATTATTGAAACTGAATTGCAGAGCGAACTTAGATGGACTATTAGAGGCTCTAAGACAAAGATTTTCCATATGGCAATGAGAGGAAACAGTCAGAAGTAAAATATCAATTGCAAATTGAGCTTTGCAGTTCATCACATAAGAAGAGAAGCATACTTTCAGGGAGAACCTAAATATTTGATGATGTTGCAGTTTGAGAAGCAAGATGATAGAGACCTACTTGGAGGAATCCCATGGGCTAGGGCTTTAGAAGGTAGAAGGGTCCAAGAAAGCTGGTCAATATTCAGGTACCACTTCCTCTGAGCTCAAGATCAGTGCATCCCTTGGAGTCAAGCAAAGGAGCCAGGAGACCCACATGGATGAGCAAAGAGCTTCTAGAGAAACTCAAATGGAAGGAGGTTCACAGTATGTGGAAAAAGGGACTGGCTACTTGGGAGGAATACAGGAATGTTGTCAGGGTGCGCAGAGATGCGATGAGGAAGGCCAAGGCCCACTTGGAATTAAATCTTGCAATGCATGTCAAGGATAACTAGAAGGGTTTCTTCTAATACATCAGTAGTAAAAGAAAGACTGGGGAAACTGTGGGCCCACTGCTGAAAGCAGTGGGTGCCCTGGTGATGCAGGATGCAGAGAAGGCAGAGTTACTGAATGCTGCCTTTGCCTCTGTCTTTACTGCTAAGGCTGGCCCTCAGGAATCTCAGCCCCCAGAGGTGAGAGAGAAAATCTGGAGAAAGGAAGACTTCCTCTTAGTTGAGGACGATTGTGTTAGAGATCATTTAGGCAAAGTGGATCTTCACAAATCCATGGGCCCCAGTGGGATGCACCCATGACTGCTGAGGGAGCTACCAGATGCTGTCGATAAGCTACTCTCCATCATCTTTGAAAGGCCATGGAGGACAGGAGTGGTGGCCAAGGATGGGTCATTCCAGTATTCAAAAAGAGCAAGGAGGACCTGGGAAACTATAAGGCAGTCAGCCTCATGTTCAACCCCGGAAAGGTGATGGAACAGTTCATTCTGGAGGTCATCTCCAGGCATGTAGAGGAAAAGAAGGTTATCAGAAATAGTCAACATGGATTCACCTGGGGGAGATCATGGTTGACCAATCTGATAGCTTTCTACGATGGTGTGACTGGCTGGGTCGACGAAGGGAGAGTAGTGAATGTTGTTTACCTTGACCTCAGCAAGGCTTTTGACACTGTCTCCCATAGCCTCCTCACAACCAACCTAAGGAAGTGAGGGCTAGATGAGTGGACAGTGAGGTGGACAGAGAACTGGCTGAACAGCAGAGCTCAGAGGGTTGTGATCAATGAAGTAGAGTCTGGATGGAGGTCTGTCAGTAATGGTGTTCCCCAGGGGTCTGTGCTGGGTCCCAGTCCTGTTCAACATATTCATCAATGACCTGGATGATGGGATAGAGTGTAACCTCAGCAAGTTTGCTGATATTACAAAACTGGGAGGAGTGGCTGATACACCTGAAGGCTGCGCTACCATCCAGCGAGACCTGGACAGGCTGGAGAGCTGGGATGAGGGGAACCTTATGAAATTCAGCAAGAGCAAGTGCAAGGTCCTGCACCTGGGGAGGAACAACCCCAGGCACCAGTACAGTGTGGGGGCTGAAATACTGGAGAGCAGCTCTGTTGAGAAGGACTTGGGAATGCTGGTGGACAACAAGCTGACCATGAGCCAGCAACATGCCCTTGTGGTCAAGAAGGCCAACAGTATCCTGGGGCTGCATTAAAAGGAGTGTGGCCAGCAGATCGAGGGACGTTATGCTCCCCTTCTACTCTGCCCTAGTGAGGCCACATCTAGAGTACTGTGTCCAGTTCTGGGCTCCCCAGCTCAAGAAAGACAGGGAACTACTGGAAAGAGTCCAGAGGAGAGCTACCGAGATGCTCAGGGGACTGGAGCAGCTCCCATATGAAGAAAGTCTGAGAGACCTTGGTCTATTCAGCCTGGAGAAGAGGAAACTGAGGGAGGATCTTATCAATGCTTTTAAATATGTGAAGGGTGGGTGACAAGAGGATGGGACCAGACTCATTTCAGTACTGCCCAATGACAGGCCAAGGGGCAATGGGCACAAGTTGGAACACAGGAAGTTCCACCTGAATATGAGGAAAAACTTCTTTCCTGTGAGGATGCCAGAGCACTGGAACAGGCTGCCCAAGGAGGTTGTGGAGTCTCTTTCCCTGGAGACATTCAAAACCCACCTGGACGTGTTCCTGTGCCCCCTGGTCTAGGTGTCCCTGCTCAAGCAGGGGGGTTGAATGAGATGATCTCCAGAGGTCCCTTCCAACCTCTACTATTTTCTGATTTTGTGAATACAAAAAAAAAAGATGACCAGAGCTTCTGTGTTTTCACAAACTCATTTCCATTGAGCATAGCCTGAGAAATTAAAAACTGATAAAAATATGAATATATATATATTTGGCTTGATTGGTACTTGGGTTGTGGAATGCATTGTTGTTGACTGAGAGAACAAAAGTTTTGCAGGATTTGGGACACAATCATCAGATAAAAATCATATGTAGAATAATATTTTGGAAATATTATGTTTCTGAACACAACTCCTCCAAATAATAATGAGAAAAAAGAGACAATTGTGCTGAAAGACATCAGAAATAAACTGCAAAACATATTTAAAAGTTGGTAGTGTCATGGTCTAACCCCAACTGGAAACTAAGCCCCACACAGCACTTGCTTGCTCCCCCCTGGTGGAATGGGGGAGAGAATCAGAAAAGGAGAAGTGACAAAACTCGTGGGTTGAGATAAAAACAGTTTAATAAGTAAAGCAAAAGCTGTGCACGCAAGGAATGAAAAGCAAGGAATTAACTCACTACTTCCCATGGGCAGGCAGGTGTTCAGCCGTTACCAGGAAAGCAGGGCTCCATCACGTGTAACGGTTACTTGGAAAGACAAACACCATAACTCTGAACGTCCACCTCTTCTCTCTTCTTCCCCTGCTTTATATGCTGAGGATGACGTCATATGGTGTGGAATAACCCTTTGGTCAGTTGAGGTCAGCTGTCCCAGCTGTGCCCCCTCCCAGCATCTTGTCCACCCCCAGCCTACTTGCAGGTGGGGTGCTGAGAGAGGCAGAAAAGGCCAAGGCTCTGTGGAGGTGCTGCTCAGGAATGACTAAAACATCCCTGTGTTATCAACACTGATTTTGTCAGAAATCTAAAACATAACCCCATACTAGCTACTGTAAAGAAAATTAACTCTGTCTTAGCCAAAACCATCACAGGAGTTAAGCATTTTTCCATGATGAAACTACATACTATAAGCTGTCCTTTGTGGTACAGCAATTCCTAGGTCTATCTGGGTTGATTTTTCATTCTCCTTTACCGCTGATATGATTGGATTTGAACTTTCTTCTCCCCAAATATGCAAGTGCATATTTTTTCAGGAATACTGATGAAACTGAGAAAATACACACAAGGAAAGCATGAAAAGTAATTGCATGTAAGTAGCTCTTTTTGAAAAGCTGGCTTAATCAGAAGTTGGATTTAGTCTTTTCAGTACAGTCCTGAGGGAGATACTATATATAAATTGCAGTACTGACTGATGGTACAGACTTTTAAAGAACAAATCTTCTTTTTTTAAACCTTAAGAAGGAAACAATTAATCTACTGTTGGCCTACACCAAGAAAAACAAATTACAATGGTCTACGCCAAATCAGACATAATTTCTTGGGAATGTCACTCAGCTCCCTCAGCATTGGTCGATAATACTCACCAATAATCTCACTTTTCTTCAACTTCCATCCAGAGCATGTGTTTCCATGTAAAAGTATAAAGGAGTCCTTGCATAAACTTGTAAATTGAGATCATTGAGGATGTGTAACATATTTAGATACTTTAACAGAAGAGACTTACTGAGCTCTCGGATCCCATTGGAAATGGATGTTATTTGTCTATACCTAAGGTTCATTTGAAAGTTGTTCTGGAAACGTCTTCACTTGATGACACTAATATGTGAACATATATTTTCTCTGTAAATGTAGTAATTGCAGTTTGTAAACTGACAGAAGATAGAAATAATTGTTGTTTACCCTTTCAAGTAGAAAATGTACGTAGGTTTGTTTTCAAGCGTATTTTACAATCTCCACATGCTCTATAGAGTCACCCGAGTTTTAACTGCAAATGATAGTGATAGAAAATAGTAACAAATAATCAATAAATCAATAAATCAAAGAAGCAAGCCAACACTCCTCAAACTGCCCAAAAGACCTTTCTAAATATTTTTTTCCCACACGCAGGAAGTCAAGCTCTTTACAAATAATGAGTGTGACATTAACTAGTTTTATACCTATTAAATTAAACTGGATTGCAATCCATTTTATGTTAAGGAGGAAGAAATAGGTCTCATGATCTGATTTTGGAACAAAACTGGCCCTAATTATGGGAAATTTTTCACAGTCTTACTGACTTACACAATGCTACAGCTGATCCCTAAAGCTGATTAGAATTTGTCTTGAAGTAATTAAAAAACGATGAGATAGTCAAGTTAAGAAACAGAATAATAATTTCCATTTTATGGTATTTCTATGATAAAAGTATATTTCCAAAATTGTACATCTCATCTATTTTATATTTGTAAGTATTTTAAAGCCTTTTACCCCAACGTGATAAAATCATTGAGCTAAACATTTGTACATGGCATGTCACAACAAGGAACTGACAGCTCAGCACACATGCTTTCCGTAGTTAAAGCAACATTGCCATGCATGTCAAACATTCTTGAAAATAATTGCAATATTCAGAGTACTTTATTGTTCAGTTAGTTTGAACTATCTAGCTTGGTTTATCATGAGATTCCACTTTTCAGTGGATGTCTTAAAGATTAAGCACAGTTAAGTTCTTTGAAAACAATTGAATAGAAAAAGACAGTTGGAGCAAATTTTCTGTGCTAGTTTATCTTTTAAAACATACTCACAAACGAAAGACATGTGACAAGTTGCCTAACTGATGGAAACTCTTAGGTGGTGCTTTCATCATATTGAACAGCAGAGCACTGATTACAAGACAGGGAACGTAGGAAATAAGGTTTATTGAGATTTTTACATTTTAAAAAGAGTCCAATTACTAAGCTTGCACTGGGTACCCCTAATAGCCTGAAATGTGCCTTGAGTGTGTGCCATGCCTTACGCAAGCATGGCGTGATGACTAAATGCACATTATATATTACCTGGTATTTCTATTCCTCATGTCCCATGGCTCTATCAACCACAGACATCTGTGGCTGCTTTCGCAGTTTATCGCTACCTCTTTTTGCCAAGGCCTTGTTGCTGCTTATTCGTATTAAGAGCTCTTAGATCTTGCCCGGTGTAATCTTTCCGTCTTTCCTGGTTGCCCACAAAGCTGAACCTCATAAAAATAGCCTTCTGAGAGATTTTTTATGCAGTCTGTCTTCCATCACCTAACCACATATCTTATGCATTTAAATCATTGGGATTTTTTTTATTTTTGATACAGTGTTAGCATTGTATTTGGCTGAATGCCCAATGGAAAGCATTTGATCCAGTGTGCATTTTATTCTCTTCCTGTCTGTTCTATCTGAGGAGTAAGTTGATATAACAGTTGGAGTTTTACAGGCCATAATGAGGAAAGAGATGCCACTATTATGCTTGTGTTCCATATAGTCACTCTTTTTAAAGATTGACCATAATATTACCTCCTTCAATTTCTTTGGATTTTTTTCAAACCTCTTAACCAACAGGATAATTTGGTGACATCTTTGTCTTAGTGTATCCCCACCTGTTTTTAATACTTTAGAGGAAACATTGCCAGCTTCTTCTGCTTTGTTTTTCCTGAATGTTCTTGTTGTTTCTTTATTTTTCTTTTTTACATTGAATTATTTCACAAGTGAGCCAGCTGTCTGAAAAGGTGGCTGTTAGTCACTTCTACCATGATCCCATTTAAAGCAATGTATCAGGTATCTATATTTCAAACTGTCAGTTTTCAGATTTCTCAGGCAGAATACAGATATAAAACTGAAAGTCCCTAAGGAGTTGAAACAAAGGCAAAGCCTAGAATTAGAGGCTATTATGGCAGAGGAAAGGCATTAGTTTCCTAGAGACTCCCAGACTTCTGTCACCTCTGAAAGTTAGGTTGCCATGCAAGCTTCCTGACTAGGCAATCAAATATTTGTTACTGAGCTCTACTTCTACAGATGTCTGTGACATGCAGTCCATAAGATGCCTGGTACCTTCTGCTTCATCTTCTCTGATCCCTTGAAAATCTGAAAAATGCCCATTTAGATTATAAAACTTCAAATAACATTGGTTTTGAAGTGAAAACTTTTCCTCTTCTTGTCATTCTGCGGATAGGCGGGAGATAAACAATACCTTCCTCTTTGTACATGTGCCCTTATCCTCCCATCTTAAAAAAACCTCAAAATACAGTCTTAGTGACACTGCTTAAATAAATGATGGAATATATGAGCAAGGGAAAAAAAATATTTCCTGCTAGTATTTGTGTTTCTCAAAATGAGAATATAACTTCTGTTGATTAAACTCTGATATGAAAATTGAGACTTCTGCTTGGGCTGATCAATGGTAAAGGCAAAAAAGTGAATCAGTAAGCACTACCACTTTAAAAGATAATTATCTTTTCTTGTTTCCTAAGGCCAGAATTCCAGTCTACTGCAGCAACACACATCTGGCTAAGTTCCTAGCATAAAATTCCAAGGTAACTAATATTTATTGCACTTTTTGACATTTCAAGGATATAGATAAAAGGGGGAGTCTGAGAACATTTCTCCATCTGGGTATGGGGTCTGTGTGCCCTGGCCAAGTTCTGACTGCATATTGGGATGAGACTTGGGTGCTTGGGGTGTCCTTCCTCTCTCCTTATACCTTGTTTTCCACTGGGAGGCAACTCAGGTGTGTAGACACACCAGGTACCATTAGACATTGCACCACCTCCCAGACCTGGAATGAATTTTCAGCAGACCATGGAGTACAGCTGCCACAAAGTTTTTGAAACAGCCATCATCCCTCATGATAAATTGCGTATTCCATATACATTACTGTATTTTCTGCACTCCATATTTTTAATAAGGTAATTGCCATTAATATCAAAATTACCAAGTAAACTACACTTTGGAGAATGTATTTTATGAGTGCAAGTTGAGATTTTTTTGAAAAGAGCCAAAGAAGATAGTCATTCTCTGCAACGAAATGACATATGATCACCTTATTTACCTATGAAAGTCCCATTCCTAAAATTTTTTTTGTGATGTGAAGAAACAAAATTTCCATGCTGTTTCTTGTTTATATAAGGGATCAGTGACATTTTGAATAAAGGTTTTTGAATATTCTGCTTTCTGAAATACACATATTTTTAACAGAAATTATTAGTTATGTAAGGTAATCTTTTTAACATGCATGAATCAGTTTTTATGTAAAAAATAGGATCTATCTACAAGACTGGCATTCATAAGCAAAAAAACCCAAATCTAAAGCATATATATTTGGAGCTTGTCTTTTTGTTTCAGGTACTTACACCTAGAATGCTCAGTACTGGCATGGTGTGTAAAGAAGTCTCTTTAGGGAATGTTGAAGAACAGGGAATGGTTTTAAAAAGTAATAAGGTGACAGATATCTTAATTTCAATTTATTTGTATATAACTCATTAGGCCCTGGAAAGTGTTATTATTCAAAATGTGAAATTAATGTAACTTGGATATTTATTGTCAAAAACCTATACTTTATAGATTCACCAAGCATGGTGATATTTTAAATGGACATGGTATTTTGCTGGCAAAATTTTTAATGTCTGGAGGAATTTTAGTCACAAAAACAATGAAGAACAAGAATCACAGTTACAGAAAGAAATAAGAGTCAATTTATATTTTTTTGTTTGTACATATTAGCTGACATTGCATGATGTTAAACAATTGATTTTCCTGGAAAAAGTCCTGTGATCTTTCTAAAGAGAAAAAGAGATAATGTACATGGTATTAAATTTAGGTTGATTCTGATAAGTCATTATTAATGAAGTTCTGAAATAAATTTAATCAACAAGAAAAGGAGGGAGCACACATGAATTAGTTTTCTTTTAAATTCAGCTGATTGATTTAAGTATTGTCACAGCAAATCCATTATTCCATCACATAGAATGATATTTTCTCTCCTTTGATTCCATTTATAATGAAGTGAACAACGGTGGGAACTATTTCAGTTGTCTATACATACGACCGTCACTTGATCAGCTGTTTTAACCACAGTGTACGTTTTTAATTATTTATGTATGCTTTAATCTTCCACTGCTACAATGTAAAAAGATGCAGATGTAAGAACTTTTGTTATAAATGGCAGAACTCCACATTGTTCGATAACCAGTTTTTCTTTCTCCCCACCTTCAGGATGTCAAAAAAAGCTGAAGCATAAATGAAACCTTCAGATCAGTTGTGCTGGTTATGTGATTTATAAACTCATTTAACAAGTATGATTTAGTTGTATCTGCTGAAAGATCCCCACCCTAGCCCAAAGACATTACTGTCAGCTTAAAACTCTGGCAGTATATAAACTACATGGATATAGTCACAACTTGTTGTCGCAGACCTTATTAATCCTCAAGCTATTTGGATTTAAAAGCTGCTTTTGACATGGAATCCACTGTAAATCTGCACTCCCTGAATTTCCACTGACAGTTCAGGGTGACATTTTGATTTTTTATTTTAAGGAAGTCTCTCTGCTCTTGCTTAATCTCATTACCTGTTATAGAGGCATTATTTTGTCTCATACCAAATATGCAGTTTACTACAAATTATTGAGTCATTGTTCTGCCAAAGACATAATCCATAAGGGATTTTCCTAGTGAACCAATATCAAAATATAGACAAGATTACCATAATTTTAGAGCTGGCATCTTGAAAGCCTCAGGGGTCTTTTGTATTAAGGCCCTTTGTTTTGCAAAGCTACCAGCATGAAGTTATGAATGACATTAACAATTTGTATCCATTGTAAAATAAAAAACCACTTGACTGTTTTCAGAGTAAACTTGTTGCACTGCAGCATATACTGGCTTCTTTCTTTCTTACTGCACATTTACTTTTGTATTTACTGACATTATATTCAAACAGAAAAAGAGAATTCAAAACCACTTAAGAAATGACTGATCTTGCCTCAGAAACAGTAGAAATTATCATGCTTCAGAAACAGCCATTTAAGCATCTTACCTTTTTTACCCCCAGAAATGTACATATGTATGCATGTAACTTTTAACACATCATTAATCCTGATTTCTTCAATGACCCTATTTTGTATTTAATATTATTTTAAAGAGTTTTGCTGGATTGGGGATACAGAATGATGATACACTATTTCCTTCAGTGAAAACAAATACTCGCTTTTGTAACTGGAATGCGCACGGGACCAGAAAGTGCTTTATTTTTTTATATTTCCTGATCTGTTGTTGGCATGCAGTGTTATATATGATGATGAAACACAGGTGTTTATTTAATTAATAATATAAAGATGTAACAACATGAGTGTTCCACAAGACAAGAGACAGTAAAAAAACAATATCAAAAGATAGTCAAAGCTATCTAGGAAGAATAAGTTTAAAAAAAAGGGTGAAAATGGGACAAGAGATATGTCAGACACCAGCCACAGAAGATATCGACGTGATTTATTTCTGATGCATGAAATGATATGACAACTTGGGCTTCCGACCTGCAGATGCCAGGTAAGAAATTTAGGTATATTTTTGAGGTTAGGACTATGTCATGCAACTCAGGGAAGGATTTGATAGACATCAAGGTTGATAGAAGATCCCTTCTATATTGCAGAGTTCCTCTTTCCTCAGGTTGCTGCCATGTGAGGTGTAGTTTTCAGTCATATGAAGACTTCAGTTGAGTTCAAAGGATCAGGCCCCTCTGTCACAACAGGCAACAGCATATGAAAACTAAGTTGTGAAGTGATACCAAGTCAACTGTTTCTCAAACAATACGCAGTCCCCTGTCTCTGTTGTATTTGGTTTTGTTCTATCTATCACTCAGAACCGGCAAATGACATTACATCTACTCTTGCCATAAAGACAAATGGATTACCACACAGGAATGTGTGCAGCTATCTAATAGGGACTATGTGCTTACTAGTAATGTAATGATTCACATGCTATATCCTTCAGCAGCTGCTTTGCAGAAAGCAAAATCAAAATATACCATGGCTGTTCATAAGTGAAGCATAGAGAATAAGAAGGTAAATTTTTCAGCATTAGATTTTATAAAAACTTATTAAGTTGTGAGAAGACTAAATTAGCTATAGTTCTTAACTTATTCAGAAGATGTGCAAGGGTGACAGCAAATAAGAAGAAAAAGAGACATCATTAATTTTATAGCCAACAACCATTGCAATTCTCTTCTAAGAAGGAAGAAACCAAATAAATATAGACTGCCTTTGTTTGCCAGAAGAAATAATCACTCTTCCTCCAGCTATACAAATATCGTGCAGTAACTGAGCCAGCAAGAACATCTCAGCAATCCAAAAGTTTCCTTTACACCCCCAAAGAGGTTCTGAGAGTTGCAGATGCTGAGTGTCCACTAGGCTGAAAAGTACGAGTCCGACATCTATCCCTGGCCTCTGTGCACTGTGCAGAAGTGCATGTGCAATTGCTTAATAAGCTCAGTATTTCAAGGATAAAGACATTTTGCATTCAGCAACACAGGCACCGGGCTTGGTTGTCATGGTATTCTCAGCTACTGACCAAAATCCTCCTTTGTCTCATTCCTCCAAAAGTAAACACAACTTTGTAAAGGTTTCAAAATCCTCTATTAAAAAATATTATGGAATTTACTAAGTACTTACAATATTAAATATGTGCTTGCTTCTACTTCATATAAAGAATAGATGCTAAAAATATTAAAAACCTATCCTATTTTATAATTATATTTATATTTGAACACTCTATGAATTAAATATTCTTATGTTTTGTCTCTAAGAAAATGAATTGAGATAGTTCAGAGCTATGTATTATAGATCTGAAAATTTATATGTCTAGCTATGGTGAAAAGTCTGTCTAGCTTTCCTGCCACATATCAAAAGAAGCGAGCTATTAAAATTTCAAACTTCAGTGTAGCTAATCCTTCTTCAGAAGTCATTCAAGATTAACAAATAAATAAGCCTGATTTAAATTATCTGAAACTCCATCATTAACTTTCTGGACCTGAAACAAGGTGAAAGACAGCTTTTTAATAAAACATGATCATTTTAATAAATATAATTATTTTCTGAACAATAAAATTACAATTTTTAAAAAGAGAATTACTTGGCAACAATATTAAAGATTAAAATTCCCTGAAAGGTATTTCTAAAATAAAAGCCAAATTATACTTTACAGCATAGATAATTGGGGCATATATAATACAACTGACCAGCTGTTGGTGAAAGGCAGCATGTTTTAGTTTCTGGACAGTAATTCTGGGGATGCCAAGGCTTGGAGTGATAGCTCAGCTGTTCTGAAGGTAAAGGTTGTTCCTTTACCTCATGCTGAAATCTTCTTCTGGTTCATTGGACCCTTACATTGTAATCAGCTTCCCTGTCCATGATGTAGACAGCAATATATTTTTTGTAGGGAGACCTTTGGTTTTCAGTTGAAAATCAGAATGCAAGTATACAGCATTAATTAATAACAGTTTAATTGCAAACTGATTTATTATACCTACTGGATCAACTGCCGTTGATTTCACAGAGAATTTTGTCAGCACATCTAAAATACATCATTCCTGGAAAACTGCATCAACCCTGGAGAATTTGGGGATGCAAAACACTGTGAGAGTGAAGCAGATGTACCCTCTGAATCTGCTATAGATGCATGTATCTCAGCAAGCATACTGAAGGAGGAATGTGTCACTGACTCACTAGTGAAATGCACCGTCCTACACCATCAGTACTCTGCGAGGATGTGTAGCATGCTATCTCTGGAGATACATGCTTTGTGCAATAACTGACACACAGAAAAGGCCATGCAAGTCATACAGTCTGACTTTCTATGTGATGGACAGCTCATTTTGTTTCTTGGTCTGCCATTTGACTATCATGTCTCATTAAGAGGAGAGAACGTGGAGACAGTGGTAGCGTCTTGGGAAGGGACATGGAATGGTTCCTGCTCTTAGAAGCTGCTGAGTGTGCTGGAAGGAGGGGCTGCTCCTAACCTACAAGGTAGGACAGGCAAGTGGGGAGCCTCGGACAGGAGAGAGTTTTCAGCATCATGTTTCCGAAAGGATGAAGAACAAAACTTGGGAACCACAGGAGAGATGACAGAGTTTTCGGCAAACTAGGAAGACATTGAGTTGACTAAAAGTAAGCCTGGATGAAAGGATATGCTTCAAAAGGACATAGCTGAGAGAAAATGATTGGTTTATGGTCCCTTTTTATTTCTATTTCTTTTTACCTAGGAAATTTTAATTTTCTGTTATGAAGAAAGTTAATTCTTCCATTTTACATCCTAATAAAAACTGTGGGGTTTTTTAAGCCTTTCCACCTTTGGGGACTTCAGAAATAAGGAAAAGGATGAGGCAGATCACTTCAGGCTCTTATTAATTCTGGGTCCCACCATATTCTGCATTGTCTAAGATGTTTGTCTACTTTTCCTGTGAATTTCTTCATCTGTAGTATTTCAAACAAAGCTATCCAACGACTTCTGAATTTTGAGCTCAAGTTACTACTTTTCAGTGAATGTGAAAAACTGGATACGAAAAACCCTGAAAAATTTGTTGTTTTCAGTTCCTTAACATTTGGAAAATAATATTTGAAAACTTGACGTGCAATAAAAAAAGGTTTGCACAGTTTTATTTTATTTACGTCACTGATTTTCATAATAATGGCTTAGTCAGATTCTTAAATTGTTCTGCTCTATCCACAGTAAATTTAGATGGTATCCAGCATGAATAAAGGTGGATGAAATATGGCCTCTGGTGACTATTTATAGGACTTGCTTTGCTTTTACTGTTACAAACATCCTGTTACAGTTATACAGTTCTTTCGTTAAATTCAGAACCCTCGGTTGTTTTTTTAATTATTATTATTTATAACCTTTTAAGACATTATATGATTAATTTCTTCTATTTTATCTTCTTTCCCTACATTATTCAGTATCTTCTCTCTATATTCTCTTTTTTTCTTAATGTGTTCAATTAATTTAGTTAGTTTTGCATAAATGCAAATTTTCAGATGCCTACATGTGCTTTTCTTAGACACTCAAGCTACCTAAAACTTGGAAGTCTAGGTTAGACCCACTCCCTTTTCCGTTTACTTGAAGATACATATTTCAATCCAAAATGCTAGACCTTTCAAGAGGTTAGTTTCAGGTGTTTCTATTCTGCAAAGCTCAGGTATGAGCCATAATTGTAAGTTTAAATTGTAGTGTAGTTCCTCTCTGCATTTCACTGCCTGAGATGCATAGAGCTTCTATCATGATTAAACTGAAGTAAAAGGCTGAGATGAACTTCAGCTTAGCCATTCTTCATACTCTTAGTTAAGATAAATGTTTAATTGAGGAGTATGAATTTGTTTTCTGTCATATAAAGAAAAATATCTACAGTGGTCCTGCCTTACTGTGTTACATACAAGGGAAGAACCGCCAGTAAAATATGTAGTTCCCAATTCTGTTAGGACTTTGAAGTATTCACAGATACATTGTCATTTGTCGCGGTTTAGCCCCAGTCAGCAACCAAGCCCCATGCAGCCGCTCGCTCACTCCCCCCTGGTGGGACGAGGGAGAGAATCAGAAGAGTAAAAGTGAGGCAACTCATGGTTTGAGATAAAGACAGTTTAATAGGTAAAGCAAAAGCTGCAGGCCGAAGCAAAGCAAAACAAGGCATTCATTTGCTACTTCCCATCAGCAGGCAGGTGTTCAGCGGTCACCAGGAAAGCAGGGCTCCATCACGCGTAACGGTTACTTGGAAAGACAAACACTATCACTCCAAACATCGCACACACACACCCCCCCCCCTTCTTTCTTCTTCCCCCAGCTTTATATACTGAGCATGACGTCATGTGGTATGGAATATCCCTCTGGTCAGTTGGGGTCAGCTGTCCTGGCTGTGCCCCCTCCCAGCTTCTTGTGCACCCGGCAGAGCACGGGGAGCTGAAAAAGTCCTTGACCAGTGTAAGTGCTACTTAGCAGCAACTAAAACATCTCCACATTATCACCACTGTTTCCAGCAAAAATCCAAAACATAGTCTTATACTAGCTACTGCAAATAAATTTAACTCTATCCCAGCTGAAATCAGGACATCATTATAAAATTTTCTTATTTAGGATGAGAATTTTGTTACCCCTACTATGATTCATAACAAAGCTCTCCTATCTCTATTAAGTAATTTATTACTTTTTTTTTTGCAAGCTAATCTTATTTCTTTCTTCAAAGATTAATCTTATTTGACATAGGAAAACTGACCACATCAACTTGTGCTGATCAACAGGATAACCTGATTTCTGGAGTGAAATGTCACAGACTCTTGAACAGCTTTCACCTGGCAGTATGAAATTATATTATCCTGATAATGCAGCACTTCATATTATCACTGCCTTGCAAGATGTTAACAAGTGACCAAGGCTCAACAGTAAAACTGATGTAAGATTTTTCCTTTGAATATTTGAAGAGAGAGGCAATTTCCTAAAGTACCATTTTAATATTTATTTTTACTATTGGGAAATATATTAACATTTTGGTAGGCAATTTAGCTGCTATGCTGTGTGCAGAAGTAAGTATTTATTGTAGTTGCTGTGTATCCAATAACCAGAATTTGTGACAGCACCAATTTGTTCATGTTTTTTACTGCTTCTAAGTCTGTTTATTCTTGTTATGTTTCTTGAAATAAGTAACAAATCCCCTGCCATTTTAAGACTTTTCCTGCAGTGAGGTAAACATGGATGAAGCATGACATGCAATGAAACTAGCAAATATATTTGAGCTTTTTTTAGTGTTTCAGTAAGGATTTGAGCAGAACTCGAGCTGCAGAAGGTATCTACATACCCACTGAGTATTCACCTCAGCATGACCCAGACAGTTATTTTCATTTGTGGGAGAACGTGTCAGCCTACTCTCTGGAAAAAAAATTCAAGTTTTAGTACAGCCTGGTCAAACACAATGCAAAATATTTTCAAAAATTGAAGTCAGAATCCCACAATGTTAATTCCACAAGCTTCTAGAGAGAGATAGGAAGCCATTCTTCTTATGGTTTTAAACATGATCTTATCCATCTTTCCTTTACATCAGTGAGATGATGATGGCATAATTGCTTTCTAAATAATGAGAAAGAGAGGTTTGGAAGTCTTGAAGCAATGGAGAAATACCTGGTGGAGGGAAGTGAAGGTGCAGTTGGAACTAGTATCTAAACCACTGTGAAATAAGGAGGCGGCGGACCTTCATTTTCGTGATTTTAAACACAGCTGGACAAATAATGAAAATACGCCTTATGTGAGTATATACATATGTGAAGTCTTTTGTTTTTCTTTTTCAGATCCTGGCAAACCATGTCACATAACAATGATGTATTGACAGTCTCATGAGATATACTTGGTAGGCATTTAAGCCCTGAAAATGGACATTATAAAACTTGTAATCATTGCAGCCAGCTATCACAAGGAACCATTATAAAATAGAAAATGATTCATGTTTCGAAATAGTTCTGAGGATCAAATAATGGAACAATTATTCTTCACTTCAGACTAGCTGAGAGGACCAAGGCTAAGATAGGCAGCAACATGAACATTTTCTGGGTAGCAAGAAGGGGACTTGTGGATCAATGTGTGCTCAGGACTCACAAACATAACAGTGTAACACCCTTTTTTTCCAGAAGAATGAGGAAAATGTTGGGATAGAGAAAATATCTTCCGCAAAAAGGACAGGACAGTTATTTTCACAGACCTTGATGTTATTAGAATACAGTGTATGGCCTTTGGTGTACTGTGGGGTTATGTGCCAGGTGCATGTTAGTCATATGATGGAGAAGAGTGTGGGATGCAAGGTCACTGCTGCTGGTGGATGCGCTGTTTGGTGTGGTCTCTGCTGCTTTTGCAAATGTGGGTGTTGTATAGCACACTAGATTCCTGCAAACCAGACCTACCCAGTATGCATATCACAGAAGCTGAATGCATGGATATGAAAGGAAAAGACTGGCACTGCAGAGCTGGCAGTGCTTTGTGGCCAGGGACCATAGGTGAGGGGTGGAATGAGCAGGTACTGCATTAAGTGTGTGAGACCTCTGATGCCTATCCTAAAAAAAGGACTTTACTTTGGGTCCAGGGACGTGACTACACAAAAACAGAGCGCCACACATAAGCTTGGGTATGGGCATAGGGAAAGTAGGCAGCTGTCCTAAAAAATGGGGAATGGTAGGAAATTACAAAATTACTACAGACCTTCTATCTACTTTACCTGTTCCTGAACACTGGAAAAAATAACATTATGGAAGTGGTCACTGGTGCTTCTTCCTCAGGAAGAAGCGAAGTGAGTATGGAAGAAGTTGCTACTGCTGTAAGGGCAAGGGGATAAGGGTAGCTACCGTCTCCTTACAGCAGTTACTGTACCAAACCTACTTGCCAATCCTGTGCTTTCCGAGGATGACTGAGTCAACATATTTCTCCAGGGCTCTGCCTCAGCTCTGTGACTTCTTCTCCTCCTCCTCACTACTAGCTTCACCACTACCCTTGTTAATTTCTTCAATTTTTCCTTTAAAAAAGCCAGACAGACACATGAATAGCACATGTTTTATAGTGGCAGTCCATTAAAATATACTTGACAAATATTTAAGTCTTACTTATATACTGTACCCACTTACCATGGCAAAACACCATACAAATGAAGAACAATGGTAAGTAGCTGCAAGTGACTAGTGAAAAACAATGCAGGTGAGAAATCGAATGGCCTGACCAGGAACTACCTTTCATGGAGAGCATCTGTTTTCACACCTCTGAGATGATTCAACCTGGCCCCAGCGCAACTGCTCCCTCCTTGAGCCAGAAGCTGTGGTGCAGGGGCTAGGCAGTACATGGGCATAGTGACCGTGCAGCTACCTGCCCCCATACATGCAGCTGTAGTCGTAGCCACCTACTGAGCAGTCATGACATCTCTTTCCTGCCAAGAATTTTGGATTTGCTAATGAAATGACTACTGTCATTCACACTGGTGCAGTGTTCAGTGAGTGATGTTTAGCTTATTCTGTTTTGCTCTTTACAATGAATAATTCGTCTACCCTTTTGGATAATGCTCTGAGAATAATGAAACAAATAATTCTAAAACCAGATTTATTTTGTTCTTGTCTAAATAAAGAAAAAGGTAAGCAGAGGAAGCCAGCCACATTAACCTGAGTGACAGGAAATGTAGTTCAGATGTTGGAATGGGAACTTTATCTTCACTTGCAGTGGGAAGTCTAGTCTGCCATTTAGTAAGGTTGGGGCTTCACACTTTGGGTGCATGTAGAAATTGCCATGTGTGGTGTAACTTCTAAATGTGCCTTCATTAAAACTTTCCTGGATGGGGATTTAAGGGAGTGTAATTTATCTGTGAACGAGAAATCAGTGTAAGGGTTGTGGTTCAAGCTGATAAGGCCTTGGAGGAAATTCCCTCCTACTGTTAGGAAAACTGGAAAGCGGAAACCTGAAGTATAACTGCTTTAGCTGATAAGAGAAAAATAAAATTATCTTAAGCTAAGGAACGCTTTTTTTCACTCTCTCTATTAGATTTATCAGGAGAAAAATATTGATACAATTTATCATTAAGCTGAAAGCTAAGTATATGCAAAACTTTATTTTCTTTGTTCATCCCAGCTGTGCTAATTGGCTTCTTAGATTATAAAATATGACGTGACCAAATTGGCAAGTGGCGTAAACTGAGGTAACATGAGTAAGTTTTCAGTTCGCTTGTCATTCCTTTTAGGCATCTACTTAAAATGACTGCAAATTGCTCAACTGATGTTAATATGACCCTTCATCTGAAATAGAATTATTAAACACTTTGGCTTTATCAGCTGCACTGTAGTTTGCAGTGTTTGGAAGATGTGGTGAAAGAGTTTTAATCAAAATGAGTAACAGCATTCCCTTAAATGTCTGTAGTCTAAATATCCAATTTTCACTTATTCCATACCTATGCAGTGCCTGCTGAAGGACTGAGGTAAAGGTTAGCTTTGACTGTAAAGCTTATGTTACTCTGTGTATGCTTACATAAATTATGTGGACAGTAGAAGTTGAGGCTCCAGTTTGCTGTTACAAAAACTCCTGACTGCTTTCGTATTTGCTTGTGTGATAGTTTTTCAAATGTTTGCTCTTGAAATTTAGAAATTCTGGCTGATGCTTTAAAATTGTCACTTGGCACACTGCTGCCTCATGAAATACCTTTTCATTTGTGTATCCATCATAGGTTGGGAGTCTGGGACAGCAGTGGTCATTTGTACTTGTTCACTCATCTAAGTGAATTGCCTTGGACGATGGGTTTGCTCAGTCTGGGAGATGAAATTTCTCCCCTTTCTCTGAAATGAGAGAGGAGATAGAGAGTGAAGTGCCCAGAGTAAGACAGAGATCTTGCCATAGGTGACAAAGGATCACTGGCAATAAGGACAGATGTGCAGGGAGGGGAAGGGGGAGACAAAAAGACTGAGAAGGACAACATGCTTTAATAGCAGAACTAGACAAAAGCAGAAAGGACAAACCATGAACATCCTCCCTATGTGAAGACAAGAGAATCTGGTGAGCTTTCAGTGACAAAAAGACAAGAACACAAAGAAGATTCGAATATATTTGATTTTCATATTTATTTGTATTTTATCTGCTTTGTATTTCATGCAGATAACAGTAATGTGTTGCATTCTGTTTCTCAGGTGTGCAGCCTCAAAATAATTTAATAGTAAACCAAAAGACTCACACCTTCAGTGATATTTTAGAAAGGCTATGTTTAAGCTTTGGGTGGAGACAGGTGGGGAATATGACTGAAGAGTCAATACTGAATGGAAACATGTGCCTGGAGCGTGGGTACGAGCTTTCAAGACAAAACGTAGGTGAAGAGTTTTAATCTCAGGTATGTGCCTCTGGCTGTGTCTCAGGTATGAGGACAGAATGCTGCTGGACCTCTGTTCAGAGCTGGGGTATTCACACAGCCCAAGCCCCTGGCAAGTGCTTATTCGGTGGCCAAGGTTAGATCAGACTCTGCAATGGAATGCTACACTTTGGTACCTGTAATCAATCAGCATTCATGGCACTCCTTTGCCATTAGGAAGCAATGTTGATAATGGGGCCAGATGTTTTGATTCAACCTGCTCATTTAGAAATAAAGTACATGAGGACTAGTTAAATTAACACAGAAGGCCTCAAACAAGAAGAATGCTCACAGCTCTTTTATACAACCCTTGACACATGATTTTTTTCTCAGAGCCATTCTTAGAGCTCTCTTAGTCAGTGCTTGGAGCTTCCATGACTTTTCTGTCACTGTGCATGGTGTTTGCAGGTGTTTCTCTCTCTCATGCACACTGAAGCAATACTTAGTGACGTCTCTCTGCTGACACCCCCAGAGTGGCCTTGCACAGGGCTTTTTTGTTTGGTTGATGACTAGAGTTTTTGCTTTGGCTTACAAATCCATTTTTCGACTGACATTTTCCTATTACAACTGTTAGAGCATTTTTTTGTCCGCCAGCTTAAAGGCATTTTGGCTAATAGGTACCAGCCTTTCTGGGCCATCCAACAAAATAAAGTTGAAAATTGTCCCTAAATGATCTTTAAAAAAAATAGGAAGAGAAAAGAAAAAATGAACATTTTACAACAGTTTTTCAGGAATATTTTTTACTTAGTATAGTGGTTTTGTAATATCATATTCTTCCTTGGTTTTTGTTGCTTCTTATATGTGTAATGTAGGTTGCAATGTAAACTTTCTTCCTCGTTCCCCAGACCTGCATGGTCTTTCAAGTGAATATAATGCAGGACATCATACTGCTAACTACTAAGGAGGCAGTATTCTATATGTATTTACACTTAAAACATATAAAAAAAAGACAGTGGTGGATAAAAATACTAAATAAATAGATCCATATGTTTTGGGGAAAAATGTCATTTGAAAAGGAGTATTTCCCTCCAAAAACTCTTGCCAATAGAATAAGTATGTGGAGTCTGAAAGACAAAATACCATTAGCTTTTGATTAAGGATGATCTGGTGTATGTGCAGGTTGTTACAATGGGAGTCCCACTCTCTCATTTTCCATTTCTTTCCTTTGCTCTAGATCTGGGAACTGTGGCTGCTCTGTGAGTTAGTTTAATAAGCTGAGCACACAGAAAACCAGTCTACCAAAAAAAAATAAATTAAAAAATTAGGCATATTTCCATTGGATCAACTTGGCAAAGTGGATAGAATGGAGAACACCCTGCCACCACTGAGAACAGACCCAGAAACCCTCACGTATAGGACCCCTTCTCAGTGACAGAAATTCTCAACTAGCACAAACTCAGAAAGCTACCTGACATTTCAGACAACAGTTTTTCATCTATACAACTTATACTTTGTTGTGATTCCTGTCCATGCTTCTTTTATTATTACTGAACTCTGAAACAGCAGTTTTGAAAAATTATTGTGTTACATTAGCAGTTTGTAAACACAAAATTTGCTACTATTCATAAAAATGTGTACTTTATACTGGTGTACTTGCTTTTTTTTTAGTCACGGCATTACTCATATTTGTCTTTTGAAAGACTACAACTCAAGTAATAAACAAGTTTTGCACAGTTTTGGTGGGGGGGTTGGTTTGGTTGTTGGGGGCTTTTTTAGGCTTTGGGCCTACAAAGTAGCATTGTAACACTTCAGACAGTATCCATCAGGGCAGTTTAGGAAACTAGAATAAGGCTTAAACAAAATGTGGACATGTAGAAACATTCTTTTTCTAATTTGGGGAAAATGCTCAAATGCATAACATTGGTTTCCATTTTGTTCTCTTTGCTTACTTAATTATCTCCTTACATGTGTTGCAGTCTCTTACATTCAGGTCAGCTGGACAAGGGTAGTTTGGTATGGCAAACACACTGTGCAAGCAGAGCGACAGTATGCAAAGGAATCTGTTTTATTCAGGGCAAGTCTAGATTGTTTAACAGGAAAGGCAATGTGTGCTGAGGTTGGTGAGATAGATTTCATAGTAGCAGCTTGTCGATACTGTGTAATAAATGAGATACTAAAAACTGAACAAAGAGGAGAAATGGGTCTTTGCCCCTAATACCTGTATCACTGATATCAGATACTGCCCCTCTCGACCTCCTTGGCTCAGCGTCCAGCTGCAGTTTTGAGCATTTGAATATGACTATGAAAAATGACCTGACATTGTTCTCCAAAGAGTTTGCATTGTTCATTGTAGGCTTATTAAACACCATCACCACTCTTGTAGAGATCTGTTTGTTAAGCAGGTATATTTGCGCTACTATTATATTCTCTGGTTTCCCTGCAGAAACACAAATAAGAATAAGTGTACTCAGTTTCTATATAAGTCAGTTTCTATACAAACATATATAGGCCTGATTCTAGTCTCATTTACTCTTGTGATATCAAACACTGCTCATTTTAAGTGCTGGCATTCTCAAGAGCCAGATGAAGAATTTTTGTACAGATTAAACAGTAGCAGAAAGGATAGAGAAGTGGGATGTGTGGAGAAGGGAGTAATTTCCATTCAGCAAGCCTCCCACTTGCTACTGAAAATCTCTACTGTTGGGGAGTGCAGCGGAAAGCCTGCAGAAGATAGCTTTTCTATTTGCTTCAGCAGAAATGCATGACTCAGTTAATGCCAATCAACACCGGTCCTCTCAATGCAAAGTATTACCAGACACTTCAATACGTGCAGTTTTTAAGACAACACTTGGAGGAGGAGCATGGGAATGAGCTGACAAAAGTTGTCACAGTTCCATTTCCATTAGTGAATCCACCATACTGATTTATACCAGCTGAAGGCATGCTGACAAGGCCCCCTCAGGAACATTGTGTCTAATTTAGAAAAGATAGGATCATTTTTTATAGTATTTTCAAACAACCATTTAAGGTCTTGCAGAAGGGATAGCCCTGTTCAGTTTTGCATGTTCTGGATCGGACTGTGAAAGAGCATTTGTTTATTGAAATTAATTTCCTCATGACAGTCCCATAAAAAAAGGCATGGTAAGTGTCAGAGAAAAAGGGTGGAGGATCATTTTGGTAGACCAAGCTTATTTTCTTATTTTAGATAAACATGTGTAAAATGCCCACATTTTTGGTCCTCCAGATGTTGCACTCTTTTCTATAATAGTTATTACTTCATTCTAGCAATATTCTAGCTATGAATATAGCTAGATGGATGGGACTATGCCTCACAGAATTATGCAGGAAAAAATCATACGAAAATCATAGGGAAAAATCATGAAGGAACAAACAAATTTTATGTTAAGTACACTGAAATTTTAGCCTTCTGTAAAAACTGTGAGCAAGCCAGCTGATAACTTTAGCACAGTTTGCTTTATTCATTTGCTCATTTATTGTATATAAGAATTTTTGAGGCATTGGATAGCTTCTCAGGGTTAAATCCCCACTTTTTCTCCTTTTTTTTTTTTTTTTTAAATTGATTGATAATCAAAGTCTTTCTATTGTTTCCAGCTAAGAATGTCAGTCTCTTGGTGACAATATATCATTCATTGTTTTCAATAGACCTTAATGCAAGGTCATATTGACCTTGTGTAAATTTTACTTGAAGAACTAAGAGCTACTAACAATAGACCTCTGGTGCATATATTTCTGCATGTCTTGTTGGCATCATATGAAAAGCATTTCAAAAGTGTAAGTAAAAACCATCAGTTTCAACAGAAATAATGACCCCATTTGCCATGGAAACTAAAGGACTTTATGAAAATGTACTGAGCTGTTTTCCATACTAAGGTAAAATTATTCTAAAAATAGGACTGATGCTTGGTGTTAACTGGCCAAGTTGCAGAGATTTTACTTTCTGAGTCTTTTCAAAGACAAAATATAAACACTTCTGAATATTTTTGAGAAAGTCAACAACTGAATTCCTTTTTTCAATATTGCTTATCTTTCAAAGATAGAAAGAAAAAAATGAAAACCACCCATTACCTTTTGAAACAGCAGATAGGCGGTATATGTAAACAGATGAAATTTAAAATATTTTAAGTAAGTCTCTAAAAAAGATATATTAAATATATGTCACTACACGACACCCTTCCCCTTCCCCTTCCCCTTCCCCTGGATTAGGATATATTTCAAAATCTGTTAGTTACTTGGAAATATAAATTTGGACAGATAGAGTCATCCAGTGTAGTTGTGGTGTAGTAGCTCATGGTATTCAGCATCATGGAGAGCACTGTTGTTGTTGTACTTGAAAGTCAAATTGCTACAGAACCACTGTACATAGGAGTTATGAGCAACTGAAGTTGCTCTTGAACTGGATAAGAAACAGGATGCCAGTTTAGATGACAGTGAAGATGGGAGCAAGAAAGAAATCTGCTACTTTGAGCTAGGAGAGCCCCTGTTGCTGACAGGATCTGTTTGCCAGCAGCCAGTTCACAAGCTGAATGAAGATGAACTTAGAAGTTACCACGAAGCTGTGGTGGCAGTGAGGTCACTACACTTCTGCCAATATTCTTTGGTTCAGAAAAAAAGCTGGGACATGCTTGTAGCTGGTACCTGTGTGGGTAAGTGAGACCAGAACAACAGATAGGTCAGTAAATATTACACAGTTAGACCAGGGCTGATCTTCTGCCTTGTTTGTTGTATCATATCTTTCCTCTGAGTAAGCTGGAGGGGTGGTTCAACATACTGAAATGAAACAGAAATTTGGATTCTCTCCCATGGTGTATGTGAGCTCAAATGTTTTTTAAAAGGACCAAACTAGCAATACTTCTTTGCAGTTGAGGGCCAATGAGTGGGGTTTAGGGTGGTCTTATGAAGACTTCTGCAAGAGTTCCTACCAGGAGGAATAAACTAGTAGGATGAGCTCTCATGGCTGAGAGCTACCAGCCAGCTGGCACAGGGAAAGGCCCACAGTGTCTTTGTAGAAAAAATCAGGTACACACCGGGCTGTGCAGAGCATCTGGCTCTACAGCACTTCCTTAGAGTATAGGATATCCAGGTCCATATATTTAAATAAAAGAACAGTAAGAGAAGAGACAAAGAAAGATCCACCACAGGAAATCAATTCACTTGGGCTGTTTAGGGCACCTGGAAACCCTTTGCCCCTCACTCCCTTTCCCCAGAAATGTTTATTTCAAATCCGTTTTTTTCATGTCACACAACAAAAATATCAGCAAAGGATTCTTGATCTAGTCATTAAGCACAGGCTTCACCTTCTTCACAGAGCTTACTACCAGAAATATTTAGTGGTTCACTCTGAAATTATTCCACACAGCCTATACTACTCACCTTACTTTGCATTGTATAAGAAACTAGATTAATGAGAAAGGATTTTATTAGGCTACAGAACATCTATAAGTTAAGTACTGCCTGGAAGGTGTTGTAGTGCTTTAATAAGATTTTGATCTTAGTGACCCTATAGAAGATACTACTTCTATGTGCAGGACAGGATGAAATTTTGTTGTCACTTTAAGAATTTACCTTTGTGGTCACATTCTAGTGTATATTTATTAATCATAAACTGATTAAGGAATCTGTCAAAATACACTTAATCTAAGCTTTAAGCTGTGCAGTTGAGCAGTTCAAATTTAAAAACCCGCAGAAACTAGTAAATCTCAGGAAGGATAGAATTTGCCCTAAAGGTCACCTAGAGGATGAAAAGAGATGAAGTGATAGCTGAGGAATTTTCACTGTTAAAAAGGTGTATCATCTGGAAATTGTAGTGCTTTTTCTCTGGAAAACTTGAAATTTTTAGCATAAGTCTAAAAAGGAGTATGAATACTTTTCCTGTTTAGCTTCTTTTGGATTTTACACCTGCTTTTACAGATGTGTTATTTCATAGAAGGCATAGTTAAGAGGATATTTTATATGAGCAAAAGTTGAAGCTGGCCCAGAATCACTGAATAATATTAACGTTCTTTCAACAGATCAGTAATTTAATTTGTTATATTCATTTAATATAAGTATTCAAATGGGAGTTGGGTACAATTATCTTTTAGTCCCTGACTTTGCACCTCTGGGGCCACAAATCAATGCTTGGTGAGGATGACAACGATTATTCTAACCAAAGGGATGTAATACATGCTAAGTTAGGTGGTTTCATTTCTTAGAGGGCTAAAGTCATCAGTGAACTACACTGAGGTTTAGCACACTTCGTGAGTTGGTAGGCTTTGCTCTAAGAGATACATTCTGAAATGAGCAGCAGTGGAGAAATACAGGCTCACTATCCTGGAAAGCTGAATTGTGGTTCCACGAACAATTAACATAATTGTGTATTGTGACTGTCTGCTCCACACCAGCCTCTCATAGGACCATAAACCTGGTCTCAACTGCCTTGATCAGTAGTACTTTAAGCTCAGTTTCTTCCTTGAAAAGCCAATTAGCATAAAACCAACACCTAATTACCATCAGTGGAGTCAACCACTGCTCTGCTTTAGCATTCTGACTTTTCTTCTTGCACTGGATTTCTTAATTCCAATTTGACAGTGAGGTATGTACAAATATTTGGCTTTGAAACATGTAATAAAATTTTTATAAACAGGTATACCTTGCAAAAAATCTTCCGAAATGCTTAAATTTTTAACATTTTTTCTTTTATCTATGACAATGAAATAAAAAATACAGGACTTGCAATAATTTAGGAATATTCAGTACAAAAGTAATCAAGGGATTTATACTGTTTTATTTAATTTTGCACACTACCAGAAGCTATACTAAACCCTCACTTGGCTGTGTGCCAATAATATCACAGAATATTTTCATAAAAGGAAATATTTATGAGGAACAGGAATGTTTAATTCTAATATATCACCTATTCCTTCTGGTTGGGTTTAGCACTGAGATGTGCTTGTTTTAGATGACACCCTTTTAATCCTGGAAAATTTGTAGTCTAGAAGACAGATTTACAAAATGAGGAGGAAAATGGAATTCTGAGAGACATACAGTAATTCAGATTAGGAAACATTCTTTCCCTTCTTGCTATTTTAATGTCACTTTTTTTCTTCAGAAGATTTCACTGAGCTTCCTTGATATAAGAGAACAGGTTCAGATAAGGGCTTAGTATTAGATCAAGGAAGTGACTGAGGTGGGTATTAGGTTTGACACTTCAGAATAGGACAAACATTTTCCTCTTTTTACATACGGAATACAAAATGGTGATACAAGCATATACGCAACAAGAAGAAATTTCAGTCTCCGGGCCTTGGCTCATTAATATTTAAACTAGTCAAGCAGATCCAGACAAACCCTAGTGTTTGGTTTCTTGAAGGTTTATGAGAACACTTTTTACAGTTTTACTGGGTTTTGAAGAGGACTGATTTTAGGGCTGTCTTAAAGTGTGAATAAGCATGCTTTCACTTATTGTAGGGTTTAATGCAGCTTATATCCTGTTCTAGGGAATAGTTTGTTATTTCGTGTGTCCAGTACCATTTCATTCTTTTTTCATCTGATCTGGTGATCAGGTGGCCAAAATCTGTTGTTTAGGAATTTCTCTAGTAAATAGGATAGTTTGTCAACTTATCTGATTATTTTTTTTAGGATTGTTCCTATCTAAAAAATGCCCAGGAGGCTTTTTTTTCAGGTATTATGATTGCTGTATAATGTAGTTTTTGTATGATGCTTTTTCTCTGACAGATGCTGTTTTCTTTAACTAAATCTTATGTGTCTCCTCCTTTGTGAGATAAGCTTTAAGCATATTCTCTGAGAATTTTTGGGATCTAGACCTGCGATAGCCTAATGAGAGAAGTGCTTAATGTCTGTCTGGATCCTTGCTGGGATCTGGTCAAACACTGCTCAACCTTTGCAAGGTGGGGATAGATCTGAGGCTACTTGGAGATCCTTTTCCAGGCCACCTGTGAAACATTAAAATGCACATGCAGACAAAAACAAACAAACAAAAACTCACCACTTATTGCAACTAATGTGCCTCTAGATTTAAGTGGAAACAAGCAACAAAATTGCAGGTTTTGTTTGTCCTGTGTTCGTACTGAATAGATCACTGTAAATGTTACTCAGGTATGGCCTTCAGTTTCCAAGTCTCTGACTCCTATTCAAGTTTTTTCTAGTTAATTCATTTGCATTATAGGTAGTGGAGAGTATTAGTAATAATAGAGCAGAAAAGATTGCTAATGGCTAGATAGACTATTAGGTAACCCTAAATATATTTTGAATAATGCTACTGAGGCATCATCTAATACTAAGTAGTGTCTTTTAAAGCAGTCTGCAGGGAAAACCCAGGGCCAAAAAAGCAACCTCATCAGAGAATATGTGAGAATATTTTTTTAAATGTATGTGACACTCTCTGAATAAAATGGCAGGGTGAAAAGGAAAAATGTACTATACTTATTATACTTACACAGTCAAACACAACAGGACTGATGCTATGAGGTAATTACCCAGTAAAACAAAGAATTTTTTGTATTTGCTCTGTTGTTATCAGGATGTGATTAAAATTGAGTGTATATTCATGCACTGGTGAAGGTTTCACTGAAATTTTTGTGAATAGCGTGCCTTTCAGAATCTTTCCAAGATATTTCAACTCGGTTCTCTCAGCATGCTTGCTAGATTTATATTGTAAACTGCAGCAATGCCATTGTGTTGTGGAATCAAAGAAAAAAAAATCGCCCTTAAAATGATAAGTCTCGCAGGTAATGGAAAAGTAATTATATTCTTTTAGCCAGCAAACATGGGAGAAACAATTAAATATTTAAAAAAATAACAAAAGCAAACAAACAAAATCCCACCACCGCCACAGTAGCACAAAAATGTCATTGCCATGGAAAGGTGAACAAAAAGAAAAAAGAAAAGGGAGGCAACAAGTTATGTCCATGTGTTTTTCTTGGATGAAATCCCCTGCACAAGGCAACATTCTGTGATTCTTGGACAGTATCTGAATCCCTTTGGTACCAAGGCCAACCTGATCAGAAAGATGAACAGTAACAAAATGTTTGAGTTATTGATGTACTTGTCTTTAAAATGTGGTATTTAAGTGCCTTTACAATTCTCCTTTTCATGGACATAGTGGCTACACAGAGAGTGTAGACCGACTACTTCAGATATAGACCTTCATAACTGTGAGATAAATATCCCTTCATTACCTTTCTGTGCTGACGCTGGTTGTGACTAACTTGCAAGGCAAGTGCACTTGTGTTGAGCCTCTCAGTCCTGTTTTATAACCAGCTGTATTACAGGACCTATTGAATCCAACCATGCTGCCATTACTTACATCTACAGTTTTACTTCTTGGATTTTTTTTTCCTCAGTGGAAACTAGCAGAAAGCATAGAAGAAATAAATAGGGTTTGGTTAGCTGAGTCTCATCCTGAACTTTCAGTCAAAATGAAGCCAGCTGGGCATTCCAACTTGTTAGCTGAGAATTGTGTCTTATTGCATTTTAGGTGTACCCCCTGATGATCAGATATACACTGGTGACGAAGATAATCAAGAGGACAAAGTAAATTAATCCCATATTTCTGGTTGGATAAAAGTAATCAGTAAATATTATTTAGCACACATCTGAGCAAAACCAATCTGAAAACAGTTAACTGGTCAAAGACCAGAGAGTCAAATTTGTAAGGAATGTAACCTACACCAAGCAATTTTGACCAGATGTATAAGAATGTATTTTTAATAATGCCTTAAAGTTATTTCCAAAGAATTATTTTACCTTTTTTCTTTAAGTTTTCAAGAGGTAATTAAAGTTGTGTGTGTGTGTGCGCAATGCAATTTAGGGTTAAAAACTTGGTATTTGCACACTTTTCTCTATAGATACTGGATATTAATATACATGACAATATGAATCTGTCCCTGTTACGAGTCTACTGTGAATATTTGTTTCCTAAATACATTAAGAAGACCAGGATGGAAAAATAAACCCTATTTATTTCTCTGAACAACTTATTACTGATGAAGTGATGAGAGAAACAAAATAAAAATACTCTTCGTTCCTTCAATACAGCTCACCTAAATACTCGCGTAGTCTGAATTGGCTATCTGATTTCTATTACTAAAATCCTGAGCTTATTAAAAACATATAAAAAACTGTAACATAACGAAAAGCCTAAGATAAAAAAGAGTAAAGCTAGACTTTTATTATACTAGCAGAATCGTTTCCTGCAGATGCAACTAACTTAGGTAGAAAGTAATTTTTTTTTTGTATTATAATTCATTATTCCCATTTATGGTTGTATTAGTATTTCTATATTAAAAGTTTTGGCAGCACACAAATGCTGTAACTTGACAGAGGCAAGGTATATCATACAAAAAGAATGAGAGCTCTTGCATTAAGAGCTAGCAATTACTGCTCAGGTTCTCCACAGAACCTTCAATAGTTTATAGACATCTAAGCAAAAATTAAAGTTTCTTGTTTCTCCTGAGGACATGCATATTGTAATTTTAATTGCCATACTCTTCGCTGGGTAAAAAAACTGGCTGGATGGCCAAGCCCAAGGAGTTGTGGTGATTGTAGCTAAATCCAGTTGGTGGCTGGTCATTAGCAGAGTCACCCAGGGCTGTTTCAGGGACAGTCTTGTTTAATATCTTTATCAATGATCTGGATGAGAGGATTGAGTGCACCCTCGGTAGGTTTGCAGACAACACCAAGTTGGGCAGGAGTGTCAATCTGCTCAAGGGTAGGAAGGCTTTGCAGAGGGACCTGCAGAGGGGTAATCGTATGAGGTTTAACAAGGCCAAGTGCGTGGTCCTGTACTTGGGTCACAACAACCCCATGCAATGCTACAGGCTTGGGGAAGAGTGACTGGAGAGATGCCTAGCAGAGCATTGTGGGTGTTGGTCAACAGCCAGCTGAACGTGAGCCAGCAGTATGCCCAGGTGGCCAAGAACGCCAACAGCATCCTGGCTTGTATCAGGAATAGTGTGACCAGCAGGAGCAGGGCAGTGATCGTGCCCCTGTACTCGGCACTGGTGAGGCCGCACCTTGAATCCTGTGTTCAGTTTTGGGCCCCTCACTGCAAGAAGGACATTGAGTTGCTGGAGCATGCCCAAAGAAGGGCAACAAAGCTGCTGAAGGGTCTGGAGAGCAGGTCTTATGAGGAGAGGTTGAGGGAACTGGGGTTGTTTAGCCTGGAGAAAGGAGGCTGAGGGGAGACCTTATCGCTCTGTACAACTACCTGAAAGGAGGTTGTAGCAAGGTGGGTGTTGGTCTCTTCTCCCAAGTCACTAGCGATAGAACAAGACAAAATGGCTTCAAGCTGCATCATGGGAGGTTTAGATTGGATATTAGGAAGAATTTCCTTACTGCAAGTGTTCAGGCATTGGAAGAGGCTGCCCAGAGAGGTGGTAGAGTTGCCATCCCTGGAGGTATTTAAAAGACATGTAGACGTGGCATTTCAGGGCATGGTTTAGGACATATTGTTGGGTTGAAGGTTGGATTGGATGATCCTAGAGGTCTTTTCTAACCTTAACAATTCTATATTTCCCTATCCTTAACATAAACGGTAGCTGACCCTTACTCAAAATATTGGTAAATGTAAATGAGCCTAGGAAAGCTGAGACATAATGTCCACAAAATAGAAGCAACAATAGCAATTGGGTTACAGAGATAGCCTGCAAGAATTCTGAAATTGAAAGAGATGCTGGGGAAAAAGAGGGGGCTAAGAATTAATTTTTCTTTTTAACCAAACACCTGTATAACCCACAGTCTTGTCGAACTGTAATGACATTTTTGTATTGTTTTTTTCCCCTGTCTCTTAAAGATGTTCTACAGCATTTATTGGTGAAAATCTGATCTCTGGTAACATGCTTCAGAGAGCTGAAATAAATATATTTTTGTTGCTCTATTCTAGACAGGAAGGTTTAACATCTGATCCATTGTACAACATTATTTTATTTTCATTAAGTCACTTTGTGCTGCTTTTGGCTGGAATAGTGTTACTTTTCTTCATAGTAGCTAGTATGAGGCTATGTTTTGGATTTGTGCTCGAAGTACACCAAGCACTGTCCCACCAGTGAGCAGGCTGGGGGTGGGCAAGAAGCTGGGAGGAGACACAGCTGGGACAGCTGACCCCAACTGACCAAAGGGATATCCCACACCATATGATGTCATGCTCAGTCTATAAAGCTGGGGGAAGAAGGAAGAAGGGGGGTGTCTGGAGTGGTGACGTTTGTCTTTGCAAGTAACTGTTATGCGTGAGGGAGCCCTGCTTTCCCGGAGATGGCTGAACACCTGCTGCCCATGGGAAGGATCGAATGAATTCCTTGCTTTGCTTTGCTTGTGTGTACGGCTTTTGCTTTACCTGTTAAACTGTCTTTTTCTTAACCCACAGGTTTCGTCACTTTTCCTTTTCTGATTCTCTCCCCCATCCCACCAGGGGGGAGTAGGCAAGTGGCTGTGTGGGGCTTAGTTGCCAGCCGGTGTTAAACCACAACATGCTTTGATGTTTTTAAGTGTTTTCTAACCTCACAAATAATAAAGCACCACTTTAAAAAAATCACACTCGGGTCTGACACATAGAATATTTCTTGTAAAACTAGTCAAAAACCTTTGCAAGATAGTATCTTTTTATTAGTAAAAAATAATATGTTGACATTAATTATTTTCACAAAATTTTAAATTGAAAAATGTTGAAACAAAATGCTCAAGTATATATCTTATTTTGTTGTTTCATTTTAGCACTCAATTTTTTGTTTGTATTTGCATTTTATTTTTTTCTTATTTAGAAGAAACATTTTAATATTGTTGAAATTGTTTTAGTGTTTTGAAGTTAATATTTTGGGTATTTGAGCTTTTCTGCACCTTAGGGAAAAATATAAAAATTGTTATTATTTCTTTTTACTTGGGATATGAGATATTTCAAGATTCCTTTCTGAATGGACATTTCTTTATGGAATATGAACTGTTTGGAAAACTATTTGCTAACCATGGCCAAGATAATAAAGCTTGGTGTAACATAATATAGCTTAACTGAATATAGAGAAGTCAAATTTATGAGAGGCACAAGTAACTTTACATTTAAGCATTACCGTTAGCACAGATCAGTTCAGGTCTTATTCCCATGGTGAATGATGTGGTCGTGGCAACAAGACTGTTTACCCTCCATTTAGATCTTTGTGAATCTGGCCCCAAAATGTATTCAAGGAAAAGTGAAGTTTTTGCTAGATAGTAGTTAGGAAACTTTGTGTCAAAGTCAGCAAAGATAACTTTAGATCATTTGGATAGTGTTACACTTTTAGAGAGTTGCTGAGAAATCTAGCAGGTACCTAGTGAAAGAAAAATACAAAGTTCACCTTAAAAGTTAGATGTTGGCTCTGTAAGCAGAGAGGAAATCTGGAGAGCAAAAAGTGGAATGGCAAGAGTTAAATATATATATATTTTATATATATATAAACTCCCTCCTATTTTCTAACAGCTATTTTAAATGAGAAAAAGTGGCCTCAGAGACTTTTATTCATTGTTATTTACAGAGAAAATGCATGTGTCATATTGCATCATATCATATCATATCAGGTGCCTAGTTTTGCTTGGATGCTCATTTACAAAGCACTCAATCTTGGTGGAAAATAGTCTTTGTATTCTGTAGAAGAAAAGGATACTTCACATATGCACAGTGATTATGATCACTGTACACAGGTTCAGCATCACTACCCAACAGTCGAGTGCTAAAATTATGAGTCAGTTATGCTAGGATATTCTTAATTGGAGGAACGTTCACATATGTGTACAATATGCCATATACTTGCTCATCTTAGATTTGCATTACATTATTTTCTTCCTTTCATTCAGCTCTTTTTTTTCTGTGGTGACTTTTTGTGGTGGATTGGGGGTTGCTATGCTCTCTCCAAGAAAAAAAAAAAAAGACAAGAAAAAACACACAATTATATGTAAGGTAATGTCTTCATACTTCTCTTTCATTCATGAACTACTCTTTTTATTTTTTCTTCTTTATTTTACCTATTATTTTTCTGTTAGGTGCAATATGTGCATTTCACTGTTGCAGCAAAGTAATTTAATACATTTTTACCTACATTAAAATTAGAAAACACCTAAAAATGCAAGGAAGGAAAATTCTTTTCTTGTATATTTTGTTTCCAATCTCTGCAGGTTACAAGACCAGCCTAAGTGCAACTTGCACAGGTATTACTGAGACTCAGCCTTGGAATGCTGACAAGCTGCCGTTCAGTATTATACCTTTTCTGCCTTTGATGTGCATTTGAAATGATTGGCAGGAGAATTTAGCAGTTAGGAATTGTACACCTGTATCTTGCATGATGGGATGTTCCTTTCTGGTGAAAACACTGATCTTTCTCTTTGGCTGTTTTTAACAAAATATACCGCTCACTGTGTGTACGCATGTGTGCATCCAACTTTGGGTTATGGAGACAGTGTGTCTGGCTTCAGAAAATTGTTTTGAATGTGAAATCAAAAAACCCTACAAAACACCTGATCTACCATCCTAGCTATTACAGAACACTCAGGAACAATAACCAGTCAAATAAATTTAAGATATCCATTGGTTGTGCAGATAGGTGTATCTTGAAAAAAAGTTATGTATTGTCAAAACTTAGTTTTTAAGTCTACTTTCTCTTACTGCCCCTAGATTGGGTAATTCCCAAGCCTGAAGTCCTGCTTGTCCCTAGACTCCTGTTATTCATCCTGCTGTTCTAGCACTACCGTATTAGATCTTTTTACAGATCAGTCACAGACTTCATCTTTTCAGTCATGCCTTCCACTCACAAGTGTTCACTTGATTTTTCTCATAACTCCTCCTTTTATATCTTGTCTAACATCAAGTAATCCCAAGATAAAGGCTGACATAGAATATGCTATCTTTTTGTTAGAAGAATCTTATTATTTTCTACTTATTTTGATATATGATAATGGGAACCTTAATATTTTTATGTTTGTGTCTTTCCTTCATTTTTTTTTAAACGAAATACATCCTTCCATGGATGCACCTTCAGAAATGTAAATAAATTATTGTTTTTTAAATATTTACTTTTATCAAATCTTTGATTAAATAAATTGTAGTGTACTAAAGGAATCCTTCAGTTTCTTCCCCAGATTCCCAGCAAGTGTGTTAATAGACCCAAGGACTGAAAATAGGTCACATCCTCTAAATTTTTGTGTGTTCTTACAGAACACACAGGGTAGATCCTGACCAAAGAATGCGTTTCCCTTTCCTTTACTGTACAGGTTCACCGTACCATGTCAGAATAGGTGCTGAAAATCAATTTATCGTATTAAGCAGAGAAGTCAAAGAAATGTTTCTTTTGATAAGTAAATGATCAAATATGCTCTTTGTGCCTTCACACCAGTGGCCATTGACCAGTTAATAAGTGAGACTGAAAATCTGGTTTTGCACTATTTTTCTACAGAACACAATTTATTGCATTGGTTAGTATTGATTACCTTCAGATTTTCCGTAGTGATCTCATATTTGATTATGCAACAATGACAAGGAGAAGATATAAACCCCTGGATTTTGTGTATTTGTGGTTCTGTTTCCTGCTGAGGGATTTGTTGGTGGCAGTAAGAAGAGATCAGGGCTGTGAATCTTCAGCCAGCTCAGACTTGCTGAAGAAGCTGATAATTTCCATTTACAGGTATGTTGCACAGGTCCCCCCAAACAACTCCTTTGTACTGAAGTGATAATGACAGCCATGTTAATCTTTTATTTCTCATTCTTCAAATTTTTCAAACATCAAGCACTGAAAGTAATAGGTTGAACTGAAGTGACTTCAGCCCTTTGAAAGTGATTTTTTTTTAGTTTTGAACAAATGTTTTCTCTTTGGTCAGGCTGCAATCTGGGTGGTACTAATGACAGTCAAAAATATGGAGATTGCTTATAGGAATGACAGTAAGAATTGTGGTAGAGATTTGAATCTAATCTTAGTCAGAACTGAGTTGCAAAGTTTCGTTCTCCCTATAAGCCATGGGCAAGGAGAGCAGAGGAGGTGGAATGGCTTTTCTTCTAAATATATCTCACCTAATCCCCTTTTCAGGCAACATGAAAGTTCTTTTCACCAGCCTTTGGCCCTTCATACGAAGAAAAAGGGGAAAAAAAAAGAAAAAAACCCAAACAAACAAAAACCAAAAAAAGAGTGATGTACTTTCTTTATCTGTTAAGCTTGATATCTATTATGATTAAAATAGTAGAATACATTAAAAGCCTGATTCTGTTACTCATAAAATCACCAGGATTCATTCCAGATACTGATGCTATGAAATGATTTTGGCTCAGTGAGTTCTATGATGTTTCCTTTACTGTCTCTTTCTGGCTGTATTTTCATGTAGTTGATTATATATTAAGTTACACTAGAAATTTGTCCAGCAGTTTATCAGATGTTAAGCATAAATAGAATAACATGTACACCTGAAGTTCTTAACTTTATTTAAAAAGAACTGGTCATTTCTAGCCCTTCTCCATTCAGCATTCTCTGAAACAAAGCTTCTGAAAAGGAATTTACGACAGTTGCTATGCTCTGCTACTGTGTGGAGAATCCCAGGTGGACCTCACAGGGTCTATATGCCTAAGTATGTCCAGATCTAAAGTTTGCAATACTCTCTTTCTTTCTTGATTTTGTCCTGTGATTTATTTCTTTGTGTATTAACTATTGTTGCATTGATGCAGTGTACAGCTGTACGTTTTTGCTTGTTATCTGCTCTGTAATTTTTTTCTTTCACATAAATTCTTATGTAAAATATTATTTTATTTATCATCAGAATTTTTCACTTGGCTTCCTTAGCTGCCAGTATGAAATTACATGATTACAGCCAAGGTAGAAGACAAGATTCTTTGGAAAAAAAAAAAGCTTTAAATAAAAAAATGAGGAAAATACTTACAGAAGCAATGGAAACACTGTGAAGGTGCAAGAGGTTTTTTTTGTAATGCCAGAATGTACTTTTCCTTTAATAGTCTTAATAATTTTGTATGAGTTGAAGGCTCAAAATCAATGGTGAAAAACAAAATTACCAGTGGTTATGTTTTCCAAATAAAATGTTATATTTATTTATTTAATAGTATTTTTGAAATATTTATACTGATATCTCCATGTGCGATTTTACTATACTCAGCAGAAGAATTGAGACGACCCAGAGGACGTGTACCTGAGTTGCGAGTACTGATATCCAGCTTGGAAATCCCTAAATGGAATGAATTTTCACTGTATTTCAAATTTTTGAAGAATATAATCTGCAATTGTTAGTCACTTTTGATAGCAAACCTAAGGATGCAGAGAAAAGGAGAACAGTATCTTGACATAAAAGATTAACTATAATGTTTCTTTTATCCTTTCACATTAGAAGTAAAAGGAAAAAACAAAAACAAACAAACAAACCTGAACAACAACAAAAAGCAGCTATGTTCTTGCAGTAGTCCAAACAGAAGAACAGTGAAGGAGAAACTGGAATCTTTTAAGAGCTTGCTATGTCATAGCTATCATTCATTTACAAAACCTGCTTCCCATAGTTTCCTGCTTTTTTCCATAGTTTCCTGCTTCCCCAAAGTTTCTTCTGTAAGACTCCATTTTTCTCCTCCCCAATTCTTTTTTCATCACAGACTCAAGTTAATAATATATAATGAAGGTTGTGATTGTCACGATAGATAGCTGTGAACATAACCTTAATAGTTACTTGTATACTTAATTTCATACATATTAATACGTACTACTGGAAAAGAAAACTCCATTTATTTGACACAAATTATGCATATATTTACTTTGTATTGAAAACGTCTGTATATCTGTTGTTAGTGACTGCTTTTACAGCAGTGTAAGGTGTGAGCAGGTATGTTTTGTTTGTGCAACTGCACATGAAGTAAATCCACTATTTTCAACATAATTACTGCACTGACAGACATAGCTACAGTCCTGATCTCACCTGACAACTAAAATGGTTCCTGTCGCCATCAGCAAAATTAAAGCTCATATAGGAACACACAAATAAAAATAAATCCTATAAAATATCTTCTCTGAACATGCCTGGGCCATGAAACAAGCTTCTGAGATATCAGCTCTTGTCTTAGAGGTGTTGCCTTCAGGGTCAGGCTGCAGGCACATTAACAGCATTTGGAAGTCATGCCTCTTACTGTCTGTTTTATATGGTCTCTGTGAAGACAATAAAGGACTCTCAAACTGTTTGTCCAGCATGCTATGAAAGTGCACAAAATTGAAAAACTGTGAGAACGTGAGCCTTGATATAAATTTGAAGTGAAAAATTTATAGGACAAATTTCTTTGTGGAAACAAGTTGAGGAAATACTTGTTCCATTCCATTTAAATATGCCCTCTAGCAACTGGGAATCTCACAAAAAAATTTGCTAGAATATAAAGATTCAGCACAAAGAGCTGGTGTGTTGAGACTGTAATACCTGTAAACATTCACAAAAGAATACAGCCTCTACCAATTAATTCTTCAAAATACACAGAATGTAGGTGGACATTTCAAAGAACCAAAATATTTGGACATGAGTGTGCAGATAGATAGATGATAGAATATGGTACAAATGTTTTTACTAAATTGGTCTGAAAAGGGTTGTAAGGCACTGAATAAATGAAACACCTGCAACCTACTTTCAGGGAAAGATCTTTGCAGAAATAATAGCAGTTATGTATTAACAGTCACTGGCTGTCCCATCTAATAAAGGACTTGGGCTAAGGGCTAATGTCTACCTTTTGAGTATTCGGTGCCAAAGTTGAATTCTGTGTTAGACATCCTGGCTCCACACAGAGATAAGAGCTCAGATTAGCATCTACAACAGTCAGCAGAGGAGAAAGTTCAACTTTTCTGGAAGTGGAGAAGGATGACAGGTCAGTGTCCAAAGGTTCAACTTTCTACGTAATTTTGCCTTCTTGAACTGAAGGCGTTCGGATTCACATCTTTAACTTCTAAGGAGGTTTTCCTAAAAACCAGCGGGAAACTGAAGTAAGAGTTTCACCTTTCCTTCTTCCCTGGTGAAGTTCTCCTACAGAGGAAAAATAACTAAGCATTGGGTCTGATTTGTGGAGTCGCTCACTGTAATTGAATGAGGCTATAAGTCTCAGACAAGGTATGCAGATTTAAAACAAACCTATGATTTTATACTGACTGCTTTAATGCATCTTGTTGGCTATTCTTTATTCCTTTTCTGACACAAGGGGAATAAGGACCTAACTTCTAAGCACTCAGGTCTGTCACAGCCTCTCCATACTTCCCTCTCAAAAGAGTCTTCATTTACCAGTTCAAGATTGTTCTTTATCTTTGATCATTGTTAACTTTTTTCTTACAGTGACATGTTAGGGATCAGAGGCAGTATCTCTGAGCATGTAACTGAAGAGGTTTCTTCACTAAAGACATTTTCTGTATGATACAGTAGGAACAAGTCTGTATCACAGCTCTCTTCACACAAAATGCATGCAGGACAGGGTGAGTAATTCATTATATTCAGGACAGAAGGAATACAGAAAGACTGATGTCTTGTAATTTGCATTGCTAATCCGTTAAAGGAAAATGTCAGTGCTGGTTACTCTGAGGAATGGACCCAACTCTTTGAGATTTTTAATTAGAATTTAAAAACAATTCAAAACAGTTGAGTTACAATAACATTTTGGAAGTCGAACATTTTATAGTCATGTGATTAGGTTAGATGTGCTATGGCAAGAGAATGTGCTACTGCTCCATTACAGAATTTTTGCAGCAATCATTTTAATAGCCTTGGGGTATTTTTCCCTAATATAAATTAGGCTTACTAATCTATATGATAATATCTTTATTACTGGATTATAACTGAAGTAATGTGAAGAACTTCTTTGTTTAGCCTAAATCTGGGTGGAGACTTTTGTGCATCTCAAAATTTTTATTATGAATAAACGAATCGGTGGAGAATGATGACTATAGAAAGCAGAGAGGTGAACATGCTGCTGGTGTTCATTTCTGAGTCACTTTGAAACAGAATACAAGTTATATCCAGCAGACTGAGCAAGAATAAATATTGAATGAAGATCAGTGATAACGGAATAAAGGTAGTTCAAAAAAACTGAATAATCAATTCTCTTCCACAGCTGACCACAGTCTAGCAAAGGCCATGTACACACTGGGCGTCTCCCCAAACAGCTTTTAGGGTATCTACCTGAAAAGTATGTTGCATACTGCTGGTGCCGAGGGTAGTATTTCACTTCAGCTGCGCAATAAAGGTGCTCAAGAGAGGAGTTAAAGGAGCCTTTGGCTTAGATGACAGTTTGTAGTCAGAGCTGCATCTCCAAAGGGCAATTTAGGTATAAGGCTGAGTCAGCCTATGGAACTGTTAACTTTTTCAGCTGATTATTAGGTTTTCAATGTAGATGCCACAGTAGATGCATAATATTAGGTAGGAAGATTTAAGACCAGCACACACAAACACATACACACATGAAATAACTCCTCAGCATTTGTCTTGGTATTACTCAAGTCACAGAATCACAGCGTCACAGAATCACAGGTTGGAAGGGACATCAGGGATCATCTAGTCCAACCTTTCTAGGAAAAGCAGAGTCTAGACAAGATGGCCCAGCACCCTGTCCAGCTGAATCTTAAAAATGTCCAATGTGGTAAATAGCTCTTTTTCAAAGTGGTGACCTGTCACAAGTGGAGTCCCCCAGGGATTGATATTGGGCCCAATGTTATTCAACATCTTTATAAGTGATCTGGATAACAGGATCAAGTATAGCCTGAAGAAGTTTGCAGATGGCACCAAACTGAGTGGGGAAGTAGACACTCCAGAAGGGAGAGCTGCTCTGCAGGGAGATCTGGATAGGCTGGAAGAGTGGGCCAACAAGAACCTTATGAAGTTCAACAAGGACAAGTGTAAGGTCTTGCACCTGGGAAAACATAATCTGGGAGTGCAGCACAGACTGGGATCCACCTGGCTGGAGAGCAGCTCTGTGGAAAGGGACCTGGGGGTCCTGGTGGACAACTTTGAGTGTGTCTGTATCAGTGTTTTACTTCAGATCAGTGTTGCATTTTTTAGGTGGATCTCCCAAATATCCTGACTTATCCTGCTTTGGTTTACACTGCGAAGCAATCTTGGAATGTGTTAGATTCCTTTCTTATGAAACAGATTTGGAATATATCCTCCAGGAGTGAATCTAGTGCACTTCAGGCACTGATAGATGGTCAGTCCCTTGGTTCAGGGTGCACAAAATCCAAAATACATTAGACGTAGATGTTGGTACCTTGGCAGAAATTCTACAGACCCACTGCTACAAATCTGTGTCATGATAACTGGCAAAGCAGGCAATGTAACCTAAATCATCTCTAGACACCTGCTCTGGTCATTGTGAAGGATTATCCTCAGCATTTTTTCAATTCTTTGTTCCAGCGTGGCTTTCCTTTTAGTGTTGGGATGTCTTAACTGTAGATAAGGCAATGCAAATTTACATTTGAAAGTCCGGGCTGATACTTTGCTGTGTCTCTTTGTACCTTACCTGGTTAATGGAAAAATAAGGTTTTATTTTGATAAAATAACTATAATATTTTTGATCATGTGAAGACCATATTCCTATGCAAACGATCTCAAGCCTGGAATGGGTATGACTTTCTTCATTATTTTTCTTATTTTGACCTATCTCTTTCCAGGATATAAAGCAGGAGAAGGTGATCTAAAAGCTGCTTTATATGCTGTCTTTGAATCTTCACTGACTCTTTAAACCAAGGCAGACATAGTAGTATGCACAGTTCAGGAGGTAGTGAGAAGGTCAGGGATAGTGACTTCTTGATCATACAAGAAAAGGAAAACAAAAGGGAAAACCTGGAATAATCCTCCTTCAACAAAATTATTATTTGCCACACTGGAATGGTGGGGAAACTGAGGAGAAAATCTATGAGGCTTTAAAATATAAAAAATATTTTTGTCCTAAGAATATACTCAACATAATTTCGTTGCTCTGGAGTTCATATTGCAAGTCATTGAAAGCAGAAGGCAAAATCCTCTGCTGGAGCAAATTTTTATTGTGCCTTTGAAATCAGTGGAATTGCATATATTGATTTTCTTAAAATTGTACCTACATATAAATTTGATGCCATTTTGATTTTAGAAATCTAACAGAGTATTTTTCCCAATGTTACAAGTTTTTATCTAAATTATCCTATTGTATTTGTAATATTACAGGAATCTGTGGAGAGTAACATTAAATACAGTAACATTATAGTTCCATGAAGTATTTCCATCCATTACTTTTGCTTCAAAGCTGTCAGGTTTTTACATAATTATTTTGTCAATCCAGAAAGAGCTTTTCCTTCCCAAGCACAATACAATGACTACCCATGATTCATGTTTCACTCTGCAGAGGAAAGCAAAGGGGAGAGATGTATTGCATCCATTTGTAGGCTGGAGTTGATTTTGAGGTTTGTAGGAATCTTATTTTAGAGCCAATGATGTGTAGTTTCAGGTTGGCAGATTCTAGAAAATTTCTATTACTTCATGTGTTCATTTTGTAACCTTAGAATAACAATTAGAGCAATTATGTGAACTTAGCACTCTTGAAAAAGAAGTATTAATAATACTTGCTAAGGCTAAGTATACTTCAGACAGGTGTTTGCACGTCAGTCCTTCAGTTTTGGCCTTTTATGTTATTGCTTTCATTAGGCCGCCTCTGAGATGTGGTTGTGGATGTGGAAGTGTCATCCAGTATTTGGATGGGTCCACGTTTTATTAATGATAAATCATTGTTGCTATTGCATTGAGGGCCAGATTTTAATCTTCTAAAATTAAAGGATGCTGAAAGGTTCTGCGTAAACTAGTTCTTCTTTAAATATACATTTAAGGACTGACTTTGGAAAATAATTATCTTCTAAGATTTTTTTATAATAAAAAACCTTCTAATAATTAATAGATAAGCAATGTTTTACAAAATGTTGTTGTTATCAAACAAGGACAGGCAGACACCTCAGATTTTACATATGACCATTACTTAACAGTCAAAGAGTAAAAAGTAATTAAATGAAGAAACTTGTGTAAACAGAGATGCCGTAGACATGTAGTTTGAATATAATTGCACATTTTCAGTACAACATTTGCAGAATGTGCCATAATGTTTTTAATGACCATGGGTGGGTATGTGCTCTGTTTCATGTCTCCTAAAAAATCCCCAGAACAATGACGGAGCAACAATAACCCCTGATCTTCATGCACCATCTTTGGATTATTTTTATGATGTTTAAAATATGTAATGTGCTCCTATTATTATTAGATCTGTGTTATTTCAGAATGCCACCCACTGTCTCCCTGCCACTTTTGATTCCTCTTCAGTATCAGTACAAGTTTTTATGTTGATTCAGTCTAGCCTTGCATAGTTTAGCAAGTACAAATAAATGCCTGGAGTGCAATAGCTACAGGCAAATTTACTAGAAGAAAAACTGCTTGGAAGGGTTTCTTCAGTTTGTTTCACTTTTTCACATCAAGAGAGTTACAAGTGGGAATCTGCCTCTGAAAATATGTTCAGAGCTAACAAAGCTGGAGTGTTGGTCGCCTTTTAAACATGTATTTGAAAGAGAAGAAGAGTTGGAATTATACTCATACTGTAAGAGCTACTTATACAGCCTATCGTTTATTGCACAGTGTGATGGGTTGGAAGTGTTTGTCTTAAAACATGTGAAGTAGAAGGGTAGGAAGGAAAAATCGAGTTCTGCCATGGGTTACTAGCAGCAGTGGAAACTATAGTATTATGCCTTTTCCTAGTCATTATTTTGAGCTTTATCTTGGACCCCCTTAGCAGATATGAAATGTGTCTGAAATGTGTTTCCATTGCCTTTCCTTCCATCTAATTTTTTGCACCACCTTTAAAGATAAGTTTAAGAGCTAAACTATCCTTTAAGATCAATACTATGTTCTAGTCTCAGGTGTAATTGTATTATTTTATATAGTATAAATAAATAATTTGGCTACAATTATAACCACAGTGTTGAGTGAAAATTTCATTCACCTAAAGATATGCACTAGTGCTTTTATAATTGACAATACACAAATGTTTCATTACAGTAAGGAAAAACTTTGATTTTTAATATTTTCACCTCCATTTTTTGTTATGTATTAATTTCATATTTTATTACACTTTTTATTATGTAGTTTTAAACAAGATAACATTATTGACAACTCGTATTATACTGAAGGTTAATTTTCTGTAATGTGCCATGGCATGGCACGTCAATATGTACTATTAAGTTATGGAAACAAAGAAGGCACTATTAATCTATTTTATTTGAAATATAATAACTTTATAAGTTTTTTTCCGTGTTTCAGCTTTTAAAGATTACATTCGTTCCCCAAAAGAAGACAGAAGTAGAACTTTCCACATAAAGAAATAAATCTGATTTTCTGATTATTTCTACTTTATATTCTAGACTTCCAGTTTTCCTTTTTTATTCTAAAACCAGAAAATAATCTATTACTGGTCCACATGAAATCATAACTTCTCCTTACTAGTTTCAACTCAGCCATTTTTCTGAAGGTGCTATACTGAGTAAATAGAGGTAAACTGTAACTACACACTTTTCCACCCCTTTCCACCATCCCTTATTGCCATTTTCATCACTCCCTAAGAATGATGTTACCAGATACTTTGCAGCTGTATGAAGCTAGTGACAGAACAATAATCCTGTTTTGCACTGTGTCCCTAAATGCAAATTTTTTTTCTGAGTTTGTAACATGTCATTTAGAAAAGGGGCCTGCATTGGTAAAAAAACTACAGTGACAAAATGGATTTTACCATCCATTCATGTATTCCTTGTTGTTGGATTTTTGTGTTTGAATACTTATAGTTTTTTGTCTTCAGCAGCAATCTCTAAGGCCATTTTGTTAGTTGGCAGTTGAAAGCTTTATTCTGTCATGATTTTGGGTTATTACTTTACGTAATTTGTGTCATGATTCTCTGTTGTTATACCAGCAGCATAAACCAACATTAATGTAAATCCTTAAAGAAGAAGTGAAAAAAAAATAAAATCAAGTGGCAAAAGGCCAATACGCTTGAATCACATGGCTACAGTAAAAAAGAGGATGACATTAATTTTTGTTAAGACACATACAATTCTTTTTCTTTAGGGAATCTGAGGAATCTGTTCACATAAATTTTCTGTTCTTTATTGAAATTTGTTGTCACAGCCTTAAAGGAGGGTGGAAGTCAATATTATTTTTTAAACCTAGACACATAATAATTAGGCAAACATGATCCAATTTTGAAATATTGGAATAATCCAAAGATCTGAAATAGTCACAGGGCTGGGAGGAAGTTTGTTGTAATTTTTTAGTTCGTAGAGTCATAGAATGTTTTGGGTTGGAAGAGACCTTAAAGATCATTTAGTTCCAACCCCCCTGCTATGGGCAAGGACACCTTCCACTAGACCAAGTTGCTCAAAGGCCCATCCAGCCTCGCCTTGAACACTTCCAGAGATGGGGCATCCACTTCTCTGGGCAACCTGTTCCAGCCTCTCACCACCCTCAAAGTGAAGAATTCCTTTCTTGTATCTAATCTAAATCTACCCTCCTTCAGTTCAAAGCCATTATCCCTTGTCCTACCACTACATGCCCTTTTAAAAAGTCCTTATCCAGGTTTCTTGTAGGCACCCTTCAGGAAAATGAAGGCTGCTATAAGGTCTTCCCAGAGCCTTCTCTTCTCCATGCTGAACAAGCCCAACTTTCTCAGCCTGTCTTCATAGGAGAGGTGCTCCAGTCCTCAGATTATCTTTGTGGCCCTCCTCTGGACTTGCTCCAAAAGGTCCATGTCCTTGTTATGTTGGGGGCCCCAGAGCTGAACACAGGACTCCAGCTGGGGTCTCACAAGAGCAGAGTAGAGGGAGAGGATCACCTCCCTCAACCTGCTGGTAATATTTCTTTTGATGCAGCCCAGAATACGGTGGGCCTGTTGGGCTGCAAGTGCACATTGCCAGGTCTTTTTGAATATCTCATCAACCAATACCCCCACGTCCTTCTCCTCAGGGCTGCTTGCAATCCAGTCTCCACTCAGCCTGTATTTGTGCTTGGGTTGTGGTTCTGCTGCATAGGTGCGCATGCTTTGAGGAGAAGTTACTGTTCTGAATAAGTCCCCAAGTTTTTCTTTCCTGAGTTATTCATAGTCTTCTTTCCTTTTGTTCTTGACCTCCCTCCAAAAACTAAGAATATGAAAGCTTTTATTTGCTTGAAATGCCATTTCTTTATTTAAATCCTGCTGTTATTTGTCTGTACTCATTCCCTTTGGCTCATTTTTCTTTTCTCTATCTAAGCTTTCTCTCTTCAGTTAAATTACTTTTCATTAATTATTAGTTCTAGTTCTTTAGCTAATATCTATTTTCATTACAAAGCTCTAACTTCCTTGATTCTTTCCATCGTCATCTTATTTTTGTCATTTATTTCCTAGGTAAGAAGGTGACCAATAAATCCTAATCTCTACAGTATTTGAGGGCAGATTGTTGATCAAATATTTTAATACAAGTTGCATCTTAGCAAGGACCTTTTCAGCTTCTTTCTATTTCTGTTCATCTTTGGATCCTTCATCATAATGTAACAACATTCAAACACTAGTTCTATTAATATTCTTTCATTCACAGGGCACATGTTTGATAGATGATTAAGGGACCTGGGTTTTCAGTCTTTCCCACAGAGCGAATATTGTAACATGCATTATAATTCTATTTTGGTTCTTGCTGTGTTTTTCACGGAGGGTGAAAAGGGAATTCTGTTAATCTTTTAAATAATCTGTCTGTAGACTGCTTTTACTTCTCTACCACTGAACAAAAACATCTGTTATTCCTTCACCTCACAGTTGTAAAATAATTAAGACACACCTCAGAAGAACAAAGCAAGGCAGATGAAAAAACTATGTGTGCAAAAAATCAACATGGATTTGAAATGACATTCAAGAAAAGATTAGTGTATTTCCCTGTTATCTTTTAGTTTTGCAAAATTCTGTACCTGTGTGTTGATTCTTTAAGATACCCTGCAGGTAAAGTCTGATGAGATGAGATGTGTCATCCAGCTGCCTCCATGGAAGACTGATCCACGGAATGGCAATTTACTGTCAGCTTTTAACTTTTCAGTACTATTTTACTGTCTGAAGGTTTCTTAAGGGTTTAGTCAATGCAAGCTACACCTTAAATCTGGTATTGTAGCAGTACTGGATAACTTTGTTGCAGAAGACGAATGGCCCACATATATTTCTATCTTGTGTATACTTAATGTATCCTGAGTATTGCCCTCCTACTTCTTCTAAATAATTTAAAGCATTAGAAATAGTTTCTGAAAATGTGGGAAAATGCTCTTATTTCACAGGTGTTGTATTTCTCATCTGCTTTGTAGAGCATATGCTGCTTCAATCTTTTGCTTTGACCAGCTGTGTCTTGACCTAAACCTGTGTTCAACCCTAATGACTCCTAGGCTGATATGCACTTTCCTGCCCACTGCACAAAGGAAGCTGAAGTAGAATAACACATCTCCCTCCTTTTACTTTTCTAAGTTATTAAAAATACTGCCTCTGCAGAAAAAAAATGTTGTACTCCTAAGTGACCTGTAATAAGGTCAGTCTTTGCAGTATTGGTTTATCAAGTACCAAATGACATTAGAAGACATGCTGGTCTGTAAGATATAGCTGAATTTCCTTCAGTGTGCTCCTTTATTTCTAATTACTGTTTACTGGGGAAAAAAAATGGGACACAGTAAATACAAAATGTGAAACAATGCTTTAAATAGCATGCAATTCTATCTAAGCCACAAGTACTAGTCATGTTTTAATTAACCAGTGCTTGATATTACAAGTTCTGAGTGTACACCCATAAATTTGTGCTACCTTTTTAATGACATAATTTAAAGGCTCATAGTTTTCATTAGTACCTGTCAGAAACAGGAACATGTGAAGAATTTGCTGCTCCCAAGTTTCTTGGAACAGTATTTTTTTCACTTAGAGTGTTAACAAAGGAGTGAAAAATAGTATGATTACTGATTCAAAATTAACAGGGTGAAAACCTCTGGAGAAGGTGAACAACACAACTTCTCCCTTATTTCTGGATTTGTTTACTCAGAAAGTATCTTTCAGATGCTCTGATTACATCACCAGGGAAGTATTTGTTCCTCTTAAAAAAATATAAATAGATTACTTGATTTCACTAGGCCAATCATGTTTAAATGTTCTTGTATCATAGTCTTATATAAATATCTGTACCTGTTCCACCGGTTTTGCTGTAACAAACTAAAAGTAGCAGTTGTCATTGCATTCGTTGTCCAAACATATTGTGTAATTTTACTGTATCAATACTTCACTGTTTTATTTACAAATTATGTCAGTTCAATTGCTCTACTTTCTTTTTATTTCCACAATTGTTTTTAAACCAGGTTCAACCTTTAGTATGAGGAAAACTGCAACAGCAAACTACACAATAAAGCCATCACCTTTCCAGTCCTACTTAAAAAAGCTCTGGTAATTTGATAGCAGTTAGGCAGGTCATGTGCATTTCTTGTTGATTCTGCCTCTCATCTCTTCCCAAATATATACTAGTTGCTGAAGAAAAATCAGCATTGTAGTGACGATAAATGTTCACAGATTCAGCTCAAAACAAAGAAGTAACTTCAGAAAAAAAAGAAGAGATCTACAAGAAGAAGAGAGACAAGCATGATTCCTAATGTTTCCTTCCAATCATGCCTATTTTTTTCTAAAGAGATAATTTCATTTTGAAATTAATCTAAATTAAAATGAATAATTTTTTAAAATGGAAAGAAATATTTCTAATTTTGTTTCATTTAAATATTTTGGGTGGAACCAAGTCTTGGCTGTTTTTGGTAAAACTGTTGTCATTTTAAGAACAGGGATTTGATCATTCAAACAGATAAATGGATTATTTGTATAGCTTTTGCCAAGAGCTGACTGATTAGGCAGTGAGCGCATAGTTAGCCTGTAGCTAAACATTCTATTGTTTTTGTTGGTTTTCTTCGCTATCTTATCTACCCTGTCCAGTTTCTTCCATTTATTTGTTTGTTCTACCCAGCTATTCTAATCTTATATTCTTTGGAGAAAAGTCTTATTCTCTTTATATCTGTACTGTGTGTATAATGACAGACGTGTAACCTAACAGAGTCTAATAAATTGTACATGTCAATAATAGTTCTTTCTTCGTTGTCATGGATCTCTTTATTTATTATAGCAGGTTAGCGATCATTCTGTTATATCCCGGTGAAAGGGGATCAAGAGTATTCTTAGTAGTGCAGACAGCTTTCTTCAGTAGAGTTTTAAAACTGTGAATTATCCTTTTAAAGGAAAACTTGTGATTTTATTGCCAGTCTCCCAAGATTTCCAAATGTAGCTTATACCTGCAGCGCTATACTCATAGAAACAGAACTCAGTGGACTGTGGCAGAAACCTGTATTTTTTCAGAGCATTTGAACAGGGATTTAATTTTAGCACAATTAGAAAGAAGTGCCAAGGCATCACACAGTCTGAGGAGATTTGGACTAACGCAATATGGATGAGACTGATGCACGTGGGATTTTCTGAGGGAAGAGGGAGTGAACCAGTGTACCAACTGCCTGAGGAACAAGAGCTGCTACTTAGACACATACCCTGAGTTGGGTTGGAGGTGCTAAGTACTAGAATTAAAATTAGGTAAGTTACCTGTAAGCAACCAAAATATGACCCTTCTTACTCCCCCCAACAACCTCCACTCAATTATTTTTAAACTATAGAGATGTGCAAGGTTCTTAGTGAAGTTATTTCATTTTTCTGTGTTCCTCAATTTATATTCATATATATATGTGAGGGAGAGACAGAATGAAAACCTACGGATATTCCCCAACTGGTAAGCCTCCAGTCAGATCTCACACTTCATCAGGCACCCATGTCAATCATCCATAAAACAAATCTACAGAGAACCAAACTTCATTAGTTCTGCTGCTCAAAGAGCTACTTATTTTTCTCCTGAATTTCTAATTTCATATTTTCTTTAGAGCACTATTCTCTAAAGGTGGAATGGAGCAGGTACTGCAGTTTAGATGGAATTCTGAGCTCTAAATGTGGCTTTTCCAATACTTAATTTTATTTCTTGTTTTGAAAAATACCAGGAAATATAATTCTTTAAGATATATATTGAATTTGGCATAACCTCTGTGCCTGTAAAACTTATATATGTGTGTGTGTGTATATACATATATTAATGTTAGGAAAAGGTAATATTTCTGTATAGAAAAATATTTTTATTACATATGATATTGAATATTTTATCTACTATTAGCTACATCTAGTACTTCTGATTTTACTGTACTTCCCTCTATTTTCTTCCAGTTTTTAATAAAATTTTTTAAATAAAATTAATTAAGCACACATTAATAAATTATCTAAAATATTTCTATAGAGTTTTGAGCAAGAAGTGCATTGGCGGATGTGGCACAGAGGTTGAAAGCTATCAGCTGTAGTGTTATTCTGGTACTATAGTAACAGACTGTTGAGACAGGCAGTAGTTTTAGGAACACTGCCTTGTCTCTCTCTCATCATCCAGTGCAGATTTAACTGGAAACTATATGCCGTATCAACTTGGCTATCTATTTCATATCATGTGAATGTTACCTAAGTCAAATTTACAAACTTGAGCAGCATTATAATGCCTTATTTATACACGCACACACCTAAGGCGGTCATTTATAGTAAGAAAAGGAATAAACATATTCACAGAGTAGTTTGTGCTGAGCAAGCCAATTGCTAATTACAAGGAAAACTCCAAATAATTATCTGATTAGAGCTTGGAATTTAATGTGAGGCTCAGCTGTCCTAACACCAGTGACACTGACAAGTAGCCGAAATGATAATTGGAGTAAGTTCTTGTGTACTGATTCCCCTCTTAATAGTACCATAAAGAGACTGTAGCATCAATATCACTAATATTGTCTACTTGTGATAATGGCAAAAACCAGTCAACAGACCAAAAGCATCTCTAAGTCACTACTTTAGTCAGCTGATGTAAAACTCTTTGGTCCAAATTTAGAATGTCATCCACATGAATAATTTCTAATGAAGACTGAATTTGGAAGTATCTGGAAATAACAATAATAATAAAAAAAATTGTTGTCCCCTGTGTTTCAAAAACAAAAAATAGCAAAAATCCCTCTTCTTTCAGTCACAGATATTGTTCTGTAAAATTAGGGTAAATTGGATATCACTTTTTAAATAGCTCTTAAGGCAAGACTGATCTCTGAAGCAAACTATAATATGCATTTCTAAGAAAAGTTCTGCATCACCTGTTTCCATTCTGTATGTATTACCACAGTTGTTATTCTAGCAAAATACTATAAATTTTCCTGTGCAATCCTGTAAATGTAATCATTCTTATAATATTTAACTGGTAACAAAATAGCAGAGTCATAATGATTTTTGGACCTGTGTCATCAAGACATGTCACATATCACTTTATATCAAAAGTCAGAATAATATAGAGAGAAGTGAGAGGGTTTATCCTGTTTGTTGGCATAAAACAGTAGCATTAAAGTGCAACCAGTCATTGTATTTCAGATCTAATTTAACTATAAAAAGAAAAATTGAAACATAGTGAAATATTCATAACAGAAACAGAATAATGGCATATAAAGAGAAACTACCTAGCACAGGGTCAATTAAAATTTTGCTGTTAATATTCCTTATTGCTTATTCATTAAATACAATTAAGGCCTCCATTCTGCAAACTGTAAAAATTCTATGCACACTAAAGAGTAACTTTAGAGCTTTACTGACCTCAAAGGTCATCTGATGCCTGAAGTTCTGTTTCTAGGCATAAGCAGAACTTCTTCAGTTTCAGTCAAGCAGAACAATTCAGTGCCTGCAGCACATTAAAAGCCTTCCATAAACCAAGACAATAGGTGTCCTGTACCTATTGCTCATGTCAGGTATAATCTTATAGTTTCTTAATCACTTTCTCGGCAACCAGCATTATCACTATTTTATCTGCTTTCCATGTAGACAATAAGATCTTATATCCATTGGAATTAATGAGACTATGGGTGAAAGCTCATAGATTCTATATCATACATATAAAATTGTATCCCTACAAAAAAGAGTATCCCAGTCAAAAAAAGATCTTTGCATTGAGTTATTACACAAACTTTCAAATGTATATATAAGTGCCTATATATATGTAAAATATTTTATAATGTATTGACAACAAGATATAAGGTTCAAAAAATAGGTTGATCTAGACTTCGGTGTATATCTCTGTTTAGACTTCTAATATATTCTTATTTTTCCTATGTGTCAGAGACTGTTTTGTTTCTGTTGATGCTATCTTATTCTTACAGCATTGAATAATGGCAGAAGCTGGAATTTATTAATGATTTATTTGATTTTTTATTTTTTTATCACTTCATTCTGCAAAATATTGGAAGGAAAGTGTTTGGAGCTAAGCACTGAAGTTCATGATAATTTCTCACTATAATTCCTTATAAACAATTTTTAACATATCTGAGCATTCATAGTGTTAATATATGTTAATGTAAGATAGTTAAAGTAAAAAGACAGTTAATGTAAAAAGAAACTGAATGACTGAATGTCTAGCAAATTAAAAAAACATATGAATAATAGTATAAGAGTTAACTGCATTTGAGGAAATATTTTGAACTTATTCCTTTGCCATTAACAACAGGACATATATAAGTTTTGCTTACTAATTTTACCCACAGCACAGAGAGAAGAAACTTTTTTGAAGAATACTAATTGAACTTTGACATTTTCCCATGTAGCACTTTTTTCTTCTTTAATTAAAGACATATATTTGAGAGACTATTGTTGTTTATTTATGGGTAAAACTTTGTTTTAAAAACAATACCACTAACAACAACAAAGCAGATTGAAGCTTTTCTCAATGGATTTGAGTGAATTCCAAAAGACCCTGCATGAATATTGTCATAGTAATGAATTTAACTTGTATTAGCTGTGTTTTATAACCTTATTTTAATTCCTAAAAAATATTTACATTTGAAAAGGAGAAGTAACTAAAGTTATTTTGGTCACCACACTGTAAATACAGAGAATGAAGTGTATTTTAAAATGAGTGCAAATTGCTTTGCTTTCATATATGATTTTTCTTGTACTTTTATTCCTTGTTAGACTCACAAATGTCACCACAGAGCTTCGTTTACTTTAATTGCAGGTCTAAACTCAAGAAGAAAAATACATGATGGGAATGAAAGAAATACAAATTACAAACTTTCGCACATCAATTGTATTTGCTCTGACCCAACTCAGATTAAATTCTGGCGAAGGAGGCTGTATGGCAATATTTGCCATTACTTATTTTCTGATAGATTGCTATGGTGTTCCATTAAATAGCACTGTGGTATCCACTTCAAAAGCAGCATCTCTGCATGAGCAAGCAATTACATGTAGAATGGATAATATGTAATTATTAAATATTCTGGATTGGCTGTTTCTATTTCTTTCTTTTTTGTGAGAAAAGACACTCGGGAAAAAAGATTTTATCTTAACTACTGTAACAACAGTTAGTCTTAGATTTCTGCTTTCTAACCTTTGCCAACATTTGTTGGAATTTTCATGTTGATTCAGCAAGAATTAATAATCATGGTTTGTCATATGTTCTCCTTGTGTTTTGCTGCTCCCTGTCATGAAATCATGAAGACATATAAACTGAACCTGTCACTCAACCTTATGGAATTGACTTTCATCTCTGAGGTGCAACACCTGATTTTCTGTTGCAATTCTCAAATTATTTTTTCTTCAGAATTTTAAAGATTTGTTTACATTTCCTTTTTTTCTTTTTTTTCCCTCCCCTTGTGCACTACTAAATCTTCTGAGAGGCAAGGAAGATCAAGCAGAAAAGTTACCGGTTTTCTTTATTTCTTTGTATTATATTGCAGTATGCTTTTCAGGTTATATTGTTCTCAGCAATAGGAGGTATTTATGTTCTTTATGTTCAGGGAAAGAAAACATAACATCAAAGAATCCTGTGATTCAGCCTTCCTTTCCAGTTGTGTACTGCTAATCAAACTGGCTCACTGAGAGTTGACTTCCTAGAACTAATAAGGAGTCCAACCATACTATTCATACTGAATACCAAATTCTGTACTGATTGCAGGTCTAGTGGTCTAAGTGTTGATTAATGAACGTATGTTAGTATTTGTCAAGGGTAGGTAATTCCAAACTATTGGAAAACTTTGTTCCATCTGGTAGTCTACTTGTCCCATTTTATTAAAGTGTTCTGGACTTCTGAATGGTCTGGTTTATGTAGCAACAGTTTAAATTGAATTTGTGAGTTCAATTTCCTATTGCCTTTTGATAGTTTTAATTAGAATATATCCTTTATTTTTCTACAGTATTTATTGTTAAAATGCTAGACACTCACAAGTTCTCTGTAGTTTGTGGTTTTCTTCAAACATTTGAAGACACTCAATCCTGAGGTTGTCCTGCTAGGCTTGTCTTGATTAGTCCTCTGAAATTAGTGGAAAAATCTTTAAGCACATGCACCTGGGAGATGACATATATTGATTTAGATACATCAGGAATACAGTGGATCTGAAATGATTTTCCACTTCTTGGCAGAACATCCTTCTCACTGTAAGTTAAAGCAGTTCTGAAATGGAATAACTCAGCTCCTGCTAGTGTTTTAGCAGATGTTTCATTATATAAGGGAAAAACTGAACATTATAAGGGAGGATTGATAGAACTGTATCCCAGATACCATATAGTTTAGTTAAGAGCCAGCACATTGAAAAGGTGGAACAAGAATGGTATTTCAGCTGTCAACAAAAGCATCCAAATCTCTTTGCTATAGTTACAGTTGCTACTGCAACCCAGAAAAAATGGTGTTTGTCCACTGCGTTGCCTAGAAGAACTGCTCAGCAACTCTAAGGAGCAGTGAGAAGGAAGAGGTATACCTTAAATGCCAGGATGATTCACTGCAGCTCTAGATAAAACATAGGTACAAGATGGCAGAGTTGAGTTCTCATCTTTCAGATTTTCCTAGGGAAATTATGTCTAAGGTGAATATCCCAGCTACAGGGGAGTCTGAAGGTGGATATGACAATTTTTCTTTTCTAATACACGTGTAATTTATTCTCCCTTCCATTCCCTTTTTTAGCACAAGTAGAGAGGATTAAACAGCTAAAATTATGGATTCATCCCAGCTAAGTGTAGGCACTTAACTGAGGATCCTATGTTAAGATCCTAATCATTCTAGGCTTATCCTAAAGTTAATGGAAAGAAAGTTACCTCCTGAGAGCAATTAAGACCTTAGTTGACTGAAATAACCAGATGTAAAAGCCCTTCACTCTTCAGATTATATCTTTAAAGCTTGTGGGATAAATCTGAACCAAATACTTAATTTGGGGTCTAATGGATCTGTCGTGTTGAATGGAACACTTTTTCTAAGGAATAAAAATAAGCAAACAGAAGTATTTCAAACCAACCACTTTGGGGGCTGTTAAAAAATTAAAAAAATTCTTTAAAAATTATTTAAGCATTAATATAAATAGTCACCTTATTATGTATAAGAATTCTTGTATTTATATTCCTCTTAAAAATGTATTTATGTGCTGGTGAGTTCCTGTTAACATATTTGCAGTAGGGATTGATTTGATCCCAAGTGTTCAAATAGTTTGCCTTTTACTTCAAATTGAGAAATGAAGCAACGGAAGGTTTGCATGTAAAAATGTGATACTGTGGTAAAAGCAAGCCCCTTGGCTTTCATTGAAATGCCTAATTTCTTCTCACTTTCTCAAAAGGATCTTCAATAAGACTTTTTAAAAAATATTTTGTAAAACTACCAAAAATTTCCCATGTTTCTGTTAGCATCTGGTATTTTCAGTTTCCTTCTTTCCAAGTCATTAACTTCCATCCACCTGAGTACCAGCAGAAGTTATAACTATGTGTTTCTTCAAAGAGTAGGCATGATCCATCATGTTAAGTTGTAAGGCCACTGTTTCTAAGAACTAATGGTATTGCTAAAAAGGGAACATAAGCCTGTGGTAAATTAAAAATAACACAAACACAAAATTTCTTTGAGCTATCTGATATTAATTGAAATGCTAGATCTTACTTATAAGCTTTCTTAGTAAAGACTTGCAAGAACCATATAATTTCTGTTTTTGTAAAAGAGTTCCATATATCCTCTAATACCTTTATCATCCATAAACTTGTCCTCGGCACACTGATTTTTACTTTGAATACTAACATAATCTTGGAAGAATTCTTACACAATGTTTACAGCTTCCATTCTTTCCAAAGCTGATGACCACTTAAACTGGCTTATGAATTCCAAACTTTGTGAGGCATTTCAGAAACAGGACAGTGCCTTGAAGACAAAGATATATCCCTTAAAGAAGCAACATTTGTGTGCTGTCACAACAAACTGAAACAAATTAAAAATGTTTTCTTCCTAACACTGTACAAGCTTAACGAGGGCTTGATTCAACACAAGTCATTGAACTGTACCTTTAAACAACTTGTCATATATTTCCGGTCATAATTTTGTCTTGTATTGGACGTCTAGAGAAATCTGTAAAATTTTATTTTCCAAATGACATTTCAGCTTGTGTTTATCTGTTTTGTTCATAGTAAATTCAGCCTCCCTCCCACCCCCCCAACTTTGTTTGTTAAAGGCCATTCAAATCAAATTAAGGTATTTAAGACAAATTGTTCTGTCAACAGTGGTTTTGCATGAAATTGTTTTGTGACCTCTAGCTGTCCCTTCCAACTGCCCCCATGAACTCAATGACAGTGCCATTAGGTCTTCCAAGAAGCTACATGCTATACCATATCCAGGTTGTTCCCACTTCCAAAGACATCTCTCTGCAATACCATGAGTTGACTCCCATGCTCTCTGCTCCTCCAGGTTCTCCTTGATGCTCCTTAGATTCCTCACATCATCATATGCTTAGTTTTTTCCCTGTCTCTCACTACTATTATTTGTAACTCAAAAGCAGCAAATGCTGCAAGTGTTTTGGAGCTATATGCAGTCTCTTTGGCTCCTTAATATGGCTATGTTTATTGGTCTTCTGGGTGATGCCACCCAGTTGATGATTAACCAGATGAACAACTAATTCCTCACTGGAATGCTGGTGAATGCACCCTTTCATCAGTTTGTCTTGTTTTAGTTACTTATTTTCACAAAACTGTTGGGCTGGTAGTACCTCTAAGATTTCTATCCTTCTGTCAGATTTGATTGAAATTGGATAATGTAGTCATGAGTTACCTTCAAGAACAGAGGAATGCTGGAGAGACAGACATAAACATGCATTTGCATTGGGTAATCTGGATATTAGGATAATATTAGAAAGCCTTATTGCACATAGAACTTGTGTGTTATTTTACCTATAATTAAAGCATAGTTCTTCAAAAGTGTACTTAATAAAATTGGTTTTTAACAAGACACCTGTGTTCTAGCAGAAAATATGAGAATCCACAGTAACTAATCCTTTTATTTCTCATGAGAGACCACAGAAGATTCTAATTAACATAGACAGAAACCTTCCCACCTACTGTTAGTGAAACAGCTGATATTTATATTTTAAAACCTGATTTCAGTGCAGTTCTCTATGAGCACTCAGAACTCATTGGAATGTAAAAAAGATCAGTTTCACCAACCTCACTGACAATTTTTACTGGGATAAAATATTTTTACAGTTTCTTGAAACTCCACTAGCATTTATTAGTTTTACCACACAGTTGAAGATTGAAGTTAATGTCATACTTTGACAAATTATTTTAAAACCATTTTGGATATTGGCTAACAAAAAATTCTATTATGTTTAAGTTTTGATGGAAAGTTACTATGCAAAAGAATGATATGGTTGTTACTCCTGCGTCTTATAAGAGACGAAAGTTCTGTCTACAGAAGATAAACTACAGTACTATTAAAAAAAAAAAAAAGGTAATTTAGATGACAGAGGGCTCATCAAACATTAAACTGCAAAACCTCGACATCATGGGAGTGACAGACCTCACTTCACAACTTTCTGTAGTGTCTTGCAAGCAGCTTTAGAGTTGATTATCTTGAACAACCACTATCATCTGAAAATTTTCTAACATCACTGCTCATCACTGTATTTTTCCAGAACATATATGAATATCTTGAGCTGACTAGAAACCCAGGGGAAAGTTCTGGCGAGCTTTCTGCTAAGCTTTGTTCATGGTAGAAATGTCTTGTGTTCTTCCACTGTTTGTTTTTTATCCTTTTATTTCAAAGTTTTGTTGCCATTTAAAGCCCTTTTGAGTCACTTTGTGAAAAAGTTTTTTGCAAAGCCATGCACGTGTACTAGATCACTACATTCACAGACTTAACCCTCAGTGAACTCACACTAAATCATCATTCCCCTTGCAGTAAGTGTCTGTTCCTGATGAGTTATAAATTTTAAACCACTTAATTTTTATGGGTTTAGAAAGTTCTTATAACATTTTTCTCATCATTATTGTAATTTACACTTACATGTAACTTGTCATGTTTTATATACTCTTTTAATTTTCTGAATTTGTACATATCTTCCACTTGCAGGTTTTTTTTCTATGTGTACCAAGGTCACTTATTCAGCTGTTTCACCTGACTTTCAGCCACAATGACTTTTTCCTTCTTTCAGAATTCCTTCGATTAGCAGCATGTATTTAAGTATCTATTACTGACATTTTTAAAAACTCTACAGCCTGCATGAAATCATCTTTCCCTTTACATGCTTCACTGATCTCCTGTTAAATGGCACTCTCGTATTTAGTTTCTTTTTCCTAGATGCTATTATAAGGTTCTTGGGTTTGGGGTGGTTTGGGTTTTTTTTTCTTGCTAAGCAGGTATAGATTTAGAGTGTCTTGTGACCAGAGATGTAGAAATTTTTTTGGGGTGGCTACACCCTGAACAAAAATATTAGGATCAAGAACTAAAGGTGAAGAATCATACTGAACAAAATAACTGCAGACTAACCACTTTATCCAAGACACAATCATGTATGTGTCTAAAATTTCTTGCACCATGGAGAGACATTTATCATATTATACACTGGTAATTGGACCCTCCAATTCATACTTTGCATTTTCACAGCCTCTAATGTTGTTTGTGTGACATGTTTACAAGAGGGATTATATCACATAGTACCTGTCATACTAGAGACTTGAGTGATGTCCTGTGAGATATTTTCCCAATCATATGGTCTCATAATTGTGTAAAATTCAATTTCTTAGTTAAAGCTAGATACATTCGTGTTTTCAGGATATGTATTATATAAAAATCACATTTGGGAGCTACCTGAAACATGTAATTATGATTACTGTATAGATATGATCTCATTGTTATTAAATGCAATTATATAACTTTTGAAGATATTTAGGTGATTACTGAGAAAAAAAATGAGATATAGCACAATAACTGTATTAAAAAAAATTGAAAATGGAATTTTATGCATAAAGAATGTTTACCAGTGGAAAAATCACTGTGCATCACTGAAACCAGTTGAGTTCTTTGACTTTGTATGGACAACTATCAAACACATACGTATAGGAAAAAAAAGCTTTCCTTCCCTAGCTTTTCTATGTGATTGGCAGATGTGAAATTTACTATAGAAAAATAATTTTCTTATTAAAAGGCAAATTCTTTAATATTGCAGCTTGTTATACAAATTACATTTGCCTGGTTTTGTGGAAAAAAATGATTGGTTTTGGGCATTTAAGATGGCATTTTTAATAGAAAATGTTTTTTTCAGTAAAAAACATAGGTTAACAAATACTTCCAGTTCTCATTATGTACAGAGGAAACCATAAATACTAGAGAATTTGTCCTGCTTACCTTACAGAAGCTTCTGCCAACAGGAAAGCACAATTTTTCCTTGTTACATATTTTGTATCAGTATGATACCATTAATTTTCCTTTGGCAGAAAACTGGAATTGCATGGTAACTCCTGCGTTTGTATGTTACACCCTCCCCCACCCTCCCCAAGTATTCTTACTACTGAGAATAAGTACAGGAGTTTCAGAATAGTTGAGCTTTGTAATTTGCCTGACTATGGAGGATGTTTTCAAGTCAGCCACTGCTAAAGAATATGAACTTCAATCATTATCTGTTTTATAAATAAGTGGGATGTTTGGGATCAGGAAAGTGATGTCATTTGTTATTATTATGTGATGAACAGTGGTTCTCACTTCATAATTTGGAAAGGCATTTTTAACCATCAGGACATAGCTGTTATTTGTCTCTCTTTGAATGAACCCACTCACTTTTATCAGAGTCTGGGCTAGCTCTGATTCCCAAAGCAATTAACATTCACTTTTGGCAAAAGTGATAATGAAAAAGCTCATCACTTAGAAATTATATCCATCCTATATCAATGGCAGTTAATAGACACTAACAAGAACTTAGGCTGAAGATCTTCATTTAGAGTTTAAACACTTTTGAGGAAGAAGATTTTTCTTCAGACATTATGGGACCTAAGATGACTATGGACACATGTTATGTTGTCTAAATTAAGGGATGCCCACATCTTTCCTAGGGCTGTAATTGGAGTCCTGAATAGAGCTCTGGGTCTCCAAATATCCAGATATTTAAATATATTTCAGCAGATAAGATTAACTCCCTGAAAGGTCTCCCTGATTAATGGCTGCTGCCACTGCTTGGACAGCTCCCCCACTCTTCACAGAATTCAATACATTTTAATGCTTATAACCATTTTCTCTGGGAATTTATAGTTTCTTTTAGTAAGGAGAGAGTCTCATCTCGCATATAGGTTTTTTAAAACTCATACCTACTCCAGCATTTTCATTCGTTATTTAACTACAAATAACTAACTACAAATAACTACTACCATTTATTAATTGTAAATTGCATTAAAATATATTCAGATTCTGTTGATCAGAAATCCTCCACACTTTCAACACATGCTAATGACTCCTGTTTATGTCAACATTTATTCACTAGAGAAAAAGAACTATTATCAACACAAAACAGCCAAGGGCAGGTTGATTCTTGTAGCAAGTTAAAGGAAAAGTATATTAATTTAGTACAGATTCCATTTATAGCTAAATTTCTCTATAACATTGTACCATCCTGGTAGAGCAATATGCCATGTATCTTCTGTGTTGGTCACAACTGCGCGGTGATAATGGAAGACTGATGTCAACACCTTATTGGCTGTCATTCTTCCTTAACTATTTAGTGTTTCATGCCAGGAATCTAAAATGTATCTCAGAATGCTTACTCTGACAAGGGGGTAAGGATCCTGCAGAAGGGCCCTGAAAGCCATTCACCAAGTGCAGAATAATGTTTGGCTTTTTCTCAACCACAGCCTTAACCTTAAGAAAAACTAAGATAGGTTCTCAGTTGCTGGACCTCCAGCCATTGCCCAGATGAAAAAGTAGTCAGGGAGAAATCTTTTTGCAACCTGTGCCCTTCACTGGGAGCTGATTAAGACACTCATGAAAAATGGATCTCCGTGCTCAGTCTCTCTTCAGGCTGTAACTCCTAACTGTAGAACTACACCCTGATGTGACAAGTTCCATTGGCAGTCCTTGTGCAACCCAAAAAGCACTGGAGCATGAGACTTTGCCTTCTGCAACATACTGATTATTTTGGCAGTGTCTTTGCAGTCCCTCACTAACAGGAGATATGGGCTTTGTCTCTCTTCCAAGCCTAACCCTAAATATAGACACGGGCTGAGCCTTAGCCAAGGACCCCCAGCCATGACCCGCATTATAGACTACTCAGGTGATAAACCTTTTTCCATCACAACCTTCCCTTGGCAGACCTTTTCAAGTCCCATGCCATGTGGAGTTATAGGCTTTGTTTTTCTCCTAATCCTAACACCAGGGTAACCTGAGGCTTAGCCAACAACCTCCAGCCAAGACTCACCTGAACAGTTTTACAGAGGATAAACTTTTCTGTGTCCTTCCCCTTCTTTTAGCAGCCACACACCAACTGGAGCTCCATGTTTTGTTTATCAATACTAGCCCCAACCCAAGGTTAAATATAATCCAAAACTGGTGCTGAGCCTTATCCAAGGGCAGAATCATAGAATCCTTGAGGTTGGAAGGGATCTCTGGAGATAGTTAAGCCACCCCTCCTGCTCAGTACAGCATCCAATTAAACCTGTTGCTCAGAACCCCGTTCAATTGCATTTTTAATACCTCCTAGGACAGAAACTCCATAACCTCCCTCGTCTACTTACTCCAGTGCTGTCATTCAATGTAAAAAGTATTTTGTAATGTTCAGACAGGAAGCTCCAGTGTTCCAGTTTAAGCCCATTTGCACTGTCCTGTCACTGGGGATCACTGAAGAGAGCTTGGCTCCATCTTTACACTTTGCCATTAGATATTTATACACATTGATGAAGTCCCCCCTGAGCCTTCTCTTCTCCAGGCTGAACAGTCGCAGCTCTTTCAAACTCTCCTCATATGACAGATGCTCCAGTTGCTTCATCTTCTTCATGGCCTTTCACTAGACTTGCTCGAGTAAGTCCATGTACTGGGGAGCCCAGACCTCAATGCAGCACTCTCAGTATGGTCTCATCCAGGGAACAATCACCTCCCTTGCCCTGCTGACAATGATATTACACATACAATGCAGGATGCCATTGGCCTTATTTGCCACAAGGACATATCACTGTCTGGTGTTCAAATTTGCTTGTCCACCAGCACCCCTAGGTCATTCTCTGCAAAGCTATTTTCCAGCCAGTCAGCCCCAGCAGTTACTGGTGCCTGGGGCCGTTCCTCACCAGCTGCAGGACTTTGCACTCATCTTTGTTGAATTTCATGAGGTTCCTGTCAGCCCAGATCTTTAGCCTCTTGAGGTTCAGCTGGATGGCAGCACAAACCTCTGGTGTATCAGCCACTCCTCCCAGTTTTGCATTATTTCTAAGCTTGCTGAGGGTTCTCTCTGTCCTATCACCCAGGTCATTAACGAAGATATTAAATAGTATTGGCGCCAGTACTCAGCCCGGGTTACTCTACTGTGACTAACCTTCAGATGGACTTTGTACCACTGATCACAACCCTCTGGGCCTAGCCATTCAGCCAGCTTTCAGTCCACCTCACTGTCTATTTGTCTAACCTGTACTTCCTCAGTTTGCCTATAAGGATATTATTGGAGAAAGTGTTGACAGTCTTTCCTAAAGTTGAGACAAACAACATCTACTGCTCTCCCAGCATCCACCAAGCCATACTTCTCATTGTATAAGGTTGCCATGTTGATCAGGCAGGAGTATATCTCATGAGGTTCTTCGAAGCAAGAAGCAGGTGCTTTTTTTCTCTATGAATCAAATCCAGAAGAGTGCCTCCCCTCATTGGCTCCTCACTTGCCTGTGCCAGGAAGTTGTCATCAGTGAATTCCAGAAACCTCCTGCATTGCTGTGTTGTCCCAATAACAGATACCAGGACGGTTCAAGTCCTCAATGAGGACCATGGACTGAGAACATAAAGGCTATAACAGTTATCTGAAAGAGCTCTCTTCTTCTTCCTGATCAGGCAGTCTGCAGCAAACACCCACCATGATATTGTCCGCCTTGATCTGCCCCCTAATCTTCACCCATAAATTCTCAGCTGGCCCATCATCCATTCCTAAGCAGAGCTCCAGGCAGTTCTGCTTCTGCCTCACATAAAGAACAGTTCCCCCTCCTCACCTTCCTGGCTGTCCCTCTTAAAGAGCCTGTATCCATCCATTGCAACACTCTGATGAACTATCTTACCATGTCTCTCCGATCCCAGTATGATCACAGCCCTGCAGATGCATGCACGCTTCTAACTCCTGCACGGTCCCCATGCTGTGTGTATTAGCCAACAGGCACTTGAGGTAGGCACCCAGGTCTGCGGACTTCCCAGGGAAAGGGAAAGAACTTCTCCCATAATGTTGTCCTCTCATCATTCACTCATTTATATGCATACAAACAGGCCTCCTTCCACCTTGTTTTCCTGATTTTGAGGTGTCTTTCGTCCACATCACACACACAGTTTGCTTGCAAACACAGTCAGCCAATTCCTTACTTGACTGTGGGCACCCACCTGTGTCCCCCATGAAAATGTTCTCAGCGGATAAATCTCCCTGCAGTGTAACCCTCCCCCTGGCAGCCCCATAGCGGCTGGAGCTGCAGGCTTTGCCTCTCTCCCAACCTTAACAATAAACGGCTTAAACCTTAACCTGACTATAAACCTGGGAATGGGCTGAATCTTATCTAAGGAATCCAAACCCTGACACAGATGAAAGGATTCTCAGGGGTAAAATCTGTCTATACTTTATTTTTCTGGGGAGATGTTACTTTTCCAAAATTTATGTTTTAGTGAAATCTTGAGTTATGCAGTGCAAAAAGCAATCTTGAAGCCAAATGCTATATGGTCTTTTAAGCCTGTTAAACTCAAATCTTTTTCTAAAGATGAACCTTATTGTCAGTGTTCACCTGAATGATTACTTAGAGTGGGGAATAAATTGACAAATGCTATGACCATGGATCTGGATTTTTCAGTTTATAACCTTTATTATTTAATGCCAGTGAGTCATGGTGGCAAAATGGTTACTATACTTAGTTCTTCCTGGACAGAGGTACAGCTGCCTGTTGTGGGAATATTAGTAAATTAGTGTTTTCAGAGCAACATGATAATGATCGCTGTGGAAATGAGACAACAGTTTCTTTCTAAAAGAAGCACAAATAATTCCAAGTGAAAATTAAAATCTTTTCTGAAAGCTAGGTTTCTGAGAATCAGCTTTCAGTAGAAACTACCCATTTCAAAGTGCTGTTTGCTGAGTTCAGGCCTGAGTCCCTGGTTTGATATCCTATCTTGAAGTACTGCCTGTGAATGGTTATTCTTTTTCAGCCCCTGGTCCAGATTGACCAAAAGGCATTTTATGAGATTACAGTATATTTCCCTTAAGTATAGTTTCTGAGGAATATGCCATTTGAAGTAATGGAAAACAGTGCCTATTTCCTTTAGACGTAGTAAGTAGATTAGATCCTTAATACACTTCCAAGCTTACATGCGCACAACTTGTCAAACCAGTTCTCATTTTTAGTGCTGTTAAAGGTAATTTAACTGGGAGAAGTGCAATGCAAAGAAGTGCGTCATTCCTGGAGAAGACTTCGCTGTTCAGATGTGTCATTTTCTAAATGTATTCTGAATACAAAAGGGTGGGGGGGAGGAAATCAAACGTATTTCATTTTCAAGAAAACAAAGTATAAAAGGTACAAGTTGTGGTACTGGCCATGTTTTCTATTACTTCAGCTTAAAATCAATGCTATGTATTATAACAGGATACATGGTATAAAGGAGTTATTTTTTGTTATCGTTTACATTGTAATTGGGAGCTTGAGAATCTCAGCTTTCTAACAGTGGACATTTTTTGAAATCAAATTTGAGATGCACTGCATCAGACTGCAATCAAAAAGTAGTATTTATATTTTTTGTATTATACTGATTTCATCTATTGATAAAGGTTCATTTTCTGTAGCATCTAAAGATCAATCTGGAACTTGTAGTTCTCAGATTTACAGATCTGACATATCTTCGACTCTGTGTCTAACTCAAAAGACACCTCTTATTACTGTCAGAGTGTTCTCCTGGACAACATCTGTCTGTATACACCGTGTAAAGTACTAAAAAAGCCTCAGGGATCAGACTAACTGATGAGTGATCTGTATTGGCTGGATTATCCCTTTTTTTTTTTTTTTGACCTACTTACCGAAGTATCATAAAACCAAGAAATACCAGAAATAAAAATAGGTATATAATATGATTATACTTTAAAACTAAAGGAATGTGTTAAGGAGCATAATCTGCTGATGACACCAAGAAAGGCCTCTATCATTTAGACATTTTAAGGACTGTTTAAGAACTAATTAAAGAGGCCCCAGATTGAATGTTCTATTGTTAGCAACTTAGGCAGAGTCTAGAAAAATATGATTCATGTGTGTCATGCACACATATCTGGGACAAAACCCAGTGATGCCTTTTGATCCTGAAACACAATCCAGAAGCTACTGGGAAAAAGTTAGTAGAAAATACCTCTGTTCCACTGAACACTTTTTTCTTCAGTTTACATCCAAGTGGATTCAATAAAGTTATTTGGTGCTTAAGTGATTTTGACCTTTAGTAATATTGTGAAGATTATGAAACCAATCTGCCAAGTACTTACACATAAGTTTTAACTTCAAGTTCACAATTACGTTGAAGTCAAGAGGACTCATTACTTGCTGACATTCTTTGTTCAATGAGTTCATGATCAGTCAGATTCTTCAAGACTAATTTTAAACAACACATTTCTAGGACAAATGTATTGAAAAATATAGGGGTAGTTTCATAAAGCACTTTCTAATATTAAGTAAAATTTATAGAAAACCTTGTAACAAAACTAAAATAAAAAAGGCCAAAAAAGATAAAAATGCTTTTGAATTTTGTTGAAAGGCTTATGTGTACTTATTACAATAAAGATTAGTTTTTATTCAAATGTTTTGATATTTTGCTCAGAAATGGAGAAAAGTCAGGGCAAGTTTGAGCAACTGGATTGGAAATAAGAACATTTTATTTATTCCCTATCTTGTGTAATTTTCACCTCTTGAAACCTAGAAATACATGTAAAACCATCAAAAATCACAATAAAACATTTTTTATTACAAAATCCTGATCAATTATCTCTAAATATAAATTATTTTTTAGATAATTAAATTAAATGGAGTCACATCAGATTATCACAGATTGAAAAATGGTGGTTTTTTCAGTAAGCTTACAAGTACTACTTGACAAAACATACAGATATTTATTTCTTCTTGGCTGATGGCTTGTAACTTGCTAAGCTTGAGTAGTGTGCCTGTATCTTCATCTTTACTAATAGAGTCCCATTTATCACCCTGCATATTATTGCATTGTCAGATTCACTTATTTTGAGACTTTCTGCACATAACTCCCAGTTGTACCATTCTAATCTTGACAGGCTCTCCAAATCCTTATCCAAAGGCGGGCTCTCTTCCCCCTTCAACTACCTCACTGTTTTCTTCGCAATTTCCCTCTTAGATTTAAACTCCCAGACTCCCCGTCCCTCATTCCCAGGCACTATCTCTGCTTCCACCCTGATTCCTTATCCTTACCTCCTTTTCTTCTCCCACTCTAGTCTGGCTCTCTTCCCACTGTACTCAGGTCAGACATCTTTCTCTTCCTAACACCCTGGGAAACAGCAAAGAAGAGAAGGTTGAGCTGATAATGCAAAATAAGTTTTCATTTTCTTTTCTAAATTCCAGTTCTCATTCTTCCCACTCATAACAAGAGGAACTGAAATTGCAAGATAGGGAATGTCTAAGTGGATAATCTATAAATAAATATTTGAATATTAAAAAAAATTTAAATTATGTAAAATACAGTCTGAATGCTAGTTTTGTCAACTTAAATATCTTTTAGCTCAACCCACAGAGCAATAGATAAAATTCCCTAAAAGCAGTCCCAAGATAAATCTGTAAACTACAAATTCGGATGTTCACATTGCAAGTGGTTTTTTTTATTTTTCCCATTTAAAAGGACCATTACACACCTGCACTTGTATTGTATGTCAGAAATAAGCAGGAAGGAATGTAGGTACATTTGACATCAACATAGAGCTAGGATAGTTCTGCAGCTGACTTTGAAAATAAACAAATTCATTATGTGCTTGTTCATTTCCTGAAAAATATTCTTATTCTCCTTTGCAACTAAATTACTTTGTATAATAAAGAGTGCTTCCAGATATATATTTTATATACACGTGGTTATAAAACTGGCATTTCAGGCTTTTTGTTCATGAATGAAACAATACATTGATGTATTTTAGAAAAATTTTGTACATAGTATCTGTTCAGTGGGGAGATCGAATGAAATATAATTTATTCCCTTATGCCTTAACAATTTCTACGCTTTTCTGTGTGTGCCACCATGGAAATGTCATTATACATATTAGCATTTAGACCTTCGTTTTATTCACTGACTGCCTCTGGTAAGAATGTGATGTACTTCCATTAAGCAGCACACAAGTAAAAGAAAATAACCTGTGAGGAAAAAAAAAAAAAACCAAAAAAAACCACCCCCAAAACCCAAACACCAAACACATTAGCTCTACAAAAGCAAAGGAGAACACATCTCAGAATCCAATTTGGGAATGGATTAAGGTAAGAATGCCAATGATTCCTACCCCTCATACTCCTGTGTCTTCAGCCCAACACAATCACAATTTTCTTTACAACCATAAATTTAATTTGAGAAGTAGAAAAAAAATCTTATTAGAAAACCCTTGTTTGAACTCCATAGTGTTACTGATATCCAAGTGATAACACGAACCAGGGAGCATTTGTTTCAGCAAAGGTGTCTGCATCAAAAAGTGATGTAAACAACAGTCGACGTGTGTGGGGTGAGTAAAGGAGCTGAGCGAGGGCAACACTCTCTTCTCACACAGCTTCCAAGCATGTTCCTGGCCTATTGACAGCATTAGGATGCAGAACAAGGAGTGGGAGCTGTATAGCGTTACAGTGTATTGGCAGTCTCCCATCAGCTGACACATAGGGGAGCAATTCAAATGAGTGGCTGAGCTTCTAAAACTTTGATTTTTTTTTTTTAATAACAGGTTCCCAAGACTCCTACCTTTCTCCGTTTCCATTGCAATAACTTCTCTCCTCTTCCATCTACCTCCCATTTCCTTCTTACGTCTCCTCCATATTACGTTTTCATTCTATATATAGTTTGTCAGACAGGTCCCTTTGAAGCTTTCTGCCACGTGTGTGGAAGGGAAGGAACGGCAGCTGTAAGTCACCGCTGCTCCTCTCAACCAGCACAAGCCCAGGCCAAGCCAATTGCTCTGTGAATGCACTGCAGTGCAGCAAGCCAAAGAAATGGCTTCATTTACCATATGTTGTGCAGACCAGTAGTGAAGGGTTTATTAGCCTTTGTACTTCGCCACACAAATCAGCATACATTACTCATATCTTATCAGCGTTGCATCAGGGTTTTTTGAAAGGAACTACAAAAGTTATTCTTTCTCAGTTCATTGGCAATACTTTCTCACATTCCAGGAAACACCCTGAATTCATGATACATGAGTTATTGGTGAGTCTGTGTCTTCTATGAGTTTAGCAAAAAACACAATATTGAAATGATGAGTTACTACATAAACAGGAGTGATATTACAAACATCCTGATTGCCTTCCTGTTTAAAATTCTCACTGCTGAGTGAAGAACTGGTTCTTGGTTCCCATTCTGCTCTTTGCTGACCATTGCTGCCTTGATGACTTTGAGGTGTAAATTAAGCATATGATGGAAAAATGAAAAGACGAAGCATATGAAAGCAATCAATCTGGTATGCACCCATATGCCTCACAGATTTTTAATTGCCACTGAGGGTTTCAAAGAATTCCTAAAATTAATTGCAGAAATACAAACTCTCCTAAGAATTGAATGGTTATGTAAGAGTGTGATCAACTATAAGGACCAAACTTTTTCACATCACTGAAAAATGGCTGTTTAGAAAAAAAATGTTCTATTTACTTTAAAGATGCATAAAGAAATAAATGCAAGCAAGCAAAGAAACAGAAATTCTGACTAAGTTATTTCATCAGTCTAGAACAGTAATCAAGGTGAAAATAAAAAAAGGAAAAATCAGAGGTGTTTACTGCTTCTCAAGTAAAGTTGTATGTCTGGTCAATGTACAAATTTCTGCTCTTTCTAAAACTAAGTCCCCAGATTAACGTTTTTACTGTTGGGTTAGTGTTTCTCTCTGGTTACCTGCTGGAGGACCTGCTAAGCCATAGCATGACATATAGTCCTGGGAATTCAACATCCTCAGACAGAGGACTTTAGTATAATAACTAACTAATAAAAAAATAATATTTCTCTGGTTTTATTTAACAATGTTTGGCTTGGAAGGTTTTCTAAATATATACATATATATAAAAGAAAACCAGTAAAAATAAAATAAAGGATTATATATCAAAATTAATTTAGTATTAGTTTAATTTTTAAAAGATTATTTGTTGTTTGTGCTTGGAGATGTGGTATGGTCAGAACTGAAAAAGCTAATATTCTGCAGAGTTCAAGTTTTGATCTGTATTATTTATTTGAGACTGAATACTGTCTGCATCAACCCCTGTGCTAATACTCCTTCCTTTGGTAATTTGTTTTCTACTTGAATTAGGTTTTATCAGACAAAAGCACATTTTATCTGAAAAAGGGTCTACCTTTTTTGCCCAACTGTGATGACTATGAGGTCTGGCTTTGGAGAAAATAAACAGAGAGCGTAGACCTGTGTGCAAGTTCTGTAGTTGTTACTGGCTTTAAATTGCCTCTTGTTCCACAGGGAAGTGAAAAAGGAAGAAAAAAAATAATGGAGAATGATGTAGAGTGTCTAATAATATCAGTGGCTTCCCTATTAGATTTTTTTAAATTTTATTTTGGCTGCAGTCACTAGAATACATTGGCTGCAGTACTTGCAGATGGAAACTAAGTGCAGATGTGCCAACAACATAGGCTCCAGGTTTGTGAGTATTCACTCTTTTATTGTAAATAGAGCAAATAGAGGGGAAAAAAAGCTATTGCTTTCCCTGGATCATGCAAGCTGAGGTTGGAAAAGTGACATATGTAAAAGATTGCTTTTTGGGAACTGTTAAAGCTCCATGTACAACTGCGTTTTCAATGGAAGAAGGCTATTTTTTGATGCTGCTTTAGAGCACCTTTGTTTAGTATTTTAGTATTGCAGCCAATACCGTGGTTTTCTTCGGAACATGTGCATTGCCTACATGAGTTCACCCAGATGCAGCAGCAGTAAAAAAAGTGGAAGCATATTTTTCTAACTCAAGACCAGCAGTATCCATTTGAACACTTGCTAAGCATACCTCTGTGGCAATGGGACACAAGCTGATTTTGCACACCTTGAAGAGTTTTTGGGAATACTGACCATTGATGGTTTTCCATTTTACAAGAGTTAAATATTGAATTGATTCTCTCATTCAAATTCATTACCAAAATTAAGTGGTTTAAGCTGTTTTACTTTTCTTTTTGAAAGAGTTATGGCCTGTTTCATATTTTTTCCAGTGACTCCATAATAACATAATTGAAAGGATGATTTGGACTCAGACCTTCAGCCTTCTGTCTTCTTTTGGTCTTTCCAACCAATTTCTGTGAGATTACATAATACAAAAATAATCCTTAAGAAATAAGATGTTTCTAGGGAAAAAAAATAGACAAAAATAATTAACTTCCGATTGAATATGCAAGAAATTAAATGGCAAAATAAGAAAAATGGCACACTCTTTTACATAAATGTTTTTGGTTTGGTTTTCTTGTAGTTTCCTATTTTAATAGTTGAAATATTGTATGTTCCTAACTGATATTTAATGTTGTCTCTTTGCTACATTAATATTTAAAGAAGCCTAAAGAGTTCTTGCTTTTAAAATATTCATGATTGCTGCTCTTCTGTGTGAAACAAATTTCAAAGGAGTAGTCCCTAATTCAGCTATTAACCAATTTACACATCTTCTCACTTGCCTAAATAATTTTTAGAGGTTTTATCCATGAATCTGTGTCAAAATTCAAATTCGATAATAGTACTAAATTAATCAATGTTGGGTATTTTTACATTTGGAAGTGTGGCAATCTACTTTTTCAGGTTTGTTATTGACAATTGAATTATATGACTTGGAAAAGCAGGCATATTTTCAGGGAAAAAATTATTGCAAAGAAATAAAGTTTATCTGAAACACATATTCAAAGCTTACTTCTACTCTCCAAAAACATTCTTTGATCTCTTTTAATAACAAACATTAGAGCACTATTCTAGAGATTTTAGCAGTGAAGGACCCTCAAGAAATGCAGAATATTTCTCCCTTTGCATACAGACCAGATCAGGAAGGGTAAGAATTTGCAGGACAGTACATATAAAGTAGGGGTGGGCAGTGAAAGCAGAAGGAGTCAATGAAAATTGGAAACTAAGAGCAGGGGAACAGAGAAGAAACAGCTTGGTTTTTGTCTGACAGCTCTAGGGAGCAGAATTGTCTCACAGTGCTGGCTGCACAGGGAAATCTTTAACATGTAACCCTACTGCTTTTTCACTGGAAAGACTGTCCCAAGGAATGGGTAGGTAGCAGAGTTCACGCGTTATTCTATTCTTTGACTACAAGCCTGATGGAAAGTATTAGTTTCTTTTGATATGAGTACAACAAGAAATGGGTGGAGACTCTGAGACTACCAAATCATTTCACATGGAGAGCAGGTGACAGCTGCTGGTCTCCTTTGGTCCAGTACCGCTCTGGTCTGGATTTACCTTGGTAGCACAGGCATGACAAACTCATATCCCATTATTAGCAATATGTTCAGACAACCCTTCCCTTACTCTTGTTTTCATTTTCAGATGTAGCTTGTGAAATTTACTCTGTCTGCTTTTCAGATAAGCATCACAAGAGACTGATGCCAATCTGTAGATTTTCCTCCAGCAATCTAAATTTGAGCCCGTGGCAGACTCTGCAGGCAGTTTTGTTGGCAGCACCAGAGATAATTCTGTGTTTGCCACTTAATTAACTGTTGATGGACCATCTGGGCAGCTCAGCCTTTATGCATGCCCTTTTCTTTGGTTCACCTTGGGGTCTGTATAAGCAAGGCACATCCATTTATCTGAAAAAAATCATTGTCTAAGTATCATATGTCATCAATACATAAGCAGTATTTTGAATGCCATATTGTACCAAAAAACTGTTACATGAACCAGTTTGCATACTTAGACATTAAGAAGGGAAGATGAGAGTGGTTAAAATTTATTTTACCACGTTTTTCCCCCAATGGGCGGCTCAGTACTTACACAATTGTTCTTATTTCTCAGGGAGAAATCTGCACTACAATATTTCATTGATTCCTTTAAGATGTTACAATAGGATTTCAGAAGACGGTGGAAGTCCAGAAGATAGTTTTGAAGAGGAAGAGGGGAGAACAGTGCAAATTAATCAGTTTTCATTACATAAACCCACATGACTATGCAAAAACGCCTTTGTGCCAAGTGTATAATAAAGTAATGATAGCAACTTTTCTTTCATATAGTAACTTTTCCAAAGTTCAAAACACACTAAAGCAGAGAGTTTGTATAGCCCAGTTTTCAAAAAGTGACCTCTGGTTTAGGATTCCCACTTCTGAAGACATTAATGATAACTGCCTGACTTCAGTGGTAAGTAATGCCTATAGCTAAATCAAATGAGAAATGTGGAATTCAACTCCTGGGGGGGGGGAGGGAGGGGAGAGGAAAAAAAAGCAAAAAAAAAACCCCCAAAAACCCCCAAAAGACACCAAACCAAAACTCCAAAACATGATGGATGAAATGATGACCCTACTGTGTTAATAGGAATTTTGCCAGTGGAACTGAGGTTTCACATGATTAGTGTAAAGTCAGGTAGTAACTGAGGGACAACTTCAAAATACATATCTGAGCTACTGTAGTTACTGCCAAGAAGCTCAACTCTGAATGAATTGCAGTTCGGATTAGTTCTAGAATTTGTCCATTGTGCCATACTTGCAAGACAGAATTAGCTGTCAAATATATGTTGAGTAGCACCGTGTTTTAAAATTATGAAACCTCATGAATTCAGGTTTAAAAGATTATTTATTTTATAAAAATAAGAAACCTCTTTTAGATGGTGAAAGGTTTGACACTCAGATCTTAGAGACTAGGGATAGAAAGGACTTTTTTCTTTTCTTTTTAAATATAAGATCCTTGCTGGGGTAGGTTTTCTTTGTATTGAAGATCTAAATCATCTAGGAGGTCCAAAGTACTCTAAAATACTATTCAGGACATATACATCCTTTAACAAAAAATTATTTAACTTGTGGATTCACTATAGAAATGTCTTGGAGCACCTCATGTATGAGGAAAGTCTGAGAGTGCTGGGACTATTCAGCCTGGAGAGAGAGGGCACAGAGGTGATCTTACTAATGTATATAAACACCCGAAGGGAGGGTGCAAATAGGATGGAGCCAGGCTCTTTTCAGTTTTGCCTAGTGACAGGACCAGGGGCAATGGGCACAAGCTAGAACACAGGTGGTTCCATAAGGTTCATTAGGAAACCCTTTTTTACTGTGAGGCTGACTGAACACTGGAACAAGTTTCCCAGGGAGGTTGTGGAGTCTCCCTCCTTAAAGATAGTAAAATTTGTCTAGACATGGTCCTAGGCAACTGACTTTAGGTGTCTCTTCTTTAGCAGGAGGTTTGGATCAGATGACCTCCAGAGGTCCTGTCCAACCTCAACCATTCTCTGCTTTTATGAAATATCTGAAGAGTCAAGGCTTTTGTTTATGTACAACTACAATAATTTTCTTTCCCCACAGAGTTGGAGACAGTTGTAGCATTCTGTGCCTGTGATACCACATGTTTCTTCAAAAAGGTACACAGGCCAATAATGTTGCATGTCTAAATTCATCGGAGTTTTTTCTTCTGGGTAAACCTATTTTCATATTTTGTCTTGGATTTTTACTATTGTTGGTTTTATTTGTTCATTTGCTTGTCTGGTTGTTTCGGGTTTTTCCCAACTATAGGGCAGAGATTATTCAAATGTCCAGCCAGTGTTCTTTCACACATGCAAGCAGTTGTTTGGCAATATAGGCACACATTTCAAATCCCTTGTTAAACATACCGAGATCTAAATGCCACATTTCTCTTAAAATATCCATGAATGTTTTAAAAATCACTTCCATTGTAGTAAGTAAGAACACACTGCATGGTTTCAGCACCGCAGAATCTGAAGATAGTAGATGTTTTGCACACTGATTTCTGTAACAAGGTAAGTTACAGTTAATACAAAAATTAATCTTTTTATTGTTAAATGCTGAGCAACAATGATTATCTTATAATTAAAGTAGGTGAGAAGGAAGGTAGGATGTATATATTTCAAAATACATGGTCAAGAGCCATGAACAAGAGTTTAGCTTAGGAAGAGAAGCTTAGAAGCAGGCTTCCTAGGTATGACTCCTCTTATGCTATGTAAATTCTGAACAGAAAGTTTGTTCATTTCTTTGCATTTACAATTTTTCTCTTTGTCTGAAGATGGCCTATTAAAAATAGTAAAACATGAATATATGGACTAGAACTAAAAGAGGGCTAAAGAGTCTAAATTAGAATTAGCACAAAAACTATGCTTAAACTTTTAAATTTTCCCTAAAATTACTCAAATTCTTCTGGATTCTTTTGTTGAAGACATTTAAGTTTTCATAAGTCTGTAGATGAGAATTCTGAAGTCCATAACAAAAAGAATCAAGGAAAGAGTGGAGAATATATACATTAAATAAAGCCATAATTTTGCAGGTCTTTGCCTTGCAAAGATCAGATTGCAGAATCAGGAGAGTTCATTAGAAATATTCTGATGTTCTAATATGTTTGTGACATTTCTCGTATGGTTTTACATTGCTTGAAGCAGGCGTTAATTTTTGACAACTTTTCCCTTTCTCCACTGACCTCTTGGAACTTGAACTGGTTTTAGTATTTGTAGGTTTAAGTGAAATCAATGAAACTTGTTATGCTGACCACATTTCCTTAACCAGCTCTAAATCAGAAGGAAAAGAAGAGAACTATAGGTTTGCTTCAGAGATAATCTCACAAGATGTATACACCTGGCTCTAGTACTGTGTCTCAGAATCAGCTGGAAGATGAGTCCCATCCTCTGACATATAGGGTTACTCTTTGAATTAACTATGATCATAATTTAGGTAGGAATCAATAAAGGATATTTAATCTTGTTTTATTAATGTCATGCTATTGTAGTATTTTTCTGCATTGCAATTGCACTGCATTAATAAACAAGTGGTCAGTCTTTTTTCTTTGTTGTACTTTGTTGCTATCCCTAATCCATTTCACACGATACCTTTGTATTTCATACTTCCATCTTTGTCTTAACAGACCCTACAGTAGTTCTGGCCTGTTTTCCAGTGATCGCCGATGTACACCTTTTCGTCTTCACAATATTGAAAAGCCGGACAGTGTAATTTTAAGTCTTCAGCCTAACTCAGCTTTGCTGTTTTTCCTTATTATTATTTATTATTTGTATTAATATGGTACCTGGAAACAGGTTAAGACAGGTGGAAGATTTTATACCTCAAGCTTTAACTAATCCTACAGGCTGCAACCAAGTTAGGAGGAGGAAAAGAGGATTTAGTATTTTGAAAACAGAAGTAATGAATGCAAACTCCACGTACAGGAATGCAACAAATGATATGAGGCCACAGTACTTAGATCCAAAAAAGGTGTACAAGTATCTGAAATGTAATTGTTTGTAGAATCAAGGTCCTCAGTTCTCATATGGAGTTCTGAAAATGCCTTCCAGCCCCTGTACTGCAGGGGTTGAAACCTGTTCCCTCTTCCTATCCAGAGTCATTGAAGAGTTCATTAAGAGCTCAGCAGAGTTCTGAAAAATTATTTGTTGGCCTAGGTAATTGTTGCTGTGACAAGAATTTTTTTTTTCCCTCAATATCCAGGAGGAGACAAAGCAGAATTCAATTTCCTGAAAAGTTATTTCATTGAGTACTGCTTTCTCTTTACAGTTCTTATAAGGTTATGAATGTTCTGAGCAACAAACTGGAGCTGGCAAGTAATTATTCCTTCACAGGTACCTTTTCCATTTAATGTATTTTGGGGTAATGATTATCCCAGAAACTTTACTAAAGGTGCATCTATTCTCCTAATCTTAGGCAGTTATATGGTATACCTAAAGATTTTCTTCTCTTCTTATCAATGAATGCAGCATGGGCAACAAACAGGAGGAGCTGGAAGCCATTGTTCAATAAGATAGCTGTGACTTAGTCACCATCACAGACATGGTGGGATGACTCTTATGACTGGAGTGCTGCAATGGATGGCTATAATCTATTCAGAAGGGATAGGCAAGGAAGGCGAGGTGGTGGGGTGGCTCCATATGTTACAGAGTGCTTCAATTGCATAGAGTTTAGCAATTGTGATGATAAGGTCGAGTGCTTATGGGTAAGGAGGAGGGGGAAGGCCAACAAGACAGATACCCTGTTGGGGGTCTGTTACAGACCACCCAACCAGGAGGAAGATGTAGAGGAAATGTTCTACAAGCAGCCGGTGGAAATATCACAATTGGTTGCCCTCGTTCTCATGGGGGACTTCAATTTACCAGATGTCTGCTGGAAATACAACACAGCAGAGAGAAAGCAGTCCAGGAGGTTCCTGGAGTGTGTGGAAGATAACCTTGTGACGCAGCTGGTAAGTGAGCCTACCAGGGGAGGTGCCTCATTTGACCTGCTGTTCACAGAGAAGGACTGGTGGGAGGTGTGGTGGTTGGAGGCCCCCTTGGGCTTAGTGACCATGATATGACTGAGTTCTCAGTTCTTGGTGAAGTAAGGAGGGAGGTCAGCAGAACCACTACCACGGATTTCCAGAGGGCAGACTTTGGCCTGTTCAGGGCACGGGTTGGGAGAGTCCCTTGGAAGGAAGTCCTGAAGGACAAAGGAGAAACAAAGGGGCAAAGAAGGCGGTGGATGGGCTTCCTTCAAGGAGGAAGTCTTGCAGGCACAGGAGCAGACTGCCCCCAAGTGCAGCAAGATGAACCAGCAGGGAAGACAACTGGTCTGGCTGATGAGAGAGATTTTGCTGGCACTCAGGAAAAAAAAAGGAGAGTCTACAGTTTTTGGAAGAAGGGGCAGGCAACTCAAGAAGAGTACAGAGACCTCGTTAGGTCTTTCAGAGAGAAAATTAGGTAAGCAAAAGCACAGCTAGAACTCAGCTTGGCCACTGTTGTAAGGGGTAACAAAAATGTTTTTTACAAATATATTAGCAAGAAAAAGAGAAACAAAGAGAATCTCCATCCTCTGTTGGAAGCGGAGGGGAACATTACGACTAAAGATGAGGAAAAGGCTGAGGTACTAAATGCCTTCTTTGCCTCAGTCTTTAACAGTCAGACTACTTATCCCTGGCATATTCAGCCCCCTGAGCTGGAAGGCAGGGATGGATCACAGAATAAACCCCCCATAATCCAGGAGGAAGCAGTTTATGACCTGCTGAGCCACCTGGACACTCACAAGTCTATGGGGGCAGATGGGATCTACCCAAGAGTACTGAGGGAGCTGGTGGAGGAGCTCACCAAGACACCCTCCATCATTTACCAGCAGTCCTGGTTAACAGGGGAGGTCCCAGATGATTGAAGACTTGCTGATGTGATGCACATCTACAAGAAGGGTTGGAAGGAGGATGCAGGGAACTACAGGCCTGTCAGCCTGACCTCAGTGCTGGGGAAGATTATGGAGCAATACACCTTCAGTGACCTCACTAGGTAAGTGCAGGACAACCAGGGGATCAAGTCCAGCCAGCATGGGTTCATGAAAGGCAGGTCCTGCCTGACCAACCTGATCTCCTTCTATGACAGGGTGACCCACCGAGTGGATGAGGGAAAGGCTGTGGATGTTGTCTGCCTGGAATTTAGTAAAGCCTTTGATACTGTCTCCCACAGCATCTTCCTAGAGAAGCTGGCAGATCATGGCTTGGATGGGTATACTCTTTGTGGGGTAAAACCTGGCTGGAAGGCTGAGCCCAGAGAGCTGTGGTGAATGGAGCTAAATCCAGCTGGCAGCCAGTCATGAGTGGGGCTCCCCAGGGCTCAGTTTCGGGGCCAGACTTGTTTACTATCTTTATCAATGATCTGGATGAGGGGATTGAGTGCACCCTCAGCAAGCCTGCAGATGACACCAAGTTGGGTGGAAGTGTTGACCTGCTAGATGGTTGGAAGGCTTTGCAGAAGAGGGACCTGGACAGGCTGGATTGATGGGCCGAGGCCAATTTTATGAGGTTTAATAAGGCCAAGTGCTGGGTCCTCCACTTTGGCCACAAAACCCTCATGCAATGCTACAGGCTTGGGAAAGAATGGCTGGAGAGCTGCCTGGCAGAGAAGGACCTGGGGGTGCTGGTTGACAGCCAGTTGAACATGATCCAGCAGTGTGCCCAAGTGGCCAAGAAGGTCAACAGCATCGTGGCTTTTATCAGGAATAGTGTGGCCAGCAGGAGGAGGGCAGTGATGGTGCCCCTGTACTTGGCACTGGTGAGGCCACACCTCGAGTGCTGTGTTCAGTTTTGGGCTCCTCACTACAAGAGGGACATTGAGTTGTTGGACTGTGTCCAGAGAAGGGCAATGAAGCTGGTGAAGGGTCTGGAGAGCAGGTCTTATGAGGAGAGGTTGAGGGAACTGAGGGTGTTTAGCCTGGAGAAGAGGAAGCTGAGGGGAGACCCTATCGCTCTCTACAACTAGCAGGCAAGAGGTTGTAGCAAGGTGGGTGTTGGTCTCTTCTCCCAAATTACTAGCAATAGAATGAGAGGAAATGGCTTCAAGTTGTGTCAGGGGAGGTTTCAACTGGATATTAGAAAAAATTCTTTACTGCAAGAGTGGTCAGGCATTGGAGCAGGCTGCCTAGAGAGGTGGTGGAGACACCATCGCTGGAGGTATTTAAAAGTGTAGACGTGGCATTTCAGGGCATGGTTTAGGAGACATGGTGGTGGTGGGTTGATGGTTCAACTTGGTGATCCTAGAGGTCTTTTCCAACCTTAATGATTCTATAATTTTCATTTAAAAAAGTGAATATAAGGAGACAGGTCTTTCCAGAGGATGATATATATCTCTGCTTATTGAAGACACCTATTTCTCCTCATGAACAACAGAAATTCCTAGGTTGACAATGCTCAGGATTAAAAGGGTAAGGTTACGTATCTAAATTACCTAAAAGGAATCTGCACCTCTGGAAGCAATCTGTTTTAAATATATATATATATATATGTAATCTGGCTTTTCTACTGTTGGGTTACTAATTTGTAAACTAACCTCCTTGTCTTTTTTTTTTTAATAAAAATACAAATACCTCTAAATACTTTAGAAAGATATTTTTAAGTCTATCTCTATTTTGTATGCTTCTTTCATGTACCACTTGATATTTTGTATCTTTCACCTTTAAACTATGTGATAAAATATTCAGAGTTGTCCTAAAGTAGATTCAATATCAGTTGCACTGCTTAAAAATTAGATGTGTAACAAGAAGTAATACAGAACTGTGGCTTTTTTTTGTTGTTTTGATTGGAGTTTTCTGGCATTAAGCTCTCTAAATATATTTGATGTTGGCCTTACCGAATTGCTGGCTGGTTTTCAGATGCTTTATTTTAATGGAAGGTTAACTCAGTGAAAAATAAAGGGCTCAACTCAGCAGAAAATTCTACTTGAATGAACAAATTCATTTTCCATGCATATCATATTGGCTTATTATAGACTTTATAAACTAAATTCTTTCAAAAATATAAATTAACTAGTGGTTATGCAATTCAAATTGAGGCAAGGATTTAAAACTTTGCAACAACTGTAGATTTAAAACATGCATCTAAATAAGAGTATAATTATATTCTGATACACAAAAATAATAACAATAATAGTAGAAGTATAAAAATAGGAGAGTTATAAACATTTGTATGATATACTTGCACAGTAAATGAAATTAATTTCAGAGTCATGTTGCTAAGAAAGAGTTATGAGAATCTTTTTATATAATGCATCAATGTGCAATATATTTTGTTTTTAAACAGGGAGACAAGCACAACGCTAAAATGTGAGGCTTTAAATGGAACCTTAAGACTCATACCATAATAATTATATTTCTTAGTAGTATGTTTTGGTTCTATTGCATGATTATGACACAGTTACTCCTCAAGCAAAGAAATATATTTTCCTAGTAAGTTGAATTCAATTTACCTTTATATTTTTATACTAAAGACATAATATGATATTACAAGGCTGTGTTAAACTCCGTATAGTGCCTGGTTCACTTGGCATGAAATCCCATTATATCTGTACAGAACCAAATATGTTCCTAAAAAGGAAAGATCTCTGGATTGGAAGGTCCTCCACAAGTGTCCACAGGTCAGGCCAAGCCAACAGGACCCAGCCACATGGGCTGCTATCAGTCATTTCTCTCAGCTGTAAGAAGTCTTTAGTCTTTGCTTTTATCTTTGGTGTATTAAAGAGGGACATAAATATAATAATTTCAGTTTAGTATCTCTAATTGTTTCTTTTTTACACTCAGACTTAACTCCATGTTCGCTCACAAAAAAACTTTTCTTTCCTCATTTCAATTTCCAGAAAGCGATATACCTGAATGCATAAGAAGGCATGTGTTAGGACTGAAAGAGTTACAGCACTGGAAAACACATCCATTACTGGTTTCCCTAGACAGAAGTGAAATTGCTTTTTCTCCAGAACCCGGTAGCCCAACAACGCATGTACTCTTATTTCCCCCGCCCCCCCCCCCCCATAAATAGTTGAATATAATACTTTTAGGCTTGAGAGAAAGAGAAGCTTTATTTAAGATACACAGTATTAGATATCACAAATCCAAAGGGATATCTTTTTTTTTTCAAGAGTGCATTGTATAATAAACTTGCTTGAATTCTCTTCAAATGGATTGAACTAATGCTTTAGAGAGTCTGCCTGCAGAACTATATTACTGCGTAATAAAAAGGTACAATTACATGAATAATAAAGAATTACAAAAGTAAAAGTCTTTTTGCACTGTGTATGAATTTATTTGCATACCTTCATTTGGCGTTATTTTTCAATGAATGGGATTTAACTTCAACAAAACCCAGAATGTTAATTTTGTAAAGAAAATCTGTACTTTAGCTCTACTTAAACATAACTTTAAAAAAGCCTAAATGAATAAACCTATCCTGAATCCTAGGGTAGAACTCTCTGTGCACCATGCTTTGCAGAAGTGCCCTTCCCCCACAGAGTTTCTTCTGAGTCTATTGTGCTTGTATTTGTACGTGCACATTGTATTTGGACACGGTGCTTGGACTGTAGTGTCTGGCTGTTGTGTGACAAAGTACTGGTTGTACTGTTTTCCTTTTGTGTTGTTGTTGCAGTGATTTAAGTTTAGATTTACCTCAATGGAAGTGAAATTAGGAAACACATAAAGGTAATCTGACTTTAAATCCTGTAATACTACATTTATTCTGATAATCCTTAGGCAGCAGGTAGTTGCCAACCTACCCACTCTATCATAAATAAAATCCTTGAAATAAATTTCTTTCAGTAGTATTTCAAATGTCTTTCCTGTGCTCAAACAATAACTCAGTTGTTTGTTTTACTGTTAGTTCCCTCTAGATTTACTTGGTTTAGCTTTATAGTAGTTAGAATTCTCCCATTTGGCTTTTGTGCTTGAAGAAAACATGTATCAGAAATGTTTACAGTAGTAAATTCAAATTTAGCACAAAGGTATGTTATCCAGACCAGAACTAACTTTTTACTCTGGCTTTTCCATGTCTTCTCCCTTCCTTTCCCTTCTAATCCTTCCTTCCACCAGCAAACTCCCCAGATACAAGGTATCAGATTATTTTGTAGATAATGAGACTGAGTATTTAATAATTTTTTCTAAAGCAATTGGACAGAAAGTTAAAGAAATGCAAGTGATGATAATCAAAGATTTTGGTACTATTTTTTAGGGAATATTCAAGTTCACAGAAATTGTCAGAGTTACAGACAATACGCTCAGACTGACAGCTTAAAAGTAGAAGCTCCTCCATTATTTCATCAACTTTCATTTGAAATATTATTCAGTTATACATACACAGCAGGAAATAAAGAAAGGAAAACAGGCTTTCAAAAACAAATATTAAAACTAAATGTCTGTAGACTTACAGCACATAACAAACAAGCAAAAAATATTAATGACCTTTGGTATAATTTACTAAACTATGACACAGCTGGAAACACTGAAGAAAAAACTCATAAGTAAACCTTTCAGTAAATACAAATTCTGGTTAGCAGGGAAAGAAAAAGGAATGCTCTTAAAACCCATTAAAATGCACAGTATGAATTAAAACAAAAAATTAAAATATGCAACAACATACAGTAGCCTAAAAGCAGCAGGTTATATGGGAAATTAATAGATATTGCATCAGCTGAATTCTTTTCTGTTGGGAAACTATGTTCCATAAATACTATCTAAAATATTTAGTGTACATAAACATATTGGTCTTAAGGTGAAATCTTCCAAAAATATATATCTAAGAACATCAGATTTTTTTTTTTTCTGAAACTGCAGGTTTGGTCAGGGGATTTTTTGAGACCCCATATCAATCTCACGAATTTCATCAGACATTTGGTATAACTGGACAAGTTATTGGACAGTATATTCCAATTATGAAAATTCCTTAATAAAAATATAGTTCATTCTGGAAAATATTTTCAGGAAGGGATGAAAAGATAGGGAATCGAATCCAAAGTTGGTTTTGAAATACGGAAGCTTGTGACACCTACTTTTATTTCTAATAATTCTAACCTTAATTTTGGACTTCTGTCCTTAAATACTTTCCTATGTAATTCTAAATCTTACAACGTGTGTACTCATATACGTCTAGACAGAACTTCAGGGGAAAAGAATACAAGTACAACAGTAATCTGGTTCTGCATTTTCTGTCTCTCAGTGGATTCATAATGTAACAGAAGTCTTTAAACTTAAATTGCGTTTCTGCAGCTCACCATATGCAAGATACATCTGTGTGTCACCACAGAGACTAGTACAGAGCTAGTCAAGTTAGTTTAGATATCAGACAGAGTGTAGCAATATTAATTCTGGGATTAATGTGTTGCACTTAATTGTGAAGCAGGGTATCTCTGCAATGCTATCCATTGTGTCCTATAGCCTTCAGCTATTGCTTGCAGGACCCAGTATTCAGGTCAGACCTGGGGTTCAGCCTAGAGAAGGAAAAAAATGCAGCCTGAGAAATACTTTCCAACATTTGAAATGAAAGTGGTTGTTCCAGATTTATTCCCAAGATTTCCTGAGCAGAGTTGTGTTTCCATGCAATGTGAGCACAGTATATTCAGTGCCAGAATACACCAGACTAGCTGCTCAGCGTATGTTGTAGTCAGCATGTGTATTCAGAGTAGCTATTAGTCCAGGATAGTTGGACATTCAGCAACTGAACCTGAAAACACATCCAGAAATCCTGCAGAAATGCCTGAAAGTATTGGTTGTCTATTGGGTGTTAGACAGCATGTACACTAGTCAGTTGAGCTAGTGATAAGTAACACCTTATACATGAAAAAAACTGAAATTACAAGATTAAAGTCATGAAAGCTGCAAAAGAATTGGTATAAAGTAGGCAGGGATTTTTCTTTTTTCTCCCATTGATTTTTATACTGAGCAGACAGAGAAAGAAGATCTTTTTTAAAATTCTTCCTAAAGCAAGAAAGGGTAAATGGATAAATGAAATGAAATTTCCCCTTATGTACCCAGTAACCCTGAAAGAGCTGTGGTGCTAAAAAAATGATTACTTACAAAAAAAAAAGAGTCCCCTTACAAGCCAGAGTCTTTTCTTGTCAAACGGGAAGTTGTTTCAAAGGCACAACTGGGAGAGGCAGAGGAGGACTGTAAATGCTAGATTAAATAAAGGGTTTAGACACTGAAAGATTACACAGTGCAATGTCTAACTTTTAGGGACTCTCATAGGAGTACAAAAGCATGAGTTACAAGCTTCCTACTCAGGACATAGGAAAACTCAGAATGCCAAACCTTCAAGAACAAGCCTGAATACAATAGTCCCAGCTGGTCACAGGTTTCTGTCAGGACATAAATCCCAATGCACTGCTATTTATTCCAGGCTGGTGACTACTTGTGAGTAACCTTCTTCTACATAGTAGCTATACTTATACAAAAATTGGGACTAAAGTTCATTCTTCAAAAACATATTTGCAGGCCAATGAATGTTTAAAATCAGAAGTAAAAGCAATCGTAGATGTAGGCTGAAAACAATAACACATACATATGTATACAGACAAAATGCATTCTGAAGCAGAAAAATAAAATGTATTTAGGGAAAAATGATGTTTTATGGGTAATTTAATATGTAACTTCAAATAAAACTTCAAAATAAAAAAAACCTCTAAAGTAAGTTATACACAGCAGAGGAACAGAAGACTTCATCGTATCCATGTGGACATTTGAGAGAAAAATTACGAAGATCTGAACACTTTCACTCCAGGGAAACACTGAAAACAGACATCTCTGCTTTCTAGAGGATATAGAATTTGGGCAATGGTCTCACCATCTCTCCTGCTTCAGCAATACAATAACATCAAAGTAAACAGCAAGCTCTCTTCAGTTCTTGCTGAAATAGCTGAAGGTACCAGCCCTCCACAGAAAATTCCAGGTACCTGATCATGGCCAGATGTACTCACCTACAAGCCTGGACTCTGGAAGAAATTTTTTTGCCAACAGCAGAGTTATACAAACTGCAGGCTACTTCTAAAATGCTCTAAGCCCACTTGTCTTATGTTTAGCCATTTGGTGCCTTTTGCTAGCAGAAGTATGGCTCAACACTGGCTGTTTAATTAATTTAGCTGTCACATAAAACCTTACCGTCAGGGTGGGGTTTTATCACTTCACTGTATTTTACATTTCCAATCAGATAGTCCATAGTATATTCCGTTTATACATTCTTCACATTGCCCTGTTGACCCATCTGTTAATTAGAGCTTTATGATACCTCACTCACTCTGAAGTCACAGCATCACAGCTGATCAATCTGCTGTACCTACCTTGCAGAGGGTTCCACAGCGTTACGTGCACTGGAGTTAAAATGTAATCTATAATGCAAAACCAGTGAAGTCGTCTGGAGCTTATTTTATTTTCTAATATTTATTAGGATTACCAAATAAATCTTTAAATGTTCCACCTGCTTTGAATGATGATTTCAAATGCATATACATTTATATATGTGTGTCTGTTGATCCAAGTATATTTGTATCTGTAAGTGTATATAAACATATCCATGTGAATGTGTGTGTATACACGTATACACTCATACATTCTTATTCATGGGGTGGATTTTTGCTTTCAACTTTGCCTCAGATAGGAACAGACCATTAGTATAAAGTGGCATAGTTGAGCCAAAATGAAAAGGAATGATGGACTTATGACAGCTAAAGAGCTGGTCTTACATTCAGATTTTGAAGAAGTCATATTATTCCTTTCAGTAAAAGGCAGAATCAACCACTGAAGAAATTTTTATGTTCACTTGGTATGATTAAAAGCTATGAGAGTAACTGCGTTTGCTCACCACTACCTGTGCCACTGCAATGGTGGTTAAGGAATATTAAGATCCCAGACGAGCCTTGGTCTCCCCTTTTCAGAGGGTCTCAGTGGAAACAGCTGGTCACTCACTGGAACTGTATTGGAATCATACAGCTCAAATCTTAGCAATATATTACTGAAAGCTTTCTCTCAAACTTATGTTTTGCAGTATATTCTGCTCCTGTTTACAATCTTTCAATCAATTTCTGTTCCAAGCAAGTTTGAATTACTGCTGGCTCAATTGTGAAAGATAAATTAAGAATACTTGATTCAAATCAGTGAATCATTCTACATGGACAAATTGTTTCCATATTCTGTGAAGAGTCTGGATAGAAAAAAATTAACTTAATTCATTTGAAAGACATCACGATTGAGAAACAATTTAGTGAATATTTGTCCAAAATACCTTTGTAAATATCCTATTATAAAATGTATCTAATTCTGTAATAGAATCCAAATACATTTCATTCTGTGAGGCTCATCTGCTTCTTCTCCTATCAATATGTCAAACAATTTCCATTAGTTTTGCAAAAGACTTCATTGCTTATTTCAATTTGCAATTTATTATTTTTTCATCATAATTGATTTTTCCTCTTAATATTAGTTCCATTGTTTTATTATAATAAATGCCCACTTCCTTCCTTTTCTCTGACCTTTAAAAAAATAAAAAAGGAAAAGCTTGCTCTTTAGAAAAGCTTTCAACCTTTTGCTGGCTATGTAAAAAGATAATTAGTGAAGAATATTTTTTTATCTTTAATAACCAATAGTATACTGTTTTAATTTTTCTGACAGGTATGTTTTGTAATGCCTTGTGTCATTTTTTATTATCAAATGTTATAGCTATAAGTTCTCAATAAGAAACAAAATGTGTTACATACTATATATATATTATATAGCAGTGCTAAGGGAGGAAGAAGGATAAGTACTACAAAATATTATCAATGGGATAGGGAAGCTCATTTGAATTCTGAATCTTTCTCAATTTCATTTAGATATAACAGCAAACTGCTATTTAGAGAGCTTTTAGTCTCTTTGTTGCATTTTCAGTACCCTCAGGGATTTTCAGACCTCTGGGGGTCTGGTGAGAGGAAAGGAGGGGCTGTGATTGTTCTAATTTTCTGTCATCTTGTAGTTTTTACATTCCTAGCATTTATTTCACTATTTTTTTCCCCTCTAGAGAAATTGTACGCTGAAAAGTTATCTCACTGTTAAGGTGAAAATAAATAACTGAAAAATCTTGTACTCAACTTTTCCTCTTGTTTCACTTTAGTTCATTACATGTTTTAATACCGTTGAAATTGCTGTCCTGAAATATAGTCCTTCTACAGCAGTTCTTGAAGCCATTTCTCCCTAGGCCATTTTGCAATAGCTGAAGATCCCTTACTTTCTACTTTTTATGATCACTCAGTTCTTTACATACTTAGATAAGTGAAAATGTGTAGACATATGCTCATGTGTCTGTTGTTTTTATTTTTTTAGGTAAAAGAAGAAAGATAGTTTTCTTTATATCTTATTTTAAAAACTTTTTTTTGCAGTAAAGTGAATATTTATGCTGTCCTCTACATGTATCTAACGTATCTAATCATTAAAGCTTAATCTATAGAATTTCCACTATCATACATATAATTTTTTATTATAATTGGCTACTGTTATAAATATTTGTGATAACTTCTCCTCTTTTCCATCCTTCTCCATGGAGTTTTAAAATCTATATCAGTTATTCAGCTTAGTTTGTCATATTATCAGAGTTTTCCTAAATTTCCTATTGCACAATCACTTCTCATTGCAGCAGTCTTAAAGGCAATCAGAATTTAAGTGAATTTATTTAACTTGAAATCAGATGAGATACTACACAGAGGTCTTGCTATTTGTTTGGTTTTACAGTTAAGAAAGGTAAGGGGAAAATGTGTTATAAATTGGTATGTTATTTAATAAGAAAATGAAGGAAAAACAAGTTTAAAAAATGATTCAAGCCAAATAATGATTCAAGTTATGTAAAAAAAGATAAAGATGCTTTCTTAGTAAAATTCTACAAATGTATCTTGTTTATAAGTCCTCCTGACATGAAAATATAAGTGGAAGAGTAGGTAACTGGTGACTGTTATAAAGAAGCAATAAAAAAAATCACCACAATATTCAGTGTAACCTACTAAATCATTATTGACCCAAAGGACAGATCATATTGATGGCAAAGGAGATGAAACAGCACTTGGCTATATCTCCTAATGATAATTCCTAACAGCAATATAACCACTCAGCTATATTTCTGGGGAGAGTTAGTTTTATCGGTCTATTTTTTAATGTTTTGAACTGATGCATCTGAAATAGTATTATTTCCTAGGCGTGTGTTTAAGCATAGTTTGAATGATTGGTCAAGAGAGGGGAAAGCCAGGATATTACTTTCTGTATATTGTGATATCCCAATTTCTTATACTACTCTAGAAAAGTTACAGAGATGGAGTCTAAGGTTTTTACAATCTAATAAGAATTAAGGAAAGGAGAAAAATTAAAAAGAGAGCATATGAAGAACCTTGACTCAAGTGGCAAGTATTTTACTTCTGTGGATAACAAAGAAAAAAGAAGTAGTTTTAGCAATATTACCAATACATCTCTGCTGAATTCAACAGAACTGTACTAACTTGCATCAGCTACTCAGTACATAATTTCTGCTTTTGATACACTTTATATGCTTTAAAGTAGACCTGTTTGATCTGTGAATTGCTTGTTCTGTAGCTAAAGCATTTAGCTTTGAAACTGAATTTATAGAGAGTGACTGGAGGCATTACTTGTTCCTTTCAGCTTGTCTATTTGCCACCAGGTGGATAAAGACTCTAGACCTAGAAAGAAATGAGCGGTCAGCAAAGGTTCTCAAAGAAAGAGTAACAAAGAGGACTGTGGGGGGGATTGGAGTTTGATTTTTGTTGTTGTTTTCTTTGTTAGTTTTGGTTTTGTGGGTTTTTTTTGTTTGGTTGGTTGTTTTTTTCCATAAGTGCATCCACTGTTTCTAGTCCTGACAGAAAACATTCTCAGTTCGATGGAGTTTATACAGACCACTGCAGGCTTTTTTATAATCCTCTCTTTTACAGGATGTAATTTGCAGTGCATACGTGATGTTTTGTTTTAAAGATACTTTTCAGTGTACCCCTTTGACTCTCTGTTGTCACAAGCCTTTTGAGAAACAAGGTGTAGAGGTTAAACCAAATGGGCCAACTGATTTAAATATACCTGTACAGGGAGTTGAAGATGAGTAACGGGTGTATGGGTGTGCGATATCTTTAGGGAGGAGTGGAGGTTTGTAAAGCAAACACATTAAAGGAAGATGAAAAAGGCATTAAAAATTAGGTTTTCACCTAGAACTGTGTCTTTAAAGGATGTTTTTGAAAGATACAGTTTCAGTGTTATGAAAAGCAGCAGCAGCAACAGCATTACATTTTTGCATGGGAACTGAGTCGCAAGTAAAGCTGTATTGGAGCAGGTGCACACAAATGACATTAACTGTGCATCCACAGGAAAAAGCAGTAACTGGTGCAGAAGTTCAGAGTACAATGCAAAACACTGAAGTTTTATTTCTTTGTCCGGGTGATAACCTGCTCCAGACGCCATGAAGCAAACATCCGGGAGTGGCCGTTGTTCACAAGAATTGCCATAGTTATTTGCCTCAACTCAGGAGATTAACATCTTCCTCTACTACAAGCTTCTTTTGGAAGTCTGGTAATGGAAATAAGGGTGGCAAAGGCTAATCAGAAAACTTGGTTTAATCTCAGTTGATTTTACCTGCCTGTGTTACGTCTTCATTCCATATGGAGGATATTATGGTTATCGAAACCTCTTTCCATGGAAAAAGAGAAATGTACCACTAAAATTGTCTTCTGGATACCCCTCCAAACTCCTGGCATAAATTATGCTGGAAATGGCAGAATAGAGAGTACCTGAAGCAATAGAAAAAGCAAAAGTTTATTAAAAACAAAACAAAAAAACCCAAACAAAACAAAACAAAGAGGTTTAAAAATATTAACTATACCACACTTTCAGTGGGATCTACCAGGAATCAGACAGTATTTGCACAAGTGCAAACACTTAGAGCTCTTTTGGGCAATATAGGGATAACAAATACACAGCGACAGAGGCCACTGAACAGTCATGATCTTTATTAAACAGAACAACTCCAGCTGGAGATTTTCAGCTGGAGTTCATCGTATGATCTTTTGAGCACAAACTCTCCTGTGCGAGTACGATTGCTGTTTTCCAAAGATTAAAATGTTCACTTAAGAGTTGTTTTCATTTTCGTGAAGAGCTGGGAGTTTTTGAAAGGGTATTTTTTTGCCTGAGCCTGCCTCCTGTGCCTGTCTCCTCAGAACCCTGCAGCTCACACTGATATTTCACCTTCCTTTGGAGGACAGAGAAAGGCATTTTTCTGGCAGATTTGCTTGCAAAGGTCTGGCAAAACACAGTTAATTTGTTTTAATTATTATTACTACAAACCAAGGAAAAAGAACTTGGTGAAAGTCGTTGCATCACCTTTTATTATCTCCTTGTTTGTTATAGCTGTGCTTTCCTTCAGACCTGTAAATTCTGAGTGACTAAAACAATTTTATATTTAAGATGTGATGGAGTTTGCATTAAAATGTGAAAGAGAAGGCTAAAAGGAGGTATCTAATCAAGGTCTTCAACTACCTAAACAGTGGTCATAAAGAAGTCAAGGCCAGACTCTTCTCAGAAATGCACACCAAAAGGATGAAAGGCAATGAATACAAGCTGCAACAAAAGAATTTCCTTTTAGATACTAGGAAAAAATTCCACAGTGACGATGGTCAAGAAGTGGAATAAGTTGCAAACTGCTTGCTCTTTGAAGAGATTAAATATTTGACTGGACAAGTCTCTGACTAACATGATTTAACTCTGAGGTATGCCTTCCTTTCAGTCAGCCCTACACCAGGAGATATCCAGAGGTCTCTACCAACCTAACTTATTCTCTAATTCTAAAACTAACAAACCACATCTATTGAGGGGAATTGTTGAACTTTTCAACAAGAATACCTGATACACAAACATGATACAATATTTCCTATTATAAAGTTGTAGAAGGAGATAAAAAGGTAATATTGGAGATGAGAACATGAAAAACCTAGGGTGATGTCTATTATACTAGAAACAAAAAATAAAAAACTATATTGTTTTAAATTGGAATTTCTTGTTTTATTTTCTTTTTACTTTCAGTCTCCTTGGACGTTAGTATTCTGTAAAGTAATTATCTTTGCTGGTTTATCTGTCCCAGCTGTTTTATTTCTGTTAGACTGTACCTTTTAAAACTTTATGAAAAACTTGATGGTAAAAAATCTTCCTTGGGAGACTAATTCTTGTAGTTTTCTGTACACATAAGCTGCATGCATTGTCAAATGAACTTCCTATGTCTTTATATACTTTCCAAAGTCAGCATCATGTTTAAGATTTAATATTTTACCCTCACTACCCAGAATGGTGTTGTTCTGGCAAATGGGGATTACAGTGCAGTAGTATCAGATGTTTTCTGCAGACTCCTGCCTCCATCAGACATGTGTTTTAAATAAAAGTTACCGTAGGTCCCACACTGTATCTATTTTCTTTTCCTTAATTCTGTTGTAATAGTTATTCTATCCAAATTTTATCTCTCAGCAATAAATGTAAAACTTAATTTAAGCTATATCAATTAGATCTGGGTTTGTGATTTTATCTCCTAGTCATACATTTAATAGTTGATTTAAACTACACAAATTGCTTTAGATCCTGGAGAAGGAGGGGGTGTGATCCTGATAAATCATACCGGGCTTCAGACGAAGTGCAAATGTGCTTGGTTAGGAGTTGCTGTTACTCAGGTTCCCTATGGTTTTCTTTACACTAGTAATTGAGCAAATTACAGGTCCAGTCCTATAAACCCTCAACACATGGAGCTTCTGTTTCCAATAGAAGCTCTGGTTGCTAGAGGCTTGCTCCTAGCCTTGGGGCCAGCCGAAACCGAGGGGTCAGGATGGGGGAGGAGAGGAAGCACACAGCAGCTCTGTCCCAGGAGCAGACTGAAGAGGGCCACTCTTTCCCAGCTTCTCTTTTGTCCTTTCTCCTTGCCTTGCAGGGGGAGCAGAAGGGACAGTAAATCACTTTACTCCTCCTTACTCTTCTCCTTGTGCTGCTTGTCTTGCTCCTTCAGCTAATATGTGGATGACCATGACTTGATCTTACCTCTGTTGGCTTCTGTGTCAGACGATTAGTGGCATCCCCACTCCTGATACTGCAATCGCAACATGACCAGGGAAGTCCCAGGGGTCTAAAGCAAAGTAGCCCTTAGCAGAACTGTGTGCCATGTTTCTGATACAGATTTGACAAAATCCAAGTTTAGGACTCAAGCAGGTAGGACAGTACCTCAGGTTGTCTGCAGGCTTCACTCTGTTCATACAACCTTACCATCCACTGACAGACCTGTTCCTCACACTGAGGGATCATTTCAGCTCAAGTCCATGGGATACCTTTCTACACTAGGCTATAGCTTATCCCTTCATTCACATACATTTTAGTAGAAATGTATCTTTCCACAAATGGGTTAACCTGAGCACAGATAGTACGGAGGATTGCAGCCATTCCCAGTTACCACAATTATCTAGTCTTGTATTCTTTTAAATACATAGAGGGAGTCCTAATAATGCAATTTTAACTGGGATGACAACAGTGCATGCCAAAAGTGATCTCAAGGCATGTGTATACTCTGATACCAAAACTGGAATAAACAGTTTTTAAGGCTCTGGTCATATTAGGTGGTCAACTCTTAGGTAGCTCCATTATTCAGAGCTAGACGAAGAGCTCATATTCTGAGGATGCATCAACTTGCAGATACCGGTCACCTACTAAAAGAGCTGGTGTAGAGAAAGTAAAAACTTTAAGCAGGAAGGATTCTTAGATGGAAGTCAACAAACTGCACCCCAAGGAAAACCCTCCTGAGAAAACTTTCCCAGAACTGGTTCTGAAAGGTCTGAGGATTTCAAGGAGCTAACTGGAAAAGACCCTGCAGAACTAGCTGACAAACACAGTTTCTATTTAAAATGAAATGCTTTTTGGAAAGTAAGTATCATAAAAAAACCAAGATACACATACTAAATTAATTCAGAAAAATAATTTATGAGTATAAAAAATACCAGACTTTGTGCTCAGTTTTTACCTCAAATGGAAAACCAAACAACTTTAAAAAACCCAAAACCAACCAACCAAAACAGTAAAACTAAACAAACTGAAAAAACAGGTCACACAGCCAAATACAATCAAGAAAACTGCAAGCTGCATTCTTTCTCATAAACTTTAACCTGCATGTTCGTTTGTGGGTACATATGGCATCCTTTATATTTTTATATTTCTCCCTTGAATTTATGTCAGTTAAGACAGGTTAACTTTATGTAAAACAGCTCATTGGGCCTAATCCTTCTGTATGCACGCATTGATCTTCAAGTTTAATGATACTGTGTAAGGTAGAGGTGGCTATTCTCCCAGGCAGTATGACACTGCAGAAATGACCCACCCTGTTGTTACTCAGAAACCTCTTGCAAGTTCAGGTGCCAAATATGGGAACAGAGATGCCAGTGTGAGCAAAGATCTGCAGAGCATGGTACACATTCATATCATGCATCTAATTTTGAGGCTATTTATCCTTTGTCTCTACAGTTTGCATATGGCTGCAGATGAATAGACCAGGATATGTAAGAATGGTGTGCTAATGTCCTTGTTTTGCTTTGAAAATGTATCCCCTCAACATTTCTGGTAAAGAGGTAGAAGAGAGTGGGAGAACAATCACTTTTGTCTATTTTGAGATGTAAAGTTTGGTCTCATGTCATAAATAAATACTAAAACAGATGGCTATTTTGTCACAGGACTATATATATTTTTGTGTAGACACACATACACACACATCAAGCACACAAGGTTACTAAACTATTTCTAAATTTAAATACTAAAACTGTGAATGCCAAGGAAACTTGGGCCTATTGCAGTAGCAGAAAGCCCTTATTTATCCCTCAGCCCCCTTTGATCTGGCAAAACCATGGGATGAGAACACAGGAGAGAGATATGTTGAACCAAAATGTACCAGGGGACATCAGTAGTGAGGAGTTACTTTTGTTTTGTAAGGAGCGTGCCCTATCATTTTTTAAACAAAGAAAATTTTCCTGTTTCGTTAATTTATATAAAAATGAAATTGGTAGAATTTTCTCATTGCTATTACCAAGAACAAAATCCAGCCTAAGTAAATATTCACCTGGATATTTACTGACCTAAACCTGGTAGAAAATTGTGATGTGCAAAATATCACCTTATCCTTTTTCTGGAACTATGCCTATATATGGTAATAGACTCACTGAAATAGGTGCACAGTGGGCAGAAAACATTACTTTGGAAAGATAATTTCCTGTATTCTGCCCAAACTATTAAAGGCTTGAGAACTCAGCACCAAGCAGACTCTTATTTTGAATGTTTTTCTATAAATAGAAACAGAAAATGAAAATTTAGTTCATTACTTAACTTGGGTATTTTTTTATGTATGAAGCTGAAGAGTCTGATGAATAGACAGACCCTGGAGGAGATTAGATACATGACCAACAAATCTTGAAGAAGCAGCCAAAGGAACTAAGCAAACAAGGAAGAGATGAGAAAGGCCAAGGAAGCTAAGAGATTATGTTGGGCTATCAGAACGACATAATGACAGCATCTCAGATAAAAGCAGAATAAATAACTGAAAGACATGAGAAAGTGAGAATGATCTTACATAGCTATTAAGTAAAAATAAACACATGATCGCTTTTGAATGCATTCAATTATTTCGCTTAAGCAACTATTTAAGAAGTTCAATTGCTTTACTTAAGAAAAAAAGTCCACAACAGCCTAAGCCAAAACATGAAATATAGCCTCACTTATCTTTGAATTACAGAAGTAGTTTACGTGTGGTGACTTATGATCTATGACAACTCACAATTCATGAAATAATTTATGAAATCCCATATTTCAGCACAACACAGCATCCTTTACTAGGTGGTAATGAACTAAATAAGGAAATAAATACCGTGTATTTAAGCACATGCAAATTATCAGGGGAGAGGCAAAGGGAGAGGACAAGAAGGTGGTACTCATAAGATTCTATTAAATAGAATTTTTTTCACATATTCTTGCAACTTTATATTGAGCAGAATTGAAGAACCCCAATGTTTTTGTGTAAATCAATGATGCAATATGACACTCTGTTCACATTCTGTCATATTTTATTGAGCTTCCTCTCAAAATTTCTTGCAAAGAAGTAAAAGCTTGGTAACATGAGCTATATCCTTGTAAGGGGGTGTAGGTAAGAGTTAATATCTTGCATTGGTTCCAAGGCTGAAGAAGCTAGTCATTTAAAATAAATATAGGGGTTACTGATGTGATACCTAGCTTTATCGTCATATTTACTTTCTTTCTGTTAATTAATTTCCATTAACTGACTCTACTCAATGAATTTTTGGAAGTGCCTTTCGGCAGCAGATTATTTCAGATAGTTGGCACCCCGACAGGCTGCTAACAGTTTCTCTAATAAACTCTATATAGGCAAATAAGCTGCAAGATTTTATAGCTGCCAGCAGACAGTAGTTTAACAAATACTCACATGCATGATTAGAAGAAAATTATTACTTACTGAGCTGACCATTTTATAAATCTATCCAGCTGATGACAATTCAATTTTGGATCCATTAATGTTATTTTAAAAATAATATTAAATTCCAGAGCAGAAGAAACCAAAAAGATATTTTAACAAATTAGGGAGTGCAGATATTTGCCGTACAGTACCTTTTCATGACAAAAATCAACTTTTTTCATGTAAGAATATTTTGTACCTTCATAGTGGCACTTGATATGAATAATCTAAACATCTCATCTTTAGCTGATGTTATTTCACTTTGAATGAGGCAGAACAAAGTCTTGAACAAAGTACCTCCTGAGCTAACTTGTATCTCAGTCTTGGCACTCTATGACTAAGAAGGGATGAAGAGTCCAGATTTAGATGTCTAACTTTCAGTGGGTGGATCCCTGAATTTTCTCTTTTTTCCTCTTCTTCTGAATGTAGATGTGTGAGAGTTTGTATTTTTGTATATATACATTCTTAACGACAGTTTTTATACAGTCAGCTTCAGACCTTGGGAAATAAGCAGAGAATCGTGGAACAGCCAGTCCTCTGGTTTATTATGCATTCAGGGACGTGAAAGACAAAATTTATGCCTAAAAATATTCTCATAAGGCAGCCATATTCTACATTAGCCCCATGTTTATTTGTGCACAAGCTAAAAGAAAATGTATATAAAGCCATACTACTTTATTAAACGAAGTGAATCAAGGTAGAGCTCAGACCACCTCTGTGGGCAATGACCATTACTGAATATCTTAGAAACTGAGAGAAATGCATATGTTTGTCAACCATGGGAGATGAGTAGGAAGAAAGTATGAATATATTCCAAGTTTATAAATTAGTGTGAGGTTCTTCTCCTGTTATATTTTTAAAGGCTTCAGTTTGTAAAGAAAACATCTATAACACCCTTTAGCACCTCTCACTTGGTGATCCATGGTCAAAATTAGAAATAACTTTTCAAAGTACAAATCATTCCAGACAAACACGAATACTTTGTTTTGATAAAGTGACAAAACCAGTTGATGAGGGGAATGAAGTAGATGTGGTATATCTAGTTTTTATTAAAACATTTGATATAGTGTCAAATGAAATTCTACTCACAAAATTAATTCAAATTGGCATTGATATGAACACTGTCACACAGAATGAAAACTTGCTGAAGAACTGCAAATAGTGCACTGATAAATGGCAGTATATTCAGTTGAATTTACAGCATGTAAATGAAATTCGGAGATAATACTAAATTTATTTGAGAGGTGTTATGAAAACCTCCAAGGAAAGAGAAATTGTACAGAAAGAGACGGAGAATTAGTAATACGCACATAAAATATAAAAATGTTTTGCAGTTCCATAAATTTTAAGACCAGCAGGAACTATAATGATCACCTAGTCTGACCTTCTGCATAACACAGACCATAGAATTTTAACAGGTGATCTCTATATAACTTTAAGATGAGCAAGGCCCTCTATTTAAGAAATAAATCTATTCTCAATTTTAAAGCTTCACATTTTAGAGAATTTTTCATGACCCTAGGTACATTGTTTCAATGGCTAATTATCTTTACCATTACTAAAAATTTGCGCCTTATATGAGATTCGGAACAGAGAAGTTGCAACTGAATACATTTGAGAATACATAACCTATAGCAAGGGTATTAAATAAAAGGAAATTTTGCAAACACTGAAATGAAAAAACCCTTGGGATACTGAATAACAACTTCAATTGGAATTTGGCCTTTCCAGTGGCCACAATGAATCGTGACAAGGACACTTTGAGCTGCAGAGATAGTAAGTCATAGCGCAAATGTACGATCTCATTTGTTATGTATAGTTCTGTTGCAGTTGCTGTTTGAATTCAAATTTGGGTACTTTGGAACCAGCTGCCTCCACATTGCTGTTTTAGATTGGACAAGATTGTGCTTTCATCCCCACTTAATTCTCTTTGGTTTGCATAGGGAAGCAATATCAGAACCCACAAATGGGTTCCTTTCACATAACTCTGAAAGGAAGATGGATTCAAACTCGACGGTTTTGCATCTGCATAACTAGGGTCATTCTGAATTTACGCTTTAAAACAAATCCAGTGTGAACATCAGGCCCTCAGCATCAATGGTTTTGCTGTACAGGTTAATTCTTGTTGTGCCGCTCCACCAGCTAATGCAGACATCGCTGCAGAAACACTGTCTCTTGGCCAGAGTTCCGAGAAAAAATAAATTTAGGGATTAAGCAGTGATTCACTCACTTGAGTATTATACACATAATTAGCTTTTCAGCTTGTGAAAGAGGGGATATTGCATGTGAAGCCTTTGGAGGCTACAAAAATTACTTTGAGTGGTATCAGTGGTATAGATGGTAAGAATGAAAGTTCAGGAGGGATATTTTGTTTGAATGCCTGTATAAACTTTTTGACAATGAGGTGTGATTACATTGTCAAAATGACCCCGAATAAAAGTGTGGAGGCCAAAGCGTGTAGGGCACTTAAAACTCATCTGGACAAAGACAAGGTAGGAAGCAGTATTTCAGTGTCATGGAAACAAAGTGAATTACTAATTAGAAGGGTTCTTTCTGTGTCTATGGTTCCTCTGAGTACACAGGTTCATAACTAAATGTTCATCTATTTCAACAGTGGGTGACAGAAAACTGATAAAGGAAAAAAGGAATAAAGAAATTTAAGTTATAGTAAAGTCTAAAGCATCCATTATCGCCTTTTAGCTTTGAATATTCCTAACCTCCTTCACTCTATACCTTCACCCTGCTCCTCTCCAAAAAGTTTCTCGGCCAGAATTCAGACCAGCTGTATGAAGTACATCAGCTCAAACCCCACTGCTGCATTATGGCACTATCCTGTGTACTACTGTCACTATTATGCAGGAAATCAGAAGATTTTTTCAGAACAGCAAACAAATCCATCTGAAAATGTGTACTAGTCAGCTAGGCTGGCTGATCAGCAGTAGGAGCCTGATGCATATATTAGATCAGTTGTGGACTACCTTCTGGCATCACATAAACTACTACCTTACTTAACATCATTAGCTATTCAATCCCTAGGGCCTGGAAACATGAACTACTTGTTTGGTTGGTTATTTCCATGCCAAATCATGTCATACGAGAATGAAGGTGCTGGTAGTATGAGCAATCAGCTAATAGCATTGCCCAGGTACTCCACAGACATCTGGAGACTTATAACAATAAACTCCATCTCTTTTTCTCAGATATTACCTCACACAGTGATCAAGGACACTAATTGCAGCTAATAGCTAAACAGTCAGTATGGACACTAAATCTTGGCACAGACTCCAGATACACTGATTATATCTTATTTAGAATCGTATTTTAAAACTAAGTGAAGATCATGGAAACATGAAGAACTAATGTATTGCTGGAGTTGCCATATCTAAGAGGAGACAATATTTGCCAGAACTATCACAAAGATAAAAAATATCTTTATTGATTGTTAAGTAGCATGAAAGAATAAAATAATTTGTTCAAAAAAGTGAAACAGTATATTGTGTCAGAAAAAAAGACTGTTGTGTTGCTCGCATTTTAATATATAATTGTTGCCACAAAGAAATCCATTCTTACTGAATTAAATGCTTATTTGTTGTTTGCAAGGTGTAAAAAGAATACCCAACTTCAGCACTTCTCACATTAAATTGAGTTATATTTGATTTACTTATTGAGATTTATTTTGACAGTATGAAGTATTAATTTCTACTTAAAAAAAAAAAACAAACAAAAACAAAAAAAACCACCAACCAAACACAAAACAACTAAAAACCAAAACTCAAGGCCAAAACAAAAAACCTAAAGCAATTTAGTGAAATGGTACATTCATCAAGTAACTGAAATTTCCTAACTTTGTTATAGCTTTCCTGAAGACATCTTTTCAACAACTTTCTTTTACTCAGGTTGTTGCTTTTACAGACCAACAAGGTTTCTTCAGCTCTTAAAGAATGTTGGTTCTTAAGAGTAGAAGTAACGATGAATAAGTCCTGTTCCCTAATGAACATTGTGGTGTACCTTGGAAAAAATAAATACTTCCACCACTTCAGAGACTTCTGGGGCATCAGGGGGAAGGAAACAGGCAGCAAAACTTGTTTTGGTGGATGAGCAAAAGATGTACCTCCATAAAATGCAAAACTGAAGTATAAGCAAAAGGGTACTTTTCACAGAATTCTGCTTACAAACTGAAAAAAGAAAAAAAAAGGGCAAATATGGAATTCAGACTCTCTTCTGTTTCTAAAAATTACCATCAACGAAGATTCTTATTCTACAGGAAAGGTGTTTGAAAGAGAAAAAATAGAAACAGTAAGAAGCATTTAGAAGAGCAGTACCATCAATGAGCAAAAGCATGGTTATACAGTAGAAAAAGAGATCAACACTTCCTGACACTTAAATGTACAAACAGAATAAAAAAATTAAGCCTGCAAGTGGAGCAGGAAGTTAGAAGCAAATTTCATGCAAAATGGGCTGTACTCGAAAGAAAAGGAGTGCTCTAAAATACAATAGTTTTTCTTGGAACTCTGAACTTTTACCTACCAAATTCCTGGCACCAGAAGAGCTTGAGAGGGATTCCTCTAAAAAGCTTGAATCAAAGCAAAAATGCTAAGCAGAAATATAGAGGAAAAATCAGAGACAACTCAAAATTTGCTACAAAGTCATACCTGTGATAGTTAATCCTGTCAAGAAAATTTTGCCTCATCCTTACAGTTTAGGTCAACCATTGCAAAGAAAATGCATGAGACATAACTTGCTTCCTGATGGTATTACCATGTATATTAACAGGACAATATAACATAAAACATGCATAAAAGAGGTTGCTATCCATTGAGTTCCAAGGGTTTATGTTTAGAAAAACACAGGAAAAAAGTAAGAAAAAGACCTGAACTCCAGGAAAAGACCATGTGAGCTCAGGCACTAGTGTTTTTATAACATGCTACTGAGGATCCTAAATCAATTTCTGTCTGAGTTACAGAGCACAACAATAGGTGCAGACCTCACTGCAGTTTGTGGTTGTTGTGGATTAACCCTGGTGGGCAGCTAAGCAGCGCACAGCCCCTCTGGCACTCCCTATCAGTGGGATGGGTGAGAAAATCGGGACGGTAGAAGTCAGAAAACTCATGGGTTGACATAAAGACAGTTTAACAGGTAAAGCAAAAGCCATGCACATAAGCAAAGCAAAAGAATTAATTCATTCACTACTTCCCATGGGCAGGCAGGTGTTCAGCCATCTTGAGGAAAGCAGGGCTCCATCACACCTAATGGTTACTTGGGAAGACAAAATGCCATTGCTCCGAACGTCTGCCCCCTTTCTTCTTTCCCCCAGCTCTATATGCTGAGCATGACATCATCTGGTATGGGATATCCCTTTGGTCAGTTGGGGTCAGCTGTCCTGGCTGTGCTCCCTCCCAGCTTCTTGTGCACCCCCAGCCTGCTCGCTGGTGGGGTGGGGTGAGAAGCAGAAAAGGCCTTGACTGTGTGTAAGCCCTGCTCAGCAATAACTAAAATGTCAGCATGTTATCAACAGTGTTTTCATCACAAATCCATAGCGTATCCCCATACCAGCTACTACGAATAAATTTAACTTTACCTCAGTCAAAACCAATACGGTGGTTCAATTTTTTTTTAGACTATATTCAATAAAGGAAGTAGGTGCTTAAACTCTGGAAGAACTAAACATACTTGAATCCATTTTTTACTTCAAGATTTTTGCTGCTGTTACTTTAGCTCAAGAAATACCTGGATATGTGCTAAACTAGTCATCTGCTAGACTAATTTTTGTAGGATCAGCTAGAAGTTTTCTAGTGCATGTCTACAACTGTCCGTTATAGGTTCACTACAAGATAATAGAATATTGAACGCAGCAATTAAATGCAAGCATTTTGAGTCTTCATAGGAATAAATGATTTTCTGCTCAGTTCTTCCCCTTACCTCCTTGGGCTGACTGAAAGTAGCCTATCAAATATCAGTAACAAGAATAAAATGAAGTAAAATACTAAGGAGTTGCTGGTATAAAATAATACATGCAGTAGTGAGAGTATAAGCAAAGAAGCCAGAATTGAATCAAGTGTTAAAAAAATACCATTCTTTCTAAAGTGCTAAAAAAAAAAAATCTGCTATTTTTCACCAGCTGATAGAAAAATTTCAAACAATAGAAAGTCTGGGTGGGACTTCATTTTAGACATCTGGCCAATTTACGGTTCCTAGTCAGGGAGCTGAAAGAAATACTCATTTCCAAGGCACATTTCACCTAATGCTAAAGCAGAAGTCCAAAACCTGAAGTGAACCACTCCTTAAAAGTGCCTCTTTCCCAGACTGTAAAAGGAATCCAGCTTATTTAGAGACATTTGCGTTTTGCTGAATGAACTTACTCTTTCATAAAAGCTAGATCAATGCAAAAGTGTGACAAATCAGACACTCCCTTGTTTGTTTTTTTTTGTTGTTGTGGTGCTCAATAGGTGAATAACTGAAAAGTTGGGAGAATAAAATTTATATTTTATTATTGCTTCTTGGGCTCAAATTTTTCAACAGCTGTGGGAATTCCTACAGCTTTAAGCTAAGAAACCAAGATCAAAGAATAGGAACCCTGGTGATGCTTTCTTTGGATAATACTATTTATGTTTCTATTTGATCTAATAAGTATTTATATTCTTACTAAAACAAGCTATTACCCTTTAAAATGTTGATAAGACGTGGAAACAAACATGAGCAATTAAGGAAAAGCTACACAGAGTATATAATTTTATGTTGTAGCCTGTAATAGCTCTTTTCATTTTCTATCATAATCAGAGATGTTAGTGTTAATGTGAAAGCTTTGACTATACATATGTATTTTTGCGATATTTGAAGTAATAATAATTTCCAGGATTTTTCAATATCACTTGATAGAGTCTGTTACATGTTTGTCCTGCTCAAAAGGACAGAAAAATCTCATTACAGGAAAATGATATCTCAGAGAATCATTGTCTAAGGAATTTAATGAAAATAATTTTATGTTTTATACTGTGGGGTTTTTTTTTGTGTGTCTATTGTATTTCAGATGTGATATATTAAAGTTGGTGTTGTATGCATGAGGCATCTTTCAGGCTTGTAATATTTTTACTTCAATTATTTCTGAAACTCATAGTCAGAAGTTTTGCAAACTTCAAGGATTCATCTTAGTTGACATTAATATGAACTGCTACCACTCTCTTGGTAGAGTGTGCTGAAGGTTGTACACCACTTGTCAAAATAATAAGCAAAAGCAGTGGTAACCATCCATTCATTTGCGTTTAAGACAGTGTCTCAGTATGTTTTTCCTTCACACTTTTTAAGACAACTAAATGTGTCTTGGCAATACCATGTTAGCTTCCTCCACCTACGTGTCATGTTAAACATTTTTGCAAAATACAAATTACTGATATTTTGAATTCATTATTTATAGTCTCTACATTTATTCCATGCTTCAGATAGCAAGAGAAGGGATAATCTAATGCTCTAGGCTTTGATCTAAGTTATTTCTGTTCTGCCGAAGCCATCTTTTGACAATTTGGCTAATTCACTTAGGCCTAGGAAACAGACATTTTTGTGCTTAACTAGGAATTCAAAGTCCAAGTTCTGTATGCAATGTGCAAGGAGAGTTTGGCGAATACAAATATGGGTCAGAAAAGCAAGAGCAATGTGCTTGGGAGATGCATATGCCTAGCAAAAGCACAAAATATCAAATCAAAGTGATCAAAGAATCAAGCTGATGCTGTCACATAGATATCGGAGGGGGATAAAGTAAGTAAAGCTGCAGTGACCTACGAGAAGCACCAGTTGTATCAGTATGGAGAATGAAATGAGATTCATGGAATCAGTCAGGTATGTAATTCCATAACTGAGTGTCAGGGACTCACAGGCCACTAAACCCTGTGTCAGACTATCATGGAGAAAATCACAGAAACTTTCTCATGAGCAAGGATGAGAAAACAGAGCTTCCATCACTCACATGAGCTCCTTCATGACATGATATGGAGTCAGGCTCCTTTGTGCTCACTACTTTTTATAACCCCCATGAATCCTGGTTTCCTTCTGGTACAGTGTGACATGTCTCTAAAAGATGGGATGACAGATGTTGAACCATAATAGGATGTTGAACAACGATATCCACCTTCCATGTCTGTTGACCTCAGTGGGAGCTGAGAATGCTCTCTGTTGGGGTATTAAATAATTAGGTTGCAAAAAGACAGATTCTTCTTGCTCCTTTGCAAGGTCACTGTACACTGAAATTGTCTTACATCTCTTACGTGCTCTGCCAAAGGCATAAATGAATTTGTCACCTGCCTTCACAGACCTGAAAATAATTTTGAAAAACTGTTTGATCCACAAGTTTTGAGTGGCAGACCTTTACCAATAATACTACATTCTGAAAATGATGTAAGGGTGCTAGGTCAAACCAATTCAAAACAACTAAAATTAAACACATTGAAACTTATTTTTGTATAGTTTTCTTTAAATGCTATATCAAAGAACAGTTTATAAGAAGACACTAAATATAAGGGTTGCCATTCTTAGCAGCTTTAATTTTAGGATTTTTTAAATTCCAACTTTGTGATTAAATTAATTTCATGCTAATTAATTATTGTAATTAAAAAAAAGAAAAAATGTTCAATTAGTTTATTTTTTTGTGCATTCTGCAGCTCACATTAATAAAACAGTCCAAAGAGAATAATTCTAGCTAGTTTAATGAATAATCTGAAAGGGAATGATTTATCTACATGAACCACACACATAGTTAAAACTCCTCCTGTGCCAGACTTTAAACTTACATTGTCTTTGCTTTGTTCTTTAGGCACACACACACAAGATCAAATATTTTCACACTATAAAAAGAAAGTTATAATGGAAACAAGACAGCTCCTTGGAGAGCTGGCCATTGTATGCTCTAGTGGATTAAGAATACTCGATTCCCAGTTCTTTGGAGAAGTATTTCGCAACCTAGAAGTGTTGCCTCCTGGGGAGGAGAGCAAGCAAACCCCTTAAAAAAAAAAGATTTTTTTTTTTTTAAATTCTTTCCTCTTTGTTTTCAATTGAAACTCAGCAAAGTCTAAGTCATAAAGGCTCACCATGTGAAGAAAATGATGAAGAAAGCAAGGAAAAAAACACACCAAAGCAAAATGACAGACAGATCTGGCTACTTTATGCCTTGTAATCTGTAATATCAAACTCTGTTTTGAGCTTATTTTGCAATATCACCCTCTATTGAAACTCAGGGACTGATTGCTAATTTCCTTTACTTAGAGGTGGAGTTAACTAAATAAGTTTAAAATATCCTACCGTAAAATCAAGATGATGTGTATCCTTAGCATTATGTTATTTACCATACATCTAAACACAAAGGTGTATTTATTTTTTCTGAAATACATATAACAACAGACAAGCATAGAATTAGGCACTACTGATTTCTGTTTTTGTGGATAGTTCATGTTCACATTAAAAATTCCATTTAACAAGCTTCTTCCACTTTGTATAGTCTACCAGTAGGTTCATACCCAAAAGCTTACATGTGAACACAGCAAAAACTGGCACTATGGAGGTCTTCATGTGTATAGGTAAAAAATTTACAAAGTGATGCAAAGTCAAGATTTCAGAGCACTGTGTTGTAGAATTTCACTACATGATTGTATTATTATTATTTTCCCTCGTGGAGCATCACTGCTTTCCACATAAACCACACATTGTTTAATCTTGTTTGTGAAAACATGAATGCCACTAATCCTGTAAGGTACATTACAGAACAGGAAAATGTATATTACCTGCAGTAACAAATGCTGAATAAGTAGGCAATATCAAGAGAGCTTATAATTCATGAATATTTTCTACCCTCAATGGTACCCATGGTATGTCCAGGTAACCGTAACAAGACGCAACAAGAAACGTTTGGTGCTAAATGTATCGCCATTTAAATAAGAGGGTTTAAAGAAAGAAAAAAAATTCATATTCAGAGAGGCACCCAACATCCCATAAAAGTGCTATGACTTAACTCCCCTCTGCTTAACACTGCAGTCTGGCTTCTAGCTGAAAATCCTAAATTATGAGCCGCATAATCACCAATGGTCCCTCTCCCACTCTATCCACAGCTACATTGTCTGTAACAGACTTCTGTCGATCACAGTAGTTTTGGAAGGACTAGGTTTCAAATGGATTTTGCTAACAACTTCTAAGGTAATTTTTATGTGAACATCCGTTGTTTTCATTTTCACGTTTATCGCATTTCCATTAAAGTGGGTAAGAACAGCTACAAATGCAGCCCTCCCACAGTCCTCTGTGCAGCCTTCTGCAAACCTGTGTTGATGGAAATACATTCTAAAACCTGCAAATGTCAGTCAAATAAAAGATATAACTAGCCTTGATTACTGCTTGTGCTGAATCAATTTCTTTTCTTCCTGAATAGTCCCTGTATTTATATGTACTTATTCATAGTTTGTCTAGTGAGAAAGCATCTAAAAATAGTAAGCCCCCAAAAGTCTGATGGTTTCTGTGTCAGTTTGGAGCATTTATATTCATATACATGTTTGTTCTGAAGTTGTGATCTTGAAATAAAATTTTCATGACCTAAAGGAGACAGAAGTGTATTGAAACAGTTCCCCTGATTATATTTCAATAGGTGTAAACATTACTCTAAATTTTAATTTAATAAACATGGTTCCAGTCACATTTGTATTCAAACACTTAAACCAGGATATGTTGAACCTTTGATTCACCTCAGAGTTAGTACTGTAAAAATAACATTGAAAGATTTTTTGAAAACTAACTGTAATAATTTATTCCTGTCTCCTTTTCCTCTTTTTTTTAAAAAAAGGAAAAGTGTCCCAAGTGGGGGATATATTGTCAGAAACAGGAAATTGCTTTCTTGGTGACTGGCTATAGGAAGACATAATGCCTCACAGGTATCTTTAAAATTATACAATCTGGCAGATTAATAGGCAAGTTTTTAAGGAGGTAATAGGTGGATTTAGGCAGAGGCTAGTGAGTGAACCTAAAAGAAAGCTTGTTGCATTCAGGAAGGGAGAGGACAGAGAAGATTTTCTTAAAACTTGAGACTGGGAACATTTTTAACATAGAAAATGTCAGAAGAATATGATGGGCCTGGAAGAAATGCGAAGGAAATTAATTTTGCATAAAAAAACTACAAGACTCTCCAGCTGGTTACTGACAGAAATGTCACTGGTAAGCCACACGCCCTCCACTGGGAACTTTCCTTTGAGGAAAACAAAGACCTTAATGCATTTAATGCTATTAGGCTGTGATAGAGTGTAGCTAAGGAAAACAAATTGCATTCAAAACCGTATTTCCAATACAGCAGGAAAACACTGGTGGTGTTAGACAAGATACTCGTAATACCTCATCTGGAAGACTGTGCATAGCTGATCATGCATGTTAAGACAAGACTTACTCCAGCTTGGACAGAAGAACAGGTTCGGAGTGTGATCAGGAGTGTGGTCACAGCAACTGTAATGAAATACTGCCAAGTAATGTCCCTTTTAGGCAGAACTGTATAATGACAGGAAATCATTAGGGAATCATTTGCCTAACTGTTTGCTGGATCTTGGAGTATTAAGAAAAAACAACTACTGATTGTTTGGATCAGTAGTGCAGATCACAACAAAAATCTATGCTTCCACATGCGTAATCAAAAAATTATCAGAAAATATGGACTTCCATTAATAACTCCATGTACCCATTCCATATGTATGTTTCAAGGAGGATGAAATTAAGGTGCTGTGTAAGCTAAATGAAAAGTTGCCTAACAATTGTATTGTCAAGCTGCCATTCAGCTGAACCATTTTTCACCATTTATTTTAGGTATCTGTGTATAAAATATGTCTTGGCAGACAGGCATGATTTTTTCTATTCTTTTTACCTATTTTTTTTAAAATTATTTTTCTTTAGTTTCCAGCCTTATTGAGCTGTTCATATTTTTCTCTGGTCTGTGTAGTTTTATGATAAAAGCAATATATTGTCTTTTTTTTTCCATGTCACTGTCCTCTACTTTCAATTTGGACCTCTCTTTTCAGATCCTCTTTCTTTATTTTTTTCCATATTTTTGCTTGTACTTTATCTGTATTTTATCTGTGTTTTGTCTGTATTTCCTCACTCTGCACCTTTGTTATCTTCATTATATTTTTTGCCAGGTTAATAGCTGGTTCACTGTCTATGGTTGCCCTCCCTGTATTACAGTCATAGGAAGTGAACTGTATTTCAGTTCCAAGCATTCTTGTATTTTCCCATGGCTTCCACATCAAGCATGAGCCCAAATTTGTGCTTGCAGAGATACGTGCACTAAAAAATAATCAAACAAATGTCTTCCATTAGATATATGACAGCTCAATTAACAGGCAATTATTCAGATTGTACTTTATTTTCATTCTTAGAAGGTATCAGCGTCACAATGAAATTATATATCACCCTTCAAGTAAATATAGACTGTCTGCCAAATCTGCCTTGCATAAAGATAATGCCTAGAACTCCATCTATCATTTTTCAACTTTCAATGGTTTTAGTATTTGCATTAATAATAGCAGCTGCCTTTTGTGAGCACTCAGTTTGAATTTCAAGCTCTTTCCACTGAGTTCTTCAAGCCCTTAAAATGGTTGGACTCAAGATTTTCTCTGGAAAAACCAAGATACTTTCTGTGTCCAGGAACAATCTTCTGCCATAGGCAACCTATGAGTCCCAGTGTTTTTTGGTTTATTTTGCTGACTTTCTCTTTAAGGTTATTTTTTTTTTACACAGGAGTGAAAATCCTTCTTGACTGGGTGAGTTCTCAAGTGTTTCCATAGAATTCACCACGAAACAAACAAAATACACCAACAAACTTGAGAAATGCAGTTTCTTCCTGCAAGGAAATTAGGATGACTAACAGAAAGAGGGATCTTAAAGGTGATTACCCCTTTGGCCACAGATTCACAAATTGTAAGCATTCACCTCCTGCCATACAAAGGCCCCATAATTTAGCAAAACTGGGAAAATAATATTTAGAGGATGCTTATAAATGATAGTGCAAGTAGAGAGAATTTTTGTGCAAATCATGAAGAAAACAGCTGATGTTCCTGCACCTGCATGCTTTAAACCCATTCCTGGTTTGGAGGAGTCCGATGTTATTTCTTGTTTGTTGGCATAAATGGGATCTATTGTATTTCAGTCCAATCTTGAAATGTATTTAGTGGAAATATAATCTTTAAAGAAAATGCGGTCATAAATGCAAGCACTGACCTGCAGTAACGGGGCAAGAGAATTATTCAGCTACATACCTTCCTGCTTCTAATATTGTAATAGCTTTTGTAACTTCCCAACACAAAATGCATGTTTAAGTCCACAAATGAATGCATCCGGTCCTGCTCACAGACTTTAAATGATTGAGAGAATGGTTTATAACACTGTTACTAGCATTCTTCTATTTTATTAGTGGGCATTAAGATCCTTGTGACTTTCACCTCAGTTGACAGATTACAGGCGCTCTCGGAGAATTTTAATGCCGATTTATTTATTTAATTTATTTATATTGCTACCAGAAAGAAGACTTACTCCAGACAGTTACTTTATTTGGTCTTGCACTTTTCAGACTTGTGTCACTGGAATACTTCTATGTTGTGTGTCCCTAGGTACATGTCAAACTGAGCATGTGGAAAATTTGGCGTCTAAGGGCTGTAAGAGCATAGGACATAATTAATGATCATAGCATTGTGTCTTGAAAGACAAAGTTTTTTTTTGAAGCTGTCTGCAGTTTTGGGTGCAAATATGAGAAAATCAGAAAAGACTTGAGTCTTAGAAGCTGGATACTGAGCACGCTTGAGGGGAATCCCTGTAGAGTGTCAGGTCTCTCTCCTTGTTCTGTTAGGTTGAAAAAACTTATACTGAAGTTATTTATTACATTATTCTCCTGGAAAGGTATCAGAAAATCCCAAATAAAGCTTGGCAGATGGTTAGGAAATTATCTTCTGTTACTAACTTATCTACAGTTCAGAATTAAGAACTGTATTTTGACCCACCACTAATGCCAATAAAAGAAGAACAGTAGCCTTTGGCATTGAAATTTCTTAATTATCTCCAAGTCTCTGATTTACTCTGAAGAAAAGCACATCTTGTCCTAACACATTGAATTGCTTTCTAGTATCCAGCCTAGTTTTGCATTATGCCAGTTTATTGAGAGATAGCTCAGTGTCCTAATACAACGGACACAACAATATGATAGCGCACTCAGAAATTTCATCTCACAAATCTTTCTGCATATATTTAAAAATGAATTAAAAAATAACAGTAAAATCTTCTGAAAGGTTCATGAAAAAGACAGATCAGTAGCTCTTTCACACAGTGTTTTGTCACTGGAAGACGAGCTGTGGTGAAGGTTAATTTGCATAGAATTTTGATATATTTTGCTCTTGCTTTTCCCATGCTGTAAACATCAGTCTGATGCCAGTATGCTTCAAATTAGCTGATGTTGCAGATACGTGCTCAGAACTTAGCGATCTAAATGGTCATTTACGTGGTTTCCAGGTAGGTTATAGCCTCTAAAGTGTTAAGAAAATTTACAACTGGGGTCTCAACAGAGACAGAAATGGAAGAAATGAAAAGTTGAGGGTAAGGGTGAGGCAGCAGCGGAAATAGAAAGAATACACAAAGAAGAAAAAGGCTTGTTGAAATGGAGTAAAAAAGAACCATGCAGAAATTCTCAAAAAGCAAAGGGCTACTTAGACTATAGCAACAGAAAAACATGCAGTAAACACATGGTGAGTATGAAGTGAGAACTAGGGCAACAAAAGGAAACTCTAAAAGGGAGGAGTGGGAAGGAAAAATAGTGTAAGACTATGTGATAAGCAACAGGAGAGAAACAGGTTAAGGGTAAAGACTTGGCATGCCAGAAGAGGACACAGAGAATAAAAAATGAATTTTAAAAAAGTCTTCTGGGAATTTAGCCCAGTTTCCAGAGAGGTGTTTAATGGGTGCTTTCTGCTTAGATCTTCTTAAGCATTTTTGAAAATCACCTCCATGTTATTTCATTTGTGTTTTGGAATAAATAAATCTTTCTTATATTTAATTGGTAAATGGTTTCTAATGCTAACTATGGCATTTTAATTTCCTCTCAAATATATCATATTTTGCCAGGCCTCTAATGGGATATGTTTACCACATCAACACCGTACCAGAAGGGCAAAGCCAGTGATGGTAGAAATTTTGCACTGCTTTCCCATCAACTTAAATCCTGTAATTTGAATAGTAATTTGGTGGGAAAACCAGAAGCAAAAGTATAACTCATCACAGGGCAAGCCACTTTGCCAGTAATAGGGTAGAGCACTTTAAAGGGTGATGACAAACAAGAAAATGATTGCGTGACTCTATCCCCAAATATACTGATATTTAAATGACAAAGTCTGCAAGAGCCTTGCCTGTGGACTTTTTAGGAATGAATTCTGTTCAATTTATGGCTCCCAAAAGAGAGGATGAAGACTGCTGTTTTGACAGGTCTTTGTGACCCCTTAACAACAGCTGTCCATATAATGCTCAGACACTGCTGAGCTCCTAACTTAAAAATAATGTCCTGAGACCACTTTGTGAGGGCTGAGCTCATTAGCTTGCCACAGAAAGAATCAGTATCGAATTTCTGAAAGCATTTCATCTTAATCCTTTTGCAACTGAAGGTAGAGACTCCTTACCATTGGTTGGAAACTGTAGAGGTAAGTATTATTTGTTAAACCTCAATTTAGTGCATGATTAATCCCCTTGACTTCAGTGGGATTCAATTAAAATCATGAAAGCGTCAAGACGCTTTTCTACACTTGTTTGAGTAACTTACACATCACTAAGAACGATAACTTTAAAACAGTTGCTATCAGATATTCTTTTTCTTCATACAAAGGAGAACAGTTTCATGGTCAGAGAGAACACAAGCAAGAAAAATCCTGAATGTGTTACTTTTGGGGGCTGAGCACTGAGATAGATGCTAGTAAGCTACCTCAGTCTTTCACTGTATAATGTAAAATGCACATGTCATCTAATTATTTTCCAGCCTAGTGATTAAGGAATTATCTAAAGCTGCTGCAGATGTGAGTTTGAATCTCCTCAGGCTCAAGAGAGAACTGAACATTGGCCTCCCACTTTTTTGGTAATTACCATGTCATTATAAAAGTACACTTCCCACACCACCTACAGCCCTCTCTCCACTTCCACCCTCCTTCTCCCCAGTCTACTGTGTTCCTTATAGGTGTCTATCTTTACCGGAATTCTGCAGCTCAGATGGAGCCATCCTTTGCCAGCATCTCCTTCTGTAAGTGCACCATTGTCCTGGTTTCAGCTGGGGTAATGTTAATTTTCTTCCTAGTAGCTAGTATAGTGCTGTGCTTTGGATTTAGTATGAGAATAATGTTGATAACACACTGGTAATTTTGTTGTTGCTAAGCAGTGTTTATACTAAGTCAAGGACTTTTCCAGCTTCCCATGCTCTGATGGGTGCACAAGAAGATGGGAGGGAGCACAGCCAGGACAGCTGACCCCAGCTGACCAAAGGGATATTCCATATCATGTGACATCATGCTTAGGGTATTAACTGGGGGTAGCTGGCCAGGAAGCAGCATTCGTTTTTCGGGGATCGGCTGGGCACTGGTCGGTGGGTGGTGAGCAAATGTATCATGCATCGCTTGTTTTATATATTACTATTACTACTACTACTATTTTACTTTATTTTATTTCAATTATTAAACTGTTCTTATCTCAACCCAAAAGTTTTCTTATTTTTACTCTTCCAATTCTCTCCCCCATCCCACTGTGGTGCGGGGAGTGAGCAAGTGACTGTGTGGCACTTAGTTGCTGGCTAAGGTTAAACCACAACCACCATATTTCTGGATGGAGTTAATCTAGACAGCTCTGCATCCCACTTTTAAAATGCTGCCTACCTGTATCCATGAGATGGATATCCAAACTCAGGTCCACATTCCCTTTGCCACCCAGTTTCCCTTCATACCAGCTGTTTTGATTCCAGAGTCAGGAGACTGATTCTTGCCATTTCCAATGAACAAGAAACTGTCTCAGCAAAGCAACTTTCACAACCAGAGCCTGACCCCTAACAATTAGGTGGTGCAGCTATATTTGAGAGAGCAACGTTCCTTTTGCAAAGCTAGGATTCATGGCTGAAAGGATTTGGGATCAGAAACAATATTTTCTGCAAACACACAAACATTTCACGCAATTAAAATATAATTGCATTCAACTACTGTACTGGAAGCTTTATGTAATTGTCAGTGTAATTGTCCAAAATCCAGGTTTCTCTTCAGGTCATAATTATGCTCTGTGCATTTATTTCACTAACTAACTTCTAATTGCTTTTTTCTTAAATTCTGTCTCCTGCACCCTCCAGAAATGAAAATAAACTTTCTCCTTTACCTCTTCAATCCTGTCTGTCTTCACTATCTCTTTCTCTATATCCTTAGGTTCTTCTTTTCCCTTTTCCCGTCCACTTTTTTCCCCCACTGATTTGTTATCGACATTTCAGTCCCCTTCCAAGAATTTATTGCCTTTGGCTACTCTTCTAAGTCTTTGCTTTTCTTGCCCTGGAGAAAAGGAGTACGATGGGGCTTAAGCTTAACAGCTGGCAGGAAAAGGAGTATAGATATTGCATATCTTTTTTTTAGCTGATGACTGGAAAGAGAAAACCAGAGATATCCAAGAGGTATATAGACAGAAGGAACATCTGCTCAAAAGCTTGACACTAAGTTTATGAATAGATTTTTATTTGCAGACTTCCTAGGGTTTGCAAGGAAACATGGGATGCAGTTGAAAGGCGAATTTCTGTCTGTTGCACAGCATATGGATGGGCATATGAAATCCACTGCCGGGTATTAGCCCTTTTTCATCGTCTCTAGATAGTTTTAGGAAAAGGTGCTCGTTTATTGGATTAGTCTTCAACTTTGCTTCTTAGGGAACAGTTAAATCAGAAGCTGTAAGTTAAAACAAATATAGTCTCCTTGTTCTTAGGAAAACATTTAACAGGGTGTGTGCACCATGTTCATTGAACCTACATTACTGACATATCCTACCACGCCTGTGTCACAAAAAGTACCTCTTAACTTGAGCAAAGCTATATCTCCAGTTTTTCACTAGACTATGAACATAATTTTTTTCTGGCCTTATATGTTCAAACTGACCCAAAGGCATTTCAATCATAGTTCCTGCTTAGAAAAAATGTAGCCTTTTCTGGTCAGCAAGTCAACTATTCTGACAGAGTTCACCGAAGTTTTCTGTAAGACATTCCACACCTATCGACCAAAAACCTCAGATTTTTTGAGCTCTTATGCAACATTATCCAGAGAACAAAGCAAAACTCCTACCACAAACTAGCAATTTGATCATTCTTTCATTCAGTTAATTTCAAGAAGATAAATATACACAAAAGTATCTTCATTAATAAAGGCAAGAAAAAACTTCAGGATTTTTCAAAAAATGTCTTATTCTCTGAGTTTGCTGCAACTACCAACCTTGCTAATGCTCGTCTCCTCTGCTACTCACATAATTAAACTTGGTATACTTTGACTCTTCCCACACAGTTTAAAGACAATGCATTAGACTACTATAGGAGCCTGTAGGTAGCCTAAGAAAGCTATAAAACTCTGTTTACTTTGTTTTTCCTTTTCTTTTTCTTTTTGTGTGCGTGTGTGTGTTTGGTTTTTTTTGCTACTGTACATAATAATAAAAGCATTTTTTCCTCATTTGAATATTAAATTCAGGGTTTCTCTTCCATGCTATACAAAATCCAACATTTCCCCCCTCCCGCCCCTTTCACAGATACACGCAACAAGACTAAGTTTTCTGACATCAACTTTCTTCTATCTGCAAGCATAAAATTTTTAAGAAATTTATAAAAATTAAATGAAAAACAAAGATCAACCTGGTGACAGACAGGTCTGATGGATAAAACCTACACCTGTAATGCCCATGATCCCTTTCTGATTCTCTAACCCATAAAGTGAATGCTTTCTCCACATTATAAAAATAATTCCAAAATTGTTTAGTGTGAATTTCTGTTCTCAGCTCTTAAAGAATATTCCATGTGATTTGTGATTAAAAGCAAGTAAACAGAGAAAGCTCTTAAACTTAGGGAAAAATGCCTTTGCACTCTGTAGCCATTAAAGTGAAGGATTTACATACTAAAATGTCTTCATGTGCTCAAATCATGCAAATTCCTCAAAACCATTTTCCAAGAATAAATATGTAAATTGCTTCTGTTGCAATAAGAAAGTATAACAGCTGCACCTGTGTGCTGGCTTTGGCTAAGACAGAGTTAATATTCATCACAGTGGCTAGTATGGGGCTATGTTTTGGATTTATGCTGGAAACAGTGTTGATAATAACATGGATGTTTTTTGCTATTTCTGAGCACTGCTTGCACACAGTCAAGGCTTTTTCTGCCTCTCACCCACCTTACCAGCGAGCAGGCTGGGGGTGCATAAATGGCTAAGAGGGGGGACACGTGGCTACAGCTGACCCCAACTGATCAAAGGGATGTCTGACACTATATGACATTATGCTCAGCATATAAAGCTGAGGGAAGAAGAAAGGAGGGGAGTTTGTTCAGAGTGATGGCGTTTGTCTCCCCAAGTAATATGCGAGGGAGCCCTGCTTTCCTGGAGATGGCTGAACACTTGCCAGCCAATGGGAAGCAGTGAGTGAATTCATCCTTTTGCTTTGCTTTTTTGTGCAGCTTTTACTTTGCTTGTTAAACTGTCTTAATGTCAACCCATGAGTTTTCTGACTTCTACCCTTCCAATTCTCTCACCCATCTAACCAGGAGAGGAGTGAGCAAGCAGCTCTGTGGTGCTTAGATGTTGGCTGTTCTCATACCATAACAACCTGAAATCAACCTTTGTCCAAGCATAAGAAATGATAAAACCTTTTCTAAAAACAGAAATAGCTCTTTCTTTTAGTAGCTTTTGGACAGCTGCAGTTTTTTCCTTTTCTTATTTTCTTCTATCTCTTTTTCCTTCCCTTAAAAGGTAAGCATCTAGATTTTTTTTTACTAAGTATCCTTAGTAAATAAGTGTCATTATGTTTTACTAAGCTTTTTACTTCCTTTTATACTCATAACTTTTGTTTAATTTTTTATACCATTATTTAAATAATCAATATGGTAATATTTATGTATAATAATGTTTTTGTGGTAATAATATATAATAATGTTTGGTTTTGGTAATGGGGAGGCTACAGGGGTGGCTTCTGTGAGAAGCTGCTGGAAGCTTCCCATGTCTCTAGTAAAGTCACTGTCAGATGTCTCAAAGATAGACCCACTGCTGAGCCCATCAGCAATGGTGGTAGTGCCTCTGGGTTAACATATTTAAGAAGGGAAAAAGTTGTTGTGCAACAGCAAAAGCAGCCAGAGAGGAGAGTGAGAATATGTGAGAGGAACAACCCTGCAGACACCAAGGTGGGTGAAGAAGGAGAGGGAGGAGGTACTTCAGGTACCAGAACAGAGATTCCCCTGCTGCCTGTAGTGAAGGCCATGGAAAGGCAAGCTGCCCCCCTGCAGCCCATGGAGGGCCCCACTCTGGAGCAAGTAGATGCCAACAGAAGGCTGTGACCCCATGGGAAGACCACACAAGGCCTGTGGACCCATGGAGACTAGCCCTTGCTGGAGCAGGTTTTCTGGCAAGCCTTATGACCCCATGGGGGACCAACACTGGAGCGGTTTTGTGGTTTATACCCAGCCGGTAACTAAGCCCCACACAGCCAGTTACTCAATCCCCCACCTGTGGGATGGCAGAGAGAATTGGGAAAGTGAGAAAAGTCATGGGTTGAGATAAAGACAGTTTAATAATTAAAATAAAACAACAATAATAACAACAACAATAAAATGATAAGGGAAATAATGAGAGAGAGGCAAAACCCAGGGTGGGAGAGAGAATAAACAACCAAAACAAATAATTGATACAACCACTTACTAACCTACATCACCAGTCCCTAAACCACAATCACTCCACTCCTCATCTAACTGCCCCGGTTAATATACTGGTCATGACATCATATGATATGGAATATGCCATTGGCCAGTTTGAGTCAGCTGACTTGGTTGTGGCCCCTCCCCTCCCTGCTCTTGTGCACCTGGCAGAGCATGGGAAGCTGGAAAAATCCTTGAGTAGTATAGGCACTACTTAGCGACACTTGGCAGCTACTTAACAACAACTAAAAACATCAATGTGCCATCAGCACTGCACCAGCTACAGTGAAGAAAATTAACTCTATCCCAGCCAAAACCAGCACAAGCAGTCTGTTCCTGAAGGTCTGCACCCTGAGGAAAGGACCCGCACTGGAGCAGTTTGTGAAGAACTGTCGCCAGTAGGAAGGACTGACATTGGAGAAGTTAATGGAGGACTGCCTCCCATAGGAGAGACTCCACGCTGGAGCAGGGAAAGAGTGTGAGGAGTCCTGCCCCTGAGGAGGAAGGAAAGGCAGAAACAACATGTGATGGACTGACCACAATCCCCATTCCCGGTCCCCCTGCGCTGCTCAGGAGGAGGAAGTAGAGAAAAACAGGAGTAAAGTTAAGCCTGGGAAGAAGTGAGGGATGGGGGAAAGGTGTTTTTAAGACTCAGATTTATTTCTCATCACCCTGCTCTAATTTGATTGGTAATAAATTGAATTGATTTCCCCAAGTTGAGTCTGTTTTTCCTGTGATGGTAGCTGGTGAGTGATCTCTTCCTGTCCTTACCTTGACCCATGAGCCTTTCATTATATTTTCTCTCCCCTGTCCAGCTGAGGAGGGGAGCAATAGAGTGGCTTTGGTGGGCACCTAGCATCCAGCCAGGTCAACCCACCACAAATAATTATCATATCTAAACAATGTTAAAATCTGGTCATACTTTGTATTTCACAACATCAGAACATGTTAAACAACATCAAAATATATTAGTCTTCATTGCCTGAGAACACAGATTCAAATAACATGCAACATTAAAAAATGATACATGAACACTGAACAGTGATCTGCTATAAAATAAGTATGTGTGTTCATTCTTTTTGAGTCAAACATTAGCTCAAGGTTTCAATCAAAGAAGCTTTTCGAACTTGCTGCTGGAAGGGTGATTATATATTACTGAAATCCTGTAGGAGTAACATTTCTCAGCTCCCCTGGACACCAGCTGATTGGGTTCATATGATGGCAACAGTCTCAGTTTGCTCAGCCTGCATCATTCCAGGATTAGACAAGAGGAACTTCAAATGCAGACAGGGTAAGAACACTTAACTAGCTCAGAGAGAAATGTGACGGATGGAAGGTAACTATCGCTACCACACAAAGGGACCGTGCTTCAGAATGAAAGTGGGTTAGTCTGAGTTTTTATGCAAGATAAGCAATTGAGAGAACTGTATTTGTAGCTTTCATGGTATTAGGTGTGCTTGTAGGTACAGTGAGAATACACAACACTGCAAAAAGCAGTAAGGTGATGATGGAAGGGAATTTTGTCCATTAAAAACTTCATCAGCTTGCTTTGGAAACAAAACTTCTCTCATATGGACTTCAAAGAGTTGTACTATGTATGATGCATTCTTACTAAAACTAAAACAGAATAAACCTATAAAAAATTGAAATAGGAGAACTTGAAAATACAAAATCTCACTGAATATTTCTACAGATTTTTTTTGCTTGGTTCAGAAACATGCTCCGTTTGGAGAGATAGGACAAAATACATCAAAAAAAAACACATGTAGGAAGAAATAGTAATTATCTTTTTTTTTCTATGTGTAAGAGGAGTGGGGGTTTTATACGTACTACAAATATTATGAGACTATAAGAATTAGAAATGTATTTATAGTCCTGGCTGTGTCTGAGATCTACAAGCAATACTTGCCATATGGCACTTTTAGAAAATATCGTTACATTTAATCATGCAAAAAATACTGCTGATGGAAAAGTCACAAAGAAATAAACCCTTCTTTCTCTTTCCTGCTCTGCTGAAATGAGCCATACTTTTGAGTGGCTTTTGACAGGCATTAGTACATGCTTTTGTTTGCTGTCCTTTATGGGCTTCCTTTAGCCCACCTCACACAGTGACTTCTGCAAAGATAACATGGGTGCTGGGTAAGAAGAGCTGAATCCAGCTGCACCTTTGCCCCAGAGAGTTTGCAGAGCTCTGTGAGCAACCTACATTCAGCCACAGAGACCTAAAAAATTTAGTGCATGGATTAGGAAAGTAGTGCCAGTGTAGCATCCAAAGACTATGCCAGTTTATTGCATGCACCTTCCCTCCAACAGGCATTTTTTGAGCACCCTCAATATAGCTCCAAGAAGGGAGCACAACTGTAAATGTTAATTCAGAATGGGATACAATTATGTGATTATACAACTCAGTGATGTGCCTCCTTCCACAATACAACTTATTTAGCCCTCATCAGCTCTTTTTAGAAATGGTATTACAGATTTTCAGGGCGTTCAGAGAAGAGTGAAAAAAATTATGAGGAAGCGGGAGGAAAAATCACACATCAAGAAAAACAGAAAAGTCTGAGGGTGTTTTTGGAGCTGTAGAAGGTGTAAATCAGATAAAATAATTCTGATTGATTACAGTGGGATTATAAACTGTTTCAAGCAGGGACTGTTTTTTTTGTTCTAAGCACCTGCCATTGGGTTTCCAGATGATTTACTCATAATAACAACAAACTATATCCAGAAGGCAGCACAGTATATTCCATTTTCTTGCCTGTGAACACTTTGGAAGTTTAGTGAGAACTTAATAAATAACTGTGAATGTAAAAATGTCAAAAGATAGTAACTCAATGTATCTGTAGAACATGTTGTCACATCATGGTTTTAAAGTCAAGCAGTTAACTAGACTCAAAGACAACAGGACATTTGTAAGAACAGTAACATTTAAGGGTATATGTGTTGTACTGTTAAAGGCTTCCGAAAGGGAAACTGACATCAGCTTTCATGGCTAGTTGTCATTTTAATTAGTAAGAAATCCATTTGGACCTATAAGAAGGGGAAGGATATTGGCAATTTTACCCATCCTTTATAGAACTCTTGTACTTTCTTCCATCTTAGTACTGAGGAAGTCAAAGTATACAATAAAATGGACTATGCATTTGAATCAAATTTGGAGATTTATTCCACCAACAGGAATATACGTGGCAGCAATATTCTTGCTCATACCATTTCTTAGCAGAAAACAGTCAATAACATAGGATCTTTCAAACTGTTCAGGAGGAAAACACACCTAGTTGTTAAGAAGTATGTCTAAATGCTAATCTGTATATATCTTAAAGTACTTTAACATTAAACCCACATAATTCCTCTCACTAGAGGTGTTTTAAGAAAAATAATTATCATGTCTAGACAATCAGAATGTAACTGGTGAATGTAATGTTACTGGTGAATGTCTTATTTATTAAAGTCTATGTAAATTAATATTCCACATGTATGCATCTACTGTCCAAAGTTGACCCTTATCCTCTTATAAATTCCATTGAGATCTCATAATTTTTTGATTTGTATTTCATTCATTCAGGAAGTAGCTATTCTATCTTCTGCCCTAGATGTGTACTTTATTTTTCCTTTTCTTTTTTTCTTTTCTTTTTTAAAATCTGTATCTCTGTTGGTCTGTCAAGCTCTTATAATTATTTTGTTTTGTGCCTACTAAAATAGCAAGCAAAATATCCCTGTCAATTAATTACTCATGGAACATAAAACCAGAGATTAAACATAAAAATACTCACATTCTTTTCACATGGATTTTTCTTTATCCTAGCCTCTCTGAATTATTGTAGGTTTTTGTCCACTGAAATTAAAAAGTAGAGTTGCAGCTTGAATTGACTGTTAGACTGTGTATGCTACAGCCAGAATGCAGAGAAGAATGTCTGTGTAGACACCTTAATTTTTTATTTTTATTTTTTTAAAGATTAAAGTCAATAGTAATGAAAATGTACTCTTCTTTCTTCCTGGACAAATCACTAGGACAGATCACTTTTAATAAGAATTCAGATTCAGAAAGTAGGAAAACAATGCATTAGGGCTTGCAATAGCAATATTTGATTCTTTTTAAGAACAAGAATTATGAGTATTTGAATTTTTGCTTTCCAATTTATATTTAGGATTTCCTTATATTTTAATTATAAAATGTAATTTCTATAACATAAATTATTAGGATAATACATTATTATATTACAATAGAATAATAATAAATTAATAAGTAAAATGTTGCCATTTTGTTATAATTATGGTGCTGGGCTGTCTTTAACCTTCTTTCTACTGGGCAAGACTCTTTTTCTTTGACAGCTTATGGCAAGAGAGACAAAAAAAAAACCCAACCCAGTAACAAACATAGAGACATGAAAGGGTTTTTTAGGGATCCATGCAGTTAATTCTCCTCAAACACTTGCTCAAACTAGCTTGCTCAAACTAGGTCATGAGAGGAGGGATGACCAAGTCGAAAGCGATTCTAGGACCAGCAGGAAAAAACAAATCCTACAATCTGATAGCACACACTAAGCTCTAAAATCCCTAGTTCTGCAACCCAGGACAACTGTTAACAGTGATAACAGTTGTCAGTGTTTTTAAACACATTGAAACCTTTATTTGCTAGGCATATTTAAAAACAGGTAAATAACAGGAATGGGAATCCTTTTGAGAAAGGAAGAGTAAGTGACCTCCAACTAAAATTATGGTAAATTGCTGTTTTCTTTGCTTTCCCCCAGGGCAATGAGGAATTAAAAACAAAATCAAGTAGGTGGTATTTCTGTTTGTTGCAAACAGATAGGTTAAATGTGATTTTTAATACATTTATTCTAGTGTGCAATCATAATCAATGTATCTTATTGATTACATGAAAATCATAAATCATCTCACTTTGTGGATGACCTAGGGCATTCATTTTATCATGCTGTAACTAGGTCTATAGTGCAGATTAAAATGAACTGCTAGTTCATTAATAATCTGTAAAATGAAGCTAAAATGGCATGACAGGCACAGCTGTCTGAGATTAATCAGGAAGTATTCTTTACCTACTCTTAAAACTATGAACGACTCTTGATCAACCATTCTGTAGGAGTATGCATTTAACACAACTGCCTTAAAACATACTGCTATGTTCAGTCAGCATAATATTACCAGCCTAAATTGTCACATCTTCTTTTGTATGTTTTGGAGTCACTCCTTAAGTCGCATTCTTAAATGAAATTCATTAAGTGCACCAAACAACCGAACGTGTGTGCCTATGTGCTAGTGATAATGATTAAACATTAACCTCTTTTCCCTGTGTATTACCAAAGGGACAACAAAATCAAAAGAAAAGACTCTTTGCCAGTCTCCTTTCTCACTCTCTCAGCAGAGGCAGGCACGATTCTGGCAAATTCTGTGGCAGAACTGCAGCTGGGCACAAGCAGCAGAAGGGGGAATTTTGTTTACTAATCAAAATCGTTGCCCTAAGTAATCTGAGGAACACCTGTAGTAACACATTCTCTGCAGAAAAACAGCAGAGTGCTCAGGAAAGCAGAGGCCTCAGGTTATTTTTTTTCATTAGAAAAGAGACTTTCCACAGCCTTATTGTTTCATTGTCCAAGTCTAGCCCGTTGCTCCAAATGAACATGGCAGATGAGAATATTAATCTTTTCTTGCCTTCAACTCCTAGAATATCTTCGTATCATTTCAATTATCACCTCAAAACCCCATAGTCTGAGGGCAATATATGTTCTCTTTCAATACCTCATATGAAGAACATAGTTATAAAAATCTCCATTCTCCTAGAGATGCAATAAGCTTTTTCCAGTGCTGTGTGTATTTGAGACATAACATCTTCACTATCCATTCCTCAGGAAGTTTGCTTTTTTAAATAAGGAAAGACTAGGAGCTTTACTTTTTGAATTGCCTCCAGTAGTTCCTGGAAAATGTACTATTCTGATATCTGCCCTAGCCCATCAAAGCACTTGACCAAATGTTCAATGCATATGACATAGCCATTCAAGTCAAGCCTATTCTACGCTCACAGAAAATGTCAACAGTTAAAAATAATCCTGCAGGTTTTAACTGTGATGTAGTTTTATTTTATTATGTTATTTCAGCCTCAGTTGCTTAATGCTCAAAAGATTTATATCCTTTCAAATAAACTCCTTGCCACATCAAAACCTAGAGAGCTTATTGCTTAATATTCACCAGTTTCTCCCCTGAATATCACTGATAGACCATGTCAGTGTCTCACGGTGAGGGAAAAAACCAAAACAAAACACCAAAACCACAGGGTTTTCTTCTCTTTTCAGTTGTGTCTCTAGTTAACATGGATATAGCAGTGATAGACAATTAAGATTTCATTATAGACTGCTTCAGGTATGAATAGCATTTTCCATTGTGAGATTCATAATATATGGGCATAGGTTTTAAAAGACAGTAAGAAAACTGTACAGTTTAATACTGAGTTTCAAGGCATATGCAAATTTAGAAGCTAGATTAATAAAATACTGTCATTTAGAAACTTTGGTATTCTGTATTATTCGGAAACTAGTACACGGGACCACTTTGTGAGAAGTGCCATTCCTAAGAATAACAGCATGGTTGAACTTAGTTGTAACGGTTATAGTGGCATTTGCAAGAAAGGACAAAGATGTAAAAGTAATAGTAATTGATGGCTTTGATGGTTGCGAATGAATGTACTTTACCATCTATAGACAGAGACTTGAAAAAACTGATTTGGCAAAGCAACAAACGTAAACGTAAAGTACCACTCCATAAGTTTCCTTCGGTATTTTTTGGTTCTTGTCTTAGATTTCAATTGGTTGGTTTTTCACACAAAATTGGTTGGTTTTTCACACAAATGTGGTGAACATTTTGATGTTGTATTAATTCATAAAGGACAGAAAATGCTGTCCATGTCACAACATCAAGTACATTCAGTCTCTTTTTACCTTACTCCTCACTCCACTGTTACAATGACAAATAATTAGAATGTTTTAAATATGAGTATGACATACAAAACTTATAGCAATCACAGTCATTTTACTTGTGTGTACTCATGTGTTAGCACCATGGCTAATTGTGATATTTGTATTACTTATTTTTCTGGACAAAATATATTTTTTCTGCCCAATATTTCTCCAGAAATAGCCTTTTTTACAAAATAAGTAGAGAATACCTTCAGTATCTGGATTTCTCGAAATACAGAATTCTTTTTTCAACCTTTTTTGTTGTGAATTATGTTAACACAGTGAGGGATTCTGAGTACTGCTGTGACAAATAAAAGAGCCAGAGAACAAGCACAAGCCTGGAATCCTTGCCTCACACCACTTAGGTGTTGCTTTACTCCCTGACTGGTTTGGGTTGCTCAAAATACACTGTCCAAGACAATATCTGGGCATGGTCTAAGGATGGTTCACTCCAGGTCTGTTCATGACGGGAGGGTAACAATTGTGGTTTTGTTCCCTCTTCCAAGTCTTCCAAAACTTATCCCATCAGTTTGTGCATGTTCAGAATCCTCCTCATATCCTCACACCAAACCCTTGTTTCATCTATTAAAATCCAATTCATTATAATATAGTCTTCACATCATGCTGCATTCCTTGAACTGAAAGCAACCCACACAAAATAATAGTCATGTTTCAGGGATACTATACGGAGTCAGAGAAGCTGCGGGGCAAAATGTAGCATGGATGCAGCAAGTCTGATCCAGGAGAGGTTATTCTGAAGCATTGTGGACATGAACCTCTCCATGCTGTCTGGCCTGGAGGGCATATTGTCTAGAAATCCATGCAAAGCCAGATACCTCTAAGTCATGCACAGTGAATATTATTTTTAAAACATTTTCCAGTAAGAAACAAATAAATGACAGGTTTTAAAAAAGACAGTTGTAATGGTTAATGTAAAACACGGAAAATTAGTGTCCCAGTCTGGCAGGAGAGCATAAAGCCTCGCTGCTGGCTTCAGTCTCTTTTGGACCCCTTTCTGTGCAGCAAAGCCAGAAAGACTGTTATAATCTACTCACTGTCACCAAAATTACCAGTCTTTTCTAAAGTAATGATAGTAACATGATAATAACTCTTATTGTAGAGATACAGGAAAGACATTAGGGGATAGATTACTTTCCAGCATCTGCAACTCTTCTTTATCACAAATTTATAAGAAAAGATGCTTGAACTTCAACTGAAAGAATAATGGTAAGCAAATCATATAGTAGAATATGTGCTTCTGAGCTTCATTTTCATTACTCATTTTAAACTTGTCTACGTGTGTGACAGCTCCACATTTGAAACGGACACATGGATGGTAACCCCACCATTCTTGGTTTGGATATGTTATTGGCTAGAGTTCAGTACTTGAGGCATACAGCCGGTGTGTTTGCACATCACTTAGCAGAAGTAGAAAAATACGTACCTTTTCTTCTAATACTGTTAGTTTAGGAAGCAGGCCACCACAGGCAAGATATCGTAGCTTTTATCCTATGCCATATAATCCCACCAAAATACTGGATTCCATGATTTGGCCAATCATTCTGTGCAAAACTATTATTATTTAGTCATAATGATAGTCCCAGGCCAGTGATCATGGGGGCCATTTACCCATTTGTTCTGGCAAGACCATGGTTATAGCGTCCATGTCTATTGGGATTACCTTTGAATGAAGAATATAGAACATCAACGGTGCATTATTCATCCCCATCCACAGACTGGGTGGCAACAGTGGCACGTTCTATGGTCGATAAAGGGATCCACCATCTACAGACGGTCCTGCCATTTGATAAGGACTCCACAGTCAATAGAAAATACTTCCATGTTAGATTAAAATTATTATCTTCTGGCAGCACTTAAAAGCCACTTTTCACTAACTGTTGAACTTAGTCTATTTAGGGGGAACAGTGCACTAGGCACATGAAATTATACAAAAAAGTTAGATACCTAGATGAGGTAGTCTAGGCCCTAACTCTGTCTTAATCAAGAAGTTTTGGAAAATCCTTGATTTAATTCATGGCTGAATATCTACATGTCTTTATTAATTCTCAAAGGGGTTTTGTTTTTCCATTCGTAAGTTGTTTTTCAGAAGACAGCAGTTCTATATTGCATATTTACATACAAAATTCCCACATCAATATCATTTTAAATGGTAAACTAACATGACTGCAAATTAAATCTTAGTACAGTAGGAAGAGCATCACAATAAAAAAGTTAAAAATAGATAAAATTTTTTTAAATTTATGCTTTGAAATCTGCTAAAAACAAGTTTCATTGCGGTTGTTATCTATTGGGAGATTCGAATATAAACTTGCCAAATCTGCCAGCTATTAGATCATGTTATTCAGGCTATTATTTATTCCTTATTTGTTTTAAAGGAGCAGATTCATATAGTTTGCACAAATAAATATAATATACATATATAAAAGAAAATAAACAATGGCTAGTTCTGAAGTTATGACTGTTATTGTTCACTGCTGTTCCAAAAGAGTAAACATATATGTTATCTGTGATTTTTTTTATGGTAAGAACTAATAGTTTGTGAGGTCCATCATGTCTCTACAGTCTGATGCTTGCATAGGTGCACTTGGAAGCGGTGGGCAAAAGATTTCTCTGAAAAACACTCAGAGGTGTTATCAAGGCAATGCTTTCCTTTGAAGACATTCCTTGCTGCTACATAAAAATTTCTTCTGTGTTGTAGTTTTTGTTTGTTTATGTGGAGGAAATGACCCCATTTCATCCTGTGCCACGCCGCATGCTTTTCCTCAGAACTGACTTCCTCGGCCACTGTCTCCCACTTTCACCCTGAGATTATTAAATAACTCCAGTATGCAAGTGAATCCTTCAGATAGTTTCTTCTAAATAAGACGCAACTATCCTGATACACTGGGGACTCCTTGTATTATATGTTCCTTGTTACTGCATTATAATACTTCTAATATCTGGATCAAGTTATTGTATAGTGCAAATGCTGTAAGGTAGGGCTTTGGTGTTTTTTTTTTTTTTTCCAGCAATTATCACAGGCCTGAAATTCAGAATTGTGTTCTGATTTTTTGTTAATCTTTCCTGTTAATGCGTTATCTTTCTAGTTTGTAAAAATTGTTTCGAAATCATGTACCAAAGAAAACATTAACTATAGAAACATCTTAATATCTCCATATTTGGCAGCTTACCACAACTTTTCCCTGAGCCAAATACGATACATTAAATCATTAGATGAAATGCAATGACTAACGAGGTGGTTAGAGTAACAACATACCACATGCTATTAGGTCTAGGAGATCAACCACACCTCTCAGTGTGTTCTACTGAGCACAGCAAAAATGCATAATACAAAACTGACTCTGCCGTAAGAAGAAAATTTAGATATAGTGAGCATGCAAGGTGTTGAATAAAGACATCTTGGATAGAAAGAGACAAATATTGTTTATGGTAGGAAAGTATCTGGACCCTAATTAAGCTATCTCTAAGGTCATGGGGGTGGAGCAGAGGGAAAGAGAGATTGAGAGGGAGAGGTAGGTTCAGAATTTGAGTCTCTTCCAGTGTCTTAAATACATACCTTGAGAAGTTCCTCCTTCATTGACTGAGGACAAAGTCCAGATGCCTAGCTTAGACTTGAAGCCTAAAGTTTAAACAGTTGATTTTAGGTGAGCTACTAAAGAAATACAGCCATTTCTACCACAGTGGGAGTGGGTGATACATAAAGAGTTTCACTCTGCAGAGAGTAAATATATATTTGTAAATGTCCACAAATATGATGCCAACAGTGAAACTATTCCAAACCACAGGAATGTTGAAGGCATCTTTATCCTCTCCCCTGGAACACTGAGAAACCTCATTATAGGTTATGTGATCTCTTCTTCAAAGCTTTAGGCCTCACCCCTCTTCTTCAAAATGGAAACAAAACACTTATTAAATATTTAAGACAGCTGAAAAATCGGAGTCTGTGTGCTGCGATTTTTTTTGGCTATGTTAACAAATGTACAGTGTTGTTATGTGATACAGGGAAAAGCCTGCATGAGCAAAATTAATTTAGAAAAAAAGAAAATTGAGGTCTTAAATAAAAGATACTTTAGTCTTCTTGAGTTATTTAGTCATTTCAGCCATACCAAAGAAAAAAACAACTGTGATACTTGGAAGAGGTCTTGGAAAATATAAAATCGCTCTATGTCATGCACCATTTACTTAGGTATAGATCATTAACATTTCTGTGCTTTGTTCTGCTTACATTAAAAGGATTTTCTATTCTAACTACTTAGGCAATTAAGGTCCATAATCGTAATATGTTTATTTTTTCTTTACTTAACTTTTTTATTATAAAAATGGCTACCAGGAGATATATTTCATGTAACTTACATATTTAGAGACCATCTGTTGTGAAAACATTTCCTGCAGGGAGAATTTATCAATGTCTGACTTCAGCTCCATTTATTTTCTGTTATTTAGTAAAATGATATAATACAGAATTTTAACTGCAGCAACTTATATTGATTAAATTGTGTGTTCCAATGAAGTCTTTTAAAAAGGATTTCAAGATTGTTATATAGAGTGGCAATTTCTGTCACTTCCAGAGTAAGAGAAATTCATACCATGAGCAAAACTGAAGGTGTTGTGCTGTTTTCCACTGAAGTATGTTCCCCCATATAATTAGAAAAGAAAAAAACAGAAAACAGTCCTAATTATATTTGGACTGTACATTTCCAAAGTAGCACAGTATTGTTTCAGTTAAATAACTTCCAACACCTGAGAGACAAAAATGGACTTGGGGCACTGACATTAATTCTCATGTAAAGATTACCTGCATCCCCTTTTATTTCCAAATCCAGTAACACTGGAAAAATTTCTGCTGTATAATCATCACAACAGATCTGTATAATCTAACACAATTTTCCCTTTACTAATTTGAATTGGAAGAGAGAATTTTGACCTTATATAACATCATATTTTCTCTATGGATACTTTTTAATAATTAACTATAGCAATATCAATAATAATAACCTTGTGTAAAAGCATAGTAAAATATCTGTAGACAAATGAAACAGTTCTTCATTCAAAAGGCCACTAAATCTGAGAGAAAATTATAAATAATGTGTGAAAGAAAGACTTGGTTTTAAAAAAAGTGGTAATTTCTTTTCTGTAGATGTATATGCACTTCACTTGAATAATGTGTTTTCATGTACTGTTTGGACAATTACTGAACTTTACATCCTGTAAGTGCTTGCCTCTCTTATCTATTGAACAGAAAGAAGCAGTTAATGTGGCAGGCCTCACAGGAAGATGCTATCTACCAGAATTTAGATATCTAGCATTCAGCTGAATTCCTAATTCACCTGTCTGACTGACTGATTTGCCATTTAAATTGTTAGGACTGCTTCACTAAACAGTGAAACACTAAGCTCATTTTAAATAATCTCACATGGAGAGAATTTTCTTTCTTTAGAGAGAATAAAATATAAGATAGCCTCTCATAACAAATGTAACAGACAATATTTTTTGAGATAAAAAAGCCTTATTAATTTTCTTTTTAAATGAAGAAAAGGCAAAGTAATTGATACACATATAACTTCACAAGAAATCAAACACTCATGAGTTGTTTTCAGGGCTGGAGTCCTGACGACATTTTGCACGAGTTTAATTAGGTGGTTCTACATGCATTACTGTTTTCTGAAATTTATTTGGGTCTTCTGCCTGTTTGTTTCTTTGTTGTTTGTTGATTTCAGTAGTAATCTATTTGAATGTTGATTGCAAAAAATATATTTTAGGGTAGGCCATGCTAAGAATGCTGTGAGGAAACGACATGAGAATGAAAAGACGCTACAAATCAAGAGGAAAGAAAGATCATCACAGAAGCTGAACTCAAAACTTGTATGTGTGGGATAGGTATCAGAGAATAAAATTATGCCTTACTACTTTGCAGTATCAATTTCTAATAAAATGCTTTTAGCCCTACCCCCAACCTCTATTCTTTTTTCACTGTTACTAATTTTTTTTTTTCATTTTTTGTAAATTGAAGTGTTTGGTCTTTTATTCTTGTAACTAAAAGGGAAAACAAGAACATATAATTTCTTTTAGACTATTTGTTATTTTATACTTCTCAGTCATGTCATCTGGTATTAATCTCTTCTTTAAACTTAGTGGCCAAGATTTCAGCTGCTGTAAATTGCACAATACTAATAAAATCAAATGCACTGCACCAATTTTAATCAGCTGTTCATCTGGTTTCAGAGTTCTGTTATACTTAATATCTCCTTACAGTAATACAGTAAAATAACCCTGAAGTTTTTGGCTAACTTTCTCTGAACTTTGTACTTTTTTTTTCTTACAGCAAGGAGAAGCTATCCTTCTGACAATATTTTCAGTTTTATAATTTATTAATTTCATAATATTCTACCACTTGTTTTTCCCTGCAATACTCCATTATCTGTTTTTTGCTTATGTACTCTGTATTTGATTCCCTGTTTAATGTTTGTTCTATTTGAATTGTCAAGATTACTTCTAATGAAAGACTTTGACATCTGAACAAGATCCACTCCAATACCTATCTTCTAGGCATCTGGTCCTGTATTGCATCCCATATTATATGCTAAATTCAGATGTCTGGTTCAGAAGCCTAATCAACCTTATAATTTGCCTTTATAATAATTACAAAGATATGAACCTTTAGTTGGTTATTTAAATTTTGAGAAGGCTGAATTGCCTTCTTACCCCTTTTCTTTGATTATTAGGATCTCATCTGAGGCACCTTGGAGAAAATGGTTCAAAGCTGCATCAGAGGAGGTTCAGACTTAACATCAGGAAATATTTCTTTATGAAAGGATAGTCAAACACTGGAACAGGCTTCCTAGAGAGGTGCTTGATGCCCCGAGCCTGTCAGTATTTAAGAGACACTTGGACAATGCCCTTAATATTATGCTTTAACCTTTGGTCAACCTGCAGTGGTCAGGCAGTTGGACTAGAAGATTGTTGTAGGTCACTTCCAACCTAATTATTCTATTCTATTTTTTATTTCATTTCTATTTTCTATTTTTTCTATTCTAGGAAATTCTAAAATTTTGGAAATCCATGGTAATAGATCACAACCAAAAAACCCCTGAGTTTAGTGCTTAGATTCCAGTATATTTTATGAAATAAGTTGAACACTCAAGCACATATGAAACTGTGGATAGCTTTGTGACACTGCTGAGAGTGCCCAGGCCAGCAAGCTGTCATAAAGCAGTGTTTTCAATAAAGAGAGAACCATAGTTCAGGCATTTCATGAGCTGAATCTCCCATTTGGAATACTTTTCTCTCCCTAATGACTGCCTAGAGACTTCAGGTTGTTAACTGAAGGGCCCCTTAACTTAGATGCAGTGAATCTGTACTTTAAAATGAGTTTTCTTTTTGCAGTGTTTTTGTATTCAGATATGTCACCTTAACAGAGTATACTGTTGAATACAATGAACAGGTTGCACATGCATGCAACAGGTAGCTGAATAAATGTAGCACTTCTGTATATTTCTGGAGTATTAGACTTCTGTGGAAGAGACCAGATTTTTTCTGCAGTACTTCAGAGACAACCCAGAAGAGAATAAAAGCCCAGTGTTTTGTAGAAACTAGTAATTGTTTATGCAATAAAGAGTTCAGATATGAATCGCTTTCTTAATGAAATGCAAATTATCTGATTACTAAATGAACACCATTTTTATCTATAAGAATTGGTTGTGCAGTTAAGGCCTAAACTGATTGTCCAACCAGTAGTCTTGCATTTTTGACTATGGTCGCTATGACTTTGGTTAACCAAGAACAAACACCGAATAATAGAGAAAACAAAATATCATGTTTGTTTTGGGTATCAGAGTAGACTGAAACAAAACTCTGTAATGTTCTCCAGATTTAGCTAAAGAAGCGTGGATGAAATACAATAACATATAAGTTTATTACTTGTAAAATCTTTCACTGTTTTGGAAAACGTTGAAAAAACTGCAATTACATATTATTTCCCATTGTCATTTTAAATATAGGTAGGATATAAAGTATTCTTAGATTTGAAAGCTATTGGATTCTATTAACCATCTATATCATATGTAAATCAAGAAAACTTTCCCTGGAGAAAAGAACAAAAATTTTCAGAGATAGTCGATTAATGGCTCAAAGGTTTAGACCAGACATTAAGAAGCATTTCTTTACCAAAGGGCTGGTCAAACTGTGGAACAGGTTTCCAAGAGAGCTAGTTGATGCCCCAAGCCTGTCAGTGCTTAAGAGGCATTTGGACAATGCCCTTAATAACATGCTTTAACTTTTGGTCAGCTCTGAATTGGTCAGGCAGTTGGACTGGATGATCATTGTAGATCCCTTCCAAATGACATATCCTATTCTCTTCTAGCTATTCTTACCTTTCTATAAATATTTTGATAGCCTTAAAAAGTCCAATTCACTTCTGTTAAAATACTGTAAGATCACTTATCAAACACTAAGATCAGCTAAATCACGTACCATAGAAAATCACTGTTCACTTAGAAAATTTCAGTCATTTGATATCTAATTTATTTTGATACAATATAAGAGGCAGATTCTGGTTCATTATCTGTATTCAGAGTTCTTTTTAGCATTGATTTTAATTCAGTACAACAGGAAAAGCAAAAATACCCCATGAAACAAAATGGCTATCCCTTCTCCCTTCATCTGTTGTAAGAATAATCCAGCCACACTGTTATATTGGTTTTCTTATCAACAGGAAAGCTGCAGCCAGGCAAGATTCTGGCAAATGGAGCTACTTTTTCCCCTTTTCAACCTGAGTGTGTTACTTCTATAGAAAAGAAAAAAAAAAAAAAGAGAAGAAGAGAGGCAACAATCAAACAAAGTTGCCTTGTACAGAGAGAAGGTATTATGTTCAGCCTGACCTTGACCTACAACTCTTGACATCAGCTCTGGAAAATGTGTCAGTTTTCTTGCCTGGTTTGCTCCACTGGTGAAGCCTTACTACTACTGTAACGGCATACTTTACATACACACACAAACACAAGTGCACTTATTTCTATGAAGTCAGAGGCAACAAAGCTGTCTTTGTATCTAGCAAATATAATTCTTTCCTCCTTGCATAATTGCTTAGATGTTTTTGTTTGAAATTCTATTCACATTGACACTTCATGTGTGTGTGAAACTGGTTTGAATGATGTCTACATTCATTAGTTTTTCCACAGTAACTATTTCCCTTACAAGGTACATGATCCCAGAGCAAAGAAAAGTTAACAATTTAAAACTCTGAGGGTGTCTTTGTTGGGACCAGTATAATTTTTTAATTCACATTCCTTTCACTTACTTAGTTCCTGTAATCCCTCAAGAGAACAGAGTCAAACTTTGTGTTTTAATTAGGATTTTCAGTATTTATGGCCTGGAGCAATGAAAGAAAAAAGAAATTCTAGGGTTGTTGTGGGAAAAAGGAGTGGGCCAAGTTTGCATTCTTGTGACTATCATTTACATTTTCTAAGAACAGATGTCAAAAGTGAAAATGGTTTTATGATTCACAGCTCCAGTATGACCAAAAGTAACCAAGAGGGGTTTGCATTAAGTATTGGTAAGAAACATTTATCAAAGATAGTGAATTTAGGCATGGATTACCACTCTGTGAGAAAGAGAATAGACTGAAACTATAGAAATGATTATAATAACTGAGGTTCAAGAATAAAAATTCTACAAATTAGTATGGTGGTTTTATAAACACAGATGTTATAGATGCACCGCATTTGTACCAAGGGCTGCAGAATTTAACAGTAGTTGTGAAGCTGATCTTGTGCCAGGCAACTGAAGCTTACAAGAATTTCAAACCTGATATCACTACAAATGTGCACAGTTTCACTACAGTAGTGAAATATAGAAAAAGTACATCTTTGCCCTCTTTTGCTTTACAGTAGAAATTTATTATTGTGTCAGCTCTAGAGCATTCAGAAACACCAGATGAATGGAGCATAACTGTTCAGGTTTTGCTTAATTATGCAGCTTTCTGCTCTGTCCATGTGGGTACCTGATTTGTTTGACTGTTTCTTGATGAATGCTTGACAGTCACTGTAGGCCAAACTGTGTAAAAGGGGATCAAGATAATCACTACTGGTTATTTCTCTGTGAACTTCCTGGTAATCTAGTATAGATCTATGGTAGTTTAATGGGAACTAGCCCATTTCCAGCAAAAATGTCATCACAACTCTCTCTTCTAGTGAAAATTTGTGCACTAAAACTGTTCACAAAAACCCCCCAAAAACCCAATTTAATAAAAATGAAGCTGCAAAGAGTGAGCATTCAAAGAAGAGGAAAAAAACCCACCTGTTTAAAACCCTATTTTAAACAATAAAACTGTACCAAAGATCTAAAAAAATAACTTTTTTATTAAAAAATGTTCACCACCAATGCCCCCAGAATGAAGTCTTGTAGATACTAACAGATACAGATAGAGATACTAACAGATCCAAACTTAACAGATTCAAAGCTGAAATTTAAATGTCTCTGCCTCACCTTTCATACAAGCATCTTAATATCTGTAGGCTTCTCAGTACCCTTGAACTCAGCCTCCTAGAAATCTTTTTCAGTGCTTGGTATTTGTACATAGATGGAAAAAAATCCAAACCCAAACCCTAAAGGGACAACAACCAATGAACGACACAAAAAGTCTCTGTGTTCCACTGGATATGTCTAACATTGATCCCTGTTTATTTCAGAAGGGCAGTTTCTGAAAGTTCTTTTTAGCATGTAAAGGAACTTGCAGAATGTCATTATGAATTTTGCCTTATTTATGACTTTTGACTCCCATTTGTCTATAAAAATGTCCAGCAAAACAAAAGAATATAAAATCAATTTTTTCCTTGCACTGTTCATCATTAATTGAACCCAGGAATGATTTGGCAATTGTTCTTCAGCCCTATTTGGAATTCATAGAAGAAATTTTTGGAGGACATCCTGAGAACTATGAGTTGAATCAGTAGGAGTGTAATAAGGAAAAGCATTTGTTTTCTAATCCATTCTTGCAGCTGGGACAAGTCAAGCACAAGGCAAAGGAAGGCAACAATTTATTTCAGTATCTAACAGATAAGTGAGAGAATTGCTGACTCCCACAGAGAACAAGATTCCCACGAAATTATTGGCATACAATAGGACAACGCATAAACCTTCCTAAAAATTTTCACTGCATGTATGCATTCACCGTTTTCCATACAGATGCCTGTGTGCACCACGAGTGTGCAGACATACACAGATGCACACACACTGACATGTTACTTGTTTGATAAAGTCACAGTCATAAAATGTAGCATAGCTGTTTTTAACATTCAGGTACACGGACATATTTTTCAAAATACAAAGGCAACTTCCTAACTTCCTACTAATCATCATTCTTACTTATGTAAATATAGATAAAAAGGAGAAGTATTAAAAAAAAATAAATTTTACTCTGTCAAAAAGTCATTAAGATAATCAATGTTTCCCTGTTCTTAGATTGCTTCATCTTCTCTCAGATTTTGGTCAGATCAGATATATTTAACAGAAGCATATTTTTTTCCTGTATAAGTCAATATCAATTGTCTTCTTATGGATTGCTGGAAAAATAGTCACAAAATATTTTTATTTCTTATTAATAATTTCAGTTCAAGACACAGTATGTCGCTATAAAATAATGCAAATGAATTCTGGACATTAAATTATCATAAATAGTCATAAAAATATTGCAAAATGGATTTCATTGAAAGAAGGAAATCTAAAAAGTTTAATTAAAACATTTGATATAGCTTCTACAGGGATGAAAACATCAAAACAAGCAGCTGTTCCATACTAGTTTTCTCCTGTCAGAAAAAAAGCATTGATAACAAATGAGTTATGCTCTTTATTACATGGATTTTTTTTGCTGTGTGCATATATGCATAAATCTGAATTTATGTTAACAGTCTGACTGAAATGAATGAGAATGTCTCGCATTAGATGATCAGAATTTTTCACTATCTATTCTGAATCATTTAAATGTAGACTTAAGCCACAGAGTTCAGATTAAAAATACATTTGGAGAAAAGCTTGATATCTAGGTGTGTTAAGATTCATTATATCAGTTTCACCAATTATAAAGAAGAATCTTTAGTCAGATTTATTTAAGTTTATGTATTTGTCTAAAAGGAGGGGAATATAAAAAGTTATTTTACTGATATCTACTTTAGAATCATGGAATGTGAGATTCATTTGGGTCAGAGGGGACCTTTAAGATCATTTAGTTCAACCTCTTGGCCATGCACAGGGACATCTGCCACTAGATCAGGTTTCTCAAAGCCCCATCCAACATCAATGTATACACTTCCAATGATGGGACATCCACAATATCTATGGGCACCCTGTTCCACTGCCTCACCACCCTCATCGTAAAAAATATCTTCCTTATATCCAATTTAAATCGATTATTTTTCAGTTTAAAACCACAGTCCCTTGCCCTGTCACTATAGACTTTGTTAATAAGTCTCTCTCCATCTTTCTTAAAAACCCTCTTTAAGTATTGAAAGGCCTAAATAAGGTGTCTCTGAAGCCTTCTCATCTTCAAGCTGAACAACCCCAACTTTCTCAGCCTTTCTTCATAAGAGAGGTGTTCTATCACTCTGATCATATTTGTGGCCCTCCTCTGCATCTGCTCCAACAGATCCATGCCTTTCTTGTACTGGGGGCCCCGGAGCTGGACTTTGGGTGAAGTCTCATGAAAGCAGAGTAGAGAAAACAGGTAGAAATTTCAAACTCATTCACAGAATATATGCACCTCCATACCCTATGCCTGATGATAACCTGCTAAAAGTCATGCTGGTTTAGTTGTCTGCTAAATCCCTGTGAAAATGTTTGCTATTTTTGAGGCCTTGATTGGAAGGCAATCATAAACACATGCTAAACTACCTTGCTGAACAAAGTAAGAGGGACTACGTACTGGGAAATTTTTATAGATCATAATTTCATTATTCTCTTTACTTGTGATATTTAATCCTACTTTTGAAATAGCTACTATATGAAATTTGCTTTATTTTACAAGTACAGTAAAGGTAATTACATAATTTATCAAAGAATGATGATAGAAAATGTAAATTTACTCCTTTTATGTACGGTGTACACAATATTTTCCTGAGGTTATATCAGGGAAAGTACATATTCAAATGGTATATGGCAGAATGAAAATTACCAGTCTTTAAGAGCACCAGTTGTGTGATAAATGGACGGTTAGTAGTAAATAACATGAAAATAACCTATAAACAGCTTTTGTTGGTATTGTTGCTCAAAGCTGGGTCATTTATAAAGCAAAATAAGAAACAAAAATGAAGATTGCACTATGTTTTCTTGAGATCCAATAAATTTGATAAAAGCTCATTTTGTATTTTCATATTGTACCACTTTACATAATCTATTAAAGAAAAGGCACCATATAGTTTGATTCCTTACCTTGCTATGAGTTGTTTCTCTGGTAACCTCAACAATAGTTAGGTATTTTTCGCATGAAAACCTCACAAAGAAGAGACTTCTGTCACTTATAAGCAGTTGTTCTTATGTATTTTTTGAGGGTGCCATTGAGAGTTAAAAAATTGTGTAATAGGTTGATTATATTTTGGCTTTCTATGCTATTAGTTCAATTACTTTCTCTCTCACCACTTTGTTTCTCAATAAGAAGTCTAAAATATCATACTTAGCAGAAAAGGATTACAAGGACTGCTTAATATTAAATGTAGTGTTCAAAATGGAAATTTATTGTTAACTGTATGAAATTTTAAAATCTCAGTATTCTTCAGTTGTGGTTTTTTAATGTGGAAGTAAAAATATACTTTTTAAAGTCCTCATGTGCTACACTAAGAGAAATTCCCACTTAAACACATTGTAGATATGCACTGTATTTACGTGTAGTAATATCTTTTCTTATATGCCTACACACAAGAATTTAGAAATCCAAATAATGAATATGAGGAATTTCACACCTCAGGCCAATACAAGTATCAAGATACTTGTAAAAAAATTGTTGGAATTGTTAATAGTGTTATTAATGAATTTGCTTATACTGTTGAATTTTGGTTTAGATACTATATAAAAATAGGGAAAAATGTTTAAGAAACATTGTATATCACAGACTGAAAAATAAAATAAGCTATATTAAATCCCACTGTCAGAGGCATGAGTTTATTTAGGCATGAGAAATAATTGCTAGGAGAAAGAGAGTGCATTCAGATAACTGAATATAGAAAGAGTTCTAATTATATTGGTTGATTGATTCACAAAGATCAGGACATAAATGGATTCATCAACAAATCTCAGAATCACAGTGTCCAATTGCTAGCCCTAGTAGGAGATGTAGCCAAGCTGTGGAAGTAATGACAGTAAAAGGATGGAAAATAAGAAGAGATCAAGGTCAAGACTAAAATTTTCAGTGCGCATTGATCCTAGTACCCAAGGTTTACAGAGCATTATAAATTTCCATAGTAGATATAAGGTACAGGTAAACTAAGTTTTCATGAACTAACTATGGTGTATTGGTTTCCCTCAGTTAGACCAGGAGGTATCCAGTCTACTAAGGGGGTTATTAACACTACAGACAGTTTTACCTTCTTTTTTGGCTATGAGGAAGTTCTGGAAATAGAAAATTTTTTGCCCACCACTATGTAGTTTTTTATTTTTCTGTAGACAGATAGCTCAAACAGTAGGAAAACAAAGTGAGCATCTTCTTGAACTTTCCATTTTTCTTTATTAAGCTATTACGAGACACTTAGGAATGAACTCTTGAGAGGGAGAGAGGAACTGTTTTCTGTCTGGAAAAGTCAATGCCTGCATATGTTTAGACAGTGGCTGTGGAATTACAAGAAAGGGAAATGTGAATTAAGATTGCATATTACAATAAAATTTGGCATCATATGTGTTGTTCAATTTTTTAAAATTTTGGCCGGAGTTTGATGAACTTCACAGTATGTTTCTGGTGGAGCACAAACTTGAGTTAGCTCTATATTTGGCCATACCGCACTTGACGGAAATTTTCCCTCCAGTTTATGCAACATTTCACAATAATTTCATGCTCTGGGGAGAAGGGAAGGAAACAGGAGAAAAGAATCCTTCTCCTATTTTTGCAAGGCTTTAAAACCAGGATGTAGATTAATGCACTTGACTTACAGTGTAAAATAAAATCGTACAAGGATTTTACAAGTGTTGTACTTGCCAATTCTTGTAGCTTTAAGTATTATATATCTTCATGATTCTGTAAGATGGGAAAAGAGAATTACTGAGCTATATTATATGAAAAGAAAGGAGGAAGGAAAAAAAAGCAGGAAGGCATGAAGGAAGGAAAGGGAGAAGGAGGGAAAGAAGGAAGGGAGGATGGAAGGGAGGAAGGAAACAGGCCATTGTTGCATATATCAAAGCACATAATGTTTAGATTTTAAAAACATGAACACTTCCCAGCTAAATCTCTTCCTCTAAGCAATCTGGCCTTCTTGGCTAAAAATAAAGATACTGCTGCCATAATAACATATTGCTCTTGATCAAAAACACTTATTAAATAGAATTAAAATTTTTACTAGTGGCTAAAATTATTCCCTGAAATTAAATTATGGGCTAGAACTAATAGAAAAATTATACAGCCTAGTAATGGTTTAGGATAAAAGTTTATACTGATAGACTATTTACTTATTTTAGTGTGTAAAGTCTTCTAACATGGTAAAATCAGTGCCAGACCTAATCTGAATTTCAGACATGCAGAAGGAATCTTAACCTGTCTAAGAACTATGTCATAGTTCAACATTTTGAATGACCTTATTCTATCCTTTCAACTTTCTTTCTGTCATGTCTATTCATCGTTGTATTCTTCATCATTTCTGAAGTTAGTTTTGAAGCGCTTGTTGTGGTTTAGTCCCAGTCAACAACTGAACATCACACAGCTGCTTGGTCACTCCCCCCACCCCAGTGGGATGGGGGAGAGAACTGGAAGGGCACAAGTAAGAAAACTTGTGGGTTGAGATAAGAACAGTTTAATAATTAAAATAAAATAGTAATTGTAATAGTAATAGAAAGTAATAGCAATAGCAATAGTAATGCAATGAAAAGAAAAACAATGAAAGAGAGAGAGAGGGGCAAAACCCAGGGGAGAAAAAAACCCAAACCAAGTGATGCAACTGCTCACTGCCTGCCGACTGACACTGCCAGTCCCTGAGCCATGATCATTACTTCCCCTGGCCAACTCCCCCCAGTTAATATACTGGGCATGACATCAATGTCATATGGTATGAAATACCCCTTTGTCCAGTTTGGATCAGCTGTCCTGGCTGTGCCCCCTCCCTTCCCAGCTTCTTAAGCACCTGGCAGGGCATGGGAAGCTGGAAAAGTCCTTGACTAGTGTAAGCACTACTTAGCAACAACTAAAACATCAGTGTGTTATCAACAGTGTGTTAGTATTCTCATACTAAATCCAAAACACAGTACTGAACCAGCTACTAGGAGGAAAATTAACTCTATCCCAGCTGAAACCAGTACAAGAGTGGAGGGAAAGAGCAGGACAGAAGAATTGCAACTGTTTTCTTTTGGGAACACCTAAAACCTTCTAGCAAAGGTCTCATTTATTACACGGTTATCACTAACTTATCCAGATTCATCCTTTTAGAGAAAAATCTAGTAGAAGGTCAGCCCCATGGAGTGACCTGCTGGGCCTGAGCAGGGGTACTTTATCTTCCTACACTTCTGTAAATCTGCAAGACATAAAGTTAAATCCCATTTTATTTCCCTAGATTGAGGCAAGCTCTTTCAGATCATTCTCTGTGACTAAACAGGAGGACTTCAGTTAAAAGTGTTCCTATCTTTCCACATTCCTTCAGTAATAATTGAAATAAATACTACCTTTAGAGATCAGCCAAAATTTTCTCCCTCCAATATACTGTTTCTGCACAATCACATGCCATCACTTATCTTTGACCGAAGCAGGGCAAATAGAAAATTAATTATCTATAAACACATTATAAATGTATGCTATAAAGAGCATATGTAAGCAAACTGTCACTTAACCCAGTCTCCTATTGATTCTAAACATCACTAATGGACTGATTTCTTTTGGACAAAGGTAGCTCTGGGCCTGGGATTAATATAGCGGCTGTAGGGTGAGTTGAAGAAAATCTGTGATTAACAATATGAACATCTATGAAAGTCATATCTCTCGTACAGTATACCAGTCCATAACCACATTTTACCTCTAAAATATAACACTTTTACATCCATAATGTAAGACTGGTGAGATTGATCTAGATAATCTTCCAACATTTATAATACATTTATAATTTAGGATTTTCCAGGCAGCTGATTAAAGGATTGTTAACAAAAACATTAAAGTTTATTAGCAGCACCTTTGTAGTGATACAAAGTTTCCAGACTGAAGATCTATAAAAAATCAAGATACTTAAAATTGAATGTGTTAAGCATCATCTCCATAAAATGTGTTGATTTTTTTTCTCATATGGCAAACAGAATAAAGAAATTAAAACTAAAAAGAAAAATGTGTGCTCCAGACTAGAATAATATCAAAATACTCCTATGCTGAGGAGGATGGGAGGAAATACAACACAGATGGCACTGATATAGCAAACTCAGTGCCTATTAATTTAGCAGAAAAAAGAAAACGATTATTTGCGAAAGCTCCAAATGGTTTTCAGAAAGAGGTATAGACCCATCTGAGATCTTCTTGTACAGTGATCAGATGCCTGGATTGGCATGGGGTTGTTCTCATGGTGCTAGACTCCCGTGCCTGGCTGAGAGGTCCAGCACTCTTCATGGCTGTGATACAGTCCTGCAGAAAAGAGATCAGAGAGGCTTTTGTTCATGAGCTTCGGTCTTGTGTATTTTGATTTAGATCTTACAGTATTGTTAGTGCTTATGTTCCTAATGACTATGCAGGTACCTCCAGAAATAGTTCTGTAGTTAATGCAATTTAAAATATTGAAGTGGTAAGGCAAAGTGCTGGAGAGGAAAAGGTGCAATACATGAAAATAATACATTTCACAGAACAAAGATAAAGTGCTGTTAACACCTATAAATTTGTGGGCACTGTTTTGAAACATATAACTGCTAGATTTGCAATTAAAAGTACTACTTGTTAGAAAAGGCCTGCTATTATTGGAAATCTATTAACTGGTAATATAACATGTGAAATATCTATTTATTACCCAAACAAAATGTCTGCAGAAGAAAACAGTATTGCAGCATACTGGTCTCCAGCTGCTGCGTAAAAGATTGGGATGGATCCAACAGAAAACAGATATTTAATCAGATATTATTATTAATTTTTCTGCATTAACTACTTCTTAAAGCTATTATTTTTGTTGTTCTTTTCCTAAGGGCCCACCCTGGGGCCTTGGTTCTTGTGTATATAAACCTGTGAAGAGTATAGACTGGCATCACTTCGACTAGTACTAACCAGAAAAAATAAATACATGTCTCCTCAATACTGCATACACAGGAGGTCCAAAGGGTCTGAGAATTATTGAGGCAGATCCCCTGTACTAATGGGTTAGCATACGCCTCAGTGCCCAAAAACATCAAATTCCTTTTGCATGAAAATTGGTCTTCTTTGGGCTAGCCTGTAATGCTGAAGAGCTACGTCTGTACATCTAAACGATCTACTCCAGTCTTTCTTTAGGATATCAGAAGTACAAGAACGTAGAAAGGGGATTCATCAGGCCTGAGACATCCATTTTGGGTTGAATTGCCTTTTAGAAGTACTTCTTAGTAAGCCTTAGTTAATCTAACTCCTAAACTCTTAATATACAGCAAATAAATTTCTGAGCAGACTAATTCTTGATAATAGTGTGGAGTGGTTAGACACATGCATATACCCAAGCACCTCTGCATTAGCTATGAGATTAGAAGTGTAACCTCAGCCAGAATATCACCCTATGTATAAAATAAATTAAAACTGTGTCTCAAATTTATGCCTGGGCCATGATGTTTTCATATGATATGTTGGTGTCTAAACCTTAACATTGACCTTGATCCTGTTGAATGTTGAACTTTGATAAAAAACTACTTCAGCCAGCCACAAATCCAGTTAATTTATGAAAAAGGAGGACATTTCTACATAAAAATAGTGTGTGGATTTTTTAAAGTTTTTTTCTAAAGTTTTTATTTTTTCCTGTGAGAAGAAGATGCATACATTTTGTAAGGATAAAGATAAATGCTAAATGGATTAATAAGATAAATCTAAGGTAAATCTTAGGGAGGAAAGTTAGAGCTGGCTTTCTTTTCATCTGGGCAGAACATGGATCTGAGTTTTCTTACTTCACTTCGCCTGTATGTCTCTTGGTCACTGTATGAGTAGCATATAAAAGTGGAGGTATAAGAATGCTCTGTCAACAGTTTCTCTGGTCATTTGAGGATGTATTTGGAAGAGAAAATCCTTCAGATTTAACATTTTTCCTGATTTCTTTTCTTTGGATAACATTATTTTCCTTTCAATCAATTATCTTTTGGCTTGTGATATCTTAATTTGTACTCTCACGGCCCTGGTGTCTTCTACTCCTGTGCTCAGACACATGCTTTCTGTTTGCCTAGCACTTTCAGGCACCAACACTTGGAGAAAACTATAAAACTATGAAAAATTTTTTTTGAAGGACCAGTTCAAATATCCAAACTGACTCACTGGGAGACTGGGTAACTTCTTGTGCAGTTTCTTACCACAGGAAACATGCAGCTGGGTGTAAGATTATAAGAACACTGACTTAGACTTGTGCTGTCATGGAGTTGCAACCTCAGTCATATCTCTCAACATAGTACGTAAATAAATTTTTTGCTTGCAAAACATAAAACATGATGAACATTGAGTATAACCACTAGGCAACATATATTTGGATGTGATTCTCCATGGAACAAGCATGTTGTCATGTTCATTTCAATTTTCCTTTAAAGTTGAAAATGGTGAAAATTCTTCTTATCCTGCAGGTGATGGGGGAAAGGCTCTGGTAGGAGTGTTTGGATCCTGCCAGTTAGCAATTGACTGTAAGGCTGGTGCCACAGCCATGTTTTGTCTTTTATGCCAGTGGTTCCCTCCCTGACAAATGATGCAACAGAAGAAAGTCGTTGATAAATTGGATCAAGTCCTGGGCCACCAGGATGGTCAGGGCTGGAGCAGTGGCCCCATGAGAGGCTAGGGGAGTAGGATTCCTCAGCCTGGGCCAGAAACAGCTTCAGGGGCACCTCACAGCCACATTCCTATACCTATGAGGAGGTTACTGAGGAGAGAAAGCCAAGATTTTTACTACACTGCATATCAGTAGAGTGAGGCATAGTGGTCATCAATTGAATCAACAGGGCTTCTGGCTAGATTCAAGTGGCAGGGGTGGGAGGAGGAATCCCTGTGAAAATAATGAAACTAATTTTGTTAGTTTAGTTTCTTCTGTTTTGTGGCTTGCTGGTCTTCTTGTATGCAAAGAACAACATCTTTTAATGCTCCTGAAAATGCAATAATTAATTGCATGCAAGATTCAGCTTAACTGTTACAGAGATAGATCTCTACCAGTAGCATAGGCTTTTGAGGAAAGTGAGAAACATTAATCTAAAAAGTTTTTCTTCCCCTCTTCATATACACGTAAATACTTTCAGTAAGGGAACCATACATTGAAATATCAAATTATTTTTAAAAATTCATATTTTACCCTAATAATAATTTAAATATAGTCCCCTTATCCTAACAGAAAAATTAATCAGGAGAAAAACTTATTTTATTTTAAATAACGCCTGTAAGTCTCAAAATGTTATATAATGCATGAATATCAGCCTGCTATAAAACCTAAGAAAAGCTGTTGAGCAGAAATTAGCCTTTAAACAAAATTTAAAGGCCTATAGAGAACACTCATCTTGAACAGAAAAGGTAGCTTTTGTTCCATAATTGGAACTCGTAATGTTTTTCCAGCTAGATCTTATTAACCTATATATGCAATACACAACAATGCACAGTATGTTTTAACCACTTTAGTCTTTGTAAAATCTTGCAGTTATAATCTCCAAAACATGTGAAGCTATTTTACAATGTTAATTAAGGGTCATGGAGTATTGTTGCCTACATAGTATTACTAAGCTTGTAGACTGATAACATATTGCTGGAGCTTTAATTGGCACTCTATTAACTATACCTAAGTGGCTTGCTTATCTTCTTTGTTTAGCAGGTCATTTGAAACTCACTAATTTTATGTTATGAAAGGAAATACATAAAATAATGTTAATTTACAGTGCAGCACGGTTTCTTTTTTTTTTGGAACCTCTCTCTCTCTTTCTCTCCCTATCTGTACATGAAGGAGGAGGAAAATAGTGTATTAATGTGGACAACAAGGCACTGGTAATGATGAACATTTCTCAGATAACTGTGATGGACTAAATTCCCCCTGAAATATGGTTTCTGTTAGCAATATTTTAATAATTTGCAGTAGTATCTCCACAGGTTTGTGTAGCCCTCTAGAATATAAAAGGCTTTGAGCCATTTAATAAAGTTGTCTTCTTTCCTTTTTTTCTTCTCGCAAAGCCTTGCAAGAAAAGAACTATATAAACTAGGCAGAAATTGTGGTCAGAATTATCATTGCTCTTCATTCTGTGACTTCATTTCCACACAGGCAAAATAGATATGAAGTGGTAACACATAAGAGTGATATTTGGCTAGGACAACAGCTAATGCAGTCCTGGATTTCTAGTTTCCTACTTCTCCTTGTGAAGTTTGTGAAATTCATCTGAATGTCAGATTATGAGTCACTATTTAGCTGAAGTAAGTGGTTGTAAGGTTCCCAACAGTAACAAGAATTGACAGACTTTTTCATAAATGTTCAATAACAATTCAAAATAACAATAAGACAAGTGTTAAATCAGCAACTACTTATTTCTATGACATTTATTAAGCAAGTAAGCATCAGAGGCAAACCCATGATGCCTTTCTACAAGGCCTCCTTGCAGAACCTCAAAGCACAACCTACTCATGAAGATTTTCCCAACATTTCTTCACTTACTTGGAAACATAAATGAGCGTAACAGAGGTGCAAAGGATTTTTATACCCCTTGTGTATGAAAACATGAAACTGATCTTCTGTAAAGGGTCACTTAGTTGAGATCATCATCCTGCAAAGGTCAGTCAAAAAAGTATTGCTCAGCTGACACTCTACCTAGGTTGACAGAAGTCTCTGTCTTTAGGTGGCTAACCTTAAACTTTTCTGCCAATAAAGGCATTGGTCTGGCAAATGGGAAGGTGTAGATTTCTCTCTATCCTTTCCTAAACAAAAAAGAAACTGAGCTGTTATTTCATTGTGCTGAACATACCTATTTCCTCTCTATCCCCTTGCTCTCTCTTCTTATTCTCAAAAATCAATGTAAAGGAAAAGAAAAATACACTGATAAACCCCCACAAAATATTTTTTTATTTGCATTTCCAAATCAGCATTGCCTGTATACATATCAGTTATATACTCTATGTAAGTTATAAAAGTAATATTTTGTATTATAGAGACATTAAAAATAATCTGACAGAAATGTAAATACTTGGTCATAAACACCAAAATCACAAAATAAGAATGTCGCTAAAAGTTTCGTCCCTTCTTGAAACAATTAACAGAGAATGACCATACTCTAAATTATGCATAAAATAAATATCTGCAGAGACTTCATTATAATTTGCAGAAGATGATGACCCCTAAAATAAAAGAAAAGGAGACAAGGAACAGTTACACTGGTATCTAGGTAGATTAAAACACCAGCTGCATATTTGTAAGTCCCTAATATATAAGATATGTAAAGTAAGAGTTTAAACTTCCACTCTGAACATTTTTTGAAGTGGAAAGAGTCTTTATCTTCTGAAGCAAAACTATCTGAGAAGAAAAGAGAGAGATTAATTAAAAAATGACTGAAAATAAAATTGGTCCCTAATGCAGATCACTTAACGACTGAAAGCTACACCTCCTGTTGCAAATTGTATGCTCCACAACTAAAACCTTTCTGAAAAGAAGACCATCTTACTGAAAGACAGATGGTCTATAACAATACGGTTAGAGACAACAAATCAAGACACATTTTATAATCTATTCTCTGCTTTACTAATGCTCAGTGACTGATAAATATCTAAGTATATTTTAAATATTTCCAAGGCAAGGTAGTTTTCCTAGAATTGGATAGAGAAGCAATCACATGGTAGTTGCCATCTTGGATATGACCAGAGTATGTAAAATGCTGTTACTTCTGCGTGTGTGGTCGCAAGCTAGAATGCACTGAAAAATCTTTGACTAAAGGTACAAACCCCTTACCTTTAATGTAATTCATACTGCGGGCTCACATTCCTTAGATCTAATTTTAGGTCTTTATCTACTATTGTTAAATCAGAGGTCTCTCTGATGTAGAGTACTTCAGTTCACAAGTCCCCTATCACTTTCCAATGGCTGCAGAGGAAATCTAGGGAGACTGAGCTCCTAATTCAGAGGCCTTTGTTAATGAATAGCCCAGGCTATATGGGGTCTCACGTTTCCATATGACACCTCAGAATGTCTAATGCAAATGTTTCCTGGGTAACATTTATACAGGTGGGGTGCTGGGAGCACCCTGCAGTCCCCTACATCTCTTGATAGGAAGTTACACATTTAGACGTAACTTCTTTGATGCAGCGCTCTTGTTAGATATGACCACAGAAAAAGCTTTTTTTCCTGTTGGTCATTATAGGTGGGCACAGGAAAATACTGAGTGCAATTTGTTCCTTTATCTGACCACATACCATTGTTACAGCAATCTGCTGAAACATGGGGATGTATTATTTTTTTTCTGCAAAGTTTAAGTTTGAAGCACAGAAGCTGACATAAATCTATATTTCAGGACATGTGGAATGTCAAAAACATAGGCTAGAGATGTATGTAGTGCAATGTCCCCAGTACCCACCCATTAGATCAACAAATGTTATTATATGATCTCTTAAATTAATAATTCTTCTATTGCAGTTCTAAAATTAAAAAATATTGACATTAGTAAACTCAGCACAAAAAAACAAATCAATAACAAACATATCTTACTTCCTAGGGTGAAATATTTTACATGGTTTTACCTTTTTCATTGCCTCATCCTGTAGAACATTTATACTCTTCACCACCTGACAAATGTTATTCTGTAACGCACAGTTACTCCACAGACTTTTAGATTAGTAAAGAATGTGACTCCTGAGACACTGCTCTGCTGTGTCATTGTGTCACTTGTAATAATCCTTCAAAAATTTTTCAGGATATTTTTTGTTGTTGTTGGAAAGAAGCGGTCATATTTAGTAATTCTTTTATCTACAAACTTCAGAATGGTTTTATTGTTTTGGATTATAAACATGACAACCTGATTTATGGCTTGGTTTCTTTCCAGTTTATGGTCAGCTTTAGGCATTTAGCTGAAGCTACCAGCTGATGATCTGGCTGCTAAAACCATTCTGTGAGGTTACTCAAAAATCTCGTGCAAGAGAGACTTAGACCTTGACTGCTCTCAGTTGCTTTTAGACACTTTTCCAGGATTATAAGGCTTCCTAAGCCAGTGTGTCAGTTTAGAGCCACAAGTGAGATAGTATGAGTCCAGGCTGTTGCTCTCTCTGTACTTATGTGTTGTCTCTATAAATAAAGTATGACAAATTTTAGGGTGGGGAAAAAAAGGGGGTGGGGGGAGGGAAGGTTTATCATTACTTACTCTATACTTGAACACAAAAAGCAAACGGAAAAAAAAAAGAATTTCAGTAGATAATGGTATGAAAACAGAATATCCACTGGAGCTGGTTATTGTCAGCATCATTACCTGCATTTACACTGCAATCAGAAATATTCGGTGTTTGGAATGATACAAACACACAAAAAAATTTACCCTGTGTATCCAAAATAAATAACAATCCAGTTTTTTTCCTCACAGTGTTGTAATTTATTCAGAAAGTACCAGGAGCTCTCAGACTCAGTGATGTCAGTTTTTCCTTCATAGAACTGAGCACCAGCCCAGCCCTAAGCTTTTCCTAATAATTTCTGGACACCCTCATGTTTTAATAACCTAAGGCAGATGGCACAAAGGGAATTGTGTTTAGATGTCTTCTTGTCATTCATTTTTTTAATCCACACGTGTATATGATGCTTTCTATGATCATCATTACAAACCTCATTTATTCAGAATATCTAAGCATGTTTATACTTGCAGTTTCAAAGCAGTACTTACTTCTCATACACACCTCTGTAGTATTGTTTCACAACTGTACAAGGAAATAAATCACATAGGTCAAAATCTCTTGGAGAAAAAGTCATCAGATAAGAGAAACTGATCTGCTTACAGAAACTTTCTTTATTAAAAGCAATCCACCTGAATGCTCTTCACATATCTGAGACAGTTACCTGTCCCTAAATGGCATGATTGCTTATTTGCTAGGTAATGCTGCTCTGAGGCTTTGTTCTGTAAGCAAAGGTGTATTAAAAGATCTTCACATCTCTAAAGCAGTTTCAAGTTTTCTTGGAGTTCATGTAAACCAAATGGATAAAATCAAAGCTATAAAGCAGAAAATTAATAGAAAGTTTTTAATGTTTGGCTTAAAGCCAAATTTACCATTAAGATTGTAAATATCACTACTAAATAGATAACAATATAAAAATTTGTGTAAATCAATAGAAAGGTCTATATAAACCTATTTAAGAAAATCTATTTTCAGCAACTTGCAGCACTATGAACCCAGTTGTACTGTGTTTTCCTTTTTGAAAAACATTAGCACAAGAGAATTAAAGTTTTAAAGAAACACGCAGACATAAAGCTAAATGCTTTCAGAGACTATTAGAAGTACTTTTGTTCAGTGGACTTCATACACATTAGAAAAATATCTTCCATCCATTATATCTGTTACTCAGGGGAAATTATCCATAATTCTTAATTGAATAAAAGCTTCTCATTCTAACAATATCTTTTAAATGATATTAGTGTAGTTTTTCAGAAATTAAATAAATGGCATGTAATCAGACTGCATTTTCTTCACTTGAATAACCCTTGGGTTGTCAAGGAAATATTATAGTGCCACACTGTTATTCCCAGTACGTGACAATTTGAGCCCACATTACAAATATTTTTCAAAAATATGTATTTAAATTAATATTAAAGAGTTGTATCATACATGCATGTCACATCGCTGAAATTTCAATTATAGCTACTTTATCAACGAAGAAAAGTTTTTATGAAACGTGATTTTGTAGTTCTTATTTTTTTCATACATTAAATACATTGAGATTTCAAAAGAGATAGTCTTCCAAATTAATCTGTGAATGTTTTTTTAAAATGGTTTATCTTTCTAAACCCGTGGGCTATGAGTTTAATGTTTGGTTATGCAAGACCTGAACATGTGAGGGGTGTGGAGTGGTGAAAGAGGGAATGGGCAACAGGTAACTAATACCCTTGACTATTGTCTGCTACGACTACTATAACACACAAGAAAACCCTACCTGCAAGTCCAAAACAGGTGCACTATGAAGGATGCAGTTTTTATTATTCTGATATAGTATTTTATTCTTTTATAGACTGTGATTAGTTATTTGTTCAGATGGTATATTCTTGTATTCCTCAAAAGAATAAAAGAAGTAAAAAGTTGAGGTCTACTTAGTAATTCTCCTGGATTTTGTTTCTTGCTGTGATATTTTTACTCTTCCTTTTGAAGAAAGCATACCGAAAAACTTAGTGTGTGTGAATCGACTATAAATAAATATAATTTTTTAAAGGTAAGTCCCCATAGTGAATGTTATTAAGAACATTCTCAATAAAATAAAATATTTCACATACTATCAAACACACTTTTTACAAAGCATATATGGGTTGCAAAAGAAGAGCTGTCATAGTTCCATAAAATAGAGTTTGGTCAAATAGCATTTGTGCTGTGGCTGTGTCTGAGAATGTAGGATAAATTTTAATATTTTGGTCCTCTCTTGTATTTTGTAGTTCTCATTTTTATTGTACTGCATCTATGATTTTGACTTAAACATAATATACACAGCAAGGGAGAAAAGTGCCCAAAGACGAAGAACGAGATAGCCCCAAAAATGTATTTTTTCCATGTGTGGTGTACAGCAGAGAGAAACTCCATTTGGATATGCACCAGTTCCTCTGAAGTGTTACAGCCACTGTTAAGAAATAGCATAGAAATATTTATTTCATAGTTTGATTAGAACACTGGGAGGGGCAAAAATGGTGCATAAGAGAGGAGATGACAGTTCAGCATTTTTCACAAAAGAAGAATGTAGAAAGAAGCAGAACACCCCACATAAAGCAAGATTCAGCTCTCACTGAGTTCTAGTTTCTTCGAGAGGGCAAAAACTATGGTGAATCTCTAAAACAAGTTGTTGTAGAAGTACGTACATAAACATGACCCAAGGAAGAAAGAAAAAGTAAGAGTTTCTTAGAATCATAAAATAGACGAATATGAAGATTTATTTAAAAATAATGCTTGAAAAGACAGTAATATTCCACTCAGTGAATTGACCTTTTTAGCAGATGGAAGATGGAAGTTCCTGGGGTTGTATTTAGCCATGAGAAGCCATAATTATTGATTAAGTATTCTGTGAAGCAGAAAAAAAAATATGAAAGAAATTATTGAAACTTAAATGGATACAGCATAGATTTACTACTAGCTAAAATTTATATCTGAGAATATAATGCAAAAACCTCATTTAAATACAGAATGAAATGTATCTTTAAGTTTTTGTTTTATCTGTCAGAATGGCCAAATTGCAAAATGTCACATCATTTTTAGATAAAATTATGAAATGTAAAAAATTATCAAATTAAATATTTTAAAGAGTTTTACTGTACATTTCCACCATAGCAAAACCAAACCAAACCAAACCAGTGTTGCTGTCTAAATTTACATGCTGTTTTTATTGGCCACACATTAAATTTCCAGTAAAAGAGCAACATTTTTTCTTAAAGTTTGTAATATGTTAGTATTTTCTCAACAGTCGTCAGTTATAGAATCATAGAATGTCTGGAGTTGGAAGGGACCCACAAGGATCATCAAGTCAACTCCTCTCCCTGCACAGGACAACCCCAAAATTCACATCATGTCTCTGAGGGCGTTGTCCAAGTGCTTCTTGAATAGCATCAGTCTTGGCACCATGACTGCCTCCCTGGGGAGCCTGTTCCAGTGCTCCACCACCCTCTGGGGGAAGAACCTTTTCCTAATACCCAACCTAAACCTCCCCTGGCACATCTTCCTGCCATTCCCTTGGGTCCTGTCACTGGTCACCAGAGAGAAGAGATCAGCGCCTGCCCCCCTCCTCCCCTTGTGAGGAAGCTGTAGACCGCAATGAGGTCTCTCCGCAGTCTCTTCTCCTCCAAGCTGAACAAACCGTGTAACTTTACCTGCTCCACATATGGGTTCCCCTCTAAAATCTTCACCAACTTCATGGCCTTCCTCTGTACACTCTCTAGTGTCCAGAGCTTTATATACTTAATATATTGTGGCGCCCAAAACTGCACACAGTGCTCAAGGTGAGGTTGCACCAGCGCAGAGCAGAGCAGGACAATCACCTCCCTCGACTGGCTGCAATACAGTGCCTGATGCACCCCAGGACACGGTTGGCCCTCTTGGCTGTCAGGGCACACTATTGGCTCATGTTCAACTTGCCATTGACCAGAACCCGCAGATCCCTCTCTGCAGAGCTGCTCTCCAGCCTCTCGTTCCCCAGTCTGTATGTACATCTAGGGTTGCTGTGCCCCAGGTGCAAAATCAAGCACTTGCCCTTGTTAAACTTATAACAGTTGGCAATTGCCCAGCTCTCTAATTTGTCTAGATCTCTCTACAGGGCCTCTCTGCCCTTGAGAGTGTCAACAGCTCTTTCCAATTCTGTGCCATCAGCAAATTTAATTAGCATTCCTTTAAGTCCTACATCCAAGTCACTTATGAAGACATTAAAGAGTACCGGCCCAAGATGGATCCCTGTGGAATCCTGCTGTTGACTGGCCCCCAGCCCAATGTAACCCCATTTACTATAACCCTTTGAGCCCAACCCATCAGCCGATTGCTCACCCACTGCATTACATGTTTATCCAGTTCTATGATGGACATTTTGTCCAGGATACTGTGAGAGACAGTATCGAAAGCTTTACTGAAATCCAAAGAGATCACATCACCTGGCTTTCCTTGGTCAACTAGGTGGGTAACCTTGCTCCAGCGAGCAACTAGTCACCACCCAGCTGCTCGCTCACTCCCCACCGGCAGGATGGGGGAGAGAATCAGAAGGGTAAAAGTGAGAAAACTCATGGGTTGAGATAAGGACAGTTTAATGATTAAAATAAAACAATAATAATAATAATAACAACATCAATAATAATATAATGAAACGGAAAATGTCAAGATAGAGAGAAAGGCAAAACCAGGGTGGAGGGAAGGGGGAATAAACAACCAAAACAAACAGCAAGTGATGCAACACTTCACCACCTGCTGACTGAGGCCACCAGTCCCTGAGCTGGGATGGCTCCACCCCCTGGCCATCTCCACCCGTTAAAACACTGGTTGTGATGTCATATGATATGGAATGTCATGGTGGGATAGCTCACATGACTGGAATGTGGTCATGGATGGTTACAGGCTTTTCACAAAAGACAGACCAGCAAAGCAAAGTGGGGGAGTTGCTCTTTATGTGAGAGAGCAACTGGAATGTATTGAGCTCTGCCTTGAAGTGGAAGGACAACAAGTTGAGGGCTTGTCGATAAAAATGAAGAGACAGCCAAATATGGGTGACACTGATGTGGGTGTTTGCTACAGGCCACCTGATCAAGAAGAGGAAGTTGATGAAGCCTACTACAGACAGCTGGAAGTAGCCTCAAAATCGCAGGCCCTGGTTGTCATGGGGGACTTCAACCACCCTGATATTTGCTGGAAAAGCAACATGGCGAGACATGCACAATCCAGAAGGTTCCTGCAGAGCATCGAGGACAACTTTTTGATGCAGGTGGTGGAAAAGCCAACAAGGCGAGATGCGCTGCTTGAACTTATCCTAACAAACAAGGAAGGGCTGGTTGAGGATGTGAGAGTTGGGGTAGCCTTGGCTGCAGTGACCATGAGATGGCCGAGTTTAGGATACTGTGAGGTAGAAGCAGGGCTACGAGTCGGATTACAACCTTGGACTTCAAGAGGCCTGCTAGGACGAATCCCATGGGCCAGGGCTCTGGAAGGCAGGGGGGTCCAAGAGAGCTGGTCAGTATTCAAGGACCACTTACTCTGAGCTCAAGATCGGTGCAACCCCAGGAGGAAGAAATCAGGCAGAGGAGCCAGGAGACCCACATGGATGAGCAAAGAGCTTCTAGAGAAACTCACATGGAAGAGGGAGGTGCACAGTGTATGGAAAAAGGGACTGGCCACTAGGGAGGAATAGAGGAATGTTGTCAGGGTGTGCAGAGATGCGACGAGGAAAGCCAAGGCCCACTTGGAATTAAACCTGGCAATGCATGTCAAAGATAAGAAGAAGGACTTCTTTAAATACATCAGCAGTAAAAGGAAGACTGGGGATACAGTGGTCCCACTGCTGAACAAGGAAGGGGCCCTGGTGACACAGGATGCAGAGAAGGCGAAGTTACTGAATGCCTTCTTTGCCTTGGTCTTTACTGCTAAGGCTGGCCCTCAGGCATCTCAGCCCCCACAAGAGAGAGAAAAACTCTGGAGAGAGGAAGACTTACCATCAGTTGAGAAGGATTGGGTCAGAGATCACCTATGCAAACTGGATCCTCAAAAATCCATGGGCCCCAATGGGATGTACCTGCGAGTGCTGAGGGAGCTGGTGGATGTTCTTGCTGAGCCACTCTCCGTCATCTTTGAAAGGTCGTGGAGGACAAGGAGAGGTGCCCGAGGACTGGAGGAAAGCAAATGTCACTCCAATCTTCAAAAAGGGCAAGAAGGAGGACCTGGGAAACTATAGTCCAGTCAGCCTCACCTCCATCCCTGGAAAGGTGATGGACATTCAAAACCCACTTGGATGCATTCCTGTGCCCCCTGCTCAAGCAGGGGGGTTGGACAAGATGATCTCCAGAGGTCCCTTCCAACTCCTACCATTCTGTGATTCTGTGAAAATTATCTGCACAGTATTTGCTATTATTTGATAATTCACATCTTAGAATCCCTTTCACAAATTTATTAACACTGGCTTTCATGTATAATATGTACTTTTCACATAAAAGGTGTTCTTTCCCTTTAAGCAACATAGCTCTCAAAACATCAGAATTTTTCAACAGAATATACGTTTTTTTTCAACACATTTGTTCACTATCTTGGTATCTACTAAGTTGCATTTTGCCAGAATGCATAAAATATTGGAAGAAACTCAGAAATTTGTCAAGATGATACTTTTATTTTACATAGAAAAACAATAACAAAGGGAGTCTTCCCTTCTAGGCATTTAGAATATAAATTATTTTTTCCAACTAAATACAATTTTAATTTCCATTCCATAATGCACTGTTAAAGATTTTGCCTTTTCATAAACAACATAATTGTTTCAGAAATCTGTTGATTTTTAAAAGTAATTTCACAAGTTCAAGCAAAGTATTAGTTATTAGCAATGCATGTAAAGTGAGCCCCACAATCAAAGCAACGTCTGCTTGGAAAGAATAGATAACCATGTCTAAATTCTCATAGGATATCTACAAGGACAGTTAGACATATGCCTGTACCCATATCTAAGCTTACATTAGCTGTTTATATTTAAACATTGCCTATCCATCTCTAAAGGCAGAGCAAAAGCCAGCCAAAGGCCAGTTCTGGACCTCTGCTCAATTTTTACTGTCTCTGAAACTGCCCAATTTGTAGTCCTCTCCTACAGACCACTTTTCTATTAAGTGGCTTTTATCCTACTCTACTTTTGCTCTGTTCCACTTCTTGTTTGTGCCTTTCATTTGCTTTTCAGACTACTGCGAAGCACTTGCACCATCATGCTTGCCCTGAACTGCAGTCAGTTTATCCAAGACATTTAGAGGAGCATGGTCAGAAAGACTCTGTCTCAATTTGATAAAACTGGAAAGAGTCATGTTTTTTTCATACAGCCAACTTGCCACTGAAGTTTGATTTTGATCATATTACAGTCCCAGAAGGACAGCTAGGACAAAGAAATTTCTTTATAAGAGGAAACTCTCTGGTTTAGTGCTATGCTTTTTTAGCAAGGAGCGTGGAGTGAAACATGCCAATGGTCTGAGTGCCTTGCTTTCACACAACTCCCTCTTGTAGGACAAGGATTTTATATACAGGGAAAAAGAGGGAGATACTTTTGTGTCATCTCAGGCCATGACTATTGTTAAAATACCTGATACTACAATTGTCATGCAAGCAGCCAAGCCAGGACATCTCTCCTTCCTTGCATAGCCTAGGAAGTCCTATTAAAGAGTTTCTAGCACTGAATTAAGTGATGTTGCCTGGTCAGGTGTATACTTTTAAGCCATTTAACTTCTAAAACAGGGCAACTGCATCTAGCCAGCCTGTTAGGACAAACCCCAGAATTGAGATTAATCTCAAACTCTGCCTAGGAATTGTCTGGCAGAAGACCAGGCAGCCTGATGGGTGTCAAAGGCTGATGTAAGCAGTCCAGATGAGAGCTGTAGAGTCTGAGGTGATGATCTGGCTACAGCAGTAGCCTCGGGGAAACTTTTCAGCAGAAAATTCCTGGATCTTCTCATGTACCAAATCTGTTGCATGACACCTTTGTTACACATATTGTGTAAAGGAAGAGGGTAGCTTATATGTAGTCATTGGGGGGCAAAGCAAAGGAGGATTTTGCTTTCTTTGGGTTTGATCAGTGGTAATTTAATGTGGGAATTATATAGGGATAATGAGATAATGGTCAGTGATTACTCCTTATCATTTCTTGTAAATATGTCAGTGAAGCAGAGGAAAATATAAGCAAAACCAAGATGCATATGGTTTAAAAAAAAGTGCCACACTAAGCAGCATATAGTAGGAGTCTCTCAATGACTGTAGTACCTTGCACTGTCATGCAGGCATTGTTCCAAAATTATTTTTATATATACATTCATATATGTCAGTGACAAATTAAAATGTAGATAACAATTTCAAAGGACAATGAGGTGCTTTAATTCTTGACTCATTGGAAGTGTGAGCAGCCCTTGCTAATTCATCTTGGCAGGAGAGAGATCACTTCTCCTTTTTGGCTGGACTTTTAGGGACAAAATATGTTAAGATTATGAGAGATAAGTCTAAATGATCTATCCCTCTTCTCTTAGTCTGAATCTGTGAATCCTGGAACTGGGATAACCTGCTGAAAATGCTGCAGCAAAGAGAAGCCAACTTCCAAGAACCGTTGCTGCAACAGGCAGAGCATGGGTAGTAGGAGTGCACTTAGTGACATGCTGGAGAAAAATGATCCTTGCAAATTCTTATTGTGCTTATTTTTTACACTGTTGATGAGGTAAAGATTCATGTGGAATCACCTGAACAGGACCTTATCTTGTTTTAGGTGTCAGTTCAGGTGCAGTCCCCAAATGCACCACTCCAAACTTCAGTGTTGTTCTGTAGAGGAAGCTCCGGCTGGGTGGAAGGATGAGCACACTCATTCCAGTCTTACTTGGTACTGTATAAAGCAGAGATATAGAGGTCAGAAAGAAAAAGCATGAGAGGGAAAAGAAGAAAAACTGACAACAAATACCACATGTATTCTTTCCCTTTTTTCCCCTGAAATTTAGGCCGTCCATAGTGTATATTCTTTTCTCTCCAGTCCCATTAGATTCATTTTCATTTAGTTGGTTATGATGTACTGTTCCTACTAAGCCTATAATGTCTCTTAGTTTAATAAAGCTCTCTGTTGAAGCTGTTACTCCTACTGGCCTAATTACAATAGGAGAAGAAGCCTTTCCAGAATTATTTCACTGAACTTCAATAACAGATGAAACAGTTTACATAGATCACTAAATTGACACTACATTATTCCCAAACAACAAATACAGGAAGGAATATTTAAATCAATACATTTTTTGACAGACAAATCAGTGGTTTTTGTCTTCATATACAAAATCCATAAACTTCAGAAAGGCAAACTGCTACAGGAGTACTTCATACAAGCAATTCAGAAAATTATTTCAACACAAAATTTAAGCCCTGATGATTTGCACAGCAGTACGTTGTCAGATGCTTATTTATTAAGCACATCACTTTGAGCATCTCTGGGTCAACTATGTTCCTTCAGTGGTTGATTTTAATTATTTTTTTCAAATAACTAAAAATAATTTTAACATTATTTATATATTCAGATAATCTATGTGTGCATATATGCAAATACAGTAGAATTCCTGGGCAATTTGCCTACACACAAACACACACACACACAGAGGCATCCTGTGATAAACCATTTTCATCCAGTCAGATAAGTTTCTATCTACAATGTTCTGTCCCTATTAATACTGAAATGCATATTCCATATGCTCCCATCTTATCTATATCTGGCTCCATAAATCAATGCTTAAGAGGGTTAGCAATATCCTAGCCACAACTTCAAAAGGAAATGAGATCCTATGCTCCAAAGCACTGACATTATACATCTTCTCAGTTTTCCCCATGTTCATCTTCCTGCAACTTCCCTTGACCAAATAAGAATCTAGTTGGTTTTAGCTAATTTATGGTTGGTATGTTTTATTACATGCATAAAAATAAAAATGTTAATTACATTTTCTATAAAATAAACTAGACAGTTTTCTTAGCAAATCCAGCATAGTCTGAAAGCTCCATTTGAAAATCAGGTTTGATTTCAGGTGTGTCTGTAGTTTCAGTGATTCCTAAGTGGACAAATTCTCTAATATCTAAAAACAGTAACAGTCCAAAAGTTGGCAGACTATTATTACCTCCAAAACAATTTGTTCTGGAAATAAGATGAAAGCCCGTGTTGTGGTTTAGCCCCACTCAGCAACTAAATATGACCCAGCTGCTCACTCACTTCCCCCACCCCAGTGGGATGGGGGAGAGAATCAGAAAAGTAAAAGTGAGACAATTTGTGTGTTGAGATAAAAACAGTATAATAATTAAAATAAATAGTAATAGTAATGGTAATGATAATAGTAACTGTAATTGTAATATAATGACAAGGAAAATAATGAGAGAGGTGAAACTCAGAGGAAAACAACCCAAGTGATGCAACTGCTCACCACCCACACAATGACACTTCCAGACCCCAAGCCACAATCTCTGCTTCCCCCTGGCCAGCTCCCCCCAGTTAATATACTGGGAATGATATCATATGATACAAAATATCCCTTTGGCCAGTTTGGATCAGCTCTCTTGGCTGTGCCCCCTCCCCTCCCTGCTTCATGTGCACCTGGCTGAGCATGGGAACCTGGAAAAGTCCTTGACTAGTTTAAGCATTACTTAGCCACGAATAAAACATCTCCACATTATCAATACTGTTTTCAGCACAAATCCGAAACATAGCCCCATACTGGGTACTATGAAAAAAATTAACTCTATCCCAGCCAAAACCATGACAGAACTCCGTTGTTAGGCATCAAATATTTCAGGAAGCCCCTGGCACTGATTCTCATTCTTTTGCAGAACTTTGGAAGCCATGATTGATTGGTCCACAGTTGCAGAATACCTCATTTCACTAGTGTATGTCAGTTCTCCTCTAGGAGTGCCACTGTACGCAGAAGACCAGGCTGGCACTTGTGTCTTACAGAAGGAATATTGGCTACCTCTGCTACATGTACTTTCAGCTGCGGTCTGTCTGATGGTTCTCTGCTACCCATGTCCTTTGGATTTAGAAATTCCCCCCCAAAGCCTTGTAGTGTGTCTTTGTGTATCTGTCCCATGGCATAATCATTTGGATTGCAGTTTTGAGGAGATTCTGGCCACAGTTCATGTTTGTTTGCTACCAGTTCAAGTAATCTTATCTTTGAATCATTCTGTCATTCCAGGTTTCAAGCACTGAGGATGACAATGACTTCTGCGCTTGAAGAAAGATAAGTTATCAACACAGAAGTTTCAGAAGGCCTCCAATTTGCTAACATAAAGAACTTGCTATGTATAACACCACTTGCCATAAACACACTGAGGTTCATTTGGGTATGTTTCAATAAAATAATTGGGAAAGGTGGGTCACAGAGCAAGGGTCTGTGCTATGTTCTGTGTCACAAGTTGCAACCTGTCATTATGGACATCACTGTCACTTTGATATCTCAACACAACAAGGTGAAATGTAAGATGCTTTGAGTGCCCAGTCTCTTGTCACCTATCTGTTCCATAGCACTCCCACATTTTCTCAGGGAGTCCTGGTCATCAAAGCACATAGGTAAAGCACACAGTCTACCTATCTATATTTTTGTCACAAAGAGAGAGAAGAAATGTGAAGTAATACTTTCCTTTTAAGAGTAATTGGCTGTCAATTATTGACAAGTGGATATGCATCCATTGTGTGATTCTTATATCCAAAAGTAAACAATTACCCATACAGATAAATACTTGCAGAAAGAAAAGGATGAAGAGATTATATAATATAAAACGTAAAGAATAAAGAGAATAAGGCAGATCAGACTTCCCATTGTATTTTGTAAGATCCTTCACTGCAGTGATAATCCCTACTGCTTCTGCTAACCCTCTTTTATTAAATCTGACACTTCAGCAAAGCTAACATGAAGGAGCAGGAAGACCTTTATCATAACATAGATTAGCTTAGATATAGTAGGAAGAGATATTCAGGAGCGCTAGTGGATCAGATACACAGTAATGGATACTACATTTTTATTTAAAGCCTGCTAAACCTAAAGATACATTATGAATAGGAGCATCTCTCCTTCCTTCAAATAACTTATCTCATTCCAAGCATGAATAACAGCATGATATCTTCAGTTTGACCATTGGCTTCTGTGGCTATCGGAACTGAAGCTCTGGTTAAGTTGGCATTATAACGAAATCCTCTCCCATTTTCTTTCATGTGCTCAGCAGGCCTGGATCACTTATTTTGGCTGTTCTCACTGTCTCATGTTTTCAGACACATTCATTTATCACAAAACAAGTCACTTTCCTGTTTGTGTTTCCACTTTACTCTAAAGGGCACACAGAGAAACATTACAGGAATGCAGGGTTGCAGCAAATAAATTGTCTGCACTTAGTCTGCAATATGTCTCTACAGCCATTCAGCCTTGTATGATTTCTTGTTGCAGAGATAGAGTTAAAAGGCTTCTTATAAACAGTCATTTAATACAGCATTTTCTGATGATGTGACTCTTTGATCTGATTTTCTGCTGAGAATAGTAATATATACTATGGAAACTTTATGTTCTTTGTAATGAAATGTCTTAAAGTCTCATTTAATAATACAGCTGTCTGTACATCTCAGAGAAGTATGATGTACAGTAATTTAACTGGAATCAGATTGCCACGCAACTCCCACAAATCTGAAAGTTTCATACCAAAGTAATTAAAAAATCAACAGTTTCCAGCAGGATTAAAGGAAGCATCACAACTTGAGGCATTGATGAGCTACACTAGACAAAGTGATAGTCATTGCTGCATTTCCTATGCTTGTTAGTGGAACAGAGCTGCAATAGCATAGAATCTTCTCAGCAGCATTCTTATTTTAAGGGTAAGAGCATATATTGTACATTGCCTTGCTTTATGAAAAAGATTAACTACATACTGTTCACAATACAAAAGATTTGCACTATACTGTAGCTGAATTGTTCTTTTAATTACTGTTATGAAGTGATCGGCTTTGACAGCAGAAGCAGCCTTGTAGTAGAAGGTAGGTAAACTGAATTCCTTACTAAATACCTTACCCTGAATTCATACCTCTATAACCTGCAGTCATGGTTTCTAAATTAAATAAAAGATTTGTGATTTACATTGAAGGAACACCCAGGTTCAATAAGACATCTATAGACACCTCCTCATGTTTTTTACTTCTGTTTTCATTATTATTATTGTTTTACTATATTACAGTCTATTTTTTCAGTTTATATGAAATTGATCTTTGAAAATACATAATTCCACTGAGTTATAAATATTTGGGAAATGACTTGTTGAAGAGTCCCTCCAAAAACAGCAGAGTAGCTGGTCTAACGTAACTGAAACTTGTTTATTAACGTCTTTTTAGAAATTAGTATTTTTCCTCCTAAAGTCTTTTTCCTTGTTATTGTTTAATTTTTGTTTTAGACTATATATATTTAAAAAACAAAACAAAACCCCTGTGTTTGGGTTTTTTTGTTTGTTTATTTTGTTGTTTTGGGGTTTATTTGTTTGGTTGATGTTTGGTTTTTTTTGAAATGTTTTTCAGAATGAGCTTACCATAGCCTAAAACTAAAAGGAAGAAATGCAGAAAAATTTCAGGTGCCTTTAAACTCCAGAGTCCCAACAAATTGCAATGCTGTTTTGCCTTTTTCTCCTTTCATTCTTCTGCTGAGGAGGCAAGAATTCCCTGTAATTGTCTATTCTTATGTGGATGGCCTCATTCACAAGACACCAAAGTTACTGCTTTTCAGGTTGGTTTTGACTTGTTCGTATAATGTGCACAAATGAAAAAAAACAATGTTCGAAATTGAAAACATCTGACTTGAAATAAACTTTTGAGCTAATACTTTTGTATTGTAATACTATTTGCGTTGAATCTATTTTTATATATTGAATATATTTGTATACCTTTTTTTACAGTTTATCTTGAAAAAGTATTATATCTAATGCGAAAATATCTTAAGGCATTGGCAGGGGAAGTCACCCCATCAAGCTTCAAATGGATTTTAAAACTTTTGTCTTCTTTTTCATCTTTCAACATCCAAGGCAAGATTCAGACCACCTAAGTTAGGAAAAACAATACCTAAATATGGAGGTTCCATAACCATCAGTGCAAATACACTATATTAAATCAGTGGGTTTCCTATACGGCTAATGAGAGAGGCAGAAACAGCTGAACAATGGCTTATAAATTCTCTACACTCTCCAGAGAGCTGTCTGGAGTTCTCTGTAGGGAACTCTAGATACAAGGTGAAATTTTGAGCTTCTGTACAGGTCAGGCACTGATTTGGGCTGGACATCTAACATTAGTCTTCTGAAATTCATATGGAAATCCATGCATAACTGAACAGGGGTCCTGAGATGACAATGTCCAGTTTAGAATCTCTGAGACAGGGTATCTACTGAGGAAGCGAGAGATGTGCCTTGCCCTAGCCTAAGAGAACATAATGCAACAACTCCCACATCCCAAAGAAGAGGTCTCAGTCACAACTCCTGATGAGGTGCACGATACTCTTTATCTGTGGAAAAAAGAAAAAAAGTTATGCTTGCTAGCATCATAAAGGGGCTAAAAGGAAACTAGGCAGAAAGATTAAGGCACTTAGTGGGGGGGAGAAAGATCTTGGATGAATTATTATTCTGACTGCTGAAAATAAAAAGAAATTCACCACAGTGCTTTTGTCCCTGAGCCTATGTTTACTATAATATAGATCATCATCTTCAATTGCCTTGCCTTCAGTAAAAATAAAACCTGTTCATGCTTTGCAGCGTAATGATTTGGTTGCCTAACTGCAAATGAATTAAGGGTACCACCCCTCAGATATCTTCAGTGTTTTACGGGATAAGGTCTAATGTAAAACAATGAACACTACTAAACATTTTCTGTTTTCATTTCATTTGTCATGATACTCAAAAAAAATTAACATTGAAGAATATTGACATCAGGTTTTTGAGAGTTAGTTAGTCTTTTAAATATGTGTATTTTGCTTGTCCATTTTGAGAAGAAGGAAGGATCAAGACAAAGTTAGACTCAAATGAGTTCAAAACCTTGATTTCGTGCCTCCAGAAACCATGTATGTAGGGAGAAAAAAAAGAAAAGGAAAAACAAAAACCTAACCAACCAAAAAATCCCCAAGGATGTTGAGCAATTTCTGTTGTGAAGGCTAACCACAGGTTCCGCTTCCAGTGGTTTGCATGGAAGGGTACCCCACAACCAAATATATCATATTTTCTGATGACGACTGAGCAGAATGTTATTGTCAACCCTTTATCACTGCATTCCCTAGGGTATTTTATCCTTCTGTAGTTAAAAACTGTGTCAAAATATTGCCAAATTCTGACATTGTGTGAAATTCATCTCTTTCTGCACAATTAATCGAGCTGTGGAATTGGAACGGCACTTCTTTAGCAGATTTTATTTAGGAATAGAAGAAAGGGAAGCAAGTCAAAATCATACAGAAGTAGGGTGAGATATGATGAATGTAAGTGAAATAAAAAAGCTGAATAGAAAGTTGATTCCTGACACTTCTAAAATTATAGGTTTTAGAGTCAGTAGAACAGATTAAAAAAAATCCTTTTCAGGTTTCAAACTATTCGTATATCTAGAGCCAACATCACTGTATCATGCAGATCAACCTTTTACAACACTACTTTTCCAGTGATTAAAATATGAAGAAGGAAATATGGAATCTCAGAAAGGTGGCATCCCAGAGTATTTTCAGCAAAATTTCCATTCATATTCCTGTCCATACTTTTAAAGGGATATCTATTGTTCATTCTGTCATCTATGATAAGACAAGTTTACAGTTGCTACATTTTCAGAAATTTCCTTGGAGGTCCAGTAATTCATTCAACAAGCAATGTAAAAACCAGCTCCATTTGTTCCGAGGAATGGGAAGAAGTTCAGGAATACACGCTATACATAAGGAGTTTATTAGAGAATAAGTTAATAAGACATAATAAGTATCTTTAACACAAAACAAAACCAAATAAATAACTCCTTCAGATTCTTCTTGTCCAGCCAAGAGGATGAGAAGTCATTTGATCCTTAAAACTTTTATATTTGCACCGTAAATCTGTAGCAACCTTGGATGTCTTTCTACAATGGTCTTTTATTTTTATTATTTTACACCTAACTATATATTGCTTTTTTACATGATATTCCTCCCTCTTCACCTTTTAAGCAAGATATCTAGCATGCTGCAGGTTAATCAGGGTATGGAGGTCCAGTTTTAATTAAAATTATATGAACACAAAAAATTTGACTGAGAAAATAGTACATATTAATATCTACTGAGTTGCAATTTAAGAGCTGCAAGGTGTCAGCTCCCAGGGCAGAATATGATTAAATCACCTGAGAAATTACAGGTGCTGTTCTCTGCCATTAGGGAAAAGATTGTAAGCCTTAGCAGACTTATTTTGCCCCTTGAATTTTCTCTCAGGTAATCTTTCTGAGGGAGAATTTAATGTGTATACTGAGTTCTATTCTAAAGATTATGTGAAAAAAACCCAACCTGGATTTACTGGTTACATGGAAAGAAGCCTTTAGACCTGCTAGGGGAGCTGATGTTGCCTGTGGTATTGTGGTGGAATGAAAGCAGCTGGTTAACCCTAGTAAGCTTTTGGCCTGCCATTTCAGTCTGTGAATGAGGCTTGAAGAACATAATTTGCACGTCTTTGCTCATGAATAGGCAGTAAAACATTATTTTTTTCTTCTTCCTTAATAATCAGATTGCTAATATTACATTTTGTGCTGTAATTTGTTAGATAAAAGGTAGATAATACAACAAATACTTTATCTGTAGATCTGTATGCATCCTTTTTTAAATATTTGATGGTTGGAGGAAAAAATGAAACACTCTTAAACCATGACTTTGGTGCAATATGGCCTATTTCCTGAGAATAATTGATAGAAATATAGTAAAGTGTTAGTGGTAAATTTGAAGTGGCAAGCACAGTATGTGTTTAGAATGTTTATACAGTCTCCAATTGATTCTCAGGGAGCTCAGACTAATTGGAAATAAGGTTTATGTGCAGTGAAGCAGTGAAGCAGTGATATGGTGATACTGCAGAAGTGATTCCTGCCTCTGGCAATATTTTTATATATATCTGCAGAGCTCAGGCATACTTTATAATTCTGAGTTACTTAAATAATAGAAATAAGACATTTTGTAAATGTATCTGGGTTTACAGTATTGCCAACACCCAGCTTTCCTACCAGAGAGAGAGAAGGAAGGATTAACACTCTGCCCTGTCTCCCCTTCAGTGCTGTTAGAAGTGTAAAATTTGCCTTTACAAGCTGTGCTAATGGTAGGTGGGATTTGGATGCAGGGATTTTGAATTCTGGTCATCCATTCCCCTCTTTGTCAGGGGAGGAAGTGATCAACAGATAACAGTTCATTGTGTAGGGGTAAACATGTTCAGAACTGTTCAACCTAATAATAACCTCAAGTTGTTACTCAATAGCTTCCGATCAGTAAAACTGCTCTGGTTTGCAAACTGATCTTAGTGGAAAAGACTGCCACTACGATGGCCAGGGCTAGGGATACTGAGACCTTTGTTAGGGATGTTAGGACCGGGGATGTTAGTACTGGCAGGAAACCTATACCTCAATAACAGTATTTACTTCAGGATCGAAATATTAAGGGTAAGGTAATTAAAGGCAAAAGGAACAATTATTTTTTAATAAAAGAAGATTTCAAAAAGCTACATTTCTTCTTGTTCATTTTCTTTTTTAGCACTCCAGTTTTCCCTTCCCTTCTCATTTTTCCTATGGATATATGCTTTTTCTTCATGCTGTGCTTTCATTTTTCATACCTGGCTGCTCATTCTAATGCATGTACATGCATTATAGCTTCACTTTTAGAAGTCCAATAGGAATAGATCTCAATCTGTTTTTTTAAATCGTCACATTTAGCACTGCTTCCTGTCTTTTATCTAGAAAGAAATTTCTCTTCCTGTGTTCTGGAAATCAAAGATGTTTATTTCTTCACATATATGTGTGTGGGTACAGTTAGATAGCTAGGTCTATCTTGCTTTCTAACTAGCCCTTTCTAACTCAGTTCCATGGAAGGTACTCTGGTGTTTCCAAGACAGTCCTTCTCAACTATAGCTGAAAGAACGGCATAATTTTCTTTTCCACTACTAACTCAGTGGAACACTGAAAAAGGAGGCAAAAATATTTCTGCCTTCAGAAGTTCATTTCCAAGACTAGGAAGGTTTCCCCTTCTCCACTTCCTTTCTCTTTATTTCTTACAAAGACAGAAATAAGCAGCTGGACTCTCATGTAGTGGGGAAGACTGGAAGACAATGTTGTAATGAGGCATCTAAGCACCATGAGCTCTATTTAGCTAAGCATCCTTTGGCTGCACTGGAAAGGGATCAACACAATGACATGACAAGAGGAAAAGAAACAAAAAAGATCAGCAATCCAGTCTATGCTATTTCTAAAATAAACATATAAAAATAATTATTTTTTTCTGCAGAAAATAAACCTCGATATTCCAACATTAAGTTCTCCAATACTTTTATTTTAATAAACAGTTTGAGAAACTGGGCAGCCTTTCTTAAAGTGTCTTGTGTTTTGGTGTTTAAGTGAGAATATAGGAGAGAGATGTTGCTTTTAAGCAACATTGCAAATGCAGTCTCTATTTTTAACAGGAAAACATCTTTGCATCTCTGACGGTCTCTAAGTAGGTATAAATCAGACAATGTATACCTAATTCTAATTTTAGAGGCTTTTTTTTTTGTATAGCATCTCCTACCTCAGTATTTAAACTGTCTTGAGGGTATAATTCCCATATATGACATCCTATCCAATTCTATATAGATTACAATTCTCATAACTATTACTGTTATGTCAACAAAATCCCCAGAACCATGTGTTTTGAGCTGACATTGTAAAAAATTTCAAACCCTGTTCAAAGTAGCTGTAACCTTCTAAATAATACAAACCACAAAATCCTACTAACACTGACTTTATTGCAGATCATATGAGCCAAGTCTTTTTCTGATGGATGCTTAAAAATGAATACACAATAAGCACTAGGGTTCAAAATTCCACACAGGCATAAAGCCTGTGAAAATAACTTCCTGCCACCCTCCCCCCACCCTGGTTGCCCTAAAACTAAAGCAGTTTTACGCAGTGGGTTTTGTATGAATATTTTAAGTTTCAGTTCATATGAGCTGGCATCCTTGGAGTTTTACTTCAAGACTTACAATGAAACAAACCACAAAACTGTAAGCCAAATCACCAAGTTTTGCCTGATTACAGATCAACCCCTGTGAAACCACAGTCTTTCCATCCAAATCCATTTATTAGCCTGGATCTTTTAAAACTCAGACAAGGTTTGTTGAAAGGTTTGTGAACTTTGAAAAAAAAATATCTTTTTGTAAGTCTGTGTTTAATAAAAAAATTTTTGTGACAAAATTCCAAATAAGAAAAGTCTCACTTATGGATGAGTTTAACAAAAAAGTTGTGGAGCTCTACAGATGCTCTCAACTTGAATTTACTCTTCCCATTCCTGTGTTCTAGGCTTGGTAGTTGTAAGAGAGCATTGGTAAACACAGCCCAGGTGTGCCAAGGTATTCATATAATGAATATAATCATGATTGTAGCAACAGACCTGACAATGACAATGTGAACATAAAATGGGCCTGTGAGATGCAACCCCTTCTAGAGACAGTAAAACAACTTGTCAGGCTGAAAGTAGCCTTGGAAGAGTGTCACTCCAAATTAAAATGGGAAAATTTGCAGCTCAGTTCAGACCTATAAAGCTCGCTTGGTATCTAGGTCCCTTTGAGATAAGACAACTGGAAAAATATTTACTTGAACAAATTGTGAGTCTCTTTTAGTGCATTGTAGAACTTCAGTAAGAAGAATTTGAAGCACTATAATGAACAGTTTCACAATTTTGGACACCAATTATAGACACCAGAACTGAGCTAGAGAAGACCAAAAGTGAATTCTTTCTCTCCTGTTTTGCCTGTGATGCTAAACAGTGTTTGTGAGTGTTAGAAGAACCACTGCTTTGCTACAAAGTGCATATGGGTCATTGTAATAATCTGCTAAAAGTCTCAACTAAGGGAAAATACTACACTTACTTCTAATAGCTGTGGTTTTTTACTTCCCCGTGGTTTAATCTCCACCTTATGGAAGAATTTATTGTTCATCTGTTGGATCATTTGCTGAAGACGAAAAGGAGCACCAAAGCATTGGTTGTACTCTGTGTAGGAAACGTACCATTTAACTTTTTCTGTTACTTTAATAAAGATAATTTTACTAGAATAATGCCCTACATGTCAAAGCAGAAGAATACTGCATTTCTGATAGGTTAGTTTCACAGCACCTTTGCAGATTTTATTAAAGCAAGAGAAGGGTGATTCCTTCCATACTCTTAGGTCTACGATACCCAAAGAAGAAAAAAAAAACACAAAACAAAGTGAAACAAACCCAAAACAAACAAAGAAAAGAGAAAAAGTTAGAATCTGATTTTTAGACTTATACATGCATACTGTTTGATGTTTTCATTATTTAAATAAAGCATTTGATATTTAATACAGAGATGAAACAAAATCAAACCCTATCACACTGATCCTTTCCTCTCAAGTTTTTCTGATTCTAATAAAAGGTTAAGCTATCTCAACAGGGCTCTGCATTTGGTATTTTGATGCAAATTAAGCTCTTGGTCCCTGTTCTGGGTTTATGATTCAGATGTGAAAGCGGACTGTGAAATCCATTGCTGAATTGGGGGGATCAGGGGAAGGATTGTAATAATATGCATCCTTTAGGGAGAAAAACCTGAGAAAGACCTTGAAAAGGCTTTGATGGTGCTGATCTATTATTTGTGTTTTCAAATACAGCTTTGCAGAGGTGAGGCATAGAAACTTCTTTTATATGATGGAAACAGAGATTCTTCCTTTCCCTTGCTGTATCTAGAGATCTGTCAGTAAATGAAAGGACAGTCATCTACTTTTTTATCTACCTGCTGCAATTCAAAATGAACCATTTTTTTTCCTCAAACCAGTTATTGATTTGATGAGAAATACAAGTTTGAAGTATTAGTCGGCTTTTGCTGAATGTGGAGAATTGCTCTAAGCAGGAAATGCTTACTTTAAATCTCAAAATGTGCTTATTAAAATGAAACAAATATTTCTGTCATTCAAAAATAATGCTGTGTAGGAGGAGAGGTGGGCTTGAACTGAAAAACAGGTAGTCTGACAATACTGATTGTAATATGGTACTTAAACTACCAACAACAACAATGAAAATACAGAGTGAATTGCTCTCTGAAGGTACTTATTTCTCTTTATGCTCCATAGAGAGAACCTAGGTGACTTAGGGAAGACATCTAACTCTTAGATGGCTCAGAGTGACAGGATAAATACCTGCTTGGCTGTCTAGGCTGTTGCTGAGAATGTATTGGATCTGTTTATTTAAATATTCATTAATTCTCAAAATGGCTTCCTGTGGGAGATATTAATTTACTTCTTTCTGGACATACACAATTAATTTGGAAAACCATTTGATGAAACGTTTTTTCCAGAGTATACTCTGGCCAAAACCAGAAAAGTAAACTTCTTTATCTCCAAACCTGAATATAAAAGGGGAAGGAAGGCAGACTGTGTATAGCCCACCCAAGAATCCAAACTGTCATCTGGATCTCCAGCCACTGCCTGCATGCCTCTTACACAATGAATCCTGCTGTTTAATTGCTGTTGCTCAGTTTCCATAGAAAGTTATCACCAGCCATGAACCACGCCAAAGGACTTGTAAGCCCAGTAGGAAATTTTGGAAAGGGTGGTGAAGTTAAAATCAGCCTTGCAAAAAGTAAATGCTTCGGTAACCTAAACTACATATGCCACAAGCTCTCCAACTAATGTATATATGTGGATGTGGTAGACAAACTCTTAGAGAGAGGGACAGAGAGATGGATAGATTTCTTTATCTACCATGCAAATATAATAAATTGATAAGCCTTCTCTCAAAAGTCCTAGAGATTATGAGATCTGAGAGAATTTATTAGAGCTTCACCAAGAAAACTGATTAAGAACGGTTCTAGTGTAAGGAAGATTGGAAATAGGCTTCTGAGGAATCTGAGATAGATGTTGAGATGATTTTTCAGTTCTGAAATGCAGAAGAAAATAAGAAGAAAGTTCTGTGTACAGTTTATTTCCATAACTGTATCAATAGAATGACTTCCTTTTTATGCACGCAGTGACCTGTGACAAGTAGCCATGCTTTCTACTCCCCAGTGATTATAGCTGCACAATGTAAACATGAGTAGTGTGTTATTTTATATTAATGTTTTATAAATTGTCTCACATGATTAGTACTCAGAAAGCTTATGTGCTTGATATAATTTTCTCTAGTGATTCTGAAATCAAATCTGTAGTGAACTGTAGAAAATGTAACATTAGTGATTTTGGTTTTTTACACAAGTTGTGTATTTTTCTCCTTCCTGATGTTCCAAGCTGGGAAGAGGAAAGAGGATTAGATTCTGCAACAATGTAGAGGTAATTTTATCACATAATTGACTGCTGACTTCTCTATTAACCTGATAAAAATGCTGCCATGCTGAAATGCAGTTCAAATGAACCTTTACAGATTTGATTTTTCTGTGAGACACCCACATTTTCTACTTGTTCTACTATATCCAACTACTTGTTAAAAGTATAACAAGCTTAACCCTGGGTAACAGTCAGGTGATACAGGCTTAAATAAAACAATCTCAAAGCTGTTAGCTAGAGGAAGGGAAGTCCTGACTTCAAACCCTGATTAATTCCAAAATTAGGATAATTACAGGATGAATTAGAGTAAACGCAGCATTCCAATTCTTTCTTCCACTGCTAAGTTATGGTTCATGCTCCTCTTTCTTTTTTTATTATTTTCTCCTTTGGGAGGTTTAAAACATGTATTTTTGACTGTATATCAGTTCAGCTTTAGGTGAAAGATGAAAGCAGAAGACAATTATTTAGAAGCCTTTCGTTTCAGTGTAGTTTTCAAAGTAACTGAGCAAATACTAATGTATAATCAAGGTAGGACTTTGTCCATGTTTTTCTTCAGTAGCCATGATGTGATCTGTTCAGCTTCTTGGAACAGATTTCAGGAACTGAAATTTCAGTAATGAGTTTCTAAGTGGACAAAGGCATTCTCTCTCAATATTTGAGGCTCTGTTAGGAAGGCCTAAACTCCAGAGATTAAAGATGCTAATTCTAGAGTTAATTCAATGACTTTGTCCTCATGGTGCATATGAATGGGGGGTGTATGTTTGGTTTTATGGAGACACTTAGAAGATGTCTTAACTGTACAAAGACATAGCAGTTAGAGGATGACATGCTTTCAACTATAGCAATAGCTGAAACTGAGATCTCAGGCCAGTTCTGAAAGCAGCACAATGCTTTGTGCTTAGGTCATAAAGTCTTGCCTATCAAAAGTGTCAGTAAGGTCCTTTATGTATCATACAATACAACTCACACCCTATAGTTGTATGTTGAGGTAAAGGTGGATCACGCGTCTTTCTGTGCCACAACTGGTTGAAATGTTCCCTCCTCCCACAACTCTTCTCATGCTCTGAATAAAGAGCTCAGGAACATAATGCGTGCACCAGAGCCTAGTCTCAGATTCAGTGGTGCATCAGTTAGTCATTTTAGAACCTAATTGAAAGGCATCCAAGTCATAAATTGGCCTTTGGTTGTTTTTAAATGAATGCCTATTTCTAAAAAGAAAGGCAGAATCCCCATAAATAAAATGTCTGGTTGTTTTAGATGGTAAAAAAATGTGACAAAATGTACTGCAAGACATTTTGTTATGCATCTTTTACTGCATTTTTTTGTCATGAAACTTTTAAATAACTGTGAGTTCTTCACAGTGCTGAAAACCTATTTGTTAATGCATGTAATACTTCAAAAATTTTAAATTATATTTCTAAAAGTTTTTAACATTGCTTAGCATGTATGTATATTTTACTGCTTAAAGAAACTACAGTTACATTTAAGTAACATTTGCAAAACAAAACAGAATTGTACAGCCTTGTAACTGCAGCAGCCTAACACAGCATGAAGGTGCATAGAGTACCAGCTAGTGCAAATGGAGGGTTACCATTCTCTTACAATTACTGGTAAAGTAGAATATTTAGGAAAAAATTATAAGAGAGCACAACAAAAAGTCCATAGAAAGTATTGTAAGAATTTTCTTTTTTAAAAGAAAAAATAACCTTTTTCTTGTCTGTCCTCTCATCTTCTGCTTCCTAAAAAAAATGCTACTTTTTTGCAGTCACTATTTAAAACTATAATGTCTATTTATCAATCATGTAAGTCTATTTTGTTGTAATACTTTCATGCAGTTTCCTGACAAGTGGCTACTGAACTACCACATCTTTTGGTGGAAATTTTACCAGTATTGAAATTACTATTTCTACTGAAAGACAAGAATTCTCCTAAGCTGAAATTTGCTTTTCCCCCAGATATGAATTATTTATTCATTTCACTTGTATTTGAATAAAAGTTACCTTTAGTTGTGTAATACTCTGTCACTGAAATGAAAGGTTGAAATTAGCAACAGTTTTCCACATACCAGTGTATACAGTTTTTTACATGTGTATGATCAGTAGTAGAGGCAAATTCAGGCATTTTTACAGTATAAAGAGAAACTGAATTTTGCTGTCTCTTGATATTTTCTTTGGTGAGCTGAGGCAGCTCACTCAAAGAGTGCTGCCTTTTCCAAATCTCATTGCTACTTACATATTTCTACCTTGCTAAAAATTCTACTTGACAGAAAATGATCTGAAAATTAAGTACTGCAATGATGAACTTGTAGAGTATATTGCAATGCATTCCATGGTGATATTGCTATATTTTCTATGGATAAGGTGGTTCTGTGTATGCCAGTTTACTTTGTATTGAAGAGACAATGTGAAGACTGTTTATAAATTCAGGGTTATTCTCAATAAATTTCTGAAGGTCACAAGGTTTGTGTATTTGAATCCATGCATTAAGTCAAGGACTTAATAATTTGGTAATCTGAATTTTTATATGCTGGCTTTATAGAGTGAGATCTAGGACTGCATATTAACTACTGAGGCTTCCAATGAGGTCTGAAACAGAACTCTATAGATGCTTCATGATAACACCTAGAGTAACAAAAAATCATCTAAAGCCCTGGTGGGAGGCTCAATCTCAATGGGAGAGCAACTGAACTAATAAAAAAAAAAAAAGAGAGAACAGAAAGGCATCTAAAATCTCACCCTGCTCTGTAGAATGACACTTCTCCAGGCAACTAATGGTTTCAGCATAGTTTTTAGTAGCATATTGATTGCCATGTTAGGTGAAGTTAGGGAGATTCAGGTTCAGATTTCCCTTAGGCCACAGAGTCTTGACTTAATTTTTGCACTGCAGTTGTAGCTACAATATGGACGAGAGGTGACTGCATCATTGCTTTCAAGAGTGGAAAAATTAACGGATAATTCTTGATAACTGTGTTAGGCCTGTTTTTAGGTTAGAATGTTTGGGTGTCTTTAGGCAGACACTAAGTGATTCTGCAAGTAGGATATACACAACCAAAATTATAAAATAGTTATTTACTGGCTAGCACCCAGAGAAGATAGCTAGGAATTTTCAAACATTAGGCTAAGCACTTGTATGTTCATCACCCCAATGGATGAGGCATCCAAACAGCTGTCAGCAGTGGCTCCACAGAATCCAGAGTGCCAGAGAGCCGCCATGGGCCTCCAGCTACTGCTCCATTGATGGCACCAACATCTCCTGGCTGGGGTCTCATCACCCTGACCTCCCCTGGCTTTGCCTGTTAGGTCTCACACTTTTCCATGCTCCTATTTTCTCTCCTAAATCCTTGAGCTACTGATGATCCCACCTAAATCTCATCACTAAACCTGGCCTTTCTATCTCTGTACAGTCTTTCTTGTAACCCTTTCTCAGCACTGTGAGCACAGTTTATAAAGATAGGCCAGACCAGATGTGGTCTTGGTGCTGGTACATGGGTAGCTAAATTCCTAGGAGAGAGGGGGAGCTTACAGCACCACTTATGGCTGATAGCTATAGAATCATAGAATCATTAAGGTTGGAAAAGACCCTTAAGATCATCGAGTCCAACCACTAACCTGTCACTGCCAAGTCCACCACTAAACCATATCCTCAAGCACTACATCTACCCTTCATTTAAATACCTCCAGGGATGGAGACTCAACCACCTCCCCGGGCAGCCTGTTCCAATGCCTGACAACCCTTTAGGTGAAGAAGTTTTTCCTAATATCCAACCTAAACTTCCCCTGGCTCAGCTTGAGGCCATTTCCTCTCGTCGTATTGCTTGTTACTAGGGAGAAGAGACCGACCCCTACCTCGCTACAACCTCGTTTCAGGTAGTTATAGAGAGCGATAAGGTCTCCCCTCAGCCTCTCTTCTTCAGACTAAACAACCCCAACTCCCTCAACCTCTCCTCATAAGGCTTGCGCTCCAGAACTTTCACCAGCTTCGTTGCCCTTCTCTGGACACACTCCAGCACCTCCATGTGTTTATTGTAGTGAGGGGCCCAAAACTGAACACAGTACTCAAGGTGCGGCCTCACCAGTGCCAAGTACAGGGGCACGATCACCTCCCTGCTCCTGCTGCCCACACTATTCCTGATACAAGCCAGGATGCCCTTGGCCTTCTTGGCCACCTGGGCACACTGCTGGCTCATGTTCAGCTGGCTGTCAACCAACAGCCCCAGGCCCTTTTCCTCCAGGCATCTCTCCAGCCACTCTTCCCCAAGCCTGTAGCATTGCATGGGGTTGTTGTGACCCAAGTGCAGGACCCGGCACTTGGCCTTGTTGAATCTCATACTGTTGGCTCTGGCCCAATGATCCAGCCTGTCCAGGTTCCTCTGTAGGGCCTTCCTGCCCTCCAGCAGATTGACATTTCCACCCAGCTTGGTGTCATCTGCAAACTTACTGATGGTGCACTCAATCCCCTTATCCAGATCATCAATGAAGATATTGAACAGGACTGGCCCAACACTGAGCCCTGGGGAACACCACTCGTGACCAGCCACCAGCTGGATTTGACTCCATTCATCACCACTCTCTGGGCTTGGCCGTCCAGCCAGTTTTTAACCCAGAGCAGAGTGCACTTGTCCAAGCTGAGAGCAGCCAGTTGTGGGAGACAGTGTCAAAGGCCTTACTAAAGTCCAAGTAGACAACGTCCACAGCCTTCCCCTCATCCACTAAGCAGGTCACCTTATCATAGAAGGAGACCAGGTTAGTGAGGCAGGACCTCCCTTTCATAAACCCATGCTGGCTGAGCCTGATCCCCTGGTTGTCCTGCATGTGCTGCATAATGGCATTCAAGATGATCTGTTCCATGACCTTTCCCAGCACCGAGGTCAGGCTGACAGGCCTGTAGTTCCCCGGATCCTCCTTCCGACCCTTCTTGTAGAGGGACATCACATTTGTTAGTTTCCAGTAATCTGGGACCTCCCCGGTTGACCAGGACTGCTGATAAATGATGGACAGTGGCTTGGCGAGCTCCTTTGCCAGCTCCCTCAGTATCCTTGGGTGGATCCATCTGGCCCCACGGACTTGTGAACATCCAGGCGAATGAGCAGGTCAGTGACTGCCACCTCTTCAACAACTGGGACTTCATTCTGCATACTATCTCCATCTCCCAGCACAGGGGCCTGAAAGCCCTGAGGATGACCAGTCTGACTGTTAAAGACTGAGGCAAAGAAAGCATTAAGTACCTCAGCCTTCTCCTCATCTTTCTTGGCAAGGTTACCTTCCACATCCAACAAAGGAGGGACATTCTCCCTGGCCCTCCTTTTGTCACTGATGATTTATAAAAATATTTTTTGTTATCTTTAACAGTGGCAGCCAGTTTAAGTTCCAGCTGGGCCTTCGCCTTCCTAATCTTTTCCCTGCATAACCTCACAACATCCTTGTAGTCCTCCTGAGTCACCTGCCCCTTCTTCCAAAGGCAGTAAGCTCTCCTTTTTTTCTTGAGTTCCAGCCAAAGCTCCCTATTCAGCCAAGCTGGTCTTCTCCCCCGCCTGCTCGACTTATGGCACATGGGGACGGCCTGCTCCTGCGCCTTTGTGACTTCCTTCTTTAATAACATCCAGCCTTCCTGGACTCCTTCGCCCTTCATGACTGCCTCCCAAGGGACTCTGTTAACCAGACTCCTTAACAACCCAAAGTCTGCCCTTCTGAAGTTCAGGGCAGTGGTTTTGCTGACCCTCTTCTTTACTTCTCCAAGAATCAAGAACTCTATCATATCATGGTCGCTGAGCCCAAGACAGCCTCCAACCACCACATCACCCACCAGGCCTTCTCTGTTCGTAAAGAGCAGGTCAAATGAGGCACCTCCCCTGGTTGGCTCGCTTACCAGTTGCATCAGGAAATTATTTCCCACACACTCCAGGACCCTCTGAGACTGCTTTCTCTCTGCTGTGTTGTATTTCCAGCAGACATCTGGTGAGTTGAAGTCTCCCACGAGAACAAGGGCTAGAGATTATGAGACTGACGATGTAGTTAGTAAAATGGAAAAGTTGTCCTCACCCACTCCTTATCTTACTTTTCATAGGAAAACAGAGTAATTGTGGATGTCTGTTCACAGGAGACAAACCCTTGTCTTAGATTTGGAGTGGAGAGAAACTTGTGCCTGTAGTCCTGGTGCAGGTTCCTCAGCTTGGACAGAATGCTGTTTCGCTTGGATAAGAGCCTTTTGATTGCCTTTCAGAGGTGCATGGCTTTCCCTCTGGGTTACTGAGGAAGTTTAGATGTTAAATTCTAGTTTTCAGTTTTTGGAGGCTCAGGAGCTATAGCCTGATTCCATATAAAAGTGGTGATCTAAATCTCTTATTGGACCTAGTCCTGTTTCCTTCAGAGACTATCGTAAGCCTCAGGCTTCCCTGGTGAGTTGACAGAGAGAGTCAGAACAAAAAGTCACACAGATTTCCCATGAACTGTATTGTGGCACTTACAAGAGGGCAGAAGCATTTCAACAAAGTTGCACTAAAGTAGTCTGTCCCTTGATTTTTTCCAGTGAGTATCTTCTGAATTCTCAGACACTAGAGATGTATTTTCAACAGGGGAAGGTGAGGGGTGGCACTTATCCTGGCTGAGGCACCTGACCTAGCCAGAACAGAGGTGCCAGCAGTTTAAGCAAACTTTCTGGGAGAAAAAAAAACAATCACAAAAACTCCCACCTTAATGAAAACACTTCAAAACTAAACTGGGATTTTGTAGCTCCTTTCTATTTCAACGAACTGTATAAAGTGTGAGTGTAAAGTCAACATTTCTAATAACTGAATGTAGTTCCTTTAATTGTTCCTGCAACCCTTGTGACGTTAATTCTTGTTAACCTGTTCTCAGCAATACATTATTGAATCAGGTTGCAATGTGAAATAGCCAGGGCTGAAAACGAACCCAGGTACACACCTAACAGGCTGGCTGCTGTGGACCAGGTGCATTTTACTTCATGGTTATTGTCTGTCAGTGTCTGTCAGTGGGGAAAGAGAGTATGCATTATACTTATTTGCTTGAAATTCTTCACCTGTCAATGCTAAATAAGGCACTTAATTTTAAACTTTTACTACTACAGAAGGAAAAGTAATCCTCAAGATTTCTTTTTTTGTTGTTGTTAGAGGTAGATTGTTTGGTTTTTACTCATAGCTTCTACTTTTTCAAGAAGTAGAGAATGGAAATAAATAAAAAATTAACATGATCAGATACTGACATAAAAATAATATAGTAATGCACTTAAGTAATCTGTATTTTAATTTTTATTCATAATTGCAAAATAAATTGCTGTAAAATATTTTTCATTATATAAATTGTTATAAATTTTCCTTGTGAGATTTTACTGAACAGTGAGGGCTTAATGCTTTACATGAAGTGTATTTTTCACAGTTCATTATTAGTGAATTTCTACTATGTATTACCTTCACCTTTTCCTTAAAAATTCATTATGATCAATCAGCAGCATTATGAACTGTAGACTTTATTTACAGATAAATACTGGAGCAGGCTGTCCAGAGAAGCTGTGGATGCCCCATCCTTGGAGGTGTTCCACTCCTGGTTGGATGGGGCTTTGAGCAACTTGGTCTGGTGGAAGCTGTCCCTGCTCACTGCAGGGGGGTTGGACTAGATGATCTTTAAGGTCCTTCCCTACCTAAACCATTCTATGATTCTATAATTTATGCCTGAGAATTTCCAGATATTTTATTAATAGAGTCCATATGTTTGATGAAATATAATAAAATATGTAATTAGCAGAATGATACTCTACATTTTTCAAGCCTTTTGCAAAAAAAATTATACTGCTTTTTCAAGCAGGTTCATCACAAATAAACAAACTTGCAAGATGTTAGACAGCTCAGGCTCATTGTTTTGCACTGTCAGTTTAAAAATCCTTTCATATTTTATTCTCAGAAGTAGCCTTTTTAGTAGTTAGTTACCTTTAATGCCTTCATTTTAATTTAAATGCTCAATGCTCAGGATAATTAGAATTAATTTGGCATTGTCATATTATGTTAATGACAAATCTGCCACTTATCACTAGCATCCTGCTGGCACAATGTTATCAGGGAAATATGACTCCTCCACTATATCAGTTTAAACAAAGACTTTAAATGGATATAAAACAGTAGGAACTGGCATATTCCCAGTACAAATTTATGCAATTTCCAGTGAAGAATTGTCTCTGAAGTACTGGGATCTTTGTGTTTCAATTCAGCTTTTGAGTTGGTTGATTTTGGCCAATTCATTCTGTTCATATAAATTTCTGGACCAGACCTATGACTCAGTTTGATCTATATAACTGCACCTAGTTCAGTTCAAGCACTATTTACCAGAAAGAGTAAGGTCACTGTTTGTGCCTGTGTTTTTTAAGTGCTATTGGTAAAAGAAATTGAGGAATATTTTTATGAGGGAAGGATCTTGGTCAACTAAAGGAAAGTGGCATCATCTCTTTAGATCTTCAGAACAACTGTCTACCATTACGTGTAACTCACTGTCAGGAATCAGGGGGTACTCATTGCCTCAAAGCAGATGCAACAGCTGCTTGTCAGAACCATATATTGCTTCTCTGGAGGTCAGAAATCTCAGCAAAACATCCATTTACACTGACTACCCTTATTAGCAGCATAGTGATACCATGACACTAAAGAGCTTTTACTCTGAGTTCAGCTTTTGGTTAGAGCCGACTCCATAAATCATACTGAGCTGTCTCTGATTCTTGTGTCTGCAGTTTGCATTCATTAGGGTTATCATGATCGTACCTCTTTAACTTTTGTGATTTCTTCATCCAGCTTTCTTCAGTGCCATGGAGAGCTTGTACTTATGGAATTCAGTACTTATGGAAAGATTGGCTTTTTCCAGGAAGCAGGAGAAAAATCCAGAAATGATTCAAAACTATTTCTGTCTTGAAAATCCTGGACAGAAACTCATAAACTTGTCACAGGGTGTGCCATAAATACAATGTGTTTGGAGCACGCCGGGCTTGCTGCATGTGTGCAGACCAACTGTATCACATATGCACAGTGTATTGATGTTTCCCAGAAGCAGCAGACTCACTATGCCTATGCTGCAAAGTTAATCTGTACGTGCATAGTGAACATGTCTGGAAATTTTGGACATCCCAGCTGGGGGCACAAACTTCTCCAGTTCCCAGACAGAGAAAATTTCTCGGCAGAAAAGGGAGGACATGTCTGAGGAAATCCAGATGTATTCTGGCTCTAGTTAACTTTGAAATGAAGACTAAAATACCCCAAAAACACCAGGGTCAGTGTTTAGCTACTTTTTCCTTCTTTGGGAGGAGAGAGAAAACTCACTGTATTTAAAAAACTATTACAGTAAATTATCTTCCCCAGACTATTTTCCTTCTTCTTACAAAAATTTTCTGAGTTCTGTTACAATTCTCTGTCCCTCCTATTTCCTAGTCACACTGTTCCTTTATCTCATACCTTTTTAGTCATTGTCACAGTGTTTTCAAAATTATTTCAAGTTGTTATTTATGTATTATTTTTATGACTTGTTAAAATAATTCTATTTTACCTTCCTTTGCTTAAAAATTTTGCTCATTTCTTGTTCTGTTTCTTTCAGGCAAGAGTAAGGGAGGATTTTACATGATTTCGGAATGATTAGTTAATCTAGCCTATCTTTAAGATTATTACAATACTTAATTTATCATAATCTGAACTCACTGATACATTTGAAGAAAATCTCATTAACAGTAGTGGTATTAATTTGGGGTTTCTAACAGATGCTGCTACATTATATGTCATACTCCTCTATTCTCTACCCTCTCCACAGCTATGTCTGGTATAGTTAACACAAAACAACAAAATCGCAGATTCCATAGTCATGGAAAAATCATAGGATCATAGAATCATTCAGGTTGGAAAAGCCCTCTAGGATCATCAAGTCCAACTGTCAGGACAACACCACCATGCCTCCTAAACCATGCCCTGAAGTGTCACATCTACAAGTCTTTTAAATACCTCCAGGGATGGGGACTGAACCACCTCTCTGGGCAGCCTGTTCCAAAGTCTGACCACTCTTGCAGTAAGGAAATTCTTCCTAATATCCAATCTAAACCTCCCCTGATGCAGGTTGAAGCCATTTCCTCTTGTTCTATCGTTAGTGACTTGGGAGAAGAGACCAACACCCACCTCACTGCAACCTCCTGTCAGGTAGTTGTAGAGAGTGACAGGGTCTCCCCTCAGCCTCCTCTTCTCCAGACTAAACAATCCCAGTTCCCTCAACCTCTCCTCATAAGACCTGCTCTCCAGATCCTTCACCAGCTTTGTTGCCCTTCTTTGGACATGCTCCAGCACTTAATGCCCCAAAAGAGTACTTTAAAGAAGTCCTTTAAAAGAATTAAAGGAGCAAATCCAGATTTTTATTTTATTTTTTAAAGGAAGGGTTACATGTAAGAATACTGGGACTTTGTGCTGTTTGGCAGTTATACAAATGTTCATAACCTTATGACACTCTTGATAACTGCTTGACAAATACAAAGTTATGCTACTTCTCACCTTGACCATTAAGTTTGTCACTTTGTAGTTTGCTGAATCTACTCAAAAGCAGAAATACTTCCTGTTTCTGGTCTGCTGTCTCTCTGACAATCTACTGCTTTTCATTAGAGTTGTATGAACTTACTCCTAGTTCATTTTTTAGAAATAGTGAGGTTATTTGTAAAAAGGATGAGGTCATATTGATTTTGCACATGATCCAAAACTCAGTAATTTTTGAAGTCTGAGGTCTTTTTTCCTCCAGAAGTTTTACAAGATTGGGTTTTAAAATCTATTCCAGCTTCATGTGTTTCAATCCATCCACAGCTAATTTTCAGTCATAAACAGATGGAAAACCTTAAGTTAGCCAATCAGATGATATCTGTCAATAGGCAAATCTTTACAGAGATCATATTGTACTTAAATCAGCACATTTTGTCTTGAAGTAAAATGTTCACTCTTTTCTCTCTGCTCCTGCAGAGTTCCTGACAGGATAGCATAGGAATTGGATAAACTCTCTTTTTCTGGTGCTCATTCTCTTAGCTCTGTTGCTACTCTCTGTATTGGCATTTGGAGATCACTTTGTCCCATTCTGTTTAGGGAAGGAACCTAGCATTACTGCTTCTGATTTCTTCCCAGTTACCTTTCTGCCAGATTTGTCAGAGTGAAGCATCATCATGACAGGTTTGAGAAACTGGAAAACATCTTCTACATATCAAACTCCTGTAAAACCTACAAGGTTTTCTGTACGAACAGAAAAACAGAACTCTCTTTTTGCATATATCCAGAAAATAGGAGACGTTTCCCACACCCGATGAAGATGTGAGATAGTGCTATCTTCTACCTTATCCTCATGCTAGAGTAGGCTTAATAGTCCTTTCCATCCACTCATTCAATTTCTTGAGTGACTAATTCAGATTATCTAGTGACTCTGCAAGAAATGTCAGTTCATATTCTTCAATATATTTTGTATAAATGAAAAAATATTGTATTTTCGAATGCAAACAGAACCAGACAAAAAACATATATAGGTACTGTGAGTGCTTTCTTAGTAAATTTGCATTAGTCCTATACTTATGATGCCTCTTTCCATCACAAAATGTTTTCATATTCCCAACTCTGGACATTTTGATTCCAAGAAGAATAATTTCCCATTTTTTAAATATCTATGTAAATTTTTTTTTTTTACTTTTCTATCTTTAGATATGCAATATTCCAACTACTCAAACTACTTATACAGATTTGTCTGAATGGTGATATAAAACCATTTGTGTTTGAAAATATTAGACATATCAACTGAAGTCTCTTGCATAAATCTCTTAACTGAGTCTATATCTTTCTATTCATATATAATATCTCTAAAGTCTACAGGGACATCTTAGTACATATTATGCAGATGACACTGTTATTTATGGAATGGGATCACTTATTCCCCAGATGGCTGTAAAACTGCAATCTCACTTTGACAAGAGACAAATTGATTTAGAGAAAACAAATTATTCTGAAGTCTTTAGAAACCAAAGTTGGAGCATAGTAACATGGTAACTAAATCTAGGACATGATCATTTAATCATTCAGGAACAGAAAAACTTATTTTGAATGATGCTGACTTCAGGTCACCACCCTTTTGATTTCCCTGAACAGATTTAACCTCTGGACAGGAAAGTCCACCAGCTACCAGAAGAGGAATTGATAAGTTTCATTGGTCTCACTTAAGATTTCTGTTAAGAATGATAATCCTGCAGCAATTAATGGCCTTCTCTAATGAAAAAAACAGGACTACCATGGGTTATCTGGATGAGGAGAAAGAAAGAGCCAACAATATATCACAGAAAATAAACACAAACCTTAAAATAATTATTTGATGAGCATGTATGGAATGATAAAGTTTTCTTTACTGGTATGATGTCTGTTAAGCAACACCAATGAATTTGTAAGGTAACACTGATTTTTCTTCTCTTACTGCTTTAAAACCATTTAACAGCTGTCACTGCCCAGAACTATGAAATTCTGGTGAATATGTGTCAAAGTTTTAAAAGGAGTCTTTACTGACTTTGCCTTTCTCATGTGAGATACAGTGAGTAAAGAAGGTCGTTTATGAAAGTATCCCATGAATTATGTACTTTTTTCTCTAAAAATAATAGACTGTGACAACTGCGCAAGTTGGGTTAGTGACCTGGAGGTGATCTATGCCACACATTTCCTTGAATATTAAAAAAAAAGCAACCAGTTTTTCTTATTATAAGAATCTATCACCCTTTTACCAATTTGAAAACATGCGATATTAGGAATACTATGGCAGTTATACTGAAGACTCTGAATTTCTTCTCTCCCGCCACCCCACACTGATATTAAGCCAAGAAATAATAAAATCCACTGTCCTTCCTTCCATTTAAAGTTCTTTACAAATTTGTTGAAGGATTAAATCCAAGTAATAAGACTGTAAAAAAGATCATTCTTCTAGGTCCTGATTCACTCCTCATCCCCTTGTTTTGCAGCTCAAATATTCTCACTTTTGTCCCTCCCAAAGTATTCATAAAGGTTTCAGCCATAGAGGAATAAGAGAAAAAGGTCTCCAATTAATATTCCTTTAAATGTAAATTTTGTATATGTAAATTTGGCAGATTTTTTAACGTGTTTTTAAATTCTGTAGCTACAGAGATTATTCACAAATGAGATCATACTGTGTTCATTCATCCAAACAGGTAAATTGAGTATCAGTCAGGAGATAATGTTTTTTTAAATTTTATAACGCTTAAATTCTTGTTAGTAATTAGTAAAATCTTGTAAGTACAGAGATTATACCCACTGAGCTTTATGTAACACTAGACCACCCAAGAGTTTTCTATATTATCTCCTATAGATATGGGCCAATATGATAAAAGTAAGTTTTCAGTACTTGGGCAGAGTGCAGAGTATGTCAGGCAACATTATAAAATTAAGAACATTGTAACATTAAAAACAAATATTGTCCCTTTGTCTACAAAAGTCATTTAGGTATTGATGGATCCCAGTTGCTGTATTTCCTGTCACATTAAGCTAAGATACATACAGTTAAAAATTTATGGCTAGAATTTAAGCAATTTGTTTTGAGCAACTAAGTAACCACTATCACTTTTTGGCTTCATTTCAATAGCAATGATGTACAAATACAGAGCTGAAACTGGTGTTTTGTTAGCAGATCAGACAGGCTAGTCAGTTTTATAGGACCAGTGTTTTTCAAGATTCCCAATATATCATTTAAAAAAATTCAAGATTCAAAGAAGAAAAGCTTACCACATTTTAAATTTTATTTTCCTTTGTGTCTATCTGTCTTATAAGGTTCAAGGAAAACAAGCCTTTGTCATATTACCTCAAGGAGAAGAAAGCTTGGGAGAAGAAAAAGGCCATTCTTGTAGTATGTTTTGCTTTATCTGTTTAATAACAGAAAGAGGATAGAGTAGGAAGGAAATGTGATTTATTTGAACCATCTGTGCCTCATACACAGTAACATTGGGACAATTAGAAAGACAGACCAAAGTTACTCAGAAGAAAACCATGTCCTAATAGTCTGTTCAGCAGTTCCCCTGAAGCTATCTGAGAGGCATCACTGTGGTCCAGCAGGGATGAACATCTGTGTATTTGCAGACTGTGAGCTGAGCCAGCTGAAACTCAAGGGCAGATAATATTATAAATATATGATGGAATAATTGTTGGCTGTATGGAAGAAGCTTATTATCATAGGGATAGGAAATTTTAGGAACTTATAACAGAGTGGGTTCTTGCTACAATTTCTTACCTGAGCATGAGCTAAGGAAACAAGGCATCTGGAAACTGAAAGGGTGAATGCAGCTAGCAAGAAGACGACACTGGGTTTCTGTTTGCTGATAAGAGACAAGCATGTGAATTTGTCACTAAAAATATACATTTTTCTTTGCATACTTTAAAGAAATTCGAGAGAGACATGATATATTTTAGGCCATATAACCAGCTAAATAAGTTCTGAAAGATCAAAGGAGAAAGTGTGGTTTTGGATATGTACACTGAAATAAAGAATTATAAACAGTATGCCAAACTATATTACAAAGCCTAAATTTTTGCCCAGAGTTTAATTTCATGAAGTTAGGTGGTAATAATATGGCATTAGTGAATTTCTGTTTAAGGAGTAAGGACAAGAGAAACAAACCGACCAACCAACCAACCTTTTTTCCTTTAAAAAAATTAATTAGTTTTAGCATTTGTTTTAGGTTATTTCAAGAGACAGTAGAAGTACTGTACATTATTATTATTATTGCTGTTATTATTGTTATTATTATTAAATTTCATTTTTAGAAAACATCTGTGTGCTGTTTATTTAATGCTGGTCAGAATGTATTGCTAATGTCCCTGTTTTGGTGATACATTTTGAAGCCTGTAACAACCATTTCTTAGGAAGTCCTTCGAGAGTACAATTTTGTTCTTTTTTTAACTGACTTTAAATGACTATAAAAAGTAAAATAGCTTCATCATCTTATGGTTACCAGCAATGCTATGAGGCTGGTTAAAGAAAAAAAAAATGTGCTTATGGACATAAAAGTACATTCAAAATAAAACTTGTTCTAGTACTAGAATTGGAATGTTGACTAATGTCAAGGCTTGACCTTGGGTCTCCTGAGTCTGGGGTCTGTTCTCAAGTCAGGGCCAAATCTCTGTAAAAGAAAATATTGTCTAGACCAAGAGTGGTGGAAAATTCTTCATTTTTCCAGTTAACTATGTCTAGAAGAAATAATCCCTGACAACTACTTAAGGTGCTTGGCACTGGTAACCAAAGAAATTTATATTTTATTAATGTCTTCTATGTCTCTTAGTGAAATAAAGTTCACCAATAATTTACTTAATTGAAATATTATTTTGGGATACAGACTTTCCTTGTTTGCCTATGTCTAATGTAATGTCTGAGGAATAAACAAACAGTATATTGTGAAGACTGTTGCTTCAGGATTGAAAATAGCTTTATACACACAAAAGATCCCACCCCAAAACCAGAGGAAGAAACATGTAGAGCTGAGAAGAGAAATGAGAAAAAAGTCAGTCAACCAGACAAAATGGTGCCAAGGTTCACAGATATTCAGAGAAGGGCTGTTCTTATATAAGGCTAAGACAAAGAAGATATCAGAAATCCCCACCTGACGAAACAAATCAGTGTATATAATTGGTATATACAATTGTATATAATTGGAATATTCTTTATATGAGCAATTTTTTAAAGATATTTTAAAGATGTTCTTCATATATAAGGATATGATTCAAGGAAAAAAAACCCATAAATTTAATTTTTAAAAATATGACTGCACAGTAAAATTAAAGCCAGAGAGATACAGAGAACTGAAATTCCTGTCTGCCCTTAATAATGAATGTGATCAAGAAACATTTTATATCTGAAGTTTATTGGAATTAATGCTGCATGAAATGCAGTGATTGGAGGCATATAAGGAATACACATTGTGAAAACTCACACAGGGTTGGTGTTCTTATGAAGGTGAACAAAAGTGTCTTCACTCTTTTTACACTATTTAGAAAAGTGTGCAGATTTCTTAATCTACATAAAAAGTTTAAATTCATGCCCACAGCATAAAGCTTCTAAAACCTTTTACATTATTTATATTTGTACTTATGAATCACTAAATACAGCTGCCAGAAAGATAATACAAAAAACCACTCATTTTTAGTAAGCTATCAGCTGACCTGTCTTTTCTTAGGTAGTGGATAGAGCACCTTGATTCCTTGGGAGAAGAAAACTTAAAACTACTACTTAACAAACAGAACAAAACTCGGCTCCGAGGATAGGCAGGAATGCAATACTCTCTACATTAATTCCTTATGCTGCAGAGGGAGTGGTCAAAATGCCTGCAGCTTACTAAATTTCGTGGGTTTTTTTTATGTAAGAAAGTATGTAGTAGCCATTAAAATTGACATTGTTGAGATCAATTAGAAGTCAACTGTACATTAAAAAAAAAAACAAACCTTGGAAAATTTCATAGAAGAAGACAGAGGTATAAGATGAGGCCGTCACTGCACTACAATCTGCCTAACAAGGTTTTCTTACAATGAACAATAAAAAAGTGTGATAATGGGTAGAGAATCCTGTTGTGATGAAAATGTCCTCAGTTTGCTTCAGGTCTTTCAAACATTTATTTCTTTGCTTATAAATAAAATTAATTCTGATAAATCTGCCTTTGCAATTTAGAATGAATCAACAAGGTCAAGTTAAGAATATATATTAGTTCTTCTTTTCAGAATTTTTATTTAAATATCTTGAGAACTGCTGAGGCCTCTGAAGTAATTGCCATTAAAAATGCATGCATGGAGTGAAGGTGTTGATTGGGTCATTAAATATATTTATAAAAGATATTTGCCAATTGTTGGTCTTTCAACTGTTACCTCAGCTGGAAAGTTGACATCACCACCCTCCCAACAAAGACACATCCTGTCTTTTGTAATTTTGGAAAAGCATCTATCTGCAATTAACTTAACTGTTTTTGAAAAATCAAGAGTCATTCAATGATGAAACTTTCTACCATGACCTAAGGCTGAAAGATTACCCACTGTGAGAGGATTACATACACCAACTATCCAGAACAGCTGGAATTGCTTAATTGGTTCCAAATTCATATACATTTTGAACACTCACCTTCCTTGTTACCTCTTCGAGAAACATTAAATTTCAGAGAAATTCAAATAACCAGCCACACTTTAAGCAGAAAGGGAAATCCAGCTTTTATTTACATTGTCAAAATTAACATTTGCTGCTTGTTAAGTTACCCTAAAAATTATTCATCAAAATACTACTAAATTATATTACAATGATTCAGGATAGTGCAAAGTATACTACTTTGTGAAGGTTTAGCTGTCTTTTTCCTCCAATTGCTCAGCTGTACAAGGAGAAAGATGCTTTTACCCTCTCTACTTTGCAACTTTATAACAAGCATAAAACAGTTTGCTCAGGAAAAGGGAGGGAGAGAACCAGAAAAAGCAGAAAAGAACACGAATTAGATGCTTGATGCAAACAACACTCTCCTGAGAGGAGGCAGATTTGAATTCTGAATTCTCTGGGCTTTATAGGGTTTTAAACACAAGACTGCTCTTTTAAAATAAAATTTTCCTTTTCTTCCATTTTAAATGAAAGTCATTAAGTTATGTATTATCTGAGAATCCCAGTCTAGCCCTTGTGAATTAAGTTTGCTGTAAAATTTTTCATTGGGTCAAGCATCCCTTCTCACCCCTCTTTAAGAGAGTCAGGAAAAACACTTAGGAGGATATTAAGATAATTTTACTCTTGCACCTGGTGTCAGCTTAGGCGGCCTGAGCTGGCAGGGCTGGCCAATGTGGCACAGTACTCATGCTTTTCTGGAGCAGCAATTAGAGTGCCAGCAGGATACTGCACAGCGTCAGATGCCTACGGAGAGGCATATGAATCCTACACCTGGGCTTAACTTAACCAGGTGTAATAAACTGGAGAAAGATGCTTAGCCAAGTTTAAGACTGAATGATAAAAAATATTTGATGAGGTATGCTTTGTCTTGGCTAAATTGAAAGATTAAATATATTAAATTAATAGTTAAAAACTAATTTTTGGAGCCATAGTTATAAAAGTCTGTTAGTAGATACACTTCTGAATATATCAAAGCCAATTTGGTGTCAGATTCGTCTACATCATGAACTAACTCTGCACAAAGAAGGGAAAACCACAATTTAATTTTGCATGGTTCTTTGTGGTTCTATGAGTGCACATCCATATTGTGTTTTCACAGGCAATGAAGTTAATGACAGCTGCGGGTTCTAGGCATAACTTGCACATGTATAGAGTGCTAACTGCTGGAGGACCTTGCATTCAACTTGCAAGAAGAGATCTACAGATGTCTCTCTGTAGGACATCTTCAAATTTTGTTTCACCAGGAGGGAAACTGCTTTGAGAAAACCAGCAGCATGCTCAAGTGTGTATAAGATTTCAAGTGCAAACTAAATTTGTACTGAAAAGAAACTCTTCAAAGAAACCCTGCACCACACTAAGAAGCTAATGCATCCTCTGTGCAAGTCCAGAAATGAGCAAGTAAATGTGCCATCTTAGCCTCTGTACTTTGTATAGTCCAGTGCTTAGACACTCACTTTGGAAATTCATCTCTGCTCTTGGTCTTTATTCAGATAGCTCTTGAATATTGACTCTTACTAAACTTCTGGATCCTAAATGAGACAGTTATTAGTTCATGAATCTTGATTCTTCTTGTGCGCTCTTTCTTGCACTTTTTGCATTTTAAGTTTTGGAGTATTTTTGATCCCATGTCAACCAAAGGAATATAGATTGTCCTCCACAGACAAATACTATTTATTTTTGAAACATGTACATGCTGACATGCCTGAAAGGAAAAATCAAGCCTTTTGGAGTCCTCAGAATAAGTATTGATCCCTTATTCCCTCAGGGGTGGGTTAGTTCTAAATACTTTATGGATATAATATAATGCCCTGCAGGCCTTCATGCCTCAGCTCTGTACAAATATTAGACTTCATATGCACCCTGGTATTTCTCGCTGGCTATCTATTTGCAGCTTATAGTTTGCATCCTAAAGTTTTCTTGGTTTAGTTTGCACTGTAATTTGGAGACACTTAAGTCTCTTTATTCATTTTAGGAAGAATAATCTCTAACAGATTGGAAAGTATGTGAAAAATAAGCACCATTTCCTTTATACGTTATGGCTCTTCATGCACATTTTGAATCTATAAAACTAGATGGTTCCCTGTGTTACTTAAAATTCAGTGACCTTTAGACCTCATGATAACATCATTCAAAACAAGAGTAAAAGAAGAAGGATCTATATTTAAGAAGGATCTTTTTCTTAGCAGTCAGTTTATTATCTTAAAAAGAAAATAATTGTTTTCTAGCTTGTCAGAGGTGTTAATTACAAACTGTATATTTAAATTATTGGCACACATTAGTGTGGTACATCTGGTAGAAAAAAGATGATATCATTCTTAGCCATTTCTGTAGCACAATTTTTTCCTAATTACTCTGTCATTAATCTGAATAGCTAAAGACATGGTGCTCATACCAATAAAAAGGAATCTTGGTTGCTACCCTGGGGAAGTTGTTTTTTCCTTTACATGATCCTTATTACTTAATATCAACACTAGCACCAAATTTAGTTGCGTGCCACTTAAATATGTGTAACCAGCTGTGAGTGTATTTTTTTAGTATGGTGTGTGAAAAAGTTCTTCCTTTTCTTGCGCTATAGGTGTTAATTGGTATCTTTGTATCTTGCTAATTAAGTTCTAGCAACACCTTTTCCTTCTTCCTTGCTCTGAATTTAATGAGTTCCCTTGTTGTATTAATTTATTAGATAATTAGATAAAACACACCAAAAAAAGTTTTTAGAGGAGCTTTGAACAAGGAGGTTTAATAGACTTGAGAGAGACAATATACAGTACTCAAATAATCAATATCATATGCTATCCATGATGAAATTTATTATATTAACATGCAAATGTTTCTAATGGTGCAAGTGTGTATTTCACTGTCAGACAATGTCAGACTGATGTGTTAAGCTATCCATTGGTTCTGTGAAGTAGAACAGGAGCATATAACTAAAATTGCCTTAAAAAGAACAAGCAGGTCTTTCAGACTCATAGGAATACAGCAGTGGAAGGGCTTGGTATGTTGTCTAGTCCATTCCCTGACCTAGGGTAGTATCAACTATACCGGGTCATCCAAGACAGGTTTTTCCAAGTCACATTTAAAGAGCTCTGATTATGGAGATATTGCAACGTCCATAGGCAATTTACCTTAGTGCTTCACTATCCCTAATTTTTTTTTTTTTTGAGTCAAACCCAATCTCTTAATTAATTTAAGTTAATTACTACTGCACCATCCAATACGAAATGGAGAACTCATTATTTCCTTTCTTTTTTCAAAGGTGTTTTACATACCTAAACTGTGTTTCATACCCTTCTCTAGTTTTCTTTTTTTTGTGTTAAACCATACATTTACTTCAGTCTTCTGATAGATCATGTTTTCTAAACCTCTGTCAGAAAAAAGAAAAAGATTGTTTGTGCCTTAAGATTTTAGCTTCAGACAGCTCCACAGCCTTTTCTTCTGGTTTTCACTCATCTGAATTATTGATTGTTCTTTGAATATAAATAGACATTCTTATGAATGCATTGATTTGAATAGGAATTTTCAACCAAACTTTAAGTTTGGATAAATCTATCAAAGCATGTTGTTAGTGCAAATTCACAAGATGCAAGATGAAGCAGAATCTATCATATAGTTCAGTCCTTTGAAAGTGATACCTAATAGGCTTTCTGAGCATATCTGTGAATCTTAAATATGTACTTCAGACATGGGTTTTATAAACTTATAATTCATGTATTAATGTTTTGGCTCACCTCACTTTAAAATAAAATGTATTCACTACATTCACTAGCTTTTGGCTGGTCCAGATTGCTTCTCTTTAGGACTGAGCATCAGATACTCTTCAAGTCATACTGTTCATGCATAAAGTTATCTACTGCTCAACCTCAGTGACATGTTCCCAGGCACTGGTCTCCCCCTTTTCCAATTCTTCCCATACTCTCTAGGCATGAACATGCATTATTCAAGTCCTGATTCAAAAAACAGCTTGTCTTTGTAGAATTCATATTCAGCCTCAAGACAGGAGGGTGGTTATGAACCAAAACTGAGGGTGTTTTAGAGGTTGTATAGTTCATATGTCTTCTGTTGACCCAGGATGTTTCTCGTCTGCATACCTTGTCCAAGTGGATTAATTTTATGAATGATGATCTACCATAATATTCGTTGGCCATACCTGGCAGCCTTGCTGTTGGCAAAGAGATTCTCTTTTCTTTTCCACTTGTTAGCCTAAACTTTGAGTAATTTCAAAACAAAACAAAACAAAAACAACAACAAAAAATAACTTTTTTTTCTGTTTCAATGAGAATTCTTTCAGACTCTAAAGGGAAAAAAACTGCATAAAACAGACCAACAAAAGATCGTGTCTGAATGTTAAACAAACAAATGTAATATTATAGTTCACTCTCTGTCACATATAATTGAAATATAATGTGTCTACAGTTAGGAGGAATTTTAGAAAATATTTGAAATAGTGTGTCCAGCTTCCAAAGGTTCAAAGACATTAAGCAATGCATATGTATAGCAGCATATTTAACATTAATTATTTTCTTATACCATTAAACATCATGATTTCTCACCATGTCTTATTTGTGATGGCCCATTTAAAAAAGAAAAAAAGAAAAATAAAAGCTTATTAAGCTGGCATTAATTAAAAACCCCCAAAATGTAATAAGGCCTCTTGAGGAAAAATCTCTGCATAACATTGTTATTTTCCCAGTCATTAAAAAAAAACAACACCACCCCCCAAAAAAAACCCAAAAATGCCAAACAAGCACCAATACCCCCCCCACACACCCCCCCAAAAAAGAAAAAATGTTTACAGCTGGCTACCTCATAAAGTCTGGTTTCCTATGGCCTTGCAATTATTTCTCAGTTCTCCATGCCATCACAGAGTACGGAATTCTTCCTTACCGGTCTCTGAGGAAAGACAGCATACAGGAGACCAAAGTCTACTGGAGAGTTCAAATTTGTGAGTATGCAGTGTCCAGCTACACTAAACAGAAAGTTATAAGGGCTGGGTTCTGCTCGGTTTGAACTCAGTGAGCCACTCATTTAAGTTTTTCCTTCTAAAATCAAAAAATGTATGTAAGTTCAATTAGTTCTGAGGCCTCATCAGGTGTGTTCAAAATGGGTAAGTGAACCAAAAAGTTACTGAGGAGAGTCTATAAAGAACATGACCGCAAGTTCTCATTTCCTTAGGAAGCCAGTCAAAAAGAGTAAATGTTGCTTTCTTCTCCACTCTTTAAAAACCCTTTCAGAAATATATGCAGTGACAAGGAACTGTGAAATGGACTTTAAGGCATTAAGTTAATAATTTTCCTCTATCTGTTACTGCTCATTAGTTTTGCTTTTATTTGTTTGTTTGTTTATTTATAAACAAGATTTAGGGAGCATTCTTAGTTTCTAGATACTTTTGGTTGCTGTCTGGTTTTGTATCTTAACATAGAATTGAAAGATCCAACCCTATACAGGTCCAGAGTAAGATTTGGACTCCTCTCCTGTCCTTTAAGTTAGACTACTTTCTAGAATTTTCCTAAAACTTATTTGATCCAGGCTCTCCTTTTATAAATATCTGCAATCACTCTAAATACTGTCTCTTAGCTGACTCTTTCACAAATGTTCTGCATTATGTGGTACACAGTGGCAACAGATTGTCCACTTTTCTTCTTTTATGGGCTTTTGTGTCTCAGACTTTCTCATTTTTCCACATTTGCTGAATGCTACTTTTTTAATATCTTTACAGTCTATGTGGACAGTAGTAGTACAATTTAATCTCCTTTAGGTGATTTCTTGAATGTAGGAATTAGTCTACCTATTCTCTGGCTATTGGTTTGCATTGCAATTGACATATCATTAAGTATAAAATTTCCTCGCATGTTTAGTTGCAATTTCTTTCTCCAGCTTTCAGGACTGATATGTGTTTGGTTTTAGTTTCAGTTTTTTAATTCAAATTTCTTTAGCAGGAGCTGCAGAAAAATCTTGGTTTAGTGCTCAGGCTAGAAGTGCTACTGCTTTCTTACGTATGACTTCCTCAGGATTAGTGCATTCTGAATCACAATTTAAATGTAAAAAAAAAATTTGAAGGTTAAGATTCACATTCTTTTCGCTCAACTTTACTAAATTAACAGTAGGTAACTAATTCAGGATTTAAACCAATTTACTCTACCCTGACTCATTGGAGATAGATAGAAACTTGGTAATTTGTGAATGGGTTGAACTAATACTTAGAAATGTCTTTCAGTACTATTTCTTTCGTATTTCCATTCTAGACAGCCACTTGCTTACTCTGCAGGAGACTGTCAATAGTAGAAAATGATCGTATCATCTCTAAGGAAGATGCTAGCGATGCCAAAGCCATCAGGCCTGATAAAGTGATACTGGGATGCTTAACTCACCTGTCTCATGGTATCTTTGTCTGCACCTTCCCCCTTCCTCCTGACTGCAGAAGTTTGACACATACAATATGCTGAAAGAAACAGGTTCAACTCAGTTCAGTTGCTTCAATCATGTTCTTTAGTTGCTACAATCAGGCACAAAGCTACCCTATTGATATTTACCACTAGATGGTTTTGATTACGTTATTTGTTTACTTTGTTTTACTTCTTCCTGTTTATTGACCCTCTTTTCATTGCCCTTGCATCTCCCTTTCTCTGCCCCAATCCTGCCCCTAATTACTTTTTTTTAACCTCATGAAGTTCAACAAGGCCTGCACATGAGTCGGCAATCCTCAGTATCTATACAGATTGAGGGATGAGTGTATTGTGAGCCGGCCAGTGGAGAAGGACTTGGGGGTACCGGTGGATGAAAAGCTAGACATGAGCTGACAATGTAGGCATTGTCAGCTCGTGTCTAGCTTTTCATCCACCAGTACTGACAATGTAGACATTGGAAGCAGACTCTTCAGAAGGGAGAGCTGCTCTGCAGGGAGATCTGGATAGGCTGGAAGAGTGGGCCAACAAGAACCTTATGAAGTTCAACAAGGAGAAGTGTAAGGTCTTGCACCTGGGAAAACATAATCTGGGAGTGCAGCACAGACTGGGATCCACCTGGCTGGAGAGCAGCTCTGTGGAAAGGGACCTGGGGGTCCTGATGGACAGGAAGCTCAACATGAGTGAACAGTGTGCTGCTGCGGCCAAGAAGGCCAACAGGATGCTGGGTTGCATCAAAAAGGGCATCGCCAGCAGAGAGAAAGAAGTCATCATCCCACTCTACTCAGCACTTGTCAGGCCACACTTGGAGTGCTGTGTCCCATTCTGGTCCCCTCTATACAAAAAGGATGTGGACAGGATGGAAGGGGTCCAAAGAAGGGCCACCAAGATGATCAAAGGACTGGGAAGCCTGCCATACGAGGATAGGCTGGGAGAGCTGGGTTTGTTCAGCCCTGAGAAAAGGAGGCTCAAAGGGGATCTCATCACCGTACTTAAGAGGTAGCTACAAAGAAGATGGAGACTTTCTTTTTACAAGAAGTCACATGGAGAGGACAAGGGGGAATGGACACAAGTTGCTCTTGGGGAGATTCCGAGTGGACACCAGAGGAAAATTTTTCACAGTGAGGACAGTCACCCATTGGAATAATCTCCCCAGGGAAGAGGTTGACTCGGCCACATTGGACACCTTTAAGAGTCGGCTGGACAGGGTGCTGGGCCATCTTGTCTAGACTGTGCTCTTCCTAGAAAAGTTGGACTAGATGATCCCTGAGGTCCCTTCCAACCTGGGATTCTGTGATTCTGTGATTCTGGGATTCTGTGATTCTGTGATGTGTGCTTACAGCCCAGAAAGCCAACTGTATCCTGGGCTGCATAAAAAGAAGTATGACCAGCAAATTGAGGGAGATAATTCTGCCCCTCTACTCCACTCTCATGAGACCCTACCTGGAGTTGCATCTAGCTCTAGGGTCCCCAGTGCAAAACCTGCACCTGTTAGAGTGAGTCCCAATGAGGACCATGAAAATGGTTGGAGGACTGGAACACTTCTCCTATGAAGAAAGCCGAAGTGAGCTGTGATTGTTCAGCCTGGAGAAGGGAAAGCTCTGGGGAGACCTTATTGCTGCCTTTCAATATATAAAGGGAGCTTATAAGAGGGATACATTCGTAGATGACATGGATGGGGGACTTCAACTTACCGGATGTCTGCTGAAATACAACACAGCAGAGAGAAAGCAGTCCAGGAGGCTTCTGGAGTGTGTGGAAGATAACTTTGTGACACAGCTGGTAAGTGAGCCTACCAGGGGATGTGCCTCGCTTCACCTGCTGTTCACAAACAGAGAAGGACTAGTGGGAGGTGTGGTGGTTGGAGGCCCCCTTGGGCTTAGTGACCATGATATGACTGAGTTCTCAGTTCTTGGTGAAGTAAGGAGGAGGGTCAGCAGAACCACTACCACAGAATTCCAGAGGGCAGACTTTGGCCTGTTCAGGGCACGGGTTGGGAGAGTCCCTTGGGAGGAAGTCCTGAAGGGCAAAGGAGCCCAGGAGGGCTGGGCTTTCTTCAAGGAAGTCTTGAAGGTGCAGGAGCAGGCTGTCCCCAAGTGCCGCAAGATGAACCAGCAGGGAAGGCGTCATACCTGGCTGAACAGGGAGCTTCTACTGACACTCAGGAAAAAAAAGGAGAGTCTACCACTTTTGGAAGAAGGGGAAGGTAACAAAAGAAGTGTTCAGAGACCTCGTTAGGTCTTGCAGGGAGAAAATTAGGCAAGCAAAAGCACAGCTTGAACTCAAACTGGTGACGGCTGTAAGGGATAAAAAAAATGATTTTACAAATATATCAACAAGGAAAAAAGAACCAAAAAACAGTCTCCATCCTCTGTTGGATGCGGAGGGGATCATTACAACTAAAGATGAGGAAAAGGCTGAGGTACTAAATGCCTTCTTTGCCTCAGTCTTTAACAGTAAGACCAGTTATCGCCAGGGTATTCCACAGCCTGAGCTGGAAGGCAGGAATGGATCACAGAATAAACCCCCCATAATCCAGGAGGAAGCAGTTTATGACCTGCTGAGCCACCTGGACACTCACAAGTCTATGGGGGCAGATGGGATCTACCCAAGAGTACTGAGGAAGCTGGCGGAGGAGCTCACCAAGACACCCTCCATCATTTACCAGCAGTCCTGGTTAACAGGGCAGGTCCCAGACGATTGAAGGCTTGCTGGTGTGATGCACATCTACAAGAAGGGCTGGAAGGAGGATCCAGGGAACTACAGGTCTGTCAGCCCAACCTCAGTACTAGGGAAGATTATGGAGCAATACGCCTTCAGTGACTTCACTAGGCAAGTGCAGGACAACCAGGGGATCAAGTCCAGCCAGCATGGGTTCATGAAAGGCAGGTCCTTTCTGACCAACCTGATCTCATTCTACAGCCAGGTGACTTGCCTAGTGGATGAAGGAAAGGATGTGGATGTTGTCTACCTGGAACTTAGTAAAGCCTTTGATACTGTCTCCCACAGCATTCTCCTAGAGAAGCTGGTGGTTCATGGCTTGGAAGGATGTACTTTTTGCTGGGTAAAAAATTGGCTTGTTGGCCGAGCCCAGAGAGTTGTGTTGAACAGAGCTAAATCCAGTTGGTGGCTAGTCATGAGTGGGGTCCCCCAGGGCTCAGTTTTGGGGCCAGTCTTGTTTACTATCTTTATCAATGATCTGGATGAGAGGACTGAGTGCACCCTTACTAAGTTTGCAGAGACACCAAGTTGGGCAGGAGTGTCGATCTGCTCAAGGGTAGGAAGGCTTTGCAGAGGGACCTGCAGAGGGGTAATTGTATGAGGTTTAACAAGGCCAAGTGCCAGGTCCTGCACTTTGGTCAAAACAACCCCATGCAACGCTACAGGCTTGGGGAAGAGTGGCTGGAAAGGTGCCTAACAGAGCATTGTGGGTGTTGGTCAACAGCTGGCTGAACGTGAGCCAGCATCGTGCCCAGGTGGCCAGGAAGGCCACGGGCATCCTGGCTTGTATCAGGAATAGTGTGGGCCGCAGGAGCAAGGCAGTGATCGTGCCTCTGTACTTGTCACTGGTGAGGCCGCACCTCGAGTGCTGTGTTCAGTTTTGGGCCCCTCATTGCATGAAGGACACTGAGTTGCTGGAGTGTCTCCAATGAAGGGCAACGAAGCTGGGGAAGGGTCTAGAGAGCAGGTCTTATGAGGAGAGGTTGAGGGAACTGGGATTGTTTAGTCTGGAGAAGAGGAGGCTGAGGGGAGACCTTGTCACTCTCTACAACTACCTGACAGGAGGTTGCAGTGAGGTGGGTGTTGGTCTCTTCTCCAAAGTCACTAGCGATAGAACAAGAAGAAACAGATCCAACCTGCATCAGGGGAGGTTTAGATTGGATATTAGGAAGAATTTCCTTACTGCAAGAGTGTTCAGGCATTGGAACAAGTTGCCCAGAGAGGTGGTTCAGTCTCCATCCCTGGAGGTATTTAAAAGACGTGTAGATGTGACACTTCAGGGCATGGTTTAGGAGGCATGGTGGTATTGTCCTGACAGTTGGACTTGATGATCCTAGAGGGCTTTTCCAACCTTAATGATGCTATTATTCTATGATTTTTCCAGGATCTGTAGTGATAGGACAGGAATAACAGTTTTAAACTGAAAATAGGTAGGTTTACATAAGATATAAAGAAGAAATTTATGATAAGGGTGCTGATGCACTGGAACAGGTTGCCCAGAGAAACTGTGGATGCTCCATCACTGGAAGTGTTCAAGGTCATGTTGGATGCGGCTTTGAGCAACCTGATCAAGTGAAAGATGTCCCTGCCTATGGCAGAGGGGGTGAAACTAGTTGATCTTTGAAGGTCCCCCCAACCTATACTGTTCTGTGATGATTTTGTGATTCTATATTGGTCCTGGTTTTGCATATCTGTAGTAAAATTAGATATTTTTTATACTGTTGCATTGGCAATCTTGACCTTGTATGTTATTAGTGGTACAGATGCCTAGGTTACCACCGGACTTAAAAGATTTTGTTCTCCAGAAGTTTTCCCAGTGCTCCCCCACAACAATGTACAAAGCTGAGACATTTCTCAGGTAACTCCTCCTCACCCACCCATGATATCCAGCTTTTCTGATGATGCTCTCAGTTACCTCTGGCAGCTTTTTAGAATCATAGAATCGTTATGTTGGAAAAGACCTTTAAGATCAAGTCCAACCATAAACTAACGCTTCCAAGTCCTACTAAACCATATGACATGCCTACTAATTCAAGTTCAATAGTTCCTCACATCCTGCTCCATAGTGTAACCTAAGGCCAGGGGTGAGACAGCAGCCTAGTCATTAGTCTGCAGCCCCGATATCCTAGTGGCTTACATTTGCTATAGCAGAAGCCTGAAGAAACAGTCTGACAACCACTAGTCCTTCTGAGGTATCTCTTCCCACAGGCGTTATTTTTGCCTTTCCCATTCCCTCAGTAGTAGAAGGTGCAAACCCCCCTCACAATAAGTCAGACCCTAGCTGTGTGCCATATCCAACTCTGCCTGCATGTAAAGTCACAGAGGGATTGTATAGATACTTGTAGCACCATCATTTGTTCTTTGGTCTAGCCACAAATCTGAACTTTCTTGTCCGTTTGTTTTGATTTTTAATTTTTGACTGCAGAGCTAACCTCTAATCTTCTAATTTCCTGGATTATGTGAAAGAAGTTAGGTTCTTTCAATCCTGGTTCAAAAATTCCACTTTTCCTGTGCTTGAAAACTGAGGATGTCTATCAAAGCCCTGAAGCATCATCAGCTTCACACAGCCAGTGCTCTATTCAAGGCTTGCACAAATGCTGCATAAATCTGTACTACTTTGATTGATCCATGTTTCATTTGCTTCATTCATATTTCATTTGATTCACTGGCCTTTGACTCATCAAACACAAAGACTGAGCTTTATTCTCCATGTTTGCTAAAGCACTGTCATGTTCTTTAGATTTATGATGTTTTCTATTGAGTTCTAGCTTCTCAAATATGGCCAAACTATTTGATTTTAAAGTTATATGTCTCCCAAAGTGGCAGTCTATATGAAGTATTAAGTTTATAGAAAGACACCTGAATGCATTAGATCCCTTTGGAGTCAGTAATTAATTAATAAAATGTTGATAAGATACCTAAATCTTTTGTGGCAGATAACCTGTCATTTGAAAACAGAAGAAAATATTTCTAAAATGTATCAAATCCCACGACCACTTCCCCCCAGTAACAAAAGAACCACCAAAACCCACCAAAACCCACCAAAATCCCACACAACCAGTTTCGTTCTACCCTCAAAAACAGCTTATTGAAATGAAAAGGTTAGAACTTTACCAATGCAGGCTTAAAGTCTTATAATTTGTCTTTTTCATGTCGGTTTTTTTTTTTATTCTCACTGTCATCTTTGTCTGTAGAAATTTTCTACCATTTTCAGTTTTCATTAAAGTACAAAGATTGCCTTGAGAATAGTTTAATTTTGCACAATTTTTTCTCATTTAAGTCTTTTTTTTCATGAAAATGGTTTGATTCTAAGACACTATTAGAAGACACTTTTCCACCATTTTGTAGGGAATTAGAACATGACAGATCAGACTTCAGAAATGCAAAATCTTATTCTAATGACAAAGATTGTGACAAGAACAAATACTGGTAACTGAATGAATTCACTAGCAGCACAATTGTAAGAGAATCGTGAGAATAGAAAGGTGCATCATACCAATTATACTGGGAAATGTCCTAAAATTATTTTCTTGCTATTACGTCTTAGGACAGTTTGAATGTGTATTTAGATTTCTACAGGTTTGGAGTTTTGGGTTGGGTGGTTTTATTTTGGCTTTTGGTTTTTTTTTTTTTTTTTTTTTTGTTTTTTGTTTTTTGTTTTTTGTTTTTTTGTTTTTTTACAATATAAAAATAAGTCCTGATTCTGCAATCATGTACAATTGCAGGTGGTCTTGTAAACCTCTACAGGATTAGCCATGTGAATACGTGTTATTTGGTGTGGATCTGTATAAAATGGTGATGAAAGGAAAGGTTCTAGCGAGATTTTCACCTAAATGATATGTTCATAGAAGCACTATTACACTTAAAGTCACAGAATTTATTTGTCTCTACATATGTTTTGTATGTATTTTTGTTATTCTACTGGACAGTGTCAATCATGAGAGGAATGATATTTTGGAGCAGAAAATTCTTGTTATCTTTATAGTTTTGTAACTGTACAGATAACTGCAGTTAGTATTTAGAATTCAGTAAATTTTATGCTTCATATTTCCAATAATTGACACTATATAACACAATGAAAATGTTACTTTCATTAACAGTTACTTGCATTATTACTTACTGTGATAGTTTAAGACTTGCCATGCACCTAACAAATTCTGAAAACTTTGCATCTTCATCTGTGCTAGATTGCAGACTTCATTTTATGCCCTTGTTTTAGTTCATTCTTTACCTGGATATTAGACTAAAATAAATACATATATAAATAAATAAGAGAAGTCTTACAGTAAAGAGGACGAAATTAATAAGTAAAAAATCACGGGCTCTAACCTAAGGATTTTGCTTGACTACAGCAAAAAAGAAATTCAGGCAGAAGCGTAATCACAAGGCTGTATTATTGCACTGCTTCAAATTCAAACTTAAACATACAAACAAAATTGCATGATTGAAGTTGTAGAAATGAAAATATATTATTTAGTGTGGCCACTTGTTTATTTCCCCTGTCTCTTATTGGGGGTGAGGGGTGGTGGAGATATGGTGTTTATGAAGGTGCATCGCATGATATTATTTGAGCTGCAATGTCATTGATATCATGGCTGGGTACCCAGTATGCTTCACAGCCATTTATAGAGCATTACTTGCTCTTTAGATTTGTTACTGCTTCATTACTTCAGTGTCTTTCACAGGCTTCTGTCCCAGCAATTGTTTATTTTTCTTTCTGACAAGATGTATCCCTTCATTCAGTCTCTTCCTCATCACATTTCTTTCTGCTTTCTTAATTTCTCGTTTATAATAACACATCTTTCAGCCTCTAAATATCATTTCCTCTAGACCTTTTCCCCAAAGCTCTTTAGAGGATCTTTAAAGTCTATCTTTCTCCTTATATCAGCTCCAGCCTTGGTGAAAAATTAGAAAATAGTAGTTATTTTCACTCTGTTCTTTTTCTGTTTACAGTGGCTGAAGAACCGTTTTGCTATATAAAGACTAATTTCAGTCCTATGGCCAGGGCCAATAGATGAGAGTAAAAATTTGATTACGGATAAAAACCTGTGAACTTTGAGAGGGGAAGGCTTGTAAAAATTCTTAAGCATCAAAAATAAATAAATACTGACACAACACTTGTTAACATTTTGTGAAATTTTTTATTTCTGTCTTCAACTACAACACTGATCCCTTACCAGGCAAATCTGCTGAAGTGTGTTATATGATGGATAAAACCTGCATGGTTTTGTGACCAATTAAGACTCCACAAAATAACTATAACAGCAAAAGTAAAAATGTAAATGCTTTTTGGTCTAAATTTTTCCTTTTTAGAAGATTTTAGGTTGTGCTTGGATTGTAAACACTCTGAAATATCTTGTTTCATTACTTTCATTTATCATTAAATATTTAAGGATTTATGTTACATAAACATTTTTAGGTTTATTTTATTTTTGTCTTTTTGGGAGAAGGAAAAAATATTAATGAATTTTAATTTTGCAGATTTCAGACAACTGTACAGATCACAAACCTAGAAACACAGATTTGGCTCAGTCTATCAGTATGTTTAATTCCTCCCCCCTCCACCCCTCTTTTTTTAATTCTAGTTTGATATGGTCATTTTTAAAAAGCTTAACAAGATTTTAAAAAGTAACATAGTCCTTAATTATCATTAATGTTTCTATTTCTATGAGGGCATTTGTCTCCCTATATAGACACTAACTGTCCACTGAAATGTTGCCATATACTGTTTATTCCCCACCTCCCCCCAGTTCAGTAGTCAAAAAATTACAAGGGAATAATGTCAACTTTGTATTTAAATCATTAGTAACCAGTATGCATCTTCTGATATTTGCACAGAAGGTGCTTTTTAAAGAGAGATTCTTCTGCATCTGTGTATTAGGAATTTTATGGTTTAGATTTTATGTGTCCTTTGTACAACATATTATTATTACAACAGTAATAAGTACTCCTTTCTAAAGACCACTTATTATCTTGGGTAGGTACTCAGGGTTTGTCAGACCTTTTCATCTTTTAGTGTAACCAATGTTACAGCTAAAAAGTAGATGATACTATATTGTTAGATCAAACATTTGATACTTATTTCAGAAGACACTTTCAGCCTAAACAGACATGACAAATATTTGAAGCTCAGTTATTGTTTGCAGCTGTGAAAAAAAAGAAATGGTGTCTTACTCATTACTAAATTATTTTTTAATAATTCAGTCTCTCTTGTACTCCTGGCCACCAGAGGAAATTAAAAAAAAAAAAAACTTTTTTAAAAATCAGAAAGTTTATATTATCTGCATATTCCCCCTTTGGAATGCTACTAGAAATTAACTTATTACACTGTGTTTAGCCCCTGGGGGCAGCCAGCAGGCACTTATGCCCTTCTTTAGGAAGATACTGCACAGCAAAAATTCCAGCACTGTTTTCTCCTGGGAGGAGAAGCTTTCCTTCTACACGCATGCATTAGCCTGGTTTGGTGCAATGAACCTGTGTCTCATGATTGGAAAGCAGTAGTGCTGGTATGAGCCTGCAACATTACCAATAACCCTCACAGTGCAGCCTCATCCAGCTCCACCCCTGAATCAAAAGGAGTGTTCAGACCACCAGCAACTGCCATGACCAGATGCTTCTGAAGATGTTTCTTTGAGATAGATAACCTCTATGCTATTGCAATGTTCATGATATACTTTTACATTATTACAGTTGTCCTTGAATAGTTGCTGATAGAAATGAAATTGGAAATAGTGTATTTTGATTCCCTGATGATTTGTACTGGGATGTTCTGTGAACTGTGCTATACAAAGCAAACTATTGAAGTTCTGCTTACTAAATCCTTCTTTTCCTCTTCACATTGTGCATGAGGATTGCATACCTTAGAAGAGAAAATATTACTGAAACTTTGCCAGGTTAGATGAAGGGAATTTGTCCTGAACTGAACAGTTCTACAGACTTTGGGGAACCATATCTCTGCTCATGCATATATGAAGGTATAGATGTTATAGAGCAAAGACCAATTCCTAATTTCCTGCAGGGAATAGAGAAGGCAAAATTATTTCAGAATATAAAGGAAGTAAAAGTAATAACAGCATCTGTGGGGAAAAAAAAACCCACAACTAATCAAAAAGCTAAAAACCAGCGCTTTTTTTTTTTTGTTGTTGTTCTTTGGTTTGTTTGAAAGAGTGCAGATATTTAACTTCAGCATAAAAATTTGTTGCAGAGTCACTGAAGGGAATTTATTTATTGCAGTCTAAATTTCACTCCTCTAAAAGTTTTAAGACACACTTTGTCTTCAATGTTTCTTTTTACTGATGAACTCTCCTATGTAAAAGTCCTATAGTTTTAAATCTCATATATAATCCATTTCATGTCCTCTACAGGAAATTTCTCTAAAGATATGTAAAATGAAGGAATTTTAATTGGTACTTTGCTCTATACCTGCAAATAGAGGGAAAAAATGGATTTGGGGAAAGGCATGCCATTTTACCTGAAAGAATCTCAGGCACGAGATAATTAGAATCATAAAATCATAGAATGTCTGGAGTTGGAAGGGACCCACAAGGATCATCGAATCAACTCCTCTCCCTGCACAGGACAACCCCAAAATTCACATCATGTCTCTGAGGGCGTTGTCCAAGTGCTTCTTGAATAGCATCAGTCTTGGCACTGTGACTGCCTCCCTGGGGAGCCTGTTCCAGTGCTCCACCACCCTCTGGGGGAAGAACCTTTTCCTAATACCCAACCTAAACCACCCCTGGCACATCTTCCTGCCATTCCCTTGGGTCCTATCACTGGTCACCAGAGAGAAGAGATCAGCGCCTGTCCCTCCTCCTCCCCTTGTGAGGAAGCTGTAGACCGCAATGAGGTCTCTCCGCAGTCTCTTCTCCTCCAAGCTGAACAAACCATGTAACTTTACCTGCTCCACATATGGGTTCCCCTCTAAAACCTTCACCAACTTCATGGCCTTCCTCTGTACACTCTCTAGTGTCCAGAGCTTTATATACTTAATATATTGTGGCGCCCAAAACTGCACACAGTGCTCAAGGTGAGGTTGCACCAGCGCAGAGCAGGACAATCACCTCCCTCGACTGGCTGCAATACAGTGCCTGATGCACCCCAGGACACGGTTGGCCCTCTTGGCTGCCAGGGCACACTATTGGCTCACGTTCAACTTGCCATTGACCAGAACCCCCAGGTCCCTCTCTGCAGAGCTGCTCTCCAGCCTCTCATCCCCCAGTCTCTATATACACTGAGGATTGCTGTGCCCTAGGTGCAAACCTGGCACCTGCCCTTGTTAAACTTAGAGTAGGGTCAGGAAGCAGAACCTCAGCAGATTGAAGGTGTCCAGCAGGTGGACTTACTGTGTATAGTCAGTATGGAGGCAGGTATTCCTGGAAGTCCCTCATGGCGTAAGAATCATGAACGAGGGTGGATCATAGTATTGGGGATATTACTGTAGAATTGGTGTTAAAAACTATGGGAGTTCATGTTACGGAAGCTGACACAAACCAAGGTAAGTGCCCTAAAAACACTGTAACCACTGAACCTCTTCAGAAGCAGAGATCCCTGGTAAGAACCAAGATTTTGCCCCTGCCCCACACACACTTTTTCCTTGTTCTTACAGGGAACAAGAGCAGCAACAGAAATAAAAACCTAGTGGCATACACATTCAGAGTTTTATTGTTTCTGTTGCTCATGTTCTGTGAGTGAAGAGAATGAAATAAGGAACTGCATACCAAAACAGCATGGGATAAGCAGGTTATAATGTTGAGCAAGTTTACCCTCACCTCCAGACATGGCAAATTATGCTACTGGATTTAAAAGTGTTTGCACCACATGGTCCCTAAATAATAATGATAAGTTAAAGCTCTGTTATTTAATGTTATGTATAAACTTATCCTTTCCATGCATTCATTAGTGTATAAACACAGTGATTATATCCTAAATATTTGCTGTGAAGTTTGATGCTTTAATTTTAAATTGGCCACTATTCTTACATGAATTAATCCCCAGATTCTTCTGTGCCTTATAAATGTTTTAGTAATTTCAAAAGACTAATAGTATACAGAAATCATCCCCCATTAGGATAGAACTAATTATGAACGTTATAAAAAAATATTGTTCATTCTGCAGGGGTAAGTTGTTATTTGTTACTAGATGCAAATTTCCAATGAACACAGATATGTTGGTTTTCTGGCCGACAATAACACCTGTGGAATGAAGGCTTCCCACACGGTTACTGGTTGTTTTTTTGTTAACAGCCAGGGTTTCTTCAATTTGTTCTATTATGTACTTCACATTTTGTGACTTGTTTTTATTTTCTCCTCATTCGTAACTTAGAGCTTGCATGAAAGTCAAGTTGACAGTTCTTACTTTTCAATTTTATTCTTTCCTGAGCTTCTCATTATACTTAGGTCAAACAAAGGAAAAGTTATACTAAGTATGTATTTAAATGGTCTGAATTACACTTCTGAAAGCTATTGGATTTTCCTCATAAAAACCATATTTTACTTGTAACTTTTAAACTGAATGCAAATAATGGTATTTCATGTTTATCTAGAAGCAGTGTTTATTTGTAAACAGGAAGAAGTAATTTTTCCATAGGTCTGAGCTGGAGGTGATAAATTCATAGTTGTTTCTTCATGTTAAAATTTTATGAAGAGTATACGAGAAAAAGCTACAAACTGGCACATGATAACTGATGAAGATGCCTTCACTATCACTCGAAATGAATCAAACTAATGAAGATTTTTATGGTTATGGAACATGGTTTAGTATCCACAGATTTCTGGGAATGATAGTGTTTGATATGGGAATTCCCAGTGAAGAGCAGAAAACATTGTCCTTGAGCTTATTTATGGTACTTTTATTTAGACTTCAGTTAAAATTTGTATATCTGGATAAAGTAGAGTTTTGAAGTTTGACAATCATTAATAGAACTGCTTGAATGTGTTCTCAGCAGCAGCCCTGTGTGGAGTTTCACTGTTTTCCATGCTTTCAAAACATATTGGCAAAGAAGTTTGAACTGGCAATCTTGTATACTCTATTTTTGTGGAACCTGGAAGAAATGTGAATTTTGGAGTTCTTCTGAGTGGTATGAATAACTCTGCACATCTCTGGAAGGTAATTTAGCATGAATGAATCCTTTGCCTTGTTATTTATGAGCACAGCTGTAGGCCATAACCTAAAGTCTGGAATAAATTTTCTGTGAAAGTGAAATACAACAAGAGTTTTATGAGCCCCAGATCATATAAAGTGTTTGCAAAATTAGAATGATTAAAGGATGATAAAGCACCAGGCTGAGATAAATTGTTCCGTGGTATGTTTGGGGAAATAGAAAAGTCAGTGGCAGATATTTTTGATAACTCACTGAGGCTAATGAAGTAACATAGGTAGCTAAATGTGTTTCTTTCTAAAAGTTTAAGAAGGTTCTATGAGAGATTTAAAACTACTGACCTGAAAAACATGCAATAGTTAGAAGAATTATTTGAGTGAAACACATGAGATAGGATTATGAGCCATTTAAAAGAATGGCATATAACTCATAAGGGACATGACTAATTTGCTTGATTTCGATTTCTTCTAATACTATATATTTACTACGTTTGTGAACAAAGAGGTACTTGTGGAAATAATTAATGTGGATTTCAGAAACATTTTTATATGTGATTATACAAAAGCGCATTTCTATGCTGGCACTCTCAGTATTTTGGCATGACAACTACAGGAAAAGGATTTTATGCAATAGCTGAAAACTGGGCCAGGGTTACTAATCAACTCTCCTTTTTATATGGAAACATAGGAACTTGGCACCTGAAGCAGGATGAAAGGTGGCTCCCCAAATACTTCTGAGGTTGCATATTCATTTGAAAGTTCCAGTTACAATTTCTAAGCTTTGCTATACAGTATGACATAAAATTAGAGAAAGTTTTTAGTTCAACTTTATTTTATTCTTGAATAAGGGAGTCTGTATGAGTGTCCAGATTGGAGTCTCGTGCTACATCTATATTAATAAAATAAAAAGGTTAAGGGCTCATTCGCTTGACTTGATTGAAAGTGATGCAGCACATCTCCTTTCCATTCACATAAACTGTCTCCTTCCCCCAGGCAAAATGGCCACCATAAATCTACCCAGGAATAGAACCCAGAATTTCCTTGGAATCTCAATATATGGATTAATAAATTATGGGTGTCCATTAGAAGAGGATATATATGTGAATCGAAGACAGGGAAGAAGGGAGAACTGGATGGGGATTACTATTTATTGTATCAGAACATTCTATAGGAGACATTAGCAATGTTATCTGTGAGGTTATGTTCTCATAAAACAAGATTCTAGTACTGAATTCCTCACAACTGAGCATGTCTATCTTATTGTGCTTAGATTTCCAGAAATATCTGATTAATAAAAATTCTAAAAAGTTTATTAAAGGCCTAAACATAATTTTAAAATAAGTTATTATATAATTGAACTGTTTTTCCTCTACAGATAGTATGTGGTACTTGTTAAGCTGTATGAGTGCATTCTATTGACTGCAGCATGGTAGAGATACAAATATTTTTATATGTGTCAGTTCTTGTTTCCTTGACAGTTAAAATACTGCAGAAAATAATAATAAAAGAATATATCAGGTAGCATACCAGTGACCGGAGAATGTGTATTGTCTAATGATTAGAAAGATCTAGTCTAACCTTGATGACTGGGGAAGAAGTAGGAGGATTGGGAATTCAATGAGGTATGTCAAATCCTATTAGTCTACATAATTTCCTCTTGCTCAGTTCTGACAAGGCAGGACTGTTGTTGGAACTGAGCAAATATTCATAGTAAATAATTCATTCAATTAATCTTTTTATAACTATGTCAGCAAACAATTATTTTCTTTCACAAATTTATTTTATTTTCCTTAAAAATCTATAGCTTTTTACTCAATATTCAAGTCTTGTTGCTTAGCAATGATTAGTCAAATAAAAGAAAATGTGTCAGCCTTGTTACTTCATTGGGTAAGTGTAATTCAAGTTTATGACGAGAATGTTAAAAACCCAAGTGGCTTATTTAGTTTTCTGTTGACTTCTGACAAATAACATGCCAATGAATCACAAGAAACACCTATGGGAGATAACAAACAGAGTTTTATTCAAAAAATTAAAATTATATCACTAAAATCCATACCTTACAATAATTCATTTTCTTTTTTATTTAAACATGGTCATTTTAGTCTTTAACTGCAGTTTACTGTGATCTTTATCATACAAAGTAAGCATTTCAGTACATTCTGTCCTTTTTTCAAAGCATTTGCCTGCAGTTTTATTGTACTTCCCAGGTATTCACTTTGAAAGGAGAAGAGAATTTCCTACCATTTCAGTGTAGTGACATATTAGGTTTAAAATTCCATTTCTTGTTTATGCCATATTCCTACAGCAAGCAGATATACTGTAGTGGTACATTATATTTGACACCTTTTACTCTCAGCTGAAGTTTGTCTCCTGAAATTTAAGAACTCTATTATTTGACCCCACAGTGATCTGTTATTCATATATTAGCTGACAATCTGTGAATAAATATGACCTGTTCTAAAATAATCTCTCAAGAGGTGGGGGGATTGGCATTATATTTTTGTTAACTGCTACAGTTTCATTTCATTTAAGTCTGGGATTTTCTTCACTTCACGGGATTCTGAAAGATGTTTGCCATTGAGGGCATGGTAAGAGATCAAGAGCCCACATGACTGATCCTGAATGAAGTGGAAACAAATTGATACCAGCAAGCAGCAGAGATAGCAACTAGCTGCAAAACAAGAGGTCATGGTCCGAGGTTAAAGGGGGTAGTACCTGAGAGGCAACTCAAAGACTGTATTTATACAAAGAAAAATTCAAATATAGAGCAAAGCAACTGTAAAAAATACAACTGCAGCCATGAATTGGGGAGAAGAAAAAAAAGCATATTTTATAAATGGAATCTTAATTATGGTCAAGAGGAAAGCCAGTAGTTAATCAAACCTCCTGACTTTTTCTTTAGATCAGAGTTAAGGCTTAGAATCATAAGAGGGAGAAAAACAAAAGTAACTACTAAAAAATTATTCAACCCTACTCTTTAGGGTGCAATCTGGATGACTCACATGCTTCACTTTCAATCTTAATATTTTTGTTTTTTTTCTTTTTTAAGAAAAGAGTTTCTCCTGCTCAATTTAGATTCGTTTATATACTACACTGCATTTCAGATTGAATTTTAGCTTCTCCCTGTTTGTATGTGTTATAAGTTTGATTTTTGGAACAGTCTTCTGCCTGCACAATCTGTTTTGACAATAGTTTCTCAGTTTTATTGTAAGGTTCCATGCTCTAGCTGGAAATCTCATGCCTCATCAGACAGTCTGTGGACAGGCAGTGATGTTCAGAAGACAAGAAACATTGAAACACATGGAAACGTTAGGTGTAGTAGATGTGATATTAGCTTTTATCACTTTTGTTGATTTCCTTTATGTCAATGGAAGCATATTTCTACGCAGACTGAAGGTAGGTACGACTTCTCTTCATTGATTTTGTACAGAATTTAGGAACTCTTCTAGACAAACTGAAGTCTTTCTCTGGCCTCCCAGCACTTGACCAATATTTCTATAAAATGAAGCCTAGATTTTGCACTGAGATTAGATGGAATTTGACCTGTTTGCCCAAAAATGTTTTTACACATTGCACATAAATTAGTGACCATATGACTTTTCTCAAATGTTCTATAACAATTTACTAGGAACAGTATGATCAAAAGACTAGATGGGTTGAACTTCATGTGAACCATAGCTGAAAAACGAAGGAAGTGTGAAAAAATGTGTAAACTGAAATATGTGATACAGCAAGTAAACTATTATCATACAAACTGCTATAAGAACAGAAGTAAGAGAGATCAGGTAAGTTTATATTTAATATTTCTTTTAAATTTTGTGGCATACTGGCCAAATAGCAAGAAAATTCTCATTGTAACTCTTGTTGTATTCATAACACATAATGTATAATGCTGCCCATACTACCACTGTTAACATAACGCTACTTGAGTGCTACCAGTGCTACCAATGTTAACATAATGCTGCTGGAGTTCTCATGTAAGAGTTGGCTTTAAAGCTAATATGTGACTTATTAAGTCACATCTGTATGGCTTGTGTCTTGTTCTGTGTGATTACAGGCTATTGAATACAGAATCAAAGTGCAATATAGGATTTGGTTTTCCCTTCCACCTGAACTGTCTTCCTCTGAGGAAATCAGTAAAAGAAAATAGAATAAGTATTTGTGGTATTTAAGAGGTATTTAACTAGAAGTGGAGATAAAATGTTTAAAAATCCTTGGAAAGCTATTTGCAGTAAATGTAAACCTAGTGGTTATGCTATTTTAATGCCTACCTGTTCTCATCACAGCTTGAGGGTCCAAATAAGAAGAAAAAAGAGAATCTTTCTCCTAAATAACTAGAAGTCTTCATTTGAACAAAAACTAGAGAAAAAGGGTTGAAGAAAACACAACAAATTGGTGTGAGAGGAAAGAGGCAGCGCAAAAAAGTTTCTAGTTTTCACTTAGAATAATTACTCTCAGGTAACTACATTCACCTAATGCACCTATGGTTAAGAGCTGAGAGAGGCTCACATTTGATATATAGAGAAAGCATTTCTATATCAAAGCACAAGTAGTTTATGTTGTTTTGTATCTATCTGAGACACATGAGATGGAAATGGTAGAGAAATCTCCAGCAGAGAAAAAAAAAATCAAACCAATTATTAGAAATCTCCATTATAATCTTCATTAGTGAAATAAGGGTATTTAATTTGCCCTGATTGCTGATTTGTTGGATTTTTTTTCTTTTTGTATATAAAATTTCTTAATGCTTGTATTAAGAATGTATGTCCTTACTCATACCAGAAGCAGTTTAGTCAGGACTTTTCAAAATTCATTTTTTCATTTGAAAAATTTCAGTTATCCAATCATAGAAAAAAAGTAACATCATATAATTCAGAGGACCAATCAAATGCAGAGAATGGTGAATCAATAATATTCTGTGAAAAGAGTGAATACTTCAAAACCACACAGAAATTGAATCAGCATAATATGTTCAGTGATTCTTTTTTTTAAATGAATAAAAACATTGGCATGATTCAGGGTACTTTGAGAAGAATAAATGGCTAAATTTACAGCAAACTTTAGTCACAATATCATTCTAATTTTAATTTTTAAGTTTGAGTTGATGGAATTATCATATGTCTTATTTGTGATGTTTTGTTTCAGGACAGTGTGACTGACTATATGAACAGGATTGTGGATTGACAGTATCACAGTACTTAATATTCAAGCAAAATGAATTTGCATCAAAGTAAAGACAGTAAGATTGTAAGGGAGTTTCCATAAATGTCTCAGGTCTGGGCTCCTGTTAAATACACACTCCTACTTTCATTGGGTTTTTTCCCTTTGTTTTTCTGTGAATTAATTTTATTCCTCTGAAGTGTCTATAGTCATCCAGCTCTTCCTTCTTTTTGAGGCCTACTCAGTCCTTCTCTTAATAAAAGACCTCTGAGAAAGAATATTTGTGAAAGAAAAAAAAAAATTTCAGCTCTTACTGAGTAATTTATGAGAAATTATCCTTATGCCACTGTTAGACCTCTGGCATGTGGAACTCTCATAAAGACAAAATGACCAAATACTACATTTCTTAAGTTTTTAAGCAAGAACTTAATATGGGACTTGATATGGACTGAATGTTTTGGGTTTGGATTATGCTAACAATAACTACCTAAAAAATCCCTGTTGCTTTCTGTCCAATAGTTATATAGGCTACAGAGTGTCTACACATGGGGTAGTGTTATGCGTAATTCATAGTACATGTAAAGGAAGACTGTAGGTACTTTTGAGAGTGAAACAGGTTATAAGAAGTAAAATTTTAATTTAAATTTTGACTTTAATCTCTTCAGTGATTAAAAACAAATCTCTGCATATTTCTGCAAATGAGGATATTAAGCTAAATAAATGAACTATAAAGCATGTTAGCAGAAAACTTTGTTCATTAATTTGAATGGGTGAAATAAATCAAATGTACATTAACAAATGATGGCTTTATGGCTCATTTTCTAATGTCTGAATTAGAAAGTGAAGCAACCATGAATTGCCTGCCTGGTGGACAAGATGTGCAGAACTTGTACAATTAATGCCTGGCAGGCTTACCCTTCATCATGACCCAGAATGTGTCCTGAAGTCCCAGGATGAAAGCTGAGATGTCTCTGCCCTTGACCCTTAGCCTCCAACACTTCATTTTCAAAAAGCTGAGTATCATTCAACAGAGTTGGTGGGAAACATAAGCTTTCCGTGTGAGGGAGCCGACAGTGCTGCTGAACTGAACGTAACATTCAGCATGAGATCAATAACTCATGGTCTCCTTCTGAATGGGATTGCTTTTCTTTTGTGCATGTAAGGGGAGCCTGGGGCTGAGCTAGTTACTGCGTTGCAGTGATTGAATGCAGAGGAATGAATGAGCAGTAAAACAGAGCTTGCCTGCCCTCCCCCTTCCCCTCCCCTCCCTTCTCTTTTCCTTTCTTTTCTTTGCTTTTTCTTTTGTTTCAGGCCCAGTGTCAGGAGAGGGGGAGAGGGACAGGTTCAGCTTGGACTAGCGATGTGCCCTGGTGTGCTCTCAGCTGATGCAGCAAACGCTGTTAAGTGGGGTTGGTGTGCCCTTGGTGCCCACCCCACAGCACGGCTCCCCCACCACCACGCTGACCTGCTACCCTGGGGAGGTCAGCACTCAAACCCAGTCGCGGCCTGAGAAGGCAAGTTAGAGTTTCTAACCTTTCTTCAGGGCAGTCACACAGCGTAGAGAACTGACCTAAACACCTCCTTAACCTAGAAATTGGTATCCTGTACTAGGGAGGCAAAAAGGTGGCCAGTGTAGAACTTAAAATTTCCTACTGCAACTTCTGTATAGACTTTTGTTGTCTGAGCAGGTGTAAATTATATTCCAAAGGAGATACAATAGAAGCAAGTGTGGTAGGACAGGGTTGATGTATGCCATCTCCCAGTTTCTCATTTGTTAATGTATGTATGTCCTCTTTAATTTACGTTGATGATAAGAAAGTAGCCAGGAGTACCTATGCTTCTCCTTCATCTTCAAGATGCCAAAGAAATAAGGCTATTTCTGAACTTCACACAGGATATAACTGACATAGGGAAGTATGATGTTTTGGAGAGACCACAGTATTTCTGTTACAGGGATAGTAGTGTGTTTCAGTTCAGTCATATGTGTTGAATACAGAACTTCCATGACTTTCAAGTGGGATTTTGCATTTTTCTCAGCTCTATTGGATTTTAATTTGATAAAACTATTGATTAAAAAGAAAAATATATTTGAGTATAGCATAGGATTATAAACATTTCTGACAACACATTTTATTTTATTACTGCTTGGAGTGTTCATTGTTAGCATTTTTTTCAAATGGCCATTCTAACATTACCACCTAATTCCACTATAAACAGATTAACCTCTGCTGTAGAGGAAAAGGTTTGGTTTTCTTCTTCCTTTGCCATTGATTTTGTTAACTCTGACTCTGCCTAATAGGAGTGGCAAAGGAAGAGAGCTCTTTGACATCATGCATCTTTGCTCAGCAGGCTTTCTTAAGCTTGCCCATCTAGTTAATTAAAAACATTTGACATTGGTCACAGAGTAATGGTCACCTAAAAGTATTGCCTGGTTACTAGTTTATACACTTGAACTTTAAAGTACCAGGGCTTTTAAGATTAAAAACAGCCTCTTGCTATCACTATCTGCAAGTCTTAAGCATTGATTTTTTCTTGTTGATGGTCTTTAATTGTTACATTTTTAAAGACAGCTGTATTATACGCTGATATGTAGTGAAAGGTGATGATCTTGCATTCTGCTTTTAGAGCAAATTTGGAAGAACACCAAATTTGATATAGTTTTATTTTTATTAACTTAAAGGTAAAAATTCTCCAAATATATCATTTCAGAGTAAAAGTAAAAAAAAGTAAAAACGATTATATGAGTTGTAAAGACCACTCTTAAAATAAATAAATAACACTGATGTTTGAAAAGGGTTGAATGCCCTTTTTGCCCTCTTTTTCTCCGTTCTGTACAGTGAAGGAAAGTAGCATTAAGAATGACCAGAATTAGCAAAGCTATTTCTTTTTATGTCAAGAAAATATAGTTACATGTGGAAGAAGGGAAGAAATCAGTATATTGATTGTTCAGGATATAGAGAAAGGGCTTTTATGGAATTGCAACCTCAGCTTCACTTTTTTTTTTAGGGGAGAAGGAGAAATAACATAGTAAGAAATATTTGAGAATAATTAAAACTTGTTTTAGATACATTATGTTCCTAAAATTATCTTTGCATGATTTCCTTTCTCTTCCCTCTTCCTGCCAAACCCCTACCATAGAAAACCCCAAACAAAAAAGCAAAAAAAAAAACCCAACCCTCAATGCATTTCACTCTTGCAATCACCAAAATTTAACTAATGGAAAAAAGATCATGGTAGACTGTCTGCAGAACAGATACAGGGTATTTATTTTATTATAACTGAGGGAAGGCTTCCCAGTTCTTCAGGGAGGGATGAGGAAAGTCTCATTAATGATAAATGTATATTCCAAAACAGTCTATAGGAGGCAGATGTAAAGTTAATTAATATGGATATTAGATTTTTCCACAAAAAACACCTGAGGACTAACATGTTTTCTTTTATTTACTTTAGTCATTCTGTTTACAGAGCTTCCAAGGATGAACAAATCATTAGAAATAGCCAATCAGCAGAGATGACATCTTCTATTCTTAACCTGAGCAGAATATTGCAGCTGGTATGTGGCAGGGAGAACAGAGGGGGAGAGGCTGCTGGGATGGCCAGGTCACTTCATCTACTGCACATTCACACTGAGGGCAGCAGAAGTTACAAATGTGCAAGCCATGATCTGATTAGTACTAGGGAGTCTAGAAAGAAGATGACGAGAGGGCAGAGCGCCTTCAACTTAATTTTAGAGAGGCCTTCTTACCCTTTTGGGTGGTGCTAATTACGTTTAGCAACACAGCTGAAGTCTGGAATTCAGTGCTTCCTTCCAAAATAATGATGACAGCTTCACAGTCCTCATTTTCCCCGTGTGTTTTTCCTATGCTTTTAATCAAACCAGGGGTTATTTTTGTCTGTGGTTTGTGGTTTGGTTTGTTTTGTTTTTAAAGAGAGAGGAAAAAATAGAGATCTTTTGTTGTTAAATGACAAAAACAGATTAGGTTTTCATTGCACTTAATCAATCTCTTTATCAACAAACCTAGACTAAGCAAATCCACCAAATGAATTTAGCATAAATGATATGAAGCAAGCAAATGAAAACCCCACAGAATATCGGTGGGTAGAATTGTTCCTGGGAAACACAAGAGGTTTTTTGGGTTTTTTTAAAATGAAGTTTCATGTGGGTTTTTTTCTGGTATCTTATCCCAAGTATTCCGGGAAGGAAAAGGTTATTAAAAAGTATCATTTTGGAAAATCCACCTAAACATGTTCAAATCAATGTTTCCCTTACAGAGCAAACCCTGGGGAGAGAATTAGCAGGAATTACTGTACAGGTTGGTCTGCTACTTGTTTTGTATGCTTGACTGCTTGTCAGTTGGCAGAAATCAATGGTTCCCTTTTTGCACTGAGGAGAGACGGAAATGGGGGTCAAAACTTTTCCTTATGGGTAGTTGGAGCATAGATTAAGTATTGTACCTTTGTGTCTCCAGTGTATCCCCTAAAAATACCATTTGCCATAGCATTTCAAAAATATGCATTTATACGTGCATTCACAGTTGATTAATTTATGTAACATTTCTCTGCCTGAATTTGTTGTAAAAGTTATTGTAGCTTATAAGAAATACCTATTGGGGCTAAAAGAAAGTAATTTATGCTTTACATTTAATTTTATTTAATACTTTTTTTTTCTAGCATCATATTGACTATATCCGAAACCAAGACAGTCCGTCTTCCTTCATCTACAGTGCGTTTCTTTCAGCCTTAATAAGGATACAGAAGATATGAAGAAATACTACCTATCCAACAGGTAAAAGAAATATCCCAAAGGAGAGTCCATGTAGTGTAGTCATTGTGTCACGTGGCAGTAACCTGTTGTGTTCACTTAAAATACTAATTTAGTAAAGAGTATTTAAAATTCACTCTCTATCTTAAACAAAGGAACCAAATGGGGTACTGCTCAAATTGCTAGAATGACAAATTAAATGTTTTTTGAAGACTTGCTAATTTTTGACACTAGGTTACATAGGTTTTTTAGCATTATTTTCCTGTGACTTTTGCGTGAAATGTTTAAGTGACTGCATTGTCAGCTATTTTAACTATTCCTCCTCTTTTTTTCATGAATACCCTGACTTTAAACCTTGAGATCAAAGCTGCAAAATCCATTTTGTTTGGACATTTGTCTGTCAGGTATTGTGATGTGGACAGATTCATTTCCCACTATGGTGTATCCATTGCAGTATGATCACAGCATCTGAATTATGTTGTTGGCTCACAGGCATTCTTCAGTACGTTATATATTTTGAAGATAATGATTTGTGTTTAACCACTGTTTAAAACACACTACTCTGTATCCATTGCATTATATCCAATATCAGGGAGATTACTTTTACAGAATGAACACTTGTACAGTTGGCAAGGATGGCTGCATTACAAAGGTTTCAGCAGAGCCTGTTGAAGTCTTTTACTCTGTAAGAGAAAAGAGTACTTTGGTGGTAGCACTGAGAGAATGGGACCATGAGACTTTACATGTCCCTCGGTTCTATTTTAGTGCTAAGGTGAGAGATGTGGATGGCAAGTGTAGGAAACTCACTTTAAGTCATATTCAGTTTTATGCCTCTGAAACTTCAATCGTTTCAGTGATGTATTAATGTTAAAACCATAATTTAACCTCAAGTTATGAATGTTTTCTTTCTTATAGTCTAATCTTTAGTTTTATCCACACAGGAGTTTGAAATGCAATTGCTACAATCATATTTCAAATTTTCTTTCTAGTTGTATTTTGATTTATAGCACTTTCTTAACATCACTTTCTTTATTAAGGGTTTTGCTAGGCAATGAGCAAGTTTTTGGAAAACTATGCAAACTCTTGTCCCTGTAGTCCTCACTAATTATAATTAGAAAGAATTTTAGGAGCATGGAGCATAGCCTGTTACTTAAAAAACATAATAAATTATAATTACCCTCCTGATACAAATTCTTAATCTGTTCTACTGAAATGAATGCAAGAACTAATCTGCTTAAACTGCACATCTGGTTTTACATGAATACAAAGGAAGCAGTTTGCATGCACACATATATTTATCTACACATGTACATATATAAGTAGTCTCTCTAAATTCCACATGAAACTAATTCTGAATCTAAGTTGAGGAAATACACTAAGACCAATAAGAATAAAAAGGAAAACATAATGAATAAATGACAAACGGAAGTTAAATTTGCCTTGGGTAAGATTTTTTTTTTCTACCCTCTACTAGTCACCAAAGTTAAGTGTTTATTTCACTCCTTTTCCTGAAAAGTTTCCTGAAAAGCAAATGGCACATACTGGGCTCTCAGTTGAAGATGGTTTTACTGGTATCAGATAGAACACCTCTTTTTTAAAGAATTATAATTTTCCAGAATGTAATTGCGTATATGTATGTATGGTAATTTTAAACCCCAAAATGTAACTGTATTTTCTGAGATATATTCATGCTAGTAGAAGCTACGCTAAATATAAACACCAGTAATAGTGTCTTAATGTTTATACTGTGAGGTATTCTCTTCACAAAATCACATAACAAAAAGGATTAAGGACAATTTTTTATGAAGTCTTGCCCAGGCAACAATAACAATTCATTTTCTAATGATCAGATGGACTTCTACCTATATTTATTTTTCTCTACTTTTGAAATTGTGAAGGAGCCAGGCCTAAGGACTTTAACAAAGCTTGTAAGGAGCTCAGAAGAAACAGAAGAGACAATATCAGAGGAAGTTCAATGCAGCCATGGAAGATCAGTTGAATACCTTTGACAAAATGAAATAGTTTAAGGATTATAGATTATTTTCCAGAACTGTTTTATATTTCTGTTGTCCTTTGTGGATATTATTTTATGCCTTGAGTTTGAAAGAGCTGCACTGTATTTTAGCCACGTAATATTTGTCCAATATTATGTAACTATTTAGGAGTGCAGGTTATTCTGCTAAAATACATGAAGATCCTCTCCAGTGTAGCACTGATGTAAGAAGGAAGGATAAAAACCCAAACCAAACCAAATGAGTACTGTCGCCCTTGAACAAGAAGTGTCCATGCATTCTTTTGAAACTTTCGAACTATATATGGACATATTTACAATGAATGTTAGTTGGGTTTTTTTTTAAGATTCACATTTCTGTTATTGTTTTTACTTTTAAAAAACATAACATTCTTCTTTTTCTGCTTATTATTAAAAATTTAAATTCATTTTATTTTAAATCCAAGAGCTGTGATTACAGAGCACTCATGAGCTCTCACACACAAATAAACTGAAATTCAGAAATTTAAAATTCAGAGAGTGTAACATATTTTCTGTTTCCAAGGTTTTGCTCAAGCTTTCTCATATTTAGTGGACTTCATATACAGGCTAAAGGATTTTATATCAAGATACAGCATTTTTACTTTTTTCTTTTTTAAATAGAAATTTGGTGTATTGATCCATTCTGTGTTTATACCACCAAATCAAAGGTATTAAACTTACATTTATCCTTCATTTGATCTTTTAAAAAATGTAAAAAAAGCATGATAAACTTTTAGTTGTGCAGGATGTAAGCCTTATCCAATAAGAAATTTTTCTTTTGTCTTCCTTTATTTTCACTGTCGTTAATATTCATAGAATATTTTTCTCCTACCCTGTGACCCAGACCAGTGTAGAAAATCGTGTCCACCCAATTCTTACAGCTGGAGTTACTCCAGGCTTCTTGAAACCCCAAATGATTTACCAACCAAGAATGACTGTCTCCAGAATTTTGTCAGGTAAATCGTTCCCCAGGCTCTTTGATTCTTCACTGAAAGCCGATCCTGTTTAGAAATAGTTGAAGTCTTAGTCTGATTTATGCAACATTATTGGTGGTGTGTGCCAGTTCCTCTTCACATTTTACAGACCCATCTTTGGCAAAATTGAGTGTTTGCAAAAATGTATTTGACAAAATCAGTTACGGTAAACATCAGGATCTGACAAAGAGCTAGCCTACTTTGAAAGGTTTAGAGCCTCCAGATAGATACAAATAAGATAAGAAAAAGCAGACACATGTTAAATCATCCAACAGCAAAGGGGATACTTTATGGAAATGAACGCGCAAGATAATAATTTGAATTTGACAAGGTGATAATTAAAGTCCCTAGATAGACTCTTTCCACATCTGTATGCCTTTCAGTGAAGTTGGTCAGCATATTAACTACTGTTGGAGAATGCTAAAAAATATTCATGGGATGTTAAACTGCATATTGTTATTCCTTTCAATTTGTATAATAAATGTAACAAAATGCAATGCATACAGTATTACAGAAGAGGTAGTAATCTCTATTATAGACTTATTTTAAAGCACACTGATACCGTACTAAGCTTTTAGATGCCAGTTTTATCCAGAGAAATTAAAAAGATTTAATATTAATTAGTCTTTCTGGCAAGAACAACAGGGTGATAAATTTCTTTTGAATGTGAAATACTGAGGCCAAGACATTTTCAGTGCAGTAGCCGGAACTATTTTATATTGTAGTTACTGAATAATGACTATCAATAGGTACTTTTACTGGAAATAGTTTAATAGCAACTGGCTTTATGGAAAAGCTTTGAAACTTACGTCTGTAACAAGAGGTTTGTTGTTAACTGGTGACAGCTTTTTGGACCAACTTTAAACAAATAGCCCCAAAAATTATTGGTGGATTGTTGAAAAGCCAGTACTCTCTCCCGTGGAATCAATGGGAAGGCATTAATATATTTTTATAAATGATACAATGATTTTCATACAAAAAGGGTAGTAGTTTTCAATGTAAACACTACACATTTACATTCCCTAGCAGATTTGGGTGTCATTTACAGTTTAGCTTAGTGAAGAGTACATTTTTTAAGTAGCTCTTCTTCTTGTCCACACTTATGTGGAGTTGTGTCATGGAGTGGTCTCAGTACCCTGAGACTGGATTCACTGCAGCTGAAACAGTAGGGGAACACATTTTGGGGAGCTCACCTACTGCACTCCAACTGCAGATGAGCATTTAGACCCTTGGGGCCAGATGAAGGTTGTTCTGAAGTAAAAAGTTACACCTTGCCTACACTGTGGTCATCAGGTCCTCAGCACCAACTGCTCTGCTCTGCAAATCCACTTCTAATGGTCCCCATTAATTGTTTCTGTAGATGTAGCCTCACTGTGATAGGTAAGAGGAGGGTGCGCACATGTTAAAAAACATCTACCAGAAGCACTGTTGGAGCCTTCAAGTCTGGGGAATGACCGGCAGCACCACCTGGAGAGAAATGGAAACTTTGCCACTTAAGGTAAAGATTTAGTGTGAAGAGCTCAAAACACTGGGAGAGCAAAGGATTATCGAGTCTGCCATAGTGATTGTCATTCCTGAGTCGATGCAGTAAAAGACATAAAGACAACTGCGATATGAAAGCGCTGTAAATGCCTATATGGCCAAAAGGGATGTATTTAATTTTTTTTTAATATATTCCGTGTCCCTACATGAAGGAAAGTTTTGCTTTGACATAGCTTTTCTCTTAAGTTGACATTAGTCTGTCATCTTTTTCCAGTAACAACATAATCATCATATGGCCAAGAATTTATGAATTATTTTGCAATGCTACAGGTTTTTGTTAGCATTTAATGTTGTAACTTAGCACATGGTATTCATATTCTGTGTAGTGATTTCCATGCATCATGATTCTCTCATTTAACTGTGCCAAAACTTATTTACAACTTGGAATATTTCTTCCTGACATTTTTATTCTTCTTTTGCAGTCTTCATATCATCACATCGCTATCTGTAGAGAACGTAGATGTCACAATTAGAAAAAAGGCCAATTTTTTTTGCAACTTGACAGATTTCCCCCATCTCGCTTTTCTTTTTTGCTCCCAATCCTTCATTTAAAATAAAACAATACAAAACATCAAGTTCCGTAGCATGCTCAGTCAGTAGTTGGTGAAGTACTAAATATCAGTTAGGCTTGGGTTTGATACATTTTCCAAAAACATACAGCACATGCAGTACTCTTGATCTTGACAGATTTAATTCCATGCAGTTTAAGACATTTAAAATCTCCATGACTGAGAAAACATGAATCTGATAATAGCTTTTTCTCCTGGTTAGCTGCTACACAACTGTCCCCACAGGAGGGTACAAAATGCAGGTTATAAAGGGTTAAAATTCACAGGAAATAACTATTATCTATTACATTAGTATCATAAAATATGCATTCATACATTTATTTTTAGGAGAAATATATGTGCATCAAGTTTACTTGCCATCAGTAAAAGAACTCTAGTATTTTGTGCTAACCAACTCAGTGTTCAGTTAATATACCTACCCCTTTTTTATTGAATTTCCTCGGTTTCAGTTACAAAATGTGAAAAAGGGAACAAAGTTCCCTGTTTTATCTCAATTCAGCCATCACCACTCTACTTCCTAACTCCTGAATTATACTATACATTGCATTTCCAGCTGCTTTTGACCTAGCTGTGAACAGCTGAATTAAGTCTCCAATGCTGAGTCCCACCTGGTGATAGAGCATGCTATTGCCTTTTTAGACGTGCAATGCTTCCATTATTTTTTTTTAATTATTTTTTTTTTTTTTTGTGTGGGAGGAGGGGATATGCCATATCCTGGTTTTAAATCATGTTACCATCATACAGTACTTAACAGAAAGGCAGAATCATCAGAGAAAAAATATCTCAATTAATTAATTAATCTCTATGCATTTGTTGCATTTGAAATTCAGAACAATGTAACTGGTTCTCAGAGAATTTTGCTTTGATTTTTATCTTAACACTAAAGAAGGGATAAAAATGCTGTTTGCAAATACCCTGAAGTAGAGAATTTAATTTCCTGATGATGAAAATGACTAAACACAGGGTCATTGGAACAGTGACCCACATGGTAGGTCACAGAGAGGAAAATGTTGTCTTTTGAAACACACACACACACACACACACACACACACACACACGCACACACGCACACACACACACACGCACACACACACACACAGAGAGGTATATTTTAGTGGTAGATGGCATGCAGAATATCATCTCATGTAGTGTCACAAATTTGTCATTTCTAGTTTTGTTGTTGTTGCTACTGTTTTAATGGGAGATTTCTCATTAAAATTACAAAACTTAATGTTTTCATTTACCTTATTTCAAAACTCATTCAATGCTGCCAGGCAAGAGATTACATTCAAATTTAAAATACTCTGCAAAATATTAACCTTTTCAAGGAAGGAGAAAACAACTCGATAGGATTGAAATCTAGTAAAACAGAATCTAGTAAAACAGTAAGAAAAATGTTAAAGGAAGAGAGGGAACTTGAAAACTTGAAAATATCCTTTATGGAAGGTGGCTTTAGGCCACACGCTTTCAACCAGAGTCAGTTTACAACCTTCTTGATTTATCTAGCTTTTTAAATGTTTCTCAATATATATTCTTGGGTTGTATTTTTGTTTGGGCACAGCAGATGGTTAAATGTGGCCTTAAAATTACAGGGGTAAAAATAGTCCACAACCTCTTAACATTGTGTCTTGCAGCCAGGAAGTCTTGATATTTTTGGGAAACCTTAAATGTATGTAAAGTTCACCTAATGGTGGGAAAGACAATAAAACCAAATTCTAAAAGCAAAGGCTAGTCTGAGTTGTCTTAGTGGCCATTAATTACTGTACACTTCAATTAGATCTCACAAATAAGTGAAAGTGACTAATATTTTCCTTAATCTGAACCTCAGCTTGTAATGTTTGCAGCGCTGACTGTCAGACGCATTTAGATTAATGGGTTCAACAGTAAAGGTCAGTAATAAGCCTGAGGGTACACTGAAAATCCTGACAGTAACGTTTGCCAGGTGTGACTTCTGGAGATGGCCTGCTATCACTTACTGACCAATAGCCCATAGATAACAGGAACAGTAAGCCTTTCACCACAAACCCCAGCTTATTTGATAAGAAAATTGACATTCCAGCCCTTCCGGAGGGCATGATGTGCTCAGTGATTCCTGGGCATACGTTGAAAATGTATGGGACTGCTCTTATTTATACAGAGATTTTGTGTGTGCATGTGTGTGTGTCTGTCCGTCCGTCTGTCTGTCGCCCCATCTTTCCTCCCCAGCACGATGTCTGGCTAGTCTCAGTGGGACTATTGTTGCACTGAAACATCCATTCAGCAGGAGTGAAACAGCTTGCGTCTATCCTTTGGGGTTTGACTTAAAATAAGGGAGAAAAAAATGGAGCTTGACTTCAAGTCCAGTGCTATTCTGAGGAAGAGAAAAATAGGTGTTGTTTATGAAATTGTGTGGAAAAAAGCAAAAACTTCGGATTCTTTGAGAGTGAAAGTGGGAAGAACATAAGATGATAATGTTTCATGAAACATTTCTATTAAGAGAACAGAAACAATTCTTTGTTGTTTATCTACCTTTTAACCTTTTTTTCCCCCCTGAAAAAAAAAAACAAACTCATATTTTTCTCAATTTATTTTTCTCTTATGACTTATTTTCCTTGTTGTTCATCTGTAACACAGCTTACTTAAAGCACTGGATTTGAGAGGAGGATGGTAGCACCTTAGGTTGCCCTGAGGGAGAAAAAGAAACCAGCAGAGTACAGTAACAGCATGCAGAGCACTTCTGGCTGCTCTGAACATATCTAGGACTTTAAGATGCGGAATTCAGAAGCAGGGAACAGTTGGTGAGAAAAGCAGTTGGATGTAGTCAACTTGAGCTTCAAAGATAAATCATTCAAGAGCAAGGTCATTACAGCCATGCTGTGAATTTGGGGCCTCCCAGCCCCTCCTCACCACCCCCCAGGAAGATTTTAAGAGAGATTAGAAGACAAAAAGCCACCCTATTCAGGGCAGCTCTGTTCAAGCCGGGTGCAGATTCATTGTCTTTTTCACAGTTGCATGAGGCAGCGAGATTGCAACCCTGATGTCTGCTTTCTCCTCCTCTGGCTCCCAGTCAGTGACTGATCACTTTCAGCTGCAGCATCCAGGAATTCACTCATTTCTAGTGATGAAAAGGTTTACTTTCTTCAGTAATCACCTAGGCAGGCTCAGCTGCCTGCTTCTGCCTTCACGTGAATATTAACTCACCTGGAAAGCCTTTCTATGGAGTTGGTTGTGTGTTGTAATTGACGAGTGTGTTAAGAGAGAGCCAGTGTTGTATCTGCAATGCTGAAGATAGCCATAAGGATGTAGCAAAAGAAAATGGATGAGTTCATAAGATTAAAACTGCGTTCAGCTAGTAGCAAACGATACACTTCAGAGCACTAAATTACGACAGCCACAGGCAAAAGGTGGTGGGAAAGGGCTGTAAATTAGGACCCTGCTTTGTAAAACTCACTCCGGTGAGGAAACTGAGGGTCTACAGAGACAGAACGCAGTCCAGGGAGTGAAGTCAGGGGAATAGCACCATATTCTTTCTGGAAATGGTATAAAGCAAGACTTTTTTTTGCTGAGGTAAATAAAAGTTGTATAAAAGCCAGTAAATATAATCTACTGGCAAATACTTGGCAATTAATTAATTTCCATATGTAATCCTGACCGCTTAAATTTACAGCCTTGTATTGAATTTGCTAATGTTAAGTGACTTTAAAGCAAGAAGAAATAACAAGCCTCTGAGCAGCCTTTTTACCATCAGAAGTTTCTGGAAAGTGCTTTCTGAAGATGACAATCAAGCTTACAAAACCAGACGAAGATCTCACCAGCTGAGTTTCATAGCATGAAGAGATAATAAATCACGAAATATTAGGGAGTCTGAGGTTTTTTTCATCATGTGTTTGTCACTGACAATGCTGATTTGCCAAAAGTATTTTTCATTATTTCTGTCAATTCTAAACTTTAGGGAAATAAGCTTTGAAAATTATCAGAATGCCTTATTTTGACATTTTTATTAAAAATGTCAAGTTTTATAATTCAAAATTATTTTGTTTGGAAATTAAGCTAATTGTAGCTGTAAAAGGTTGACATTTATTGAATCTTACTTTTTAGGCTTTTTGGTTTAAATCTTTTTCTTTTTTTCCTTTTTTTCCTGAATCTTAAAATGTTTCGTCTGAAGTCTGGTTTGAGAAAGTAAGCATAATCAGGGGGGTTAAAAATATTCCATCTCATTCCCCAAGCCATCATAACCTCTTTTAACATTTGTGTGTAATACCTGCGTAAGATCAGGTGCCAAATGAAAAAGTAAATAACTTGGGTAATAACGATTACAGTAACAAATCAGAGTTCCCTATTTACTTCATTCATGTAAATTCTATGGAAAGAGCAGTCAAAGTATTGTTTACATAAAACAATATGGTATCAGATTCCTTATGATGTAAAATGTGCAAGCCTTCAAAAACATTCACAAGCCCTCGCCTAGCTGAACAATAATAGACTAGCTGTGCAAAAACTCTGTAAATATAATCGGATTCTTTGGTTCAGATTCCAAGGTTTCATTCAATTTCATTCAGTAGTTATTGAAACAACCTCCCATTGAATGAAAAACCATTTTATCATAGTTAAAAACTAAACTGGGACCTCCAAATGTGACCTTCCTGTAGTACTGTCTATGTTGTATTTCATGCAGTGCATGATTTTATGTAATAATCAATGCTGACAAGAGTACTACGAGACCAAAATAGTCTGACCAAAACCTGATCATAGTTACCAGTGTCTGAAAAAATACCTATTGACTTTTTTTTTTTCTGTTTGCCAAAGTACCTCTATTTGCTTCCAAAAATACAGTTGTTTTCTATGATTGATAAGTTCACTAGCTTTTAAGCTCATTCACGTCCATTAGTTCTGCCTTTTTCCCCTCCCTGGTGAAAATCAGGAGCTGTCAGACTGAAATGTTCTCGCCAGACACAAACAGTGTCCCCAGGGGTGGTAGAAACCACTCTGGATCGGTAAGAAATAGATTTTAAAGTGTTGCTTGTTGATACTGGTCACTCCACTTGCTTTACAGAAAATGTTGAAATAGAGGACAGATGATTATAAAAATAGTTTTTAATGTGTCTTCTAAAAACATTTCATTTTTTTTAGACAAAGCAATAATACATTTGAGATGTTTCAAATAAAATTAGTGGTGCAACAATAAAATCTCTACGTTGACCCTTTATAGAACCAGAAGTATTTCAGATGGTGTCTGCTGTCAGGCCTGATCCAAAGTCCATTAAAGACAACACACTAATCTTTTTTACTTTATGAGCTTTGAGTCATATCCAGTATGTGAGCAACAGTCATCCATATGCTTTTTAAACTTTCAGAATGCATGATCCCTTGTTACAGAGCCACGATCTGTTTTGGCTCTGCTGAAGGTGATGGGAGATGTGAAGCCTTCCAGACCAGGATTTCCAACTTTATCCCTGGGATATAAGAACAGGGGCTTCACGCAAGCAGAGTTTTGGAGGAAAGGAAAACTAAAGCTACAACAGAATCCCTGTTTATTTGACTGTCTTATGTATTTTTCTGCTTCATATGTCTTCTACATAAAATGACTTCTACATGAATGACTACTCACATGTAGGAGTATGCATAGTTTATTTAGAAAAAAGTTGCATCTTTTTTATTAGACAATGGAAGGAATTAGAAAACAAAGTGTGAAAACATTTATCTTATAATAAAGGAATTCTTGTGATGATGAATTTTCTGTTTTCTATTTTCTCTTAACATGTGGACATTGACTGGTAACAATGAAGAAGCCCTGAGATATAAAAGTAGTTTATGAAAAGTGACAAGTGTGCCCATTGCCTTATGCATTCCAACAAGGTATTTATTCCATCCCATCCCCTGCCCACCCAGCAGTCTGAGTTGCACTGTGAAAGGTTAGCTGCTTGTTTCACATGTTTTCCAGGCTCAGCTGCTTTGTCTCAGCTGTGGACCGGGGGAAATAGTGACTGCAGAGATGTAGGCTGTTGGTCAAAAGTGATTTCGAGATACTGTTGTGCCATTGGTGATCTCCAGTGTTAATTGGGCTGCTGCTTCCCAACGCCATATGTAGTGGATACCTACGCTGCAGGAGTCAGCAGACCTGACTGGAATGAAACTGTGAAAGATTAGGGGATAGTAAGTGCTGCAGGAATTGTTTATTGTTAACTGGCCGAAGGATCGCAAATAGTGTGTTGGAACCAATCACTTGGGTACTTTACAGATAAACAGAAGATAAAAATATGTGCCAAGGGCTGACTTCTGTATACAAAAAAAATAATGTTGAAGACTAAACGAGGAAGGGCTAACCTAACTTCTCCTACATATTTTTGTAAACTGAATTTTAAAACCACATAACTGTGACAGTCAATGATTAGTACTTGACATACACTAACTGTCATCATCTTTATGAACGTTGTTGCTGTCTTTGTTGCTGTCATCATTATCATTGTCTTTATTTTATAAAATAGAACTGCTGTTTTCTGGTGACTAGTTTGGCAGACTAGGTCCCAGAGGCTGCAATGTCATCACATTCTTATTCTTTAATGTGTGTGTGCTGGCAGAGAAAGGGAAGCAAAAGGCAGGTTAAAAAAAAAAAATTTGTATTATTGGATATGTTATATTTTTTAAAGTGTCCTCTCTGCATTTGATAGCATTCAGAGGGAAGACTTCAGAACAGATTAATTTTTGGGTTGATTGCAGGATAGGAAGTTCTGTAATATGCTCTCCCACGTAAAAAATTATTATGAAAAACACACTGAGGTTCAAGCAGTATTGGAAAAAATATAATAATATAATGGTTAAAACTCCAATAAATATGTTTTTAATAATCATGTGGTATTTTAAATAACAGTGATTATCTAAAACCTTAATCTAATAGAAGTTTAGGAACTTTAATATAAAGCATTACTTAACAGCTTACACTAATTTTTATTTTTATTTCCTTATAGCTGCTACATGAAGTGGTAGCTTATTTTAAGAGTATAGTCACCTTTCCTGACACTCTTGGCACTGCAGATTTTATCACCAATATCTGCTTTTGTTGGTTTATTGTTATTGCTTAACTAGAATGCTAACAAAGTGCCAGGAAATTAAAAATAGCTCTTGACATATTTATTAGGTATTTAAAATCTTTAGGGAATGATTAAATAGCACTGAACATTACATTTCTTATAAATTCTTTGGTTTTAGACTAAATTTTAGGACTACACTTGGGTTAAAGAGATAGTGGGTTAGGACTCCTGACAGCAATTCACTCTAGTTCAGTAAACTACAATAGGTGATATATTTTACTGATAAAAACAGTGTAAATCTACATTTATTTGAAATCCTCTCCTATTTCTCATCCTTATTTCAGAATATTGTATCCCTTATATGTTAATTGCTGTTTGAGATAGTTAAACCTCTTCTGAGAGTTGTACCTGCCCATCTGGATGATCTCACATTCCTTCTCTTATTTTTAACAACATTTTCAATCTTTTTTCCCTCCTTCTCCCATTTAATTAACTTTTTCTTACCCTTTTTTCTGCAAAGCCAATGGTTTTATTTGATAAAATTTATGTAAGCTTATTTAATATGGGAATTCCCCCTTGCATTTAAACCGATGAGTTTGATAAAGAATGTTGTATAAGGCTTACTATTTGTCTGCAGGTGTGTCATAGCTAAAATTGTTTTGTGCTACTAGCAGCAGAGTGGTTAAAGATATCATTTCATAGATCATTTCTATAGTTCTTCTGCACTGGAATAATCAATACATTTTAATAAGCATTTAAATTAAACTTTTCTTTTTATATTTAAGGCCAGAAAAAAATCTTACCCCAGAAACTGTTCTGATAAATGATGCTGTCCGTAACAATTAAATTAGTAAATTAGTAAAATCTAAAGAACTAATATTCCTCTGAGACACATTATCCTACTTAGGATGATTAATCTTTTAAAGATGTAAAACTACACTAGAATAAAACACGTAATTTAAAATCCTACATAGAAAATGTTCTTAGAATAAACTTTGTGGATTCAAATCTATCAGATACTATCCATTTCAAGTGATTCAGCATCTCATATGCACTTCAAATTAAATATCACATATTCATAGTGTAAAGTTTCATATAAGGTAATAATGCAAAGTTTCATATAAGGTAAAGTGTTTCAGGTTCAGAAGCTGTACACAATACTATTCTGTGCCTTATCATCTAAGATGTTCTTACAATGTTGAGCATATTGCCAGCCATTGGGGCAGCTATTTAGTTATGAGACACACTTGCCCTGAAAATAGCAGAAGCGGCCCATGAGGAGAGGAATAGCTGAAATGACCTTAATATCTGTAAGAAACCAAACTTGTGCTTGGTTTTCTAGCTTGTGTTGCACTATTATAATCTCTGAGGAGAGACAGGAAACCAGAAATCCTTGTATCAGGCATTCGAGTGATACAGAGTAACTATTTGTTGAAATCTCTGCCAATACATTTATTTATTTATTTATTATGTATATTAGACACATAATTATTCCATTTTACTCAAGTTGAAAAATATATCCTCTGTATCTGAAGGATCTGAATTCTTCCTGCCCTATCTAGTATGGAAAAAGATTATCTCAAATTGCGAGTTAAAGGTGCCTCACTTGATCACCTTCTGATGACTAAGCTGAAGGTTTTTGCTTGTATTTCTACATTAATTTAGAAGCTTTAATATTTCTTACATTGTTACATTTTTACTGTTTTAATTTGTAAGGTGTTGGTTGGTTGGTTGATTTTCCATCCACGATCACTTTACTGCTGAGGCAAATTTCCAGCTACACACCTACTGATCTGATCTACAAGATACTAGACTTCACACTGCCCTAGGCTACCCCATTCTGGCATTCTTATTTTTATAATCATTTAACACAATGGGTTTACTTCCAAAATATATTTATTTCATGTTTTCAAAAGCCTTACCAACCGCAAATAGATAGTCATTTTTAAAAATCTTAATCATATGCCTATTTTGAGGGATGCTGTGCTGTTGGAGTGGACATTTTTTCAGCTAGTTGCTACTCTTCAGCTGGAGCTGCAAATATACTAAAGTCTACTGCAGGAAGGTGGAGACATACCTCAAACAGAAGCTGATACTGAATTAGAAGCGACAGCCTCACTGACATTGCAGGGGAAAAAAGAATTAGGAATAGGAGGAAGTTTCCATGACTTGGCGACATGGATCCCAACTTCACCTGAAACAAAATGTTCTTCTACTCCTGGATAAAGAGGGTTACCTGCATTGCTTCTTCTAAGTTTTAGGTGAGGATCCACAGAAAATTATCCTGCCTTTCCAGCTGGCTTCAGCAAGTATGACCACTAACTTCTGTCCTGCTCTCTTCTGCAGCACCCTGGGTCTGGGAGTGCAGCATGGTTTGGACAGGTACAGGGCTTTTACCTTCAGATGTGTTTCTCAGGAAAGAAGCATCTTAGTACCTAGTAAAGGGTAGCTACTCAGTATGATATGTTGTTTTCTGTATCCATCTATTTCATCTGCTGCCCAGGGCCAAAATTTGTTTTGCATCTCTTGAGTGAGGAAAAGGTACATAGTTTGAAAACCATTTCCCAGCCAGAGAGCTTAGAGAGAAGTTAAATGGGGCCATCAGATACAATGGCATCTTGTTAATTATGATGGTCCAGAGACCATGCCTTGCAACCCCTCCACCCTGACAGCGCCCTGCTGCTCAGAATAACAGGGAATTGCATACAGAAATAGGAGAAGAAATAGAATGACCAACTCAAATGATAATGATTTTTTCCCACACCTTTCTAGCCTGCTTTGGAAGGTGACTGGTTTGATGTTGTCAAATTTCTGCATGTGTCCCTCTGGAATGTGGAAGAGGCCTGGAGAGAGGAGACAAAGCATATGACACTGCCCATCCCTTCCCAGACCTGCTGTGACTACTGCGGGACATCCATACAACTCCCAGAGTACTTGATGCCATGGGAAGTATGTTATGCCTTCTGTGCTTAACGTAGAAAAAAAAAATAATCAAAGAATTAATTTTGCTCTTACAGAAAGCTTCAGTTAACCTAATGTTGTGGATAAAAGAAGATACAGTGCATAATTCTGAAGTATGTGGTTAGAAAAAAAATAGTTGGAAATATTCCTATGCATAATGTCTGTGTTGCTACATCCCATCTTCATTAATTTTCTTGCTCCTGCATATTTGTTCGTGCCCACCACTGACCAATAGCTTGTTTCCAGAGTGGAAGTGTTAGGATGGTCATCACATGGACATTATATGACAAAAAGGCCAAATGTAAAGATATAAAGCTTGACTAAGACCAGGGGATCGTGAGTAGGCAAGCAGAGTGAATCATAAAATTGTCATCACTGTTTTGATTCAGCCAAAAAGCCAAAGGGAGAGAAAGTGTTCATGAAGAACTATCTTCACAGCAATATTCATGTGCTAGTGAAATGTATTCACTACATGCTTTGGTATATCAAATTTTTCTTTTTCCTGAGAACACGTAGAGCACTGGGCTAAATATTGTTCTGATTTAAACGTTGTGTCACCCCACTGACATATAAGGAAGGACAGAAATACATCTGCCATATGGTTAATAAATGTTAATATTCAAAGTACCAGAAGTTAATTTATAGCTCACATATGAACACCAGATTATCCCTGTAGTTTCCCTTGTGCAATAGGATGGAAGACAGTATATAAGTATTATAGACTCTTATGATGTGAGATACCAAAATTCTAGAGTGCACCGATTAGTAAAAGCAATATTTTTTCACATTAATGGCTTACTGCTTTATATCACCTTTTCTATTTAAATCACAAGAATAAGACCATAATGGTCACCAACATAAAATTCAAGCATTTGCAATTAGGCTAATAGCATTAACTATTTTGAAAACATAAATAGTCCCGAGTATTCACTAGCTTCCCAATTCAATCAACAATATGAATTAAGACCAGTAACTTCGTCGTTACTCAATGCATTCTTCTTTTACTTTCTAGGGGGGCTTTAAGAGGAACTGAGGGTTTTATGGATGTTTTTATTCTTGAAGAATTTCAAATGCCAAAATATTTATATAGAAGGCTCAATTGTGTAATTTATTAAATTATGTATTAAAGTGGTATGCATTATAATTCAGATGAGAATTACCAAAATATGGACTGTTCTGCATTGGGTGAGAGCCCTCTTTTCTCTCTGTAGCAGAAGGTTTGTTTCTGTTTAACAGAGCTGCATTTTTGAACTTTTGAATGTTTCTATATAATAGACAGAATATTTTGTTCTAGATCTAAACCTTCCTATTGACTTCCTTTTCCTTCTGTAGCACATCTATTATTGTATCTTTAAACTGTTATCTAACTTTTATTGTAGTAGAGCATAAGGAGATTCCGTGCTGTTACTCGTTTCCGCTTTTAAATAAGAATAAATCATAAAGATATAACCAACACAAGAGCATCAAATTGCCTTCTTGAGCAGAATTATCATGTAGAAGTATTGTCTGAGGTACATTTTCCTCATGTTCAGGGAAACAGGTACACTAACCCTCTTATTACAATTTGTTCTTCAGAAAGGATATTAATTTACAGAACTTAGAAAAGCACAAGGGACTATTCTACCAAATAGGTAAAAGATACATTGTACCATGCTGTGATTGTATTCCATCAGAATAACAATTTTGCATGATACATAACAGATACAGTATGATTTAAAGAACAGCATTTTTAGGTCTTAAACTAAAATAACTTTTCTTTGTGGAACTATATCACAAGCAAATCTATGATGACGTCTACCACTCCTACTGGACAAGTCCAATTTAATTTTTACTTTTTAATGTAAAAATTATTTTAATATTCTTTTTTTTAAAGGATTTTAAGAGTTAGAATGCTCCTCCAAAGGCATATTTGATATATTCAGAAATATCATTTTGTCCTGCTACAAAGAGGTAGAGTTTCTAGCACAGTCAAGCAGTTACTGGGAAAAAGAAAGGGGAATAAATGTAGGGATCTTGAAGCCTTTGTGGTTCTTGATAACTAATTTACTGGCTAGGTTTGGTTTTAAGGCACGTATGAGTTGGTATAATATATTATAGGACTCCAGGGGTGAGATAGTGCATGTAATCTGATGTGTGGGCTGCATGTGTGTGCATCTGAGAAACCCACTTTGCCTGATTGACACTTCACTGCTTAACACTTGGTTCTTTGTAACTTGTTTATCCAAGTGCATGATATGTTCTTGCACAGCATGACTTTTTTTGAGGAATAAGTTATGATAGTCCAAGCCTATAATTTGATTTCAGTAACAGGCCTTCTGGGACTGGAATATTAGTTCTAACTTGACTTTGCCTCTCCCTTGCTGAAGTACTTGACTCAGAATATGTGCACCCACTAGCCTCCACATTTAACAAAGTGTGCTCATTGTCCTGTATTGTAATCTGAAAGGTCAGGGCATTGAACCATTAAATATTCAATTTATTCATGTAGGTATATTACATGCGTTTCAGTGTTCTCTTAAATGATTTGACATTAGTGAAAGAACATTGAGGCAAAAGAAACTGTGTAGAAGAGACAGGCCTCAGGCAATACACAACAACAAATTGTAACAAATATTAAAAACAGATTTAATATACATATTGTTGGAAAAAACCTACCTTCACTACAGGAGTATTAGCTAGCGGGCGACTGCTTATGCAATTTGCTGTACATTAACTTACAAATTCTATTAAACTTCCTGGAAAAAACTCTCTTATAAATGAACTCATTGATATTAAAACCAACATCCATGTATATATTCAGTCTAGGAATATATTAATTTTCCATGTGTGATGCTGTCGCACTGATTCTGCGAGCTCTAGCTAGAATTTTGGCTGACTTCTTTCCCTTTTTTTCTTCTTTTCTTTTTTTCAAAGTCAACTTTGCTTCAGCTATTTACTCACATACTGTGTCTGCTCTTCATAAACATTGAAAAGTCAAAATTTATTGGCCTAAACATTCGCTGTCCATCAATTCCTAAGTTACACTTATGAGTATTTGGCCAACGGTATATTTATAGCTGTGACAGAAATTTGTTATTTCCCCTCAAGGGATAAAAATAGCACTGCAAAATCAATTCTATTTTTGGAAAATATCAAGATATACTGTATAACACAAGAATACTAAAACAAATTTGAAGACATTGTTAGTAGTTACTCGTGCAGATCTTGTGAAAAACATGTATCTATCATTCTTTTCCTTTTCAGGATTTTGCTGGCATGAAGACTACAAAGAGATAAACTAACATTTTTTCATATTAGTGGACACCTTCCAAAAGAATATAATTTTGCAATTAGAAATACATGCTGTAAATTACTGTTCACAGTATTTGCTGATTTGAGAAATTAGCAAAGCAGAATTTTACAAATGATTACTTCAAACAGTTGGCAAGGGACAGTACTGACCTACAGAGACTGAATGTAAGGGAGATGATAATTTAGAGGCAAATTCTGCCAACTCGTATTGACCAATTTCTTACTCTGAAGTTATCCTAGTGAGATCAATAGGATTACTGGAAGAGTAATGTGCTAGTTACTGTGAGAAAGCCTGGCAGAACCTGACCTTTAATGTGTCTTACTGGCCAAACCATTTTTTTTAAAATTCTTTTTTCTGTCTATACATGTTAAACAGATTATTTTTGCTTCAAGTGTTGAACTTGAAAGTTTATGCGCCTATTTCAAAGAGAAAACATCAGGTTTGTTAATTTGTTTTGAAAAGTTGTTTTCCTGTCATTCTACAGTTAGATATATTATAAGCATTTTTTTAGAAATAACACAATACCTGCACATTATTTTCTATATTTTTTCCATAAATATATTGGGTTTGCAGCTCACTGTAGTATTCTCCTCTTAGAAGGGTAAGACCTCTTCCTCTCTTTGTGAAACAGGAAAAATATAGTCTGTGTTTGCTCCTTCTCACTCTTGAACCACCAAAAGCAATACAAAATTTGGCATTGATTCTGGTTGCAGTAAGAGTATAGACTTGACCCTGACATGCTGAGCCCTTTTACGGGTGGTGTAGCCCTTTAGTGGTACTTGACATATGCCTGGATCATTCCCTAAGTATATAATGTTTGCAAAAGGTGAGTCACTTCAGTATTTTTTATCTTCAAACAATAGTGGTGACTTTTTGCAACTATTTCAGAGGGAAGAGAGACAAGGGTGGGAATAATTATGAAATAATTTGCTAGAGAATAAAATCCTTTTTGAAGCTCATATCTTTTTCCTTTTGTGTATTAGTTGCTGCTGTCGCTGCTGCCATACACTTATCTTTGTTGCAACTTTTTTTTCCCCTTCTTCCATGTGCCTGAACATGATTGGTTGGCTCCATGTCTCATGCTATTGTTCAAGATGTTTCTATGGTGAGTGATTTAATTTCACTAGATTTGTGGCTTTCTCCTGCTGTGCCTGTATAATGGCATTGATGCAGATTGTTGAAAGGGAAAGTCTCAAGCCAGGTGGAGTTAATTAAGATGAGGTAGGTACCCCCAGTCCTTCTCACATGCAAAAGAGTATAAAGCAAACCTGGCAGCTGATGATATAACAAACGTATATACATTTTTGATGACAGATTATGTCATTTAAAAAATTACTGAAAGCAACTGAAAACTAAGGCAATGCACTGTCTGCTTAAATTGCAGTTCCCACTAAGGAAGAAGTCATTTATTTTCTGTGAATAACTGAACAGTCATAGGGTTTGAGAAAAACTCATTTGAGTGCTATAATGAGAGGACTTGATACACATGCAAGAAAGACACAAGACCCCCCTCTGCCCCTCCCTGCAAGGGTTCATGTTATGCTCACACATGGTTGATATATTGAATTTGGAAATTCCTCTAACTCTTGACATGCTAGTAAAGTTACTGAAACTGATTAGGGACAAAAGAAAGCAGATGAAGCCCTATATTATTTGTGACTCATTCTGTGGGGAAAGACATGAGGAGTTCAAGATTTTCCTGAAGACTGCCAAAATTTACAAGCTGCAGAAACATAGACATGTTTAAACCATATTTACAGTGATGAACTGACATGAAACGACACAGAGAGAAAGGTAAATATAACTAAATCTCATACTACTTTAAGCAGGATAGATGGGGGAAGTTGTTTGCACTTTTGCTTAAATAAGCATATTTTATAAAATTAGTCCAAGAAGATATATGGGATAGAGTCGTAGGTTAGAATAAGCATAAACTTGTAGACCTTCTGTGATAAAGAATAGAGCTAAGTGAGGCAAAGAAACACTGTGGATCACTCTGGAGCTTGATGGATTGAGAGGGAATGAAAGAACGAAACTGGGAAACAGCTAATGGCCACAGCATGCTTTTCTTCTTGATGAACTAATTTCCTTGTGGAATGTGTTTTGCTGCAGTAATATGTGTGGTATGAAAATGAAATGGAAGCATAAGCAGTCTGTCTAAGGTGTTTTATCTAATGTCTGCATTTATTTTAAATCCATCAGAACAGAATCTCGACACTAACAGTCTTTTATAAAACAAAGCAGTCACAGGGCTGAAATTATCCACTCCTCTCTGCTTACACCATCTGAACATATCAGGGTTTTTTTTCCTGGTCTTTCTCTCCACGGGAATATTGTTGAGTCACTCAGAGGTGACTGCATGAACGCAAATGAAAAGAGGTGGGTCTTCACTTGCACTCATAAGGTGCTATGAACTTATTCTGATTTTTGATGCAGAGAAATTCCCACTTTCACTCATAAGGTGCTATGGTCCAGAACTTATTCTAATTTTTGGTGCAAAGAAATTCCCTGTCTGGAAAGCAGACAAAGGCTGTTGCCAGGATCCTAACCCTGGTCTCCATCTGTCACAGTTGCTCAAAGAATACAGCTGCCACACTGGGTCAGAGTAAGCAGCAGGTATGAAGGAGTCACGGCCCAGTCCTTCCAAGGCTTTGAAGGATCAGGCCAACGTTTGGCCTTGGAGTGGATTTGATGCCACCCAGGTAGAGAAAGCAACAGAGATATCATCAGAATGACGTGTTCTTTCTGTGCTGCCAAACTTAGGACGTGCACTGAATAAGATGATTGCAGCCAAATATTTCTCCTATCTCTGAATTCTTATTAAGGAGAAAGATAAGAGGGGGAACATAACGTTATGTTTGTTGAGTATTTGATTAGATAATGGACTTCAGAGTGATGTGGCAGTGGTACATAGCAAGGTATTAAATACGTAAATGTGATTGCAGTTTGAGTTGTAGTTCTGAGCTTTCAACTTTCCAGGAGTTCTCATAATAAAGGGGAAAAGGAATCCTGGAGATACTGAGCCTTCTGTATGTGTTGTAACACATTTCTTTAGCTACCACTGTACAATCTATTGATAGTGAACATGTCAAAGTTGATGGAAAAGACTGATTTGGATCAAACAGACTCGTGAACTAGTTTGCCTAATACCTGGGAATAAGGCCAGATTTTACCTACTATATAGTAAGGGAAATGGTAAGGAACACCATAAAAATAAAATAAGAATAATTCCAGTATGAACCTGGAGGTCTTCTTTGACCTTCTAATGGTAATTTTTCAAAGTTGAATTGCTACATTAATTTTAAAAGATAATGTCTAGCACCCATAGTAAATCTGGTTTGACCAAAATTAACTGAATTTAGTATTTTCAATCAAGATCTTCGTCCCCTAAGGATATTTTGAAATTTGAAATTACTTTTAAAGTTCAAAATTAAAAAAGTAAACCTGTCAGTTATTCTTGTTCTACAGGATTCCTGCATTTCTTCTGAATCTCTTGCAAGAGCAGGATTGCCCATGAAGGCACAAAATAAATTAACATGTTCTTCAGTATTTTGGACCCTTTCATTTCTAACTCAGAAAGAACTAATTGTGAGCGAGGAAGACTTTTTTTGTGGACCTTCATCAGGACTGCAGCTAAGAGGCTTAATTTTATAGGAGCTACAGTAACCTTTGGAAGTTCTCTGCATGAATTTTCAGGATCCCAAATAACTTCATAAAAGTGCCAGGTGTAAACTATCTCTGTATCAAACTGCCATCCACTCAAGTGTTGTCACTCAGAAACAAGATCAGTTTTGATATATGGCTTACACAAGTTCTACTTTGTAGTTCAGAGCTAGGTTCAACATTAAGAGAACTTCTTCATCTTCCACTTTCAAGAAAATATTTTTTTAAAAGACACGTTGTCCTCTTAGTCAAACTATCATACTATCTGTCAAAGTAGACAGATTGTAAAGTTAAAAGTTGTTCTGCCACAGGATGAAAATTTATTCTGCTGAAGTCAATGACAAACCCCTACAGGGATAGTATTTCACTCATGATATTTCATAGTAATATATTATGACTCTAAATGAAGTGGTGATGTTTGTAATTGGATTGTGATTACAGATGAGTAGCAATGAGAATAGACAATGAAAACGCTATTTATATTTAGAACAAGGTAAAAAAAAAAACAAACTTAGATGAAAAATTAAAAAAGAAAAGCAAATAAGTAAACCTGGAAAATTATTTCATTTTTCAGAGACTAAGATGACATATTTTTTTAAAGGATTGCATATTCAATCTTTGTTTTCTTTTATGTATCCCTTTTTGCTCTACAGAGTATAATAAAGTAAATACTTTTCCAAGGTGTCTTTGGTACTTTTTTCAGTGATAACTTTTTAGATTTCTTATAATATCAGGAAGAAAAAAGATGTAGAAAAATGGGGAGAGGTGTAAGCTGATTATAATAACAACGATACTAATCTGAAGTAAAATTGTACTTAACTATTGCATTGTTAAAATCAAACCCTAATTTTGGACATTCATGGGTAAAAAACAGCAAAACGTATAAATTAGTTTTTAGTAAATCACAAGCTACAAGAAAATCTGTACTGCACCATGATCTGATTTTTTCGTAAGCCCTTTGGGGAAGAAAAACTTAAAATGTGTGTGTATCAGATTTATAGGAATGAGACCTGCACTCTGATTGGCTGCTAAAGTTGATGTAAAATTATTAATAACAATTCTAATGAAAGGATGGAAAAAATAATGAGAAAGGCTTTCAGCACATTGTATGTCCTGATAACTTTTACTGTAAAAGAAATAATCTTATAACAACCAATGAGAATGTTTAGGCATGAATTTGAAAGCTAGGATGAAGAATAAAAGCAATGGGGAAAAAGTACATTTGGAACATAACAAACCCTAAAATACTGATAAGTATATCACATTGGAAAAGATTTAAAGGAAAGAAAGAAAAAAAATGTGCATCTCTTGAAGAGGCTTGAAAAACTGTCAGTTCTTAGCAGTAAGCCAATATTTCCATTTCTGGGCTCAAGGGACTGTTAAATAACAAGCAATTATTTCAGGCAGAAGTAGATGTAAATGGTGGCATTCAAAAACCTGTGAAAAGATACTGTTAAAACTGATTTGGTACCTGATATTGTGGATGTGCAGTTCTACATATCACCAGGAAGATTTATCCCCTGGAGAAAGATCAAATAATAAGGGAATATTCATCAAAAAGCCAGCAAGATGGTATATCTTGATGGAGACAAACAAAGTGTATTGTAAAATGACACAATCAATAGTAAATGAAATATTAATCCCCTCTAATGAGTTTAAGATGGAACTGACAAATCTGACTCAAAACTTATTTGCTGCTTAAAATCAAATGTGAGGTGAACATTTTAATTATATTTTTGAAGGCTTGTTTTTAAAGTTCAATCCTGAATTCAGGGTGTGGGTGTGAAATCAGGTGAGAATCCTAGTACAGCAACTCCCTACTTGTACAAAAAAAGAACAATACAAAAAAAAAAAACAACAAAAAAGTGAGGTTCACTACTGAGATTTTGTAGTTTATACTAGAAAATGTAAGATCAGTAGTGAGTGGTAGGTATCAGATTTTGAAAACTTCTTTTAATAATGTATTTTTTATCAAACATTAAGAAGGTGAAAGTCTTATAATTTGGGGTGTTAAAACAATACGTGTGGTCATGTGGTCTAGATAATCAGTGGTCTCCTGTAGTATTGCAGATGCAGGAAAGAGTCATATAGGTAGAACTAATCCTGAAAGTCTTGCCAATGTTAATATATGTAATTTCTTATTCATTATTTTTCCTTGCTTCCTGTACTTTAAAAATAAAAATAGTGTGTCTTTAGTGGGGAATAAAAAAGCGAGAACTTAGCTGACCAGCTATGTAACATAAACAATTAATGTCTGGAAATGAATAATGAATGAATGACTGAATAAACTTAAGTATTTCTGTTATATTCTGAATGTTGGAAAACAGGACAGACTTTTACAGTAAGAAGGATTGGCTCACAAATGAAATTATGCGGTAAACTTGGAAAAAAAAAATAGTAGGATTGAATACCTTTGTAATTAATGGTAGTAAATATAGGTAAACGGAAGCAGTTAATAGCTGCAGAGAGTAGCTACCTATATCCCAAATATACACAACAGAACTAGCTTCCCAGCTGTATCTGATGTGAATAAAGTATACATGTGCAAGCCTGGTTGAGGCATGAACAAATGTAGCTTAAAGGTTGCCAAAGTTTAAATTAACTCTTTGGGAAAAGGAATAAATTTCCTTTAAGCATGTACAATGCCTAGGTAAATGGCACCCTATTCCCTAATGAGGGCTTATCTACACTGCCAGAACACAAAATGTGAAAGAAGGAATTAAAAGCCCCCAACCCACAGCATAAAAGTTCTTTACTCTGTATTGTCTGTGTTCACAGCTGCAAACCTTGCAGTAAGTAGGAACTGCTCTCCAGATCCTGTAATTTACAGCAGTGCCAAGTGAGGAGTGTTGTAACAGAAATCCGTTCTCCTCATCAAGCGTGTCCCTGCCCACATCCTTTTCCTTATTGCGCAAACAACACAGAGGGTGACAGTCTGTGCTCATATAACAAATACGACTCTAAGAATTGTGACTGTTTGAACTTTCTGCTTTCATTCCCCTGTTGATTTGCAATTCTTAATCCCTGAGTACAGAAGTCGTCCTCTGAGAATGTATAAATAAATCTCTTAATTATTATGTGTTAAAATTAATTTAAATTATTTTAAAAGATATTTAACACTTCGTATTAGACACTGACATTTCTGTCCCAAGTGGTCTTATCACCACACTACTGCTGCAATTTCCTATTTATTTAAAACTGACTGAATTGCTATGCAGGTTATCACTTCAGATTTTTTAAGGATGCAAGGAAGTTTCTTATTTTGTGGAGACAAAAAAAAACAAAACCCACAACAACAGAAAAATAACACTTGTGAAAATGTCAATGAGTTGCCATATTTCACAATGAATGCTGTCTAAATGCTCTAAACTGAAGTTTTACAGTGTCATGAGCAAAGATTTTTTTTCTTGCATCTCACACCATTTTTCTCTGCCTTTTAACAACATAAGGTTTCTGCCGTTTTCATTTACAATAACAGAGAGAATGGATTGTTATTTTTCTTGATTTTCTCAGGTAGCGGCAGTAGAGCTAATCCCTTAAATAGAGATTTCTGAGTCTTTCAACAATAGGTATCTAAGTTAAAAGGCTAGTTTCTTTCTTCCTGTTTAAACTAAACATCTCTATTTTCTCTGTGCAATAATTTTTTTCAGAAATGTCCTGAATCATCTAGTTTACCCACCTCTAGTTGTGTCAAACCATCTCTCAAGAGTTTTGTTTATGAGATTTTAGCCATTTTTTTGTTTATCCCTGTATTTTGGTATAGGCACCCCCCAGACAGTGATGCACAGGACTTGACATCTTGCTCTAAACTGTCCTCAACAGTGAGGCTTTCTACCTCTGTTATTATATAGGGAGCCTAAAAGACTACCTTCCTGAGGATGCACTCACAAGTAGGCACTGTAAACCTCCACCATTGTTCATAAGAAGAGAGAAAGAGAGAAAGAAGGACAGAAAGAGAGAAAGAGAGAAAGAAAGAAAGAGGCACTTACCATAAATATTTTTCTTTAAGTACTAAGACCTCAAGTACAGAAACCTAGAAACAAGAAAAGCATGCAAAGAGTGAAGAACTGTAGCACACGCACTAGTTATCTGCAGAACATACCCACTTGAATGTGAATAATTTACTGTCACAAAATGAAAGCTAATGGGGCATATGCCACAAAAAAAATTATTTATAAAGAACCAAGGGATGGAAAAAGGTGGGGAAGGAGGGAAACGGAGAGCATAATAAAATATAAGCTATAATAAGATAATATTATCTCTGGGCTTTTGGATTAGTTTGACATTGTAAAATTGTAATAGACTATAAATGAAGAAACATATTTAGTAAAAAATGAGTTTGGATGATTAATGTAGTAATTTTGAACTTAATATACTAATGAGGTAAACATAAATACTCTGGGACCAGATTTTAAAATTTATCACCTTATGCCTATGACATCCATTTTCAGTTGGCTTGGTGATTTATGGTGTTACAATAGTAATACATAATAATAGTGTTTTGGGTAGGAAGTTTTGTAGGATCTTACTATGGATTCTCACATATTATAATAATAGTATGTGTATGTTCAAGTGATTTATTGAAAATATCTGTATCAGAGACAGCATCCCTAGACCTTTTAGAGATGTTGTTTTAAAGAGGTGTCATTGTCACAATGAAAATTATAAATGTCTGGCACTGTTATTTTTAAAATTATCTGAGGGTTGCACCACTTATTAAATTGGATTAAACATTTTGTATTTTACTGAAAGGAGAATAAAGTCTTCATGATCTTCACACATTTATAATTAATGTAAGCAGTGAGCTCTACAACCTTTACTGAGATTTTCAGTGTGGCTTCTCTGTTCTCTTCTGCTCTGCATTTAAGTGGCTGCTTTCTCTCTCCATGTTTTACTGGGTAATGTCCTTACTAGTGTAGGGCTGGCTTTTCAGTGGCTGAGAGTATCTAACAGGCTCTGACATTTTACTTCTTATGTGAATTACATGTAACAAAATTGCTCCATAGAATTCTCATATGATAGCAGCACCTTTCAGGCACTGTCAGCATCTATTTGACAGTCTAACACAGGCTGCTAACACATTATTTCAAACTTGGTTGCTTACATTTATGAGCGGTAAAAAATTAAATGAAAAGGGGTTTCCTGCATAATGCTGCAAGATAAGTTTCTTTCTTTCTTTCTTTCTTTCTTTCTTTCTTTCTTTCTTTCTTTCTTTCTTTCTTTCTTTCTTTCTTTCTTTCTTTCTTTCTTTCTTTCTTTCTTTCTTTCTTTCTTTCTTTCTTTCTTTCTTTCTTTCTTTCTTTCCTTCCTTCCTTCCTTCCTTCCTTCCTTCCTTCCTTCCTTCCTTCCTTCCTTCCTTCCTTCCTTCCTTCCTTCCTTCCTTCCTTCCTTCCTTCCTTCCTTCCTTCCTTCCTTCCTTCCTTCCTCTCTTTCTCTCTTCCTTCCTCTCTTTCTCTCTTCCTTCCTCTCTTTCTCTCTTTCTTTCTCTCTTTCTCTCTTTCTTTCTCTCTCTCTCTCTCTTATTTTTTTTAATCTAATCTTCCTTTCTTTTGAATTAGCCAGTCAGCACTGGAGATGCAAGACTGTTGTTAGCAAGTGAATCAATACCAAGCATCTGGACAATAAGAGAGAGGGGACATATGCTCTGTCGATTTAGACCATCAAATAACATATTGTACTGGCAGCCAGTACTGAAAAATCTGTTGAGACTTTATAAGCCATTTTGATAAGCTATGATATGTGTCCTTTTTCTTAATCTGAAATACTAATTGGAAAATACAAGTATTAACTGCAGTGTATGGGGAAAAATAAAGAAAACTGGCAATAACAATTCAATTGTAAACCAAAATGCTCAAGGAAAATGAAGAAGCAAAGAAGTTTCACAGTTACAAAGATAAAAAATGAAAACAGTAAAATTGCTATTTCTAGAAATACAGAAGAGTTCAAATTACATTAATGGTTAGAGGAGTTGAAGCCTACGTTCAGAGGCTGAAACAGAATATTTTTATGCAAATAATAGTGACATGTCAGAAAAGTAAATCTACAACCTCAGTACAAGAAATTAAAAGGACTGGAACGTAAACCTGTCTGAGCATCATGTAGTATATATCCAAATGGGATTTCACAGACTAAAGTTATGCTCAGGACAAAGAATGTATCTGATGTGGCAAATAATCCTTCTTTTTAGCAAATTTCAATAGCAAAAAATAACCTTTCCAACATCATTATTTGAGAAAAATCTGTGAAAGTATTCAAGGAGTCAGAAACTTCCTTGAGCTGAAAGGCTGTTTCATCAATGTTATAGATACACATTTTGGAGGAAACTATTGACCAACACCTACTGTTCATGTCCACAAACAACAAAATACCTTTTACACTTCATGAAAAGCTTCAGCACAAAAGTAGAAAACTCTCATTTCAAAGACAAAGGTACTAACACTGCTCACCAATCCCCAGGGAATTTTTACCAGCCTCATGAATGTATTTGGACTCCTGTTGGCTGGGATGAGCACCAAGCAGAGGCTTTCTGAAGGAAAATTCTGAAGAAGCTACTCTGTCACATGCTTTGAAGACAAATGCAAAGACAAACCTGCTTCTTTGGAAAACCAAACCAAGCCATTCCTCAAAGTTCTGCTTGTTTTAGAAAATGTTTTTCTGACAGCTTTATATAATTATTACCTAACTAGGCCTCAGTGTTATCATGACAGGAAAAATATATTAAAATTTACCTAAAGTCCTAGCAAAGGTCCTTACAATGGTGAAGAATGCAACTTTATAAGGAGTTGCTTTCAGATGTGCAAGTGATGTGGAAATATATAATGAAGAGTCTGCCAGAACTATTGATGTACAGACTCAGTTCCAAAGGATTATTGCTTTGCAGTGATCAGTAGAAGCAGCCAGATCACCCTGGAAAAATGTCTGCAAGTACCAGGGACCATGGATCATACACCATAAATGATTAACAATGAAATGTATATTTAATATGTAATAAAAAATAGAATTATCAAAATAAAAAATTGTATAAATGTATATATGTGTGTGTATGCATAAATTATTTAATACAAATATATACCATACTTGCAGCCCTTGTTATGGGACTTCACTGGCAGCAGCATGACTGAATTTAAGGGTTTCATTGAATAAAAGAAGGAAATGGTGGCCAGAATCTTCAAATTTTATACTCCACTTTGTGCTGTTCAGTGGGGTAATTTACCCTATTCATAAATATGAATCAAATGGCTAAAACATTGCATTTGTATTAAAGACAGAAAAGAAAATTCTAGGGTCTTAGGTCAATGAGGGAACAGTAACTAATTCTTAAAGTATTAGAATAAGAATTTGTGGTCTTTTTCTCTGAAGAGGAAATTCTTAGGTAAAGTGTTTTGCACCTTGGTACAACGTAGGGTCTCTGTTTTGCAGTAATTCTCAATCAAAAGTTCCACTGGGTAGTGTAGCTGAGTTTAAGTTGATCTGATCCATTGATTTACCATTTCTTATTAGCCAATTCTGCTAACAGTTACATGTTGCTCCCCTGAGCTGCACCTATAAGGAATGGCTGACCCTTCCAGCAGCTCCTGAAAGTCATACCATATCCCAGTAGCCACTTGTACATGCCATGCCACATGAAACAGACATTCCCTAGTGCCAGGCTTTGTGTCACCAGCTATTTCTGGTTAGTTAGTCTTCTTCCTGTTAGCTAGATCCTACTCTAACCTCACGCTGTCCTCCACTACTCTTAGCCACATTGCATACATCTTCTACGAGCTGCACCTCATGCCTTTATTTGCTCGTCAGCTGTGCAATCCCGCAACTGCTGCTCCTCATTCCTCTGTGCTCTAGTAAATGGCAGCAGATTGGCTAGCCCTGGTTATTATTGTAAGGATTAGAACTAAATGCAGGAAAACCTTAGAAAATGTTAAACCTGCTCTTGCTGTCTCGTACACTTTTGGGAAAACTATAAGCATATTCCTAAATTTTCTTTCTACGAATTCCATCCTTCATACCCCCATGCTGTAAATTCAATATGACTTTTGTTCAATTACAAACTTCTCCCTTTTAAACAGAAACAGCCACCAAACCTAACAGCAAATGCAAAAACCACATATTTTTCTTTTTTTTTTAAGTCCATGCCCATTTTTTTCCTTCATTTATCTCCCTCCAGTTCTGTCAGAAAACAACAATGCATAATCCAGAAAAGTCTGGATTGCCTTCTCTGAATTTCTGAAAAGTAATAGGGAAATGATAGGGTTTTACTTCCATTTTGGATCTTAGCCATCAGGCTTACATATACACTTACGTAAACTCACTCATCCACATGCAGACACTCATAGATGTATATGCATATATAAATATATAATTTATGTATTCTCTGCAATTATTAGACAAAGCAACAGTAATCCTGTAAATGAAGTTTGCATTATTATCCTGATATAAAAATGTAGGGTTCCTTGACTTTGGTCAGTTGCAAGACATGAAATCTTCAATTAGGGACAAAGTAATAAACTTTTGTCATCTAAAACTGTTCTATATCAGTTTTCATGCTACAGGAATAATTAATTATTCAGTACTAAGAGCCAAGTGTCCGGTATTTAGCTGTGTAGATCCTCTTATTTTACAGAACATCTATACTTGGTTATATTTTACCTCCAGTGAGGTCCAGAGGTTTATCTAAATTTGCGGTAACTTTTACAACAATAGGATTATTCAAAATTCATAAAGCTAACACCTGAAAATCTAATTGTGCTGAAAAAGTGCATTGAGAAAAATCACATCAAGATTCAGCTGAGAATATTGTGAGTAAAAAGGCAGCACCATCATCACATGAAAAATAAACTTTAAAATACAGCAGGCAATAATTCCACATACGATACCCCACAGAGGACAAACACATACGTTTGCGATTTAATGTACTATCTGTACAGTAAGAATAATTTGAATGTTTTTAATATTTTAAACCCTTTCCTCATTTTTTGTTTAAAAGAAGTAGGCAAATATTTATCTTTATATGCCCACCAGTTTAATTTCAAATAGATAGGTGACTTTTCTATTCTAAATAAAGTAAAAGATTTAGAACAATTTCTAAATACAAGTTTGTATTTTCTCTTCCAAACTTTCTAATTCATCTTATGCATCTTTCTGTTAGTTCCTAAAAAATAAGTTAAAAATAGCAACTGTCTTCTTCTTCTTTTATTGAGAAGTTGAAATAATGTACTTCTCATCCAAGATACAACCCTAAGAAAATATCAGGTTAGCAGAAAGTTTTTTTGTTAGTACTGTCAATATATTGGAGGCAGTGTTAGCAATGTTGAATTCACAGTATCTCAGAGGAACTAAGATACACAATAAATGTGAGGAAACACAATGTAGACAATACAGGCAGGGAAATTAATAACAAACTAAAAGTCTACTCAGTCTGAGTAATGATTTGGCTTTACCTGAAGTGGGATTATTTTAACAGTTGAATGAAAGAATGGGGAAAGGAACACAGCTTGCTTTAAATTCCAGCAGGTTTCTTTTCCTGCATATTTATCTATGTTTTTAATGAAATGCCCATAAACAACTAACTAAAACATTAATTGAAATGTGAATTTGAAGTTCAGTACTGAGTTCTAAAAAAAATCTTTGAATTTATCTGTTTTCATTTATTCTTTTTACCAAAACATACAGTATTTAAGTTTATTGATGGGGGTGATGTCATCCAAACCTCATTTAGACATTATGACCCTGGGTTTCTTTGCTTTGGTTTCCTGTAATCTACAGTTCTTACTGACTGCTAGAGCTCTTGATGAGCAAAGTGTTTGAACTGCAAGCACCGCTGTTTTGCTTTGATGAACAAGGACTCTTACTTAAAAAGGCTAAACTTCCAAAAACATATAAATTTCAATCAATGCTTTTTATATTAATTAATATTTCATGCCAAACGACCAAACTGAAAATGCCTTAATTCTATTGTATAGCACTAAATCACGACTAGTTTCTTTGAAACAAGTGAGAATTTTTCTGTGAGTAAACCTTTGCCCCAGGGGCAATGCAATAAGCCAGGGGTTCAAACAGTTGTCTAGAAGGTTTTTCTGCCAACTAAATTGCATTTGATATTGCATAAGGTTTCAAGGAAATTAAAGGAAAATTAAGATGGATTTCCTTGATTTAGCTGCGGGACCAATTCTCAAATGCTGTGACTGTCACTCAAGAGGGAAAATCTCTTTTCCGCCGTCTCCACTGCATTATAAGTTGATGATTTCTAGGTTTTATGTCCTTCTTTATTATGTCCTTTGCGTAATCTTTAATAGCAGTAGAAAGCCTTCCACCTTCCATTTAGTATTCACAGGAAAAGGCAAACAAATCGAATTTCATCTAAAGTGGTACGGGTATAGGTTTTGACCATGGGGAAATCATTCTGACTTTACAATAGAGTAACCAGGACACAGCGTTGGGTTCTATGTCTTAACATAAAGTGGTGAGGTGTGCCTCCTGAAGCCAAAGAATAAATTTTATTCCTTAATATTTCTCAGTAAGTTCAATCTGAATGCTTTCCTGTGTTTCTTTGCAAGGTGTCATTTCCAAATGACTATAGCTGAAAGATCAAAGCAATCATACTTTAGAAGTTAGCTAAAAAACCTTGTACTCACTCATTAAACAATGTTCAAAAATAGGTATTTTCTTTTACAGCTATAATGGAGTTTCAGAGCCTGAAGAATCAATTCTACATCAAAGAATCAACATTACAATAAATATAGAAAACATTTTTCTCCTTTCTAACAAAGCTTCATAGAAAGATTTGAAACATATTAAAACATTCATTCATAACAAACATTTTAATCTAAACTCTCAAGGAATTAGATTCAAATCACACAAAATAAGTTCTTATATTTTATATTCATAAAGGTATGAGCCAGGTCAAAGCCACACTGCAGCCATCAGCTGGCAGCACTTTATCTGACTAACAACAGAATAAGACACTGCTGAGCTTTACCATACATAGTTTACAATAATGGAGATTCATCTTCTAACTTTTTCTCTATGAGTGCCAAAGTAATCAGCCTTACAAACTGATGTCTCAGGTACATAGACGACTCACTTTTGTTTGACAAATTATTCTGCCAAACTTTTCACGCATCTCACCTGTGTGATGGTATATTCTGTGTGCACAGGCAAAGCAGTTTAACATAGAAGACCTTCTGCTGCAATCTCCCTGTTCAATTCTAATCTATACTTTAGGTCCCATGTAACCTTGTGCATATGTGCATGGGTTTTGTACTCTTGAAAGTAAATTTTCACCAGAGGCATTTTCACCAGTGTATAGCAAATAAGAACAAAAACTCACATATTCTGGTGAACCAGTTACATATATAGCATAGGTTATAAGAATGAAAACAACAGGGTTTGTTCAATTCACAGTGGCTTTTTTATTAGAACCACACATATCACCTATTTGGGGAAAAATCCCAAATCAACAAAAAGAGATTATTTCTTAATTCATGATGACACATTTCAAAATCCACCTATGCAGACTGTCAGAAAACCCCTTCTCACAGACTATGAAGATCATTGGTTATGAAAGAATATGAGTATTTCTCTTCCAACTCATGTTTTTATGCACTTTATTATTAAACCCTAGACCTGATGTACTGAGGGAAACAAAAACCTTTGACATTTCACATATATAGTTTCAAACAGTGCACATGTTTTGGAAAACACACAAACTATTACATTAACTGGGATTTGCAATGTGATCCTTAAAGTTTTACTACTAGAAAGTAATTTCATAAAAGAAGACGGCTGTGTTGTTGCCAGCCTCTGCCCCCCACCCCTTCCCCCCCATCCCCCAAATAAGCAGAGTTTTCAAAGAAAAATACTTTCTGTTTATTCTCCTCTAAATTTGTCTAGTTTGACTACACTGTTGTAAAATGTCTGTTCTATAACTGGCTGACATGGATTCATTTGATATATTAGGTAAAATAGTTATAAGTTCTTTCATGAGGCAAACTTAAACAGATTTTTGTAATCCTTACCCAATTTCAGGATGTCCCTAGGTGAAGGTTACTACCTGGTGAGAGAGCTCTCAATCAACTCAGCAGTTGCTATAATAATTTTTTGACAAAAATACATAGAGTGAAGATGCTATGGAGTATATGACCGGTGAGAAAGTGTGGGAGGAGACACTAACCACAGTTAAAATCTCAACAGTATATCATTATCATTATCATTATGTGGCATTGTTATTGTATATCTCTACTCACAAAAAGTGGTTTAGGGCAGGTGAAAGAGTGTAAGTGGTATAGTAACCTTCAGAAAGTTTACTGCTATCCTCAACTACCAAAACTGAAAAAACCAGCACTCCCTCTTTCCATATCCTGTTGAGAGCAGAAAATAATTGCTGTTATGATTATGAATCACAACCAAGTTACCATCCTAGAAACATAGTTTATTTAATCCCCTTTTTCATATCCTTGCCCCCAGCTGCATGGATATATTAGTAAACACTTACATCACGGATCCTGAAAATAGCTCTTTCCTGTTATGATTTGGATCAGAATCTACAATTTGCTATCTCAAATTTATTTTTTTATTTTGAAAAAAAAAAGATTTAAAATTAGAAAAGACTTGAAAATTGTGCTTCATATGTGCTATTTAAAAGGTCAGTGACTGAACCTTTTGATTTTCTTATAAGATATGAAATAAGTTACAATAACATTATAAAATTCATAATTAATCTCCTACATAGTTACTTACTATACAAATGCACATGTAAGCATACATGTGGGCACATGTATATAAGTGTTATTTATATGCAGTATAAAGTATATACTATATAACAGAAATATATAGTGTTTTGTTTATTTTAACATTATAAATTTAAAAGCCATACTGAACTCCATGGAAAATTCCTAGGTTCTGACACACTTTTTTGTCTCCTTGAATAGATAGATCACCTTAGCTCCAGAAAATTATACAATTATTTATTAGCACTAGCCTAAGTTAGTAGGGGCACAGAAGTACCATTGAAATGTTCTTTATATTACCTATATTTCATGTGCCCTAGAAACAGAAGCCAGTTTTTATTGCTGAAGTTTTGCATAGGCAAAGTCTTGTGTCCTTGCTTATCCCCATTGACCTCACTGTGGCTCCCTACAAACACAGATCCATCTACTTTAGGTTCAGTAAAGGTTTGAGTATTATATTTTCAATTGTGAAGTTACAACAAATGTTTACTGGACTTAGTGAAATCCAAATGGTGTGTAGAATAAAGAACTAGTCACCACATGTCATGTCAGGATGACATACCCTAACTGTATATGCAGCAGTCAGTACAGAAGGTGCCTGGAGCAGCGGAGAGCTTTTAAAAAAATCCCCCAAAACTGAATAAACAGATTAAACAGATGTTTTTATCTATGTATAAAAATACATAGATAAAAACATGTAATATATTTATATATAACAACTATTTATATATAAATAAACAGAATTAGTTACTTAATTTCTTGAATGCTATTTTGTACTTTTGAGTGAAAAAGACAAAAGACAGTGTGATGCCTCTCTGAAGCACATTTTTCTTAATTACTTTTACATTTGATCCTATACAGTTGACTGACAGATTAATAACTTTTCAATAGTTTAAAATATTGATCTCTATTTTCTGAACCAACTAAAGAGCTTTCTGACTTTTTAGCTACACATACTCGTACATCTGTTAAAGGTAATGGGTTTTTTGGTTTAGATTTAAATAGCATTACCAATAAATATACTATGTGAAATACTGACTTTATGTTTCCTCCATAAAACAGCTGAATTGAATTTCTAAAGCATGATTCTAATAAGATATTTTCTTACTACCACAGAGAAATATAGATAGCTCAGTTAAAACATTATCTGACAATAATGTTGACACCTTACACATGACTCTCCCACAGAACTGCTTTGTTTGGAGAATTCTGCTCTTAGAAACCTTATCATGTATGAACAGCTAGCCTTTTAGATGATGAAACTCCTGTTAGCAAGAATTTAGCAAGACTGTGGGATGCAGATTCTATTTTGTAACAAAAACATTTGGCTAATCTACTTTAACTGCTGGTGAGCACTCCACCGCCACAAAAAACTGCCATTTTGATGGTAGTCCCTAGATACATTTTAAGGTTAAATAGTGATAGAAGGGTGCTAAATGAAGGCTTATCAGGTTACCGTACATCAGAACTGTGATAAAGCTCCCTCAGGAAACTATCAAATGGAACAAGGGTCTATTCAGAAACGTTTGACAGAAGACACACCATTACAGTGGGACCTGTCTAATTGACAGCCTGGCTTAAGTGTGGAATTTCTGCTACGCAGAACCTGGTGATTGCCTTGATTCCTGCTGTTTGTGTTGAATTCAGGCTATTTCAGGGTCAGTTTTGTGAGTTAACCAAACCTAGGGATCTGTATAGTATAAGCAGGCAGGAAACCTTGCAGCAACAAGCTTCCTTATCTTTTTTTAGCTATCAGTCTCCATCAGAAAAAAATGTGGTGTTCATAAATGATGAAGTGTAATGCATCGCTGAACCTCAGTAACGTTTTGGTTTGAAAATTACTTACACTAGACTGACTAACCATCGCTCCTAATTTTGTGCTCTCTCAGAAGTTCTCAGGATCACCGCATCCTCAAAGGGATTCATGGAAGAAGACCCAGCCAGCTGGACACAGGCAGGAGCCATCTATCTGAATGGGATTTGATTTTGGTGCTTTCTGTTTAGCCATCCCACCTCTGATTTTATATGCCCTTACAGAGCTCTGTTGCCATTAACCAGAATCTTGGGTTTATCAGAAGTTGCCAGAGAGGTAATTGGAGTAAATTTTAAAACATTACATCATTCATTCTTGCTTAAAAGACTTGAGTAAAAGAAGGGTCATTACTATGGAGAACATCTAATTTCTGCTCTGAAAAATCCCTATGAAAATTCCCATACAAGGATAGGCAGGGTATTATAATGGGCTGGGAAGAAAAGCCACAGCACTTGTTCCATTCCGGGGATTTGGGGACTGTATCATTTACAGAGAGGTCATATTCCCATAAGTCATCCCATAATAATCTTTGTGTAAGAAAACAACTATGTGAGAACCCACAGAGCAGGAGAAAAAAATGGCTGGAAAGATTTAAATGCAGGACAGAAAAACTAAGGTTTTGAGGTGTTCAGCTATAAAAAAAATGCTGGACCACTGATTAATTCTCTGACTTGATTTTGGATATCCTGACTTCCCATATGACCTTGTGACCTTCCTTAAAAGAAAGTATCAGATGTTTTAGGCATCTAAACATGCAAAGAGTTTGAATAGAATTAGAATAGAATATTGCTTCTTTTCCTTCCAGGCATGTATTTACAATTTGCAGTAAAAAATTCTACAGTATTCAGTAGAGCCTATAATATGCTAACGGCCATCTTGAAAAAATTTATGAACAGCAAAACCTGTTACATTTAATAAGGTTGTTAACATTAAATCAAGACATTATTTGCCTCAGAGAGTGCAAACTTGCAGTTGAGGAAGATTAACTGAAAGAAAGCACAAGTCTTAGAAAACAGTGGGAGCTTTCACATGAGAGAGAAAAATTGGAGGCTTTAGCAAAAGAATTCTACTTCAGCAATGGTGTTAGCTCAAGAGGCAAGCAAGACTTAATAGGAGGAAAAGATTTCTTAAAATACTATATATATATATATCTTTGGTACAGGAGTAGGTGAGCTGGGTAGTTGAAAGAGTGCAGATATGAGGAATTATGAGGCCGTGCTGTAATGAGTGCATTCTGGAATAGTCTCCTCCTGCACGCATCCAGCTACCCAGTCAATTACAAAATGCCAAACAGCTGTAAGAGAAAAACTGAGATGTGGATTTCTGAACTGAGCTAGAAAGCCTCTTAAAAACTTCGTCTGTGAAAAAGACTGGAAAGATGAGAATTACGCATGTACTGTTGCACAAGTATATCTGCATAGACAATTTGGCCCAGTAATTGTGCTTAGAATCTTCTCTCCATTGCATCATCTCACATATGATAAAAGCCAGATACAGCTGTTATATGAACCTGGTTAGGAGCATTTCTAACACAAAAGGGAAATAAGATTTCAAACACCAACTGTTTTGTGGATTTTCTTGAATGTTTTCTGTGTTGTAAATTCCTTAAATTTATGGTAGCTTTCACAGACCACTACTTCTAGATTACAGATACTCTCTTACACATCATTCGAATTCCTTAAATATGCCTTGACTTAGAATACCACTGAGAAATTTGTTGTTTTGAATTACATGTTCTGCATTTGTTCAAACAGGCTTTAATGTTGCTATTAGTACCTTAACTGTATACAGTTCATTAGTTACCATAGTTAACTCCGCTTTCTTATCTAGTCTTATAAAAGGATAAAATGAGATAGCATTTCATTTTCCATTGAAAAAGTTTTTTTCTACAAGAGAATTGGAGTAAATTGCATCTGTTCTTGGGTAACTGTTGGGAATGGTTTGAATCCATTCAAAACTCTGAGTTTGAGTTTTTAATTTGAGACGGGTTCTATTATTTGTCTTTGACATTAAAAATTGAAATACATGCATGTTCCAATAGAGTAGCAACTTAAAAGCTCAACTTTTATGCTCAACTTCTATGAAACAGAATAGAAAGGTAAAGTTCTAAATTGCTGCACAATCTTCTGTGTGTGTTAATGTGTAACTTTCTTCTTTTGTTTAATAGATTTTAGTTTCTTCTTGGAATACTACATTGGCTAAAGTTTTCTGCTGGTAGAAGAGGAAGAGAGTATAGCACAAATCTGAAAAAAAGAAAAGGTTTTGTATTAAACAGAAGAAATGTTAGAAGAATTCTAACATTGGAGTTTACAGCAGGTATTTTTTTTTTAATGTTAAGAATCTAGTATTTTTAAGTTCACTAAAGTTTCACTGACTGTCATCTTAAGTTGGCTCAACTGGTATCAATATCTGTCATGTACAAAGAAAGAATAATAGACAGGATGACAATTCAGGATTATTGTGTGAAATTTTCACTCCAAACTTGAGCACTGGGGACATTTTCTGAAAGAAAAACAGCTATGTATATTAATGATTCAAAAAAATCTGTGATGAAAGTATAATAACAGGAAGCTTTAGCAGTTTTGTGATAAACTTACATTATTTTTGAAAATTATTATGTTAGGATAACACTGTTGTTAATAATAGTAAAACTTTGCCATTCTAATTTTTTTGCTATACTACCCAAGAGATCTGTGCAACTTTAAGGGTGTTCAACAAAATTATTGACTCATTCTGCCTTCAGAGGATTATCTGTTCCCCACTGATGTCAGCCTTTGAAATGTGTATGTTCTGGAGCCAGAATTTGGTACTTATTAGTTTAATGTCTCAACAGCAATGGGAGTGACAGATATCTGGGGATCATTTCACTGACTGCCAAAGTGCACCCACCTCTTGGGGAAAAGTTATTCCAACGTAAACAGTTTTGATGTTGCCAACTTGCACAATATTTGATATTTTCTCAGTGGCCCAGCTGTTCTCTAAGATTCACATATGCAGATACAGCTTTTATTTGCAGAAGAAAAAATTTTTTACTACTCGGGTGTGGGGGAGTAGGATGAAGCTTGAAGTACTGAAGGTTTTCAGCCACAAAATCTCACAACTACTTGTAAAAAAAAGTACTTTTTTTTTTTTATTATTTTTTAGACAAAATATGGAGGGGAGAAAGAACTTGTGCAGGGAACTTAGGAGAGCTGTACTATGCCTTTTAAGTCCTTATTATGAAGAATACTATGCTTTAGGAAGATCAAGCAAACATAGCATGCATTCACACTCTAAAGAAGCCATTGCAATCCTAGTTGCATAAAGATATTCTGTGCTTTTTTTCTACTATTTTCTGGAGAGCAAGGCCATATTTCTCTCACAAATAAACAGTGGAAATCTCCCTTCCACAGAAATAACTCCATAATAACTATAATGAGCTTTACTTAACAATTAGCATACATAGGAAGAATCACCAAAGTTTTGTTCATGCTGGAAATCTTATCTGATAAAACATCAACCTCAGAACAGTGTTACAAATTTACATGAACTGTGTTGGTTTTTTTGTCTGACACTTCTAAGGTGATATATTACATATACAAAGTTACTTTAAAAAAAATCAACATTTTTTTTTATTTACTCAAAGATTGGATTTTCACAGCTAAATTTCCTTGCTAATAATTTGAGACAGCATGGGTTCAAAATGAGTTATCACAATATAAATGGTTTAATGAAAGTTTCCAATGGTCACCTCTGAATTCAACTTGGATTTAGTTGAGAAGTTTTTCTCACAACTCTGTGTGCTTCCAAGGAGAGAGGTTAATCCTTAGGAATGTTAGAGAATCACTGGGTAGACTGATAATAGTACATTTTTATGATTCTGTCAAGTATAGCCACAATTAAAAAGTCCCTTTGTGGACCGAATACAAAAGCTTTGCAAGCCGCAAGTGGTCTATGGGCTGTGATACAGAGAATCTTAAGCTGGTGGATATTGACGTAGCCCTATTAAAGTCAATGGCATTAACACCTCTTTTATACCAGCTAACAATCTGGCCTGTGATCTGCCCCCTACCCTCTCCATTATACACTGTGTTAACAGATTGTCAGACATCCCCTTGAGAGAAAATGCATACCTTGGTAGACAAACCAGTTTTACATCTACACATAATTTCCAAACAAAAAGTCTGATCTGAAGTCCAGTAAAATAAAGAACAACTCCTGGAAAAAGTACTTACTTTCTAACCTTTTCTCTTCTTCTTTTTTCTTTTTAGAGGAATAAGCTAAGAACAGTACAGCAAGGAAGGCAAAGGCAGCCTCAATAGAGCTATTATTTTCCCTCCTGCACAGGTGGTAGGCTCAGCTTTTCCCCTCCCAAAGCTACAGCCAGTGCAGCTGTATCAGAGCATGTATAATTAATTAATTATACATGCCTTAGTATATAATTAAGTATAGGGGTGGTGTAGGGGGAATACATCAATGATTTTATACAAGAAGTGAAATAGGAGGTATATTGTAACTCTGATTCATAGTTTGTAGGTTTCTTTACCCCCTGGGGGAATGCAACTGCCCTCTGTAATTGAACCCTCAGCTTGTAGCTTTTTTTTTTTTCTTTCAAAACAGCAGAACAATAATGTCAATGAATAAAGAGACTGTGATATAGAGTTCAGCTTCAGCCAAATTGCAAGGACAGGAAACTAAGATCTTAGAGGTAACAAAACTGAAGGCAGTGACTGCTGAGTCAGTGTGGAGTGCAGAGCAAGACAGTGCTGGGGTAATTAGAAGCACAGCACTGAATCTCAGCCTAGGCATAGAGATCTAGTTGCAGCACTGGATCATATGTACATGGTATTTTCCTTCCAAGTGACTGGCAACTGAACTTACCCTTACTAGAATTTTAAAGCCTGTAAAATTCTGTAAATTGATACACTGGCTGTGCTGCCATCCAGTGAGACCTGGACAGGCTGGAGAGCTGGGCCAAGGGGAACCTGATGAAATTCAACAAGAGCAAGTGCAAAGTCCTGCACCTGGGGAGGAACAACCCCAGGCACCAGTACAGGCTGGGGGCTGAAATACTGGAGGGTGGCTCTGTTGAGAAGGACCCAGCAGTGCTGGTGGACAACAAGCTGACCATAAGTCAGCAGTGTGCCCTTGTGGCCAAGGCAGCTGACAATATCCTGGGCTGCATTAAAAGGATTGTGGCCAGCAGGTCAAGAGGGGTTATCCTCCCCCTCTACTCTGCCCTAGTGAGACCATATTTGGAGGACGGTGTCCACTTTTGGGCCCCCCAGTTTAAGAAGGACGCGGAACTTCTTGAGCAAGTCCAGCAGAGAGCTACCAAGATGATCGGGGGCTGGAGCATCTCCCTTATGAGGAAAGGCTGAGAGACTTGGGTTTGTTGAGCCTGGAGAAGAGAAGACTGAGGGGGGATTCTATCAATACCTATAAATATCTAAAGGGTGGGTGTCAGTATGATGGGACTAGGCTCTTTCCAATAGTGCCCAATGACAGGAAAAGGGGCAATGGGCACAAATTGAAACAAGGGAAGTTTCACCTCAATATGAGAAAAACTTCTTCCCTGTGAGGGTGCCAGAGCAGTGGCACAGGCTGCCCAGGGAGGTTGTGGAGTCTCCTTCTCTGGAAACCTGCCTGGATGCGTTCCTGTGCCCCCTGCTCTAGGTGTGCCTGCTCAAGCAGGGGGGTTGGACAAGATGATCTTCAGAGGTACCTTCCAGTCCCTACCATTCTGTGAAAAAAGAACAGCCATCCTGGAAGAGATACTCATGTCCTGTTTGTGTGTGGTTATGCTGACATCTAATATGATTGCAAACATCCATTTAGATGATAAATTGTGATTCACATGCTTTAGTTTTCATAGCATGTACTTGAGAACAGAAAGGTAACATCAGTCTCTACCTTCTCTCTCATATGGAACTCTTGAATATCTCCTTACTGTCATTACTGTGCAACAGAAAAAGTGAATGGAATGATTTTTCTTCTGTCTGTTGTCAGAAAGTTAATGAATGTCTTTAGCTTTTTCTGTTTTTATTTCCATTGTGTTGGAAAACAATGTATCAGTAACAACTCAGGTAAAGGCTTCCTTTACCATGCAGAAAGGAAGAAAGAAATATAAATATGGTGGGAGGCCAATCTTGTGAAAACACATGAATAATCAGAAGTAAGCAAAGAGTTTAACTCAAATGACTTTCCCAGTTTTGCTGGATATTACTTGGCCTTGTTTTCAATACCAGCTGTCAGCCATCCAGATTTATATTTACCTTTCCCTTTGCATCACTGAAAGTGTAAAGACACCTTTTGGTTATTGCTTAGATGAGAAAATATGTGTTTAAGGCTGCTTGTAATACAAGTGTTGCAGTCTTCTCTTCATCAGCAAGACTGTGCTAAAAAATCGTGTATGCTATAGTTTCTGCAATAAATGGCTACAAAGGGATTTTGCTAAAATTTCAGGGAGGGAGTGGCTGGGGGCTGTTTTTTCTTCCTACTGGAAATAGTGTGAATGTGGACATGTCAATCCTCTTAAGGCACATGTGATTTCAAAAAAGTTATTTATGGTTTATGCAACTTCCTAAATGGGTATATTTTAGAAAGACATGGAATACCAACAGCCCAAATGCTACTTCCTACATTGGTTCAATAACAGTGATTTAGAACCACCTACTCACATGCACACTGTTTTACCTCCAAACTCATTAAAATATGGTATGATTTCTGATATTTTCATGGGGAAAACACACTCCTATACAGGGTCAGATGGCTAATTTCTATCAGAAAGCTGTTACAAAGTAATTTGCCAACACATAGGTGGTGTGGTGGGTTTGTTTTCCCTCCTTAAACCACACTCTAATGGCAGCTACATTTATATTTTTTGGATTTTTTTTCCTTGCAGATTATTTTTTTTAATAGTAGTAGAAATAACTAGCAGTTTAAGCTATCTAAACATCAAGGTAAAACATTGCTGGCTATAGTGAGACTGTTCGCTTTCTGTGTATTAGCAGTGCAGATGCCTCTTCTGTTTGAACAGTGCCTGAGCACTGTAGGAGATGCACTGCTGCCCAGGAGTTCCAGGCAGAGTTTGCATCAACACAGTGTTTAAACATTCCCCAATGTCATTGACCTTGGCATTGCTCAAAATATAATGCAACAGGTCTCTGGTGCATCTTTCCATATTCTGTGTTATCATCCCACAGTAAATGATGAGCTTATGTTGAAGTATTCTCTAATATTCTCAGTTTGTTGGCTTGATTTTGCTCACTTCACACAAGAAGCCTAGGAGAACTGCATTTAAACTCTACAGCTGACTTAGAACTGTAGGGCCTTATCAGCTATTCTCAAGATTAAAATATTTTTCTGTCAGAATTTGGGATACAAATAGAAATTGAAAACAGTTTTATCACTTCCCTTTCAATACAAAAAAGTGTTAGACACATTCTTTTCCCTTTTTTTCCTCCATTAACACCTGCTATGTGTTTGGGTTTTTTTCACAGCAAAGGCAGTACTATTCACATCAGTAATTAGTTTCTCTTGAGAACCTGTGAATATGCCTCCAAACAGAGCACTGACCATTTATCATAAAAAGATAATGATGATAAAAACGGATACTTTTTTTAGCATGTTCTTCTGGCTTCTATGGTATTTCATATTTTAGAACCAAACTCAAAATACAGTCTGTGACTCAAAGCATTGTGGATTTTAAAATATTCTTCTCTGTTTCAATTTACTTCTTTTCTGCATCTGTTAGTCTACAAAACATTGTCTACAATGCTGAACCCTCCTCTCTTTTATTAATTGTACATTGTGTCATCTACTCTTCCAGTTACTATAAATTTTTCAAAGTTCTGGAAAGAATTACCACTATGGCAGTTACTTTTAAGAGGTTCTCAGGAAAACCAGATATTTTTGGACAGAACCAGCTAGTTTGAATTGCTGCAGTTCTGTTAAGCTACCTGGGGTTATGACAATTCATATTATCAAAGGACTGTGTGTTTACATTGTGCCTAAGGGATGAATATGTGTTTGATAGCATCCCCCCACAGTCTTGTGTTAAGCTTTATTGCCTTTGCCTGGAAGCAATGTCAATTTTTTTCTTCACCTGTACAGGTAGTAACAGCAGTAGTTCATGTCTTCTCCATTTTCAGCTGGTTCAGCAGAAAAGCAGGTCTTTTGTTTCATAGCTTGATCTCAGCAGCTGATGCCACTCATCCATTCCTGCATTCATAAACAACCTCAGAAGGTAGATAACAGTGAGTAGCAATACAAATATTATTTCTTCTTCTTCCTATCATAGATCTTGAGAGTTGTTCTGTTTTCCCTTTTTCTTTTCTTTCTTTTTTTTTTTTTTTTTTTGCTGGAAGACATTCCAAGCTTACAGCAGCAATAAGAAATGTTAGCAAGACAAGTATCCTAAGAACAATGCAACAGAAATGGATTCTTTTCTGGGTTTGTAGGAAGAAAAACAAAAACAAAACATAAAATACCCTAAAAAAAACCAAACCCCAAAACAAAAATCCGAGTCACCCAAACCCCAGCAAAAAATACACCCACAAGACTGAAGGGAAACTTGAAGGCTAGACCCAAAGGGAAGGGAGACTAATGCTGTGATTATGAAAGGTAAAATTCATGTCATTATATCTAAAATTTAATTTCTGCAGGCATGGCCTGTAGTGCAAACAATTCCCCTTTCCTGAATACTGTGTGCATCCCAGATTTCTTCCAACAACTTAAATAACTTTCATTTATATCTTACATGTAATGTATTTAGCAATACCAAGACAGAGTGTGCTGGTTTTGGCTGGGATAGAGTTAATTTTCTTCATAGTAGCTTGTATGGGGCAACATCTTGGATCTGTGATGAAAACAGTGTTGCTAGTACAGGGATGTTTTATCTGTTGCTGAGCAGTTCTTACACAGAGTCAAGGCCTTTTCTGCTTCTCACCCCACCCCACCAGTGAGCAGGCTGGGGGCGCACAAGAAGCTGGGAGGGGACACACGTGGGACAGCTGACCGCAACTCACCAAAGCCATATGATGTCTTGCTTATCATATAAATCTCGGGAAAGAAGAAGAAAAGGGGGGACATTCAGAGTGATAGCATTTGTCTTCCCAAGTACCTGTTATGCGTGATGGAGCCCTGCTTTCCTGGAGATGGCTGAACACCTGCCTGCCCATGAGAAGTAGTAAATGAATTCAGAAAGACTGGACAAGAATTAAAAGGTTCTGTGAGAATATGACAATAGTCTGAGAATGAGTATCCCTCATAAAGGAGGGAAGATAGTCAAACAGAAAATGCAATTAAGGATATGCAGATTGCTGTCTTAAATGTCCCTCTGATGGGGATCTTTGGAACTAGAATGGTACATGTTATTAGAGTGTGTATTCTTTGTGAAATATCATGTTTAAAAATTTATCTTTCATTACTATCAACCCAAGAGTTCTCTACCAAAGTATGATGCAGGGAACTGTAAAGATGAGGTAAAGGGCTGTATCATTCCTAAAATTGTAAAGCTCCTTACATATTCAGTGGCTACAAGCCAAACCAATTTGACTTTTTTCCATGGAGGGTTGGGATAAATCTTCTGGGATTAGGGAGGAGAAAAAAAAAGTCTTATTCCTTTGTCTTCCTCCATCCCTTTGGCTGTCTGTGGGTGCATATGTGTTTGGTTTGATTTAGAAAGTTTGGTTTAGAATCTCAAGTAAGTCTGCTTGTAGAGGGGAAAAAGTAATACACTATTCCCTCATAGCAGTGGTTCTGAGAAAAGGCTAAGATATTGTATGTCTCTAGGGCTTTTGCTTTATACTTTTTTTTTATTAGAATAAAGTTTGAAAAATATGTCAAGTGCATGATAATACAGAGCTCACTTGTATACGTGAAACTACAATGTCTGACTATACAAGGCCTGAATCTTCTTCCTGATATGCCCATGTGAGTCATAATAACTTCACTGACATTACAGGCATAACTGAGACCACAGTTTGGCCTGCTGTGTATAGAGGTTACAACAGAAGGCAATTAACTACATTCTATACTGGTACACATTGTCCCACAATGTTTTTTTCATTGGCATTTTCAATGGATGTTTTATGACAGATTTCTGTATAGTATTTTTCAACAATCCTAGGGAGTAAATTATTGGTAATTGCCCTTGATTATTCTTATTTACAGAAGCTACACTTACAGCTTCAGGGGAAGAGGATGGTTGTCAGGATCTTTGTTCTTTAAAGAGTTGCTGTTATTGACTGTGTTGATTAACTCCATGCTTGTTAGTTTTTTTCCAAACACCAGAGAAAACTGCTTAGCAGAACCATGACAAAAATAATCTCTGCATTCTTTTGCCACTGATAGTGCACTGAGATAGAAATCTAAAATTACAGATTATGGTTTAACAAGTAATTGCCATGCAGAAAAATGCCTGAGGTGCCAAGAGTGCTGGATGATTCGTACCAGAGTTACTTCAAAATCGACTTTTCCACATCTTTACCTGGATCTTATGACTCTCAGCTGTTTAGTAAACAATTTCATGGTAATGAGTTATGGCTTGATATTATGAAATTTTCTGGTTTAATTCTTGTTGAATGTATTGGAAGTGATGCTACTAGAGTAATGTTAGCATCACTAGATTAAAAAGTTGTTTTAATAAGGTAATATAGATAACTGGAGTTTTCAAATTTTTTTGACAGTTCTTCATTACTTAATCACTGGATTGGTTCTCTTACAGGCTTCTTCTCAAAGAATTAATCACACAAAAAATACTGAATTAATGACTAATTCATACTCTGTCCAGGGTGACTTATAACAGAAATAATCTAACCTTTTCAGCTCCTGTTGAGCACATGCCAACAGATTTCTGATTTTAAAACAATGTTTCAACAGAAACTGAATATTGTTTTAGAAACTTAATAAAAAGCTCAAGAAGTCTGGAAAAACTTGGTGGGTTTTGACAGGGGGGGATATATTTTTTTTTGTTAAACTACCTCAGTATAATCAAGTAAGCCACTGGTACATTATTTTGTCTAAATTTTAATTACTTAGTTGCATTCATGTTTTGGAATGTGTGCTTGTTGGGGCAGAACCTATGTCTTCTTAAAAGGCAGGCATTCACTATTTTTGAGACTTTTGCAGTTTAAATAAATAATAATTTCTTGGACCCTCCTTAGTAAATATCATTTCGCTGTGGAAAGATAACTGTGTTCTATGAGTTGTATATCCGTTTATTGATTTGGATATGTTAAATTGTGAGAAAAGCAGAGCTTTCCAAGTTTAAGGATGTGATTTTTTTCTCTGAGCTGGGTAAGCAAACTGTCTTAAAAACATACAAAAAAGCTAAACCCTGTACACTTGTAAACTCTGTTTTGTAAAGAGTGTGCTTGCTTGTGTAGATTTACAGTAATTTTAGTATCCACTTATGTATCCATCCCTCTGTATATAAATGACCTGATTTTTGTGACTTTGAAAATTACGTGCCTAATACTTAGGCCTTACTTTGATTCTTCATTGGTGCTATTTAATGAATCACAGTGGGCCAAAAAATGTATAAACAGGATTTTAATATACCTATTTATGCTCATTGCAGTACATAGCAAGTTTGACTAATCATGTTTAGAGTACTGAATATGTAAGTAGGTTCACTTTGCATAAACATTAAAACTCCATATGACATCTTCATACTAGCTAGAGGTAGCTCTAAATGTCATTCTTTCCTGCAATACTTGCTGTGGCATATGTTAGCTATTTAGTCCAAACTACCCAAGAAAGTAAGCTGGGAAAAGAGTGGGTGAAAGGCTATAGTTTTGTTGTATATTAACATACAAATTCAATAACACCTGAAATGAGCAGATACTCCTTTGGGTGAAAATGTTCTGAGCTTTCTTAACAGAGCAGAAGTGTTTTACAAGATATTGAAAACTACTGATTACTTTCACAGTTTTCCTTACGGAACAAACTGGTGAAATTAAGGATAATTATAGGTTAAAAGATTGTAGGACAGAGCATCCAGTGTGTTTATTTCTCAATGACTGTTTTTATAACACTTGACCTGAAAAAACCTTGTAAAATGGTTTTAGTTACTAGAGTTCACATCGTCAGTGGTGCAGTCGACAAAAGAATCATTTGTACCTCACAATTAAGGAAGTTACCCATTTTGTAGCAGTTATACCTTTAATATCTTCTCCTGGGGAGAACGAAAATAAAGTACTGAAAATTGTTTTCATTTTCAAATGAAAACTTTGTCCTAAATTGTTTTTATTAACTGTGTATTGGTAAAGCTACAAATACATGCAGATACCAAAGAATATGGAAGATCCATTAGCACCACATATGGTTAAATCTGTGTGGTAAATGTCATCATATTTTCTTAGACAGTTTTTTTCTATTTAGGATACAGTATTTTGTACTGGTTGTCATTGTCCTTATGGTAATCTCTTTTTATGGCATCACCACTAAAAATATTTTCAACTCATTTTATTTCCAAAATCGGTGGAGCATACTCTCAGCACATTTGTATGTGATGACCGGTTGGAGAAGAGCATCTGATACACTGGACAACAGGCCTATTATGCAGCAGGGCCTCCACAGGTTGGAGAAATAGACTAAAAGGAGCATTTGGAAGTTCAGTGAAGGAAAAAGGAAAGTCTGAACCTGGGGTGCGTTAACACCATGCAGAATCTCAAAGAGAGAGTGTGTTGACTGCCTGGAAAGCAACTTGGGAGAAGAAGGGGTGTGGGGGACACACAACCAAAATACCTCCCAAAAAAAACCCTAAAAAGCAGCAGTCTTGGAGGACAAGTTGCACATGAGTCAACAGTGTGCCCCTGCAGTGAAAAAGAACAGTTATGTTCTGTCTGTACTAGCAAGAATGTAACTAGTCCACTGGAGGGCCACCAAGGTGATTAAGGGCTGGAGCATATGATGTACAACGAAGGGCTGCGTAAATTTGTTTGGTCTTAAGCAGGCAAGGTTATGAGGACATCTTACTGCTGTCCTTAACTGCCTAAGAGCAGAGTATGGAGAAAATGGAGCCAGACTCTGGTGGTCCTCAGTGATAGGAAGGGAGACAATAGGCATAAACTGCAGTGTGGGAAGACATTTCTTTTTCTTTCATCACATTCTGTGTATTATTTCTATCTAAGTGGAAAAATGTGAGTACATCCCAAAATGAATTCCCCAAAAAACCCTCAGAAACTTCTCTACAATAAATGCTGATAACTATAGATCCTCCTTCCAGTCTTCCGGATCAAACAAGGGACTTGATCTTTATGATTGTATCAAACACACGTTGTCAGTGCTCAGTACGGTAAGAACAAAATAAAAAATGAGTTTACATATAATTTATGTCATGTGTATGCAATTTATCATTACAGTGTGTCCAGACTGTGGTCCAAAGTCTACGGGAAGTAATGGAAATATTTCCATCTGAGCATTTAGCAAAGCAGGGCCACTTGGAAATACCCACATTAGAAAATTCTGAACAAACTGACTCAAATACTGGAGCCAATTTAACAGTCTCTTAACATAACCTGGGAGGAGAACTGCAGCTGCATTGCTTCTGGTATACAAGATAGCTCTATGAGAGCCAGTTTGGGTATCATTACAAAATGAGGGCTGTGGAGACATAATTTTAGGTTCTGTGAAAGAATACTGTGTCAGTACAGATTATTTAGACTAGTGGAAATCTGGTTAGTTTCAGAAAATGCGTGAATGTAGTGTTAAGTCAGGAAACTGCTTCGCCTACGTAACACAATCAGAGCATATTTATTTTGTTAATGTTATGTTACTATAAAATAATAAGGGAAATTAAATCACAATTTAATTGTTCATCATGTTGCAGAACACATTGTATCTCAAGCTGTCATGGAAACTAGTTATCATTTCTTTGATCCTTAAATCATACACACAAAAATTGTTGAAGAAAGATAGAGGGATCACAATATTTGTATGAGAAAGATTAATGAGCTGTCTAAGCTGATTGCTTTTGCAGTAACTCATATTTCATGATATTGTGTGATTGCATAACTGAGGGTTTTTTCTTAAGTTTAAATGGAAAGAATCCTTTTCTTTTTATCGATACAGATCTAATGTTATGCATACAAAGTCATGAGTTTTACTTTCTATTTATAGCAATTTTTCTTAGTGGCAAAATATGCAATGTATCCTAACTATTTCAAAAGTGTGTCTGTTGATGATTTGATTCCATAACATTTTTTCCTAGACACTTGTCATATGATTACATTTTACAGTATAATATGAATGTATTCATGGAGAATTCATTTGGTTCTATTCATAGTACACCCTACATAACATAAAGGATTTCTCTCTCTAGTTACCACAAAAAATATTTATCAGTTATACAATATTTCATTGTCTCTGTTGATCATTCAGGTCAGTTGTTGGAGATCTGTCAATGTGCATGTAATAATGTCAATGTATGATCTAACCACATAAAAATCTTTCCATAGATATAGGTATAGATATAGATGATAGATGATAGATGATGATAGATGATAGATGAAGATAGAGATAGAGATAGAAATAGAGATAGAGATAGAGATAGAGATGATAGAGATAGATATACCCAGTTGGAATTTAAAAAATATTTTTTCATGTTCTTGCTTACAGTGGTGAAGAAGAAAGAAAAAGCAGAATTTCAAAGCATGTGTTTTATTTTTTTCTACTACAATATATCATAAACTAAGAAAACCAATCATAAAAAAATATTCTGTTTATGTGATCATTTTTATTACGATAACTATAAAGGCTTATTTTCTAATCCTTGTTCACGTATGGAAAAATAAAAACATAGTTGTAAAAATTCACTTAAAATTGGAACGAGAAACCCCCACTTTTCTCCTCGCCTTTCTCTGTGTAAACAGATGATGGAACACTTATATTATTTCTTTATCAGATTCATAAGCAGTCCCAGGAAAAATTACAGCTCATATTCCTACTTAGGAGTAGGGCTCATGAATTCATCAGAAAAGCGAAGTAAAACATATTTTGAAATATATAAGTATAGTGATATGAATATTATATTATTTTTAATGTCTTTTTCTTTTTTTCCTCTGAGGTGACTCAAGGGATATTATTACACTTTGTGGCTATTTAGGCTTTTACCACCTATGTTTCAAAGATATAACTAGTAAATGTCAAGACTAACACAGATATGATATTCTGCTTGTGCTGTTAAACTACGTGATTGAACTAAGCACTTTATCAAGGCCTAGGCAACTTGTGTTTCATCTGACATGGCAAAAAGGGAGATTGAAGATTTGAGAACCTAATAATGCTTTAATATATTTTATTTTTATCTAAAATTTACAATTCAGTTTAGCCTCCTTGCCTAGGGCATCAAGATAGCATAGAAAACAGGTGCTAACACAGACACTGTACCGGAATGGGAGCATCTATCCGATTTTACTGTTTTCCTTGTACTGTTCCATATTCCCAGCCAAGTGCTCAAAACTTACCTCTACATACTCTCTCTCAGCAGAAGTGTGCACGCACATGCAGTTACTTGTGATGGCTAATTTTTTTATGGTTTTCAACTTCCTCAGTCCCTTCTCCTTGTATGTGGATGCCAGCTCCTTTGTGATACAACTGAATGTGAAATTAAATATTTTTCCTGAAATAAGTTTTGACTTTTCTGGGGAGCTAAAAGGCTCTTGGCAAGAAATTGTCTGCTGGCAATATGCACCTTAAGTTGAAGAATCATAGAATCATAAAATAGTTTCAATCGGAAGGGACCTTTGAGGGTCATCTAGTCCAACCCCCCTGCAAAAAGAAGGGACATCTTCAACCAGATCAGGTTGCTCACAACATTATCCAACCTGACCTTGAATGTTTCCAGGGATGGGCATCTACCACCTCTCAAGAAATTGCTGTTTATACTGGGATTGTATACAGCGTTAGTTTAAGAGCTGTTCTATACAATTTATTCATATCTAGATTAAGGTTAAGAAAACCCAAATGTGAATGAAACCTTTGCTGCTCTATAGTTCAGTTTAAGAAGAAAATTCTATAATGTCCAGAAGCTGGAACTGATATTTCATATAGTGGAAGTGTTTCTCCTGTCTCTTCCCTATCTTCTAGGGAAAATTTGTTAACAGTTTTTGCCTTAAAATCCTAAGACAAAAGGAAATTATTGCCACCTTCTTCAATTGGGTAACTGTCTGCTCTTCAGAATGAAGGCAGGCGTTCGAAAGTGAAATTAATAAAGGAATAATTAAAGATTCTTATGCAAAGATTACAGAAAACCATAAATGATTAAAAGATACCACGTATTCCTATTACATGCTGGTAATATCTTTGCTGTTGTAAATAAATGAAATTGAATTGCTGGCTTGTCTAGAAATTAAAGTAAGGGTACTAATATTTATATAATAACACTTTGGTGTCTATTAACCTAATTTGCTATTGTGGAAGGGTATTTAATAAGAGGGAAAGAAGAAATAACTTTTCCAGAGTTCTGTAATGATGCACACTTTGCTTGAAACATAGCAAACTATATTTTTGCTACTCTTTCCAAACTCACATTTGCAGCTTCTCCTGCTTTAAATGCATACATGACAACTGCTGCTGCTATATTCCTGTGATATTTGAGAAAAGTCAGTCTAGCTCTAATTCTAGCTATCAACTAGCTGCTCTTTTCTTTCTCACCATCCCATTTCACCAAAGTTTACCCTGTTTCCAGAAGTCAGAAGAGGGACAGATAGCAGTGTCTTCTGTTTCTTTGTTGCCTCATCACACATGCTGGTCAAAAGACCTTTAGCTACTTGCCTTAAACGAATTTATAGGCAGTCTTCCAATGCAATCCACTAACAGGATGCTGCCTAGTCTCTCGTTCTACACTGCTTAGACCACTCTACAACAATAATACCTGAAAACCAAGAGACCAGACTATGTGTGTTTGTGTGTGCTTTTTTTATTTGTTTGGTTTGGGTTTGGTTTTCTTTGGTTTGGTTTTGTTTTTGGGTATGTTTTTGTGGGGGGGGGGGTGTATTTTTTTAAGTTTACTGGAAAACGTCATATGTTTTTCTGTCATTTTGCCTCATTTGTAAGAGGAGGTATACTGAAGGAATGAAGTAAAAATACAAAGCATGTACTATCAATCAAGAAATGAACTCAAAATATGGCTAAATAAAAAATAGGAAATTAAATATTCAGCAGGGATGTAATCACCCCCTGCTTTCTGAAGCATTGGGCTGATCAAAACACCCCCGTATTTTCGGAAGTCAAAAGCCAATTAATGCCATAAGTGAACACAGCTTCATTTTTCTGTGGGTACTTCTACCCAGTCAAGACAGTCTGCCTTTCTTGTGCTCCACTCTAATGGGGAAACAGGTCCTTACATGTTTTAGTGCCTGTTTATGTGGGAGTTGTTAAGCCTTACCTCTGAGAGACTGAAGTGCTTTTGAATCAGTATTTGCTTGAATCCTGCTGTGTTGGAACACAGTTTACTTGAATCTGCCTCTGCATTACTGTATAGGTATGTTCTATGTTATTTTAAGCCATGTTTTTAATTCAGCAAAGCGCAATGGTGCTTTTTACCCTTTTAAGGTAAAACTTAAAGACTTATAGTCTACAGAAAATGTAAAGAAATTAAGAACTGTGCAGAACTTCTCACCCAGATGTGAAAACAAAAATAAATAAACAAACCTCCTACTTTAAAAAACAGTTAATTTAGAGCTAGATTTTTCTGTTCATATTTCAGATGAATATTAATGTGCTATCATATATAGATTGATTAATATAACAGTCATATAATATTTACAACTATCAACTCTTCTAATGAAGTTCAGTGTTTTTTTTAATCTGCACTACACACTCGTTAAAGTCCAGTCTATTCTTGACACGTCAGTGAATGTAATTTAATATGTTTGGATCCTACTTTAGAAAGTGATGTTCCAACCACAATCTATTGGGAGGTCTTGAGGAAAACTATCCTTACATTAGAAAGTGACATAAAGTTAGTAATATAGCAAAACATAATCAAGAAATTCAATATATCACTAAAAATTTATAATCACTAGCACAGAAAAGCAAATTTCATAAGGAGAACCATTTGAAAACATAGAATATAATGCTTATTACCATATTTAAATTCTCTGTTAACTCTAATTGACAATGAGTTTTTCACACCATCGAAATCTCCTCTTGACTAGGAAATACATAGGATATAACATTATCTCTTTTTCTTTATTCAGTAGTGACAAAGCAGGTCTCATCTTTGGGGAATGAGATCATGTTTGAAATGTGATCATGTTTAAAAAATCATAAAAACTCTAGAATATCAAGTAGGCAAATGCAGCATCATCTAAGCTCCCCTAATCCACCCTTCACATACCACATACATCCCTAGTTAATATAGCAACCCATCCACTTGTTTGTATTGTATAGTAGCTCAAGCTGCCAAATAGGTAACACGATAAAAATGGGCCTTCATTCCTCTGATGTTTTGTTGTTGCTGATGTTTCTTTCCAAAGCTTGATTTCCTGTGTCTTGAACCATTTCACCTACTCTTAGAGTGAAATTAAGGAACTAGAAGTGCTTTAATTTATTACCAAAATGAATTATATATTTTTTTTAAAGTTTCTTTATACAGCCAGCAATATGGATCGTGTGGTCTCCATGAAGAGTTTTATACCGTGCTCCTCACGGTTATACCTGAGAGCCCTTAGGTACAGTCAATGAAGATCATTAATTACAATACATTAATTGAATGTAGTGAAAAAAGACAAACATTTGGAACAGTTTTTAGCATATTTCTCTAAGAAAACAAAGAGATATGCAACTACTCTGTAATCTTTCTTTGTCTCCGCTAGACATTCCTCTTAATAGGTGGACTCTGGCTGATTTCAACCAAGTTTGACAGAGGCTCCGAAGGCTCAAAAGTATGAAGTTCCTAAAATTTTTTTTCTTTTGTGAAAAACAGTGTCTAACTACATGAAAATAAATCTTATCAATTCCCTTGATAAGCAGAGAAAATGCTCTCCATTTTGCTTGACATTGTGCAGCTAACAAGCCGGTATGTACATAGCCCTGGATATCCACAGAACAGTCAGCCTCTTGCCTGTCTAGAAGTCATACAGGTTATACGCTACAGTATGGAGAGGAATTGAAAGTAGAGTAGTCAACAGGAAGCATATGGGACAAAGCTTAGATAATTCAGCAGGGACTAGAGAGGCTGGGAAACTAATTGCTGTGGTAGAGCAACAGGGGAATAAGAGGTTTCAGGCTAATACAGTGAGACAATGTAGTGAGCGTACTACACTTTTTCATAGCTGATATTCAAATTTTTTGAATGTAAATTAATCTGTGTGTATGTTGGTCTTATTACTGTTCTCAATCAGAGCTGCTGGGTAGCTAGTAATTTCTTGGTAATGATTCACTAAATTGCTAATTGGTAGTGGCTAGATGAAAAGGGATATCTGCATAGAAGAGAAGCTTCTGTGGAAATCTAACCAGGTACATGGACATAGCAGCAGAACAAGACTGTCTCTTTAAAATGCTGAAGATGTGAAATAAGTGGAATGAGTCTTCTTGCACTGAAACCGAAGGTACCTTGCTGCTAGCAAAAAATGAAATACAGTAATTTTCTGGATTCTTCAAAACTGAGATTGAACAATTATCCTAGTTAAGAACACTAGGATAAATAGCAAACCACCCACTGGCACTACTTGGTAATGGCTCACTCTACCAAAAAAATAAAAGGTTCATTTCCCTTTGTCTCACATGGTGAAGTCAGAGGAGAGGTGGTAAATCAGACAGGAGAAGTGAATTGCTCTGCTTCTTGGAGCAGTCCATCAGGATGTCTGCTAGGAAGTGGCTGGGAAGATGCTGGTGACATCAAACCTGGAATGGGTACTGACACAGTGATATAAGGATGCTTGATCACTCTGTCCTGGGTATCCTCCTGCTAGCCAGGGAAAACGTCCCACTTCTTTTACCCTATCTCTTGGTTATAAAAACAGGTTCAACACACACGCTATGGTCAGAATAATACATTTGATTTGTTTTCCTGCTTCAGCTACAATGATCAAGTACAGGGTTGTGCAGTAGGTATCTCCAGACAGCCTCAGTCATGTTATCTCCATACTTTATTATCCCCTGCCCTATTTCCTCATGTTCCTTTTCATTGCCCTCATTCCTCCCTTTCTCAGTCCAAATTATCTCCCACATAAACAACCTGCCCCTAATTTTGTTTTCCCAGATTTACTACATCTACCCAAAATATATCTAAGCAGTCTTGACCTTCTGTTATTACTGACAGTAACTGTTAGTACTGATAATAACTTGCTACTGCCAGTTACTATAATTCTGCTCCCCCTGCAGCTATCTATAAAGCCATTTCTCAGGTAAGTCCCCCTTACCCACCTATGACATCCAGCTTTTCAGTATGGCACCGTTACTAATGTTTGTCATCATGGTTGTGTGCCACGCCCACCATTTTCTCATAGCATGTCCCCAGTAGTTTATCACATTCTGCTCCACAACATGACATTAAGCCAGGGGTAAGCCAGCAACCTAGGCATCTCCCTGTAGACCTAAAAATGCCATTTAAGGCTTTTAAGCTTATTTTGGAAAGCCTTTTTTGCCCTTCACAATTTTTCTTTGTGCAGTCAGTGATGGCAATCTGCAAAAGACAGGTAAGATATTTTACTCCAAGAGCCATGAAGTTTTAGAGGCATGAAATTTCCAGTGTTGCTCCATTCTACGCTAAGAAAAAGCATGATATTTTTTGAAATGCATCATATTTAGATTAACTCTAGAATATCAAATAGTCCAGGACATAAACTTGAAATATGATGATACGGTTGTCAACTCTTGCTTACTTAATTGATTAGCTAGCTAGAAAGACTTATATATAAGCAATATGAGGTTTAAATCCTGAGTCCAAATCAGTCTAAAAAGGATCTGAAAATGGGATCTACTATTTGCTGCATGGCAAACATGACTTTTTTTCCCCCTGTTTTGACCAGAAATTCTGTCACAGGTGTCAGAATCAGTTTTACTTCCTAGATCTAAAAGAAGTTTCTGGGTTTATAACCAAATAGAAAAAAGGGCAATTTTTGCAATTACCTAGCTATCTCTGCTCACACATGACCATATCGGAAAGTATCTATTTGTACTTAGTCTGTAGCTACTTTGATGAATGTAGCTGTAAATCATGGAAGCAAGACTAACTAAAAGAAAAATGTTGCCTTCACATTATACAGTTTTTAATGAAGAATTGTAAACATATGTTTTAATATAGAATCAAAAATATGAATCCATAAGACAATAATATTAAATGTAATTAAAATCTGGGAAGAAATCATAGATTTTTATTCTTACTTTAGACTGACTTTACTTCTAATTTGTTACAATGTCTGTCACAAACATGGACACTCCTTTATGCCTATATGGATTTCAATAGGTAAACTTTTAAAGTATCTGGAACGTATATGTTTGCCTGGTTCATGCACACGAAACAGTCTCTAATGTTTATTAAATTGCAGGTGAATTTTTACTGTAATAAGTTTGTGCCCCTAAAACTGCAGCTAGTGCAGAATTTGCTACTGTTATTGTAGACATTTTTAGAACAAGATGGCTAAAAATAAAAAAGGCAGAAATACCACATATCATATGAATTTCAAGTGCATCTTTCTTGGCATGAAATATTCTAAAACACTAGAGATATTCAGCTAAAATCTGTTGTTGTTGTTGTCCTAAATATATTCCTTTGTTAAAATTATACTTCTAACCCTTTTGGGTATTGACAGCCTATTATTTTTCATATGTGCCATCTTTATCCAGGAAACTGAAAGAACAACTAATTATATCCTTTGCAAATGAATGTAGCAGAATAGCTTTTGTTCAACAAAATTCTTAAGACTATTCATCATGAATGCAGAATTCACTAGGATTTTTTTGTTGTTGTTTTTAACGTACAGCCACTTTAGTGGCATGTGAAGTTTGGCATTTGAAGCTAATTGTATACTTTGCTTTGGAGGCAGTAAATTCACCCAGTCTGCCTAGCTGCATTGCATTTGTACTTAGGCCTTAATTGATCATTTTGCAGAAGGTTTTTGTGCATTGTTTTGGGGTGATTGACATTGGCACTATTATTTTTAAAGGTTGCCCGCATAGTTTTAGAAAAGGCTATGGTGGTAAGCAATTAAAATGAAGGTCAGTAAAATAAATCTATTAACAAAAGCATAATATTTGGGGGGAACGTGCTATACCTGAGAATTTGCAATGATATTACAAAAATAACTACATATAAGAGCTTCTCTAACACATTTGCCTGTGTTACTGAGAAATCAAAAGTGAATTACTTAAACAGAAAAGCAGACATCTGAGCTGGAAGTGGAATGTAGGCATGAGCAGTATGAAAAAGGTAATGGAAAAATATAGCTGAAATAGTCCCAAAGCATATAAAGTTATGTATCTTCAACAGAAATAATCATTACAAATATTGGACTGGTCTGTCTGTTTATCAGTGTACATATTTTAAATTTGCAGGTGTCAGTAAAGTCAATATCTTTATTAGTGATCTGGGTGATGGGACATAGTGTACCCTCAACAATTTTGTTGATGCTACAAAACTGTGAGGAATGGCAGATATGCCAGAGGGTCATGCTGTTGTTCAGAGGGACCTCAACAGTCCGGAAAAAAGGGCTGACAGGAACCTCATGAAGATCAACAAGGGGAAGCGCAATGTCCTACTCCTGTACCCATGCACCCCATGGTGCATGAATAACCCCATGTAACAGTACATCTCAGGAGGTTACTGTCTGGTTCCTGATGGACAACAAGTTGTGGAGTCTCCATCATTACAGGTACTAAAGCTGTCCAAACACAGTCCTGGGCAACTGGCTTTAGCTGGCCCTGCTTGAGCAGGACAAGATGACTTCTAGAGGTCCCTTCCAGCCTCAGCCATTCTGTGACTTTGTGATTCTCAGATAATGATATGCAAACTATCTGCTGCTCCTTGTATGCTCTCCTAAGAATTTCAGGATTTTTCATTCTCCCTAAAGCATTCAGAAGGAATGAGCATAGTTTTCTGGTTATCTTTGCATATTCAGTGTGAATCTAAACTTAATTTTGACTTCAATGAGCAACTTCAGGTGGCTTTTCTCATCAGCAAGAAATTACCACTGTAGAAAGTATATCTGTGTGCTTAGTTGGGACACTGCGGTCTCATGGAGCTTGATTTGTGAACAAATACATGCTTATGCAGTACAGGTTTTCCACCCTACTTAAGCCAGAAAAAGAGATGTCTCACAGTTTGTAATATTATTCTACAACTGTAAAATTTAATGTATAATTAATGTTTCTTTTGTAATTTTAAGTATTATTTTTTCTGTTTAAAAAGTGATTTTCATTGGCTTACAAATCATTAATCCACACTAAGCTTTGCACTGAGAAAATTGCAAATCTATGACTTCATTATAGGTCTTGGGAGATACTGTACACTGACATTTTGACAGGTTGCTTAAATACAAGTGACTGAAATATTTCTAGCATTGTTTGTGGTTTTATGTGCTCTCTGCTTTATTTATTTTCTTTCAGTAGTAGTGATGTTCAATACGTACTGAACTGCTTGATTTGAAAACCTGTGAAAAGGGGGTACATAAGTCGTTTGTTCTGTGCTGTTATTTCAAGCTCTGTAAATCAAGCTCTTTATCATCCCTGAAGACATCAGGTCAAAACATGTCAAACTCTGTGCTGAAACCGAGGTCAATGGTGTGCCGAAATTGAGCTTTTGAGTAAAAGATAGAGAAAACTCTCTTTTCTGAACAGAAGCCATCCTTTAAATATTGCCAATGAAAGTAAAACTATCTTGTGATATTTATACTCAGGGTAAATCTACCGCAGAGATTTGTATACCCCTCTCTAAAAAGTCTGAAAGATCTACTAATCTTAATTACCAGGGCAAAGATACCAGAATAGACAGACAGTAGGTCTCAGCCTGTTGGCAAAATCCGACATTTTTAAGGTGTGTTAGCTGTACTGTGCTACTCCAGCTACTCCAGAGAAAGAGAACCCATGGTGCCACACTTGCCAAGCAGAAGATCTGTTTATCTGCTCAGATGGCTGGTTTAATAAATGAAAAGACAAGTTATAGGTAAAACCAAAACAACTTCCAAGGAAGTCCTTTCAACTTACTATCTTTACCACATACATATTTTAGAAAACTTCTTATCTCCTTTGCACATCTCTTAGAGGTCTTAATTTGTCTGACCAATTTCAGATTAACAACATCCAAGTATGCTTTATATTTGCATGAGGTAAAACAGAAGAATAGAGTAACTAACCCACATACAGAGGTTTAGACTATTGTGTTACTGCTTCATTAGATGTATTTCACACTGGTCTCCCAATACCTACCTATACAGACTCACATGTTGTAATCCACCAGTGAAGTCAGTCTAGCAAGTAAATACATTCTTGTCAAGTTTCCATTACCATAAGTAGCAGAGAATATATACAGAGGGTACACAGAGGCATTGTAAATTTTTTTAATATTACAGGATGTAGCCTTTTAATAGGAGGGTTTTAAATTTTTAGAGACCATGCAGAGTGTGTTTATAAATTAAAAAAACCCAAACAAGTATCTATAAAGAAAAAGAATAAGGCATACAATTTAATTCACATTCTTGTTCCAAAAATAGACAAAGTAGGTGTCGTTTTGTTGTTATATTTTTGAATAAAAAATACATTTTAAAAAAATAACAATTTTGCATCTTTGGCACTAGGTATCATTATTGATAATACACACTAATGAGCTCTGAAGGAGAGAGTGGTAATTAAACCAGGTCTTTTTATCAGCTGGAGAACTGGCAATTGTTTCAAAAGAAAGTGGTGAGAAGATAGTGCTGACTGGTGTACTAAGAAAAATTATATGAAAACATTTGGAGTTGTGGGCAATTAAAGTATGATTTATTTTAATCACCTTTACCAGAAAGAGTAACTCAGCTGAGGTTTGCCTACAAAAAAATTCCATGAGCTGGTTCAAAAATAGGTGGTGGTGTGAAATTCATCACATTGCAATGTTGGAAGTAACTCAGCTTAAGGGGCTGTGCACAAGAAGCAAATAAAATTTAAGGTATAGAGAAGTTATGTTACTTTTAAACATTTATTATGCCCTGTCATCCCACTAAATTTTCACTGAAGGCAAACACAGAAAATATTTCTGACATGCTACGTGGGTGAAAGAGGAGGGAATTTATTAAACAAAGGAGGCAGAATGTAAGGAAGATAGCAAAGATATGGTTAAGGAAGCAAAACCAGACTTGCCAAGTCTCTTTCAGATGTATGTTGTGACATATGACTTTCTGGTAGGACTTTTATGATCATATGACTAGTCTGGAAGGCATTAACAACTTGACACTATTCTTCTGCCAAATGTTCCACTTAGCATTTGCTCTTCTATGACCTTTTTTCCCCAACTTGAATATGACATAAAATCTAAATACTGTTGAAGAATTTGAACAAAATCGTTCACAAACATAGAAGTAAAACTGCAGATTAGGGAATAGGTAAAAATATTTCTTCAATTCTGTATGCAGTTAACACTTGTATATGATGAAAAGCCAATAAGAATGTTTTAATTATTTGATTTGAAAACTCTTGTACATTTTAAAATTAGTTTTCGTAACAATTAGACATTTAAATTTGGTTTTGGTTGGGTTTTTTTCCCCCCTATGAAAGTAGGTGTGGTTTTCAATTTATGTCTTTGTAAAAGTAATATATTTTACTAGAAAATAAATTTTAAGAAAAAAAATCAGTTTAAGATTTCACTTTGATATTATCAACATCATCATACAGTTATTAATATTTATTTTACCTCAAATGGCCAATTTATGTTCCACTACTTTAACAGTCACTGTGCCAAGTGTTCTTTAGTTGAACAATAGACAAATGACTTTTCCATGTAATGAGCAAGAACTCTTCAAAGGGGATTGAGGTTATCAACCAAGGCAGGATCATGGTCACTACACTTTCCACCTCCAGTTTTGTGCAGGATACAGATCTGCCTTCTGTGGATCCTCTGAATAACAAAGGAAATGTACCACAGAAGAGAGACTCAGACTTCAATACCTGAATTTTTTCATAACATGGGAGTATAATTCCTCTCTGTTACTCCAAAACAGGACACAAAAGTAAAAAAAAAACCAAACCAGAATGCCCAATATTATGAATCATTGGCACAACTGTGGCATTAAATGAAAGTCTAAAATATACAAGGAATCACTGTAGAGGGGGAAAATTAGAAGGTAAATCTTAACAGGATCATTAAAACAATCAGTATTCTTCTATTTAAAAATTTTTCTCCTCTATATAAATGGGAGCTACATTTGACTATAAATAAGCACAAATCACCACTACTAAGTATCCAGAGGTGTGTCTACCTAGAAGTTGAAGGATCACTTGTAAATCAGCGGCAATTCCTGCATAAATGTCTAGGCAATTAATGTGGAAGCATGAAAATTATTTAATTTCATGTTAGCACACCCTTAAAAACCAGAGTGAACTGTTTGGACAGCACAAGCACATGGCCCACCCAGGAATATTAGTCAACTCCTAATAAGCCTGCTACCAAAACACACAGGTCTGGAAACATGTTTTGCTACAGGACACTCCTAAGGTTCTCTGGTAAGAGGTAAGCACACATGTCCTGTTTTGGTGAAGACGTTTCACTTTGGCACTTTGTTGTATTGAAGCATTTGTTTTCACAAAGGAAAAAAGAAAAAGAGGCAACAGTACAAAAATTACAAAGGACAGCTTCAGGTATGTATATATATATACACACATAGGTATTTTGAGTGAAATGAAGTCCACTGTTAAAATATCAGAGAAACAAATAGAACATTTTTGGACATGTCTGAATGAAACAAATATCTACTTTTTACAAAAATACTCTTTAACATTCTATGCACATTCATTATGCGTAATTAGTGCAGGTTTGTACTCTCCCTCTCCTCTTTTTACCCTTCCTTCCCTGCTCCCTCTCCTCCCTTCTATCTCTATTTATCTTCATATATATTCCTATCTGTAAAAAAAAATAAAATTAAATCTGGAAAAAGAGAGTACTTTATGCTCATTTAAGACTGTACTGATTTTCATCTAAGAAATGTATAGTTATATTTAAACTAAAAAAAAAAACCCACTTCTTGTTTTACGATATTTATTTTTTTTAATGCCTATAAGTCTGATGGAAAATAACATATCTGTAAGTGATCAGAAATTGTGTCAGGTTGTTAGCTTGTGGAAAGTTAGAGGGTGATGAACAGTGCCTTGGAGAGTACCTGGCAGTGTTGGTATGGGCAGCGATAGATGTTACCTGTTAAGGAACGTCAGGAGCATGCACAGTGAATAAAAAATAGAATTGGTTCCAGATTCTTCCTCTCAAGAGGAAGAGAATTGCTCTTCTTTTCAAAGGGAGTTTAGGACTTCTCTACACTTCTTCCTTTTCCTACTCCTTGCAGTGTCAAGTCTTTCAGTGTTCCAAGGACAGGCACTGTTCTTGTCACCATTGGAGGACTGCTGTCACAAGACGACTTTCTTGATACTTTTTCAATGTTATTCCATCTAATGACTAACAAGAGGAGGACCTTAATTTTACTCAGAAGCTGGAAAGATCAGGACCTGACTTTTCTTCTTTTCCGTACATTTTTTTTCAGCTGATTCTTCTCACTTTCACATTAATGTTGTTGAAAAACTGAATAAATAGGTGCTTCACACAGCAGCGCAGATACAGATGGTATTGAATTTTGTCATGGAAACATTTTGAAACAGTAGTCTATAAAATGTTGGTTTAACATGGGAAAAACATAAGACTTATAACTGAGGCAATTCAAGAGGATACTAGCATTGTACAATTTTTGAAATATTTCTTACTACCTCACTATGTTTTTCTGAGCTATCTAGCTTGTGGAAGAGAAGAGGTTTTTATGAGAGGTGTTTGAGAACATCTGTATTTATCTTTTGCCTGAACTTACCTTATACAGGCAAGTCTGTCTCTCTTCTGACAAGAACTGATATAACTTTGACATCTAACATAGGTGGTATGAATGTTCTGCAAAATGTCAAGCAGTATTGCAGAAATTTGGGAAATTTGGTACTACAGGACCTGAATGGGCCACGTTCAGTCACAGGTCTTTTTTTTAACTCAAATATATCACAGGCTCAGACCTGAGCCTAGCTTCTTTGGATAATACCTATGAAAGAGCAAAGCAGAGTCGTAAGGGTAGACTTAGACATATGAATGATTCAGAGAGGAAGGGAGAGACAGGTCAATGTATTATGATAGAAGAAAGATTTCTGTAGCAGCAGAAATGTGTTTCTTAGTAACTTCATTGCCATTTTCATTGTTATCACAAAGTAGACTTCTGACTGAGGAGTACAAAGTATACAGTAATAAAATGGAGAAAGCTCCTGAATGCATATCTGTTTTGGGTTGGATATTGGCTTTCCATGCTTGGCCCTCTGTAATGGAAAAAGTCAAGGGGGAAGTCTAGTCTGGAGTGGGGCTGTACACTCCCACACCCCCAGCAGAATGAAAGGGATAAAACACTGCATGGAGACGCAAGGTCCCTCTTCTGTGCGAGCAAGCACCAAAACCCACAAAAGTGAGCTCTGTGCCAGCTGTCAGTCACCTTTGATTTCCTCAGCCCCTTTTGAACAGGGCTGCAGAATGACAGTGATTCCAACTCAGAGTGGGCCCTCTGCCCACGCGGAGAGTATAGTTGGATTTTTCTCTCAAGTGTGCATAATGTTCTTGAACCTGATCCTGATTTTTTGAATAGCAGATCAATTCCTGTAGAAAGCATGTTCACACACGTTAGTGTTTCCTATGGGGCTTTATTAATTTTGTCACTATTAATCTGAGACAGATGTTTTACGTAGGTGAGGTAAACCGATACTTTTCTTTCTAAAGCCACTTGTGAGAAAAAACATGTGAAAATGCATAAAAATTTAAGAGAAGTGCTGGAACAATATTTAGGAACCAGTCAGCTAGTACGTTCCAACATTTCAGTTGACGCTGAACTTAATGTTCTACAGAAATAGGGTATTGATTGTCAAAAGTATGTTTCTGTTACTAAAGTACATTACCATACTGTAATGAATTCACCAGAAATATTCTAGACTTAGAAGACTGCCTGCATATGGACAACTTAAAGACTAAGCAGGAGGAATTTTTATTCATATATATAAAAATCTTCTTTCTCACCTCTTTTAACAACACTTTTAACTTGTTGCATGTGTAATAAGGTTTTAATTATCCTTATTCCTTAATATTTCACAGGTCTCAAAAATTTTCCTCTGCAAAAAATGAAGAACATTACCTTACTGTGAATACTAGCATTTAAAATTTTAACTAAATTGGGGTTTAAAGTTTACCATATATCATAACCAGAAAAAAATATATTTTTTCATGCAAGAAGGGACACATTTTTCAAACAATTCTACTTGATGATAAAATGATAGATATAATGAACAACAGGGAATTTAAGAGAAGCTTGTGATTTAAAGCAATATAATTATGTAAATTATCAACTGAGATATACATACACCTTACTCTTGCATTTGAGGTTGTTTCATTTTTTTATTATATGCATAAAAATAAGAAATTAGTTTAAAATATTAATTACAAGAAGCTCATTTGAAATCAGTTGGGAGAAACCTTTATATGAATTTAATGACATATGGATCTGTCCCTTCTCACAGCTAATCAAGAAGAAGTTACGTTGTCCTGCAACCTGATGAATTTAAACAAGAAGCAGCATTAGCTTGCTGACAGGAGATTAGAGTATTTCATGAATAAAAAAAACACTGAAAGGAAAGACCTGAAGGCATCACTGAGATAAATGGCATTGAAGGTTGACATGACTGGTGAAAAAGAATGAACAGGGAATAAGACAGTGTAATCTAAGAAATATACCTAGGATGGCTGTACTTATTTTCCACTGCTTTTTCTGTTTCCTCCATTTTGACATGAAGAGGGTTTTTTTACTCAGCAGTGTAAATTACAGTGACTCCAGACTGAGTGATATGTTGGGGAGAGCCATGGGGGTACACAAAAACACATGGGAGAAGAAGACCGCTCGGTAGAGAGTACCATATGAAATGATCGTCACATGAGATCTGACAGGAAAGAGAAGAAAATGTTGCCCACATGAGAGGAAAGGCCATAATACGGACAAGCGGCCAGTGTGCTGAACAGCATTGCTGCAGCTCTGACAGAGTCAACTGTCTGAGGACCTACTTTGTCTCCCCTAGGGTCCTAGGTCATACCTAGGATTCTGTAGTATAACATTTACACAAAAGATTTGCTTATGCACTTTAGCAATTTTCCCGATCATCTCAAACATTTTAAAATTTCAGCACTTCTCATTATTAGGCCAGTTTCTACTTTCGACACATGAAAAAACAATAGGATTTCAGATAATGGAGTTGCAATGTGCACAGCTGGGCTTTGGTCTGTGATGCTTTAGGTTTGCAGTTCAGACAGAATTAATTTCCCCTCACTTTAGCTTTCTGAAAGTTTGTCATCTAACTTTCCTTATGGTATTTCCCAAATTTTCCAGGAGAAGAAAGCTTTTATTATTCACAGGTTATAGCTAAATCATGATACAAACAAATGCCATTTATAAGAAGACATATTCACTTAAATAGTAATAAAAAAGTCTAGTTATCTAGTTTTCTATAGTTAACAGACAGCAGTATGTATTGTCAGAGGACAATTCAGACAATCCTAGAATAACTGGGATAACTTATCCTCAGGCAGGGAAGGAACTTCTTTGAATATTTTAGATTGTTAGATATAATTAATCTTAATATTTGGAGTAAATCTCAGAAATGTTCAAGACTTGTAATATTTGTATAGAAAATGTGACATAAATGATGTGTGTTTGTGCTGTTCGTTAACTATAAATTAAGGATATTAAAGCTAATGCTTCTAGACAAGAGGTTGTGATGTTAGTTTCTCTCATTATCTTTTCACCCTGCAAAACTAATCTATTTTGTCTAATCTTAATTCAAACAGCAATTCAGAAGAAAATGTATTCTAGGAATAAACAATGCTTTTGTTTAAAAGGGAAAATGCAGAGAAATATAGAGACATATTTTATAATTTTGTAGTTGCATTAACTTTCCTGTCTAAAGCTTCGAAACCTCCAATTTTCATGATGCTTGCTGTGAAGCTGTTTTGAAATTGGAGAAGAACATACAATAAGAAAGAAAGAAAAGCAAAATAACATTTTATGTTAAACCTTTAAAAATTAAAATTCAGAAAATATTCCAGTCTTTCAAAGAAATTGAGTTAGTTTTCAATAAGATCCTGGGTCATTTTGAGGGTTGTGGTTGAAACCCATATGATGTATAGAACTTAGCAGTCTTTTTAAAAGGAAAAAGAAAATACATTTGAAATGAGCATTTATTTCAAATATTGTTTTTATTCAAAGGTGACATGCAAGTGAAAACTCAAAACCTTCCGGTAAACATCAAAGGAAAAAAACTAAGTGGTTATTTAGAAATACTACTGAAAGTTATAGTCACAACGCTCTGGCTTACCTGTTTTGTACTATTTCAAACATCATAAAATCATAGAATCATTAAGGTTGGAAAAGACCTCTAGGATCATCAAAGTCAACCGTCAACACAACACCATCATGCCTCCTAAACCATGCCCTGAAGTGCCATGTCTACACATCTTTTAAACACCTCCAGGGATGGTGACTCCACCACCTCTCTGGGCAGCCTGTTCCAGTGCCTGACCATCCTCCCAGTAAAGCAAATCTTCCCAATATCCAATCTAAACCTCCCCTGATGCAGCTTGGAGCTGTTTCTTCTTGTTCTATTGCTAGTGACTTGGGAGAAGAGACCAACCCCCACCTCACTGCAACCTCCTTTCAGGTAGAGAGAGATAAGGTCTCCCCTCAGCCTCCTTTCTCCAGGCTAAACAACCCCAGTTCCCTCAACCTCTCCTCATAAGACCACCTAGAACTCTGCAGTATTTATTACTGAGCTTAGTTCAACAACATTTTGCCCCCCCTGGAACATTTGCTTTCCCTTTGTATAATGCCCTTGCCATTGCCTTCATAGAAAAAGAATATTGACTGCCCTAAATGAAGATGGAGTAAGGTGTGGTCGGTCCAGCTCACACAGCACCAGCTGTCTCTGTCAGGATTGTCAGTAGCCTGCTGACTATACTTTGGAATCCCCTGCCTGAGTGCCTACAGCACATAAACATTAATACTGAATTATTTTTTTTTTTTAGTCTTATATGCAGCTAAAAAGACTTTCCAGCACAGATTTACTGGAAGACAGAAGTAGTATATCTTATCAGAGCCTGCTGTAGTACATCATGTCATGTGATGAGCTAAAAAGTTGGACCAAAACAGAGATCCATTTTCTCTATCAACTTTGTGGCTGGATCTACTCTTGCTTCCTGGATCACTTCAATAAAATTAGACACAGCTTAGTAAGCTCTTTGCTTTTATTACAAGAAGAATAAAATATACAACCCTATGTCTCTTGTCCTTTCCAGCAGATCTATCAGACAGTCTGAACCTTTCAAATGTTAACTGTACTTCATTAAAAATAACCAGCCTTATGGTAAAGTTTTGATGCTGTAGACTTTTCCATATGGCATAGTAACTGTGTAGACATTTAATGTATTTGCACACCCACATATGAAAATACAAAATGTAAATAAATATAAAAGCACCCTTCATAGAGAAAACAGCAAAATTGTAATTTATATTTTGAGAATTTTCTTTTTTTTTTCCAAAATATTATATAAAAAATATTTTGCACTCCCTTGAAAGAGATAAATAACAATATGATCTGTTTCTTTCACTCCCAAATCTCAGATAAATTTCTGTGGGGAATGTGAGGCAAATAATCCCCTAGCTGATATGTCTTTTATAAAGCAATAAATTGAAAAAGTATTTTGGTAAATTTTGAACTAGATGATGAGAGATAAAATGTCCCACTATTGTATTTAATGCAAGTTCTGCAGTTATGTTCAGCATTGTTAATTTACTGTGGCATGGACAAGATGAGAAACATTAACTTTGTTAATGTCAGTAGAAATGTGTAAGCAGTTCGATGCTGTTTGTTTTCTTTTTCTTTTGATATCTGTACTCCACTGCAGATGTTAATGTCAAGCTCACTGAAATTATTGTAGAATTTCTTCAATAGCAGACAGACATAGAGACAGTAGAAAAACCTTTTAAATGCAGATTATTGTTTTACTCTCACAATGATTTCAGTACTAGAAATACTTCATAAGCTAGAAGTGATAAATATTCTTGTGCATTAAATATATTCATTTAGTAGAATTATTCATAGAGATGGAAATTATGTAGTCAGTTTCTTTTAGAATCAGTGTTAGTTTTAAATGAACAAAGATTGTACGATTTGGCCTGTGTATTTAGCAAGATGAATAACTTGTGCTTAGCACAATGTCACTTTTTGGTGCTTCAGTGACTCCATTTCTCTTCCCTCCTCCACACAAAATATTTGTTTCCTCCTCTGAGGTCAGCTTACTCCTGTGTTTTTCTTACCAAGAAAGAAACATGATTTTAAGGGTCTACACCTGTGTACACCTTACCACCAAAAATCATTGACCTCTTCTGAGAGCCTAATAGAGTTATGAAGGAGTAAGAAATTGACTATTGCTTGCAATTATTTTGACTGGAACTGATAAAAGAGTCAGGATCAGTTTCATCAACAGTTGACTGTGGCAGTTAGGCTTAAGTGGGTGTACATGAAGAAAATGCATACATTTTATGTGTAGTGTAAAATAGGAAACATCTTACAGATGCATGCAGCCCCTGATTAGTTTTCTCTGAAACCATATTCACGGAGTCAGACTAATGGCTGCAGGCTTCCAGATACTAAATTACAAAAGGATTTAATCCTTGTCTTCTTTTTTTGTGATCGAAAATTGCTGAATTGTTGAAAAAAATTCTAACGTAAAATCCTTTCCTTGTGTAATAAGCATGTTGCAAGTAGTGCAGAGTCATCAAACACGGCATTTGTCAGGGTTTTAACATTAGAGATGGAAAGAACTCTAGCACACATTGAGTTCTGAGCCAAGCAAAATTAGTTTTCAATTCCTTAACATGTACCATTGTGAGAGGCAGGTAGCAGAAGGACACTCTATATGGTCTATATATTTGACCACTGCTGCATATTAGGGCTGTGGAACATGCATTACTTTGAAGGCACGTCTATCTAAGGTCAGTAGGAAATTTAAATTAGCTGCTATATATTCAGGGAAAATTGGCAGATAGTAACTATAAAAAACATAGTTAATGTTCCCAAAAGAGTTTTAAATGAGATGTTTTCAACTGTTTGGTAACATATGCAGTCCATTGAAAATAATATGTGATAAATTTAATGCTGTCTGCTTGCAGATACAAGTTTAAAACTTGCAGAAAGCTGCGTCCTGCATTTTGGATGGCGTCTGACTATTTTGTAAGAAACCAGTGGTGCTACTGGAACTGTGTAACAGCCACAATCAGAAATTCCTGATTCTATTTTTAAGGACTACTGCAACACCTAATATTTGAGATTTCTTTCCATATTTGCAACTATGAAAGGTTCATTTCAAACAAAAAGGATCGGTGTGGAATTAGGGATTATATAGGTTTGTAGCTTCCTTGTCCTCTGTTTAGTATATCTTCTAAAGAATAATAATATGATATTTTTTAAAAATACACACTGAATTGCTTTGTTTTGTTTGTGTTTTTTAAAGATTCTTGTCATTTTTCCTTTGAATGCTTGTGAGATTTCCTAGTGTTAACAGCAAGGAACAAGTCAGGGAGAACTCCACAATGGCAAGCATCAGCAGCAGAATGAAAGAGTGCCAGAGGGCCTGTCTTGGGGTCCAATCTGTTCAGAGAAAAGACAGCAAACTGCTTTTGCCAATTTACATACCTTTGCTTTGCTGTGAGGCATAGAGCACAGAACTGTGTCTGGTGAAAGCTGCATCATATGCATATTTATCTCAATGTAGTATGTATAGGGAGTTAAACAAAACAAAACACACAAAATAAAATCCACCCTAGTAAAATCATCAAGATCAGAAATACGAAAGACCTTTCCACAGAACAACTGATGAAAGACTTGTAGTGTAACCTGACCTTTTGATGGAGAAGCCAAGACTAAAGTCAGTCTGGATTCTAAGGCACAGATATAAAGCTTGCATGCTTTGTGCATGCTTCTGTTACTGTTGTTGTTTTGTTGAAACAGCTGTGGAAGTGCCTTGTATAAATGATAGAATAAGGACAGGAAACTATCTGCCAACCATATCAAAGGGCAAGATGATCCCATCTATATTTTTAAAATAGGAAGTAATTGAACAATAATGTTTTAAAGGGCCTGGAGCCTCAAGCTTATCCTCTGTACAAAGGGAGGAGACTTTCTCCCTCTTACAGTTGCTGTTTTAAATGAGGAATATGAAGTAACCAAGAAAACCCTATTCAGAATATGCTTCTATCTGTGTCTGCTGTTCACTGATAATACTGCTGCACCTGGAAGAAGAAATTAGGGAGGGTTTTGAAGATGTTGTAACATGAGATCTGAGAATTCAAAAATCCTTTAGCGTAGGAATGTGACAATTCCAATAGGCCCTGTTGTGCAAAATCGAGGATGGCTTTTTGATTAGTTAAATAAAGAAGCCACAATATTCAATTAAGTTACACTCTTTGCATTTTGGCCTCTAATTTCCCATTAGTTCTAAATGATTGCTCTTACACAACTTTATGAGCTTAAGTGAATGGTTGAATATGAATCTTAGGCTGCTATGTTTTAAGTATTCTAACTTAAACAAAAGACATAATATTGTCTGGCATACAGAATGTATTTTGAAAGAACAGAACACTTGGCAAGGTCTTGTGTTATAGTGAAGCATCAAACTGAGAAGCATGATCTAACCCACTACGATGCGTTTGGCAGCTGGATCCAGTACACTCCTCCAGAACTTGTGTGAGTACACAGGAGGGATTTTTTTCCTGTGTTAAAGATTTCACTAATACTTCCAACACGTTGCCCTTGCTGTAGCTTGTTTCCTATTTTTTTCCTTGAATGAAATGCTTATTGGTATTTTTCCTTTGAAATGTATGCATTCAAAAGAGATAAAAAAGCATAATTCAAAAGTATCCTTATGTCTAACTGGCGAAGCATAGAGAGACAACACATTTTTAAGACCTTGTTTATCCAGAATACAAATAGAGATCATGTAGCAATAGTAAGAGGTCTGAAGAAAATTAAATGCTTTGTTTCTTTATCTAACTACTGGAGAAATCATAGGAACCCAGGGTTTTTTGTCATTTCCTCTGAAACATGACAAGTCCATTGTGACTGTTGAGTGGTAAAGTTAACAAAATTGGTTTTATAGTGTTACTGTAGTTCAAAACCCTTGGGTTTAGGATACAGTACTTTTTTTCCCCTCAGTACAGTTCACAAGCAGTATATTGTATGTTTTAACTATATTTATGAAGCTTTTGAGAAATACTGCATGGAATTAATAAGTATAAGAACTCAGTACAATAAGTTTCTGTTTTATGCCTCTTAATTCTGTTCTATCAAGTATAGTGGACACTGCAAGGAGAGTAAACTGCTTGTATCCTGTTTTTAGAATACCACATACTGAGTAACCATATTAAAGACAGTCAGTTATACACTCACAAAGTGTAGTTGATATCTATTACCTTTTAAGACTGATGTCTGCAGCAGACCAAGCTCAGGAATCAAGAGGGATTTGAGGACACTATAACCTTTGAATAAATGAATACTTCCAGTCTCAGCAGAATGGGTTTCTGCTTGCCACTATAATCTTTCCTCCCCATGGGAAGGGATGAAGTCCTCAGGGGAACTGATAACACTGAGATTTGTCTTCTGCTGACAACATGGTGACACCATCCAGCTTTAAATCCTTGCATGTCAGGCCACTAGGTCCGATTAAGCTTATTAAGCTAGACTAGCTTAATAGAAATTATATTAATTTCAATGAATTTGTTCCTTTCTCCTGTGCATCCTAATAAACTCCCACAGCAATCAGCACAGGGATCCTGTATAAAAAAGGCTGAATTTTAAGCAGAAATAACACCAAGTCTTAGAACGCAGTATTTAGGCTTTTCTTCAAAGTGCTTCATACCCAGTGTTTCTTTGCCTCTTGCATTTGTCTTGTTTTTCTTTATTGATTTTGATCTTCAGCGGTTGTTTGGGCTGTTTTACAATCTTTAGTTGTTTGTGCTCTTTTCCTATGAAAAAATGTGCAGATTCTAATAGATATTGTAGAGAAGCTGTGTTAACTCTAGGCAAACGGAATAGGGAAGCAATAAGTCTGTAGCGAATATTGAAAAATTGTCTTTTCATGTAGAGGAAAGGTCTCTAGACAAATGAACAGTAACATATTCATTAAATATAGAAAGCCAAAGAAATTTGATTAATTGTCTTTTTTTTCCCTTGGGATTCTGAGTTTATTACAAATAAACATTTATTTTCTAATATAAAAATCATGTATCCAGAGAGTATCAAGAGATTGTGCAGTAATGTTAATTGGTGATATGATTTCTCAATTAAATTATAATATTAAACTTCTTACAAAACTCAGTAAGAATTTATATAGTTGACAACGATTCACCTTTTTTTGCCCTCACCTCAGAGCTAGCAAATTTTCATTTGCAAGTTTCTTAAACTGAAATGACAGAATCCTCTTTTCAAGAGTTTGGTCAGCTAGAAGCAACCCAGTGGGGCTCTAATTTTTCATGAAATAGAGCATGTCAGGTATCCAACAATCAAATATACTTTTAAGTACTTATTGTATAAATTACTCAATAAGGGTGGAAAGCAGAGCTATTCTCTATCGTTTTTAGAACCCGTTCCAGCAGCTTGTCTCTGGAGTTAAATAGAGCTGTCTTGATCATTTTTACATATAGACTTCCTTGAACACTAAAAAGAATTATAATCACCTGATTATAAATTCACTGTTAATATAGCCTTAGAGCTGAGAACATTTCACTCCAGTAGTTAATTTAGTCTGTGGTAAATTCTCACTGTTATTTAATGTCATTTATCACCTGCTGTTTTGTCTTACTGTGAACATCCTGCCTGCCCTGTACTGTCTACAGTACATGGACCTTCTGTGACTTTAATGTACTCAGAACAAAGGCTCCAAAGTGCTTCTATCGGGAGGATTTGGCAACTTGCCGTAGATATATTCAAGCCATTTTGCTGCCTGTCACTCAGTGCTTTACAAATTGAACTCTGAGGAGAGGTAAAAAGGGTCTATGAGGCAATTTTTTTCTGGGAAGAATATGCTAATAAAGCGCCATCAGCAGGAAGCAGGTTGTGTCTGAAAGAGTTTTGTCAACTCTGAATTAATTTTGTGTGTTAAGAAACACGGGGGTGCTTCTAGAGCCGGTCTGTGGTAATTAATCCTTCCTGTTTCTGGAAGAGCAGAACTGTAATAAATGCAGCCCAGATTTAACAGATGTGTGCACACAATGTCTGCTTTATGAGGAGTAAAACAAAATGATGGATATAGAACAAAAAATGTTGATTTAAAAAAATTAAAACAGTATGGAAAGAACTAAGATTGGAATTCCCAGTGTTTATGCAAATACAGTATTCCTTTAAATGTTAGCAGACAGTATGGTTTTGGAAACATCTGTCAGAGTGGTTGGATGCTGTGAAGAGACTGAAAAGGACAGATGTTACTTGTGCTTGTAAAAAAACCACACCAAAAAAGAGAAAGACGTATGAGATGTGAGCCACAATCTGCTTAATCTAGGTGGTTATGGAAGCTGGCCTAACAAGACAGAGAGTGGTAATGAACTATTCTGAGAATCTTTGTAATCACTTCACAACATACTTTAAAAAAAAAAAATTAAAATTGTTATTGCAATGCAACAGTATGTTTTGAGTACATTTACCCTGTGTGGGATCAAGATCAGGGCAGGGCAAGGGGAAAATATGGTTGATGCTGTGTAAAGAGTTTTAGGAAACATATGTAATATCTAACTAAAATATCTTAGTCATATTTTTCCATAAAATGTGAACTCAGTGTAGTATGTGATTGTTCATAACAAGCTTCACATTTTACTGAAGTCCACTACAAGCCTCTCATTTATTTCAGTGGGGAAGATTGCTCATTAGATCCTGTGGAAAATGTCACCTCTGAAGAACATTACAAATACACAGCTAACTCCTGAATTTCATGTCCAGAACATACGCAAGACCTTTTCCTTCAGACCTAACTGTAGTTTTGATTTTGCTTGAGGGACTGTTTTGTTTCTGCTTTTAACAACAATAACAACAACAAAAAAAATAAAACCAAACCCAAACAAACAAACAAAAAAATTCCCCCAAAACCCCACATACAAATAAACAAAAAAAACCCCACACAATTTTTTCTTCACGATCCTTTGTCATATTCATAGTACAAGTCCTTCATTTAGATGTGTCCCCTTACTGAGTAATTTCAACTGCCATGCAGTTGAATACATGGCTTAATTAAATAATTTTAGCAGAAATATAACTTAGAGGCTTATTAGTGATTTCAGTCCTCACACAGGAACCAGAATACCTAAGTACCCGTCATTTAAAGTTTAACAGAATTACCACTTGCTAGAGAGCTTGAAGGTTGTTTTAATTTTCTAGCTTAGCTCTTACTGTTACTCATAAGGAAATATAAATCTCTGACACTTTTCAATACTATGTCTTTAAACATCAAACTTCTGTTGAATTGGAGTAAATACAGCACTAACAGTGTACTATTAATACCTTAAAACTAGGTACTTCTATAAAAATCTCTGTAAAGACAAGTGAATCCCAGGAGACTGAATTATATTTTGAAGTATAACTTAAAATACTAGAACCTACAATCTGTGATTCATGCAAATTCAAACTTTTTCAGCTAATCCTTTCAGCTAGTAAAGTTCTAGTTCATGGGTCTATTTCAATTACTGTTCAGTAAGAAATATGACACCTAAAAGATTTTTCCATTGCTTAATTTAGAAGGATTAAGGAAATTTGTTAAGAAATGAAACCTCACAAACATTTATGATTGCCAGTTTCTGAGCAAAACTTCAGTTCCATCAGCATAAAACCCTCCAGATTTCTAGACTGAATTTCAATGATCTTCAGCTCTTGTTCAGAATGTATTGTCTGTTCCTCTTTTCACAACCATTCATGTTGTTAGTAACTTTATGGAATTTCGTTTGCCATTGAAATCATAAAATCATAGAATCATAGAATCATTAAGGTTGGAAAAGGCCTCTAGGATCATCAAGTCCAACTGTCAACTGAACACCACCATGTCTCCTAAACCATGCCCTGAAGTGCCATGCCTACACGTCTTTTAAATACCTCCAGGGATGGCAACTCTATCACCTCTCTGGGCAGCCTGTTCCAATGCCTGACCACTCATGCAGTAAAGAATTTTTTCCTAATATCCAATCTAAACCTGCCCTGACACAGCTTGAGGCCATTTCCTCTCGTTCTGTTGCTAGTGACTTGGGAGAAGAGACCAACATCCACCTGACTGCAACCTCCTTTTAGGTAGTTGTAGAGAATAATTAAGTCTCCCCTCAGCTGCCTCTTCCCCAGGCTAAACAACCCCAGTTCCCTCAACCTCTCCTCATAAGACCTGCTCTCTAGACCCTTCACCAACTTCACTGCCCTTCTCTGGACATGGTCCAGCACCTCAATGTCCTTCTTGTACTGAGAGGCCCAAAACCTCACCAGTGCCAAGTACAGGGGCACAATCATTTCCTTACTCCTGCTGGCCACACTGTTCCTGACACAAGCCAGGATGCTCTTGGCCACCTTGGCCACCTGGGCACACTGCTGGATCATGTTCAGGTGGCTGTCAGACAGCACCCCCAGGTGCTTCTCTGTCAGGCAGCTTTCCAGCCACTCTTCCCCAAGCCTGTAACATTGCATGGAGCTGTTGTGACCCAAGTGCAGGACCCGGCACTTGGCCTTATTAAACCTCATACAATTGGCCTCGGCCCATCGATCCAGCTGGTCCAGGTCCCTCTGCAGAGCCTTCCTATCCTCAAGCAGATCAACACGCCCGCCCAGCTTGGTGTCATCTGCAAACTTACTAAGGGTGCACTCGATGCCCTCATCCAGATCATTGATAAAGATATTAAACAAGTCTGGCCCCAAAACTGAGACCTAGGGAGCCCCACTCATGACTGGCTGCCAACTGGATTTAGCTCTGTTCACCACAATAATTCCTTTGATGAATAATTGAATTGACGGCCATGGCAAGTTTTGGTAAAATATAAACATTTAAATTTAGACTGAACACAAGAGATTATTTGGATTTAAAACTTCCAGCAGAGGTACATTTTTTGATAGATATGAGTGCTTTATGCATCTCTCTAAAATGCAGCTTTATTGGACAGCACTAATAGGATTTCAGTTATGTGAATTTGCATATTAAAATTATGTGTTAGGAAAAATGCACGAATTATGTGTTTAGTAAGATGGGAAAAGGAAAATTATTCACAGGGCCAAATTTTGGGCTTCTTGACTTCAATATTCTTGATCATTCTCTGGAGACACTTCTTTTTTTTTTTTTTTTTAACCTAGTGACTATCAGGTCCTAACTAAAGATCCTCTGATTTGTGCCAATGCTAGATGCCTAAAATAGCCCCAAACAGAAAGTGTGAAATTCCATTCAGTAGCCAAATTCACACATGGTGTATATCCATTAAAGCCAGAAGGCCACTGCAGATTTACTCTGGTTAAACCAGGCTCAGAGTATTCTCACATTTCAGCAAATTTATAGCACATGTCCTTTGCAGTTTAAGAGGAGAGATGTGAAGAGTTCTTATTATTATTCTTAAACAGATGCTCAAGGAAGAAGTTAAGTTACAGGCTCCTTCCCCTCACCTTTGCAAATTACTTACCTAACTACCTTACTTGCTCTACTGGGACTTTCTGTAGTATAAAGCTCTAAGCTATTGCCACACTAGCATCCCCTATGTCTTACATCTGCTCTTGTGTCATATTTAGTGAAGTCATTCAAGTAGTTGTGGTTTGGGTTTTTTTGCCCTTTACGAATTTAAAAATTAGTATTTAAAAATCTGTGCCTCCTGATTCAGGAGAATAAATCTTTACTTATTTTGCAATTAGCACTAAAAACCAATTATTTTGAGAAAATTCTGTTCCATATCTGTTCCATATTTATCAGTCCTTGTTCTTCCTGATTTTTGGAATTGCTAAGGAAATACTCCTTTCTTGATAAAGGCTTTCTTTTTTAATTTAGAAATTAATTGGTTACTTTAAAGGAAACTTGTTTATTTTCTGCTTGGAAAGTTATCTCTCAACAAGGTAGAGTGGCTCATATCTATTCACCCATTTCTGGTACAGATTGTGTAAGAAGCTGCAATGAGACAAGCTGACTTCCTTTCTCAACTGGTGTTTCCTCCTGCTTTGGCAGTCACTGCACTTGCCTCCACTTTGTTGATTATCTTCTCTTTGAAATTAATCATGGCCAGGTTTTTTATTATTATCCCCATATTTGTTCCAGGTAATTACACAATGTAAATAGGGCTGCTTTTATTCACCCAGAATTATTTCCCAAGGAGACTCCATCAAGCACACTCTCACATGAAATCCAACCCTTGGTATTGGTACCTGACCTTTTTCTATTTTAGATTAGATAGTGCAATATGTTTTCAATGACTAGTAGTTTACAAGCTTAGAGTCAATGATGAAAATCTATGGTAATGTTCCTGTTGAAGAAAAGACAATCTCATTATTAAGATGCAACATGTTCATATTAGATTGTAGTGAATGGGGCTATGTCTGACTGGTGACCAGCGATGTTCCTCAGGGTTCAATTCTAGGGCCAGTGCTGTTCAATACATTTATCAATGGTCTGGATGCAGGATTTGAATGCACCATTAGCAAGTCTGCTGATGATACCAAACTGGGAGGTGCTGTTGACTCTTTTGAGGGACAGGAGGCATTGCAGAGGGATCTGTATAGATTGGAGAATTGGGCAATCATCAGTGGCATGAATTTTAACTAGTCAAAGTGCCGGATTCTGCACGTGGGACACAGTAATGCCAGATACAAGTACGGACTGGGAGAAGAGTGGCTGGAAAGCAGCCCTGCAGAAAAGGGTCTGGGGGTGCTGGTCAACAGCAGGCTTGATATGAGTCAGCAGCGTACCCTGGCAGCCAAGAGGGCAAACCTCATCCTGGGGTGCATCAAACACAGCACAAGCAGCCAGTCAGAAGAGGTGATTATCCTGCTGTATTCAGCATTTGTGCAGCCTCACCCTGGGTACTGGTGCTGTGTGCAGTTCTGGGTCCCACAATTTAGGAAGGATGTTAAGGTCCTTGAATGCACCCAGAGGGGGGCAACAAAGCTGGTGAAAAAGCTAGAAGGAATGTGCTCCGAGGAGCAGCTAAGGACTCTGGGCTTGTCTAGTTTGGAGAAAAGGAGGCTGAGAAGTGACTTCATTGCTCCGTACAGCTTCCAGAGGAGGGGAAGTGGAGGGGAGGTGCTGATCTCTTCTCCCTGGTACCCAGTGACAGGATGCATGAGAGTGGTTTAAAGCTGCGCTAGGAGAGGTTTAAACTGGATATTAGGAAGCGTTTCTTTACTGAGAAGTTGGCCAAACACTGGAACAGGCTTCCTAGAGAGGTGGTTGATGCCCCAAGCCTTTCAGTGCTTAAGAGATGTTTGGACAACGCCCTTAATAACATGCTCTAACTTTTGGTCAGCTCTGAAATGGTCAGGCAGTTGGACTAGATGATTGTTAAAGGTCCCTTCCAACTGAAAATTTCTATTCTATTCTATTCTATTCTATTCTTTTCATGACTTGCAGTAGCTGCCTACTGGTTTTGGTTGGATGTTTGTTGGCATAGATTAATCTTGTTTGAAATCTCTTGGAGTTCTGTGCAACAGTGATTTTGTGGAGGTGATTGAATTTCCCTGGGTTTGAAGGCAATTTAATCGTGAACGTGGTACTAGGTGTTGCTGTTTCAAAACTGTTAAAGAACATCTCAGAATAACAAAAATTGATGGTGATAGGGAATACAAAGTATTTGGGGTATAGGTAAAATGAAGACGTGTTGATTTGATTTGGATAGTGCTTCTCGTATTTGGGTGTGAGTATCTGAGGGGAGTATGCTGCTATTTTGAAGTCATACAGACTTTTGCACTGCAGTTGTATTGACAAGCATACCTCAAACATAGAATAGGTGTTCCTATACTTGTCTGTCTTTAAGTAAATAAATGTGACAAACTGAGTTTGCACACAGCATATACTAAAAGTTGACATTCTGTTTGAAACAGCTTGTACCAAGCAATTTCTGAAACATTGCAAACTTCATCCATCCACAAGTAATGCTAATAAACAATGCCATATGAGCTACCTCTGAATGTTCAAAGGAGGAAACAAGGTGACCACTTCAAATTGTTATCAACAAAAGCAATAATGATATTGCTATTAAAAACACAGAGTGCATCAGATAATAAATACCAAATTTTTCATATAACTGTCAAACGTATATTATTCTGGGCTTCCACTTAGAAATGTTTTCAGATCCTAACTTGACACTGCTGTGTGTAACATCCCTGGGGCTATTTCACAGGGCAACATTGGTAAGGAAGTATGCACAACTGTGCCTTTCTCCTTTCACCAACCACAGCATAGCCAAGGTTACATTTAAGAAAAAAAGATAAATTCTTTGGGAGAAGAGAAAAAACAATAGGTTTATACTGTCTTTGCTTAAGAAAAACAAACAAACAAACAAAAAAAACCAAAAAAAACCACCAACAAAAACAAACAAACACAACTCAGAAAACCACCAAAATCCTAATATCACTCCACTGGGAAAGGCATTTACATATCTTTCCCCTTCCATGACTCAACTTCAATGTGAGGCAATTTGTCAGAGCAATTGAGCACCTATGAAGTGTTACATTAGCAATAATTAAGGATTATCACTGCAGCTGGTTTGGGGGGGAGTTATGTTTTTGGTTTGTTTGGTTTCTTTTTTACTCTTGGCTTTTAACCTTATGTGAGTTGTGAAGTCTACCCTTAAAACATCTGGGCTTCTTAGTGAAACAATGGCATAGTTTCTGCAGTAATCTTGTATAATTTCTGATGAATGGTAGGGTACATTTAAGCCGTTCTAATGGGGTGAGCAATATTATTTTAAAGGGCTTTGATCATTACTTATCTTTCAGTTGATTATAGGAATCTTGTTGGAAGCTTTCAAAGGATTTTTAATTTTGAATCTCTTTATGTCTTCAGTTTAGTGATGACATTAATTTCCCCTATTGCTTGTGAAAGGAAGCATAGTTTTGTTTCAGACGTTTTTTGTTCCGTGTGTCATGTCTTTTGTGCATGCAGATGGGACTGATTAATTCTGCGGCCTTACTTTTACGAAAAATAAAATTAAAAAAATATAATCAGGGAGTGCTAAGGATAGCTACTTCTGCTAAAACCCATCAATAATGAAAGAAATGGGGGATTTTACCTCAGAAACAAAACAGTTAACATGGCTCTGTATATGAGCTCTGAGTGGATTTTTTTCTTAATTCACAGAGTACTCAAGATCTTTTGCAACAACTGAGCTTTTGCTAAGGGGAAATTTGTTTCCATGCAGAGATATGGCACAGGCCACTTCATGTCTCGAACCCTACTTAAACCTTCAAAATAAGGTTTAAATGGTATATAAATAAGGCATTAGCCTCCACCATAGGGTGAATTTCAGCCTTTCTGAATTATCAGTTTTCTTTTGACAATGACTGAAAAACACCTACGGTTAAAAATTAAAGGTAAAGGAAGGATCATGCATAACTGATAGCATTAAGAATTATTATTGATATTGCTCTATATTTAGAGAAAGGCTAACATCTAATTTTTATTATTTTAATTTATTAGGACTTCTGAAATAAGCAAAGTGCTGAATATATGCATTTAATTTCTGGAGTGATTTCTTGCATGCAATAACATAAAATTGATCTTGTAGAGTTAGATCTACCTGTTTCTGGGGTTTTTAAATAAATATTAATGAACGCTTTACTGAAACCAGTCAACAAATACAATTAAGGCAGTCCCTTTTTCATTCTGTCCCTGCTGAGATAGACCCTGAATCTTAATTTATTTCCTTATAATGCACTGCAAGGCATCCCAGTGCTGATAAAAATATCACCTTCTGTGCAGAATAAGATTAGACAACAAATTTTAAAATTTTCTGAATGATGTATTAAAGTCTTTTTCTTAGTAAAAAAGTAAACAAATAGACAAAACCCCCTCCAATTCATAATTGAAGTCATTTGGGCAAAAATCACTTTGGCTAGAAAGTGTAAACATTAAAACCAACAACAAAAGCAAACTGAAAAATCCCCAAAACAGAGCAAAATACCCAACCTGAAAACAAATACTTATTTTAGTACATGTACAGGAATAGCAACCGCATTTATCAGTTAAAAACAAAACCAAAACAACAACAACAAACAAAAAAAAAAAAAAACAAAAAAACAAACACAGAAATCCCCAAAATCTCTGGGTTTGTAATCTGAGAAAGAAAAGTACCTTCTCTATATAATGTATTCATAAGAACTAATTTAACTGACTCAAGCTTTTAGTAATCTTTTTAGCCATGGATTAAGGACTTCAACTTTAACTTTGTATTAAGTAAGGCAAATCATGAGTAGTTTCACATCTTCATTTTCATGTGGATTTTGTTGTTTGTTTTTTTTTTTAGTGAAAGAAATGAGGTTAAATGCTGCCTGGCCAGGGGGGAAAAGTACTAGAATAAATGGCTGAACAAATTATTTATATTTTCAAAGACAAGAAAAAGGCAGTTAAATCTCCCAATTTTCATTAATAATAAAGGTAGGGTAGTGACATTTCATGCCTTCAAATTACTTCCCTGATTAAAAATAAGTTAAAAGTTGCCCAGGTGAATTAGAAACAAGGAGTGGGCTAAAAGCACAATAAGTAACATCTTAACAGCAGAGGAGAAACTAAATGAAATTGCATGAAAAATAGCCTTTATTCTATTTGTTATCTTTCCATGGGTTTAGATATTGTATTGAGAATAAGGAAATAATATTTTGTGTTTATTGGGAGGCTTTGAGTCTAGGTACCAAGTAAAATGTTAATTTCAAAATGGCATGCTTGTAGAAATATTTTTTTAAATGCACGTAGAATCTAACTTTCCAAACAATTTTCAACAACAAATTTTCAGGCTATGTAAACTGGCTGCTTGAATAAATGAAGAGCAAACTACTTAAAGAATTATAAAATACTTCTAATTCATGTCATTAATTGTGTGTTTTGGCTTCAGCCTGGTTTGTAAGTATCTGAAAAGGAAGATTGGAGATGGACTGCAACTTATCAGCTTTCACTATGCATATTTCAAACAATCTGTTTCTAAAGTTCAGCTACATTTATAGAGCTCAATAGATTAGGGCAGAACATATATTGAAACTTCAGGGTACTGAATGTGCAAAAGTAATGGAAACAGCCTATTGTGGAAATATTTGGACACAGCACGAAGAGTTATAAAGGTAGTTTTGGTGGAGTCCGGGTAATTGTCTTCACATGTTGGAAGTCAGTCACCACCTATTCACTGTATGCTACAACACTTGCTGCATTTTACCATGTTTGCCATCCTCTAAAGAAAATCATGTTACATATATTATGTTCTGTCTTATAAGCTCCCATAGCTGCAGACTGGGATGTGTCATGGGTTCTTGCTGCAGCACAACCCACAGGGCTTCATCTTTCTCCCAATCATATTTTATGTAACTCATTTTGCTACTTCCACAGAACTAACACTCTTTCTCATTAGACCAAAGCATGAAGCCTTTTATGGTTGCAAACTGATGATTTATATCTCTGACATGCATTTGTTCTCTGCTTTTATCAGCTGTTAAATAGCTTCTTTACTTCATCAATTCTGAGAGCTTTTTCAGTGTCTTTGTGCTTCGCAGGTTCTCTGAAAATGACTATGAATAAAAATATGCCCTTGGACAGACTCTTAGCCATTCTTAAAGCTAAGTAATAGTGAAAGAAGGAAAGGAATATGGTAGTATCAGCAAGTATAGCACCAAAATACCTTTTGCATAAGCTAAACTCAATTGAATGTCAACCTTGTAAAAATGTATGAGTTCGCCCAAGTTGACCTACTGTCAATATAATTCAAAAAAGACAAATAGACTTCTGGACTATATATGTTTCACTTGAAGGTCCTCAGCATTTTCATGGTAGCTGTCTATTTTCCTTGTCCTTTTTGTGCTTTAGTTATCAAGCCTTACAAGTAATACTAGATAATTTCTTTCACCTATGTTCCTTAATGTACCACGTCATCAAATGTCATAACCTCTGATTTTGAGGAGAAATCACTGTAAATACTTCATATCCCTGTGTAAATTAGAATTCTAGTGTTAAGAATACAGTAGGATAAATATTTAGGCATCACATCTCTCAAATAATATTTATCTATCCATTGTATAGCGGTAGTGATCGCAAGCCACCGCAGAAATGGGGAATGCTAGATAGTATGTCTATATGTGATCTCATTCCGAAGGGATCATAAATAAAATAAGCAAGACAAGAGATAGTGGAATATTATTAAGCTGCTAATGCTGTTATAGAATCAGCAAATCAAACTATAAAGCTCTTTTTTGCCTTAAACCACCAGAGGTTTGAGAGAGATTGTATTAAAAGATGTATATTAAAAATATCTATATATTAGTCTGATAATGTCACAAGTGAAATGCATTAACATGAACTAACGAAGTGTGATATTGAAAGTCATAAAATTGAGTCAATGTTTTCCGCTGTCCCTGAGTGTCTCTGGTAAATAAAAAAGGACAGTGACTACTCTGTGGCCCCAAAGGCCAGCTGTGGTGGTACAAACTGTGCTTAAGCACGTGAATTCGCTTACCCCCAGACAGAGGTAGTGGTATTCGAACGATTCATTTGGAATTGTCTGATCTTGAACCATGCCTGGATATTGTTTCTGAGCATGCTGCTTGGCTAAGTCAGACTAGGTCAGGAACCATGCCAACTGTTTAACAGTGCAGGGTATTGCACACCAGTGCTTGCGAAGGTAATCAATCTCTGTCCATGGAACATAAAAGAAATGTAAGGAAATAATAACTGAACTTCAGCATTTCAGTAAAACCATCTAAAATTAGGAACATTGAACTCTAAGTAATTAGTTGCACATAATATATATTGACATTACTCTTTTGTATTTGTCATGTGCATGCAGATATGTGTCTGTGCCAAATATTGTACAATGCAGTAACTGAATTGATTCACATGATGGTAAAATTGTTATTTCATCTGAGCATGGCCTTTGACTTATAAGACTACGGTGCATTCAAAATATAACACTTTACAAAATCAATAAATCCATGATCTGTATTCCTCATTAGTGTTAAAATATGAGATTTTATTTCTGCTCACGAGCAGCTACCAGAAACTATTTAGCTACACATTTGTAACTAATGTGCTTATGTTGCACCTTTTTACAGTTATTTACTTTTTACAGTAAATATCTCTTTGTGAAACTATCCATAGAAAAATGTCAAGGTCATAAAAGCTTTAGCATTTTTGATGATCTAAATCCGCTTGATTTATCATTCTGTTCCTGATTATAATACTTGTCATTCTTTTTGTCTTATTGAGCTTTGTGATTGATTTTCCTTTCTTTGTCTGTCTTTAATGCTACTAGTCTCCTATTGTGTGAAGTTCTACAGCAAATGTTGATCTGATATAGCTACTTGGAAGTAACTACCAAAAAAGCCTTCATCATAAGTGCAGTAAAAAATTTAGATGTGTGCTCATATGACAGACCCTAATAGAAGTACAAATTTTGAATTAAAGCCACTATCAATGCCCCCACATGTTCCATATATGCTTGATAACCTTAGATATTGAACTTTTCTGTGAGGAAAAAAAAGAAGAAACATGTTTCCCAACAGATTTTTCATATTTCCTTTATAGACCCTATCAAAACAACTTCTGCTCCTGTTGTAATAACTTAAGTATCTATAATGTTTGTATTAAAGTTGTTTTAATTTCTTTTTATTTAAGAATAGTTATACTTTTTTTTTACTCTGTGGTTGGGGGAAAAGTTTTATTCTGCCAAGTTCTGAGTATCATTATTTTATTTGAATGGACCAATCAATAAATCAGCTATGTCCAATGTTCAGAGCATATATATGCATAGAAGAGGAAGAACTCACTAAGCCATATTACTCCAAGAAATTTGATTATATTATTGCTTCTCATGCATGTTGCCATATGAACTGGATTTAAATTAGGAACAACTGGATTTAAATTAATAGCTATAGCTGTATCTGAAATGTATTTCTGATTGCATAAGAAAGAGTCAACAAATAATTTTAAATCGATAGCCATAGACATTCTAAAATATTTTTCCACTTTTTAAGTTTTAATTAACAATGACAATAAGGATTTTTTTTACAGTTATTCCACCTCTGTTTTGAGAGCACTCACCTTGAACTATCTCAGAGCAGTCAGATATAGTGTTCAAACTATGTTAAGAATACTAGCACAGATAAATTAATGGGAAATTAATCCAGTGAAAATTTCTTATGAATACTTTCCTTATCTAGGGGGGAAAATGCTCACGATTTATTTATGTATATTTAAAGCAGCTGCGGAAACTATATTAACTCTCTGTATATTAGATCTGCACCTTTCTGAAGCTTCTTGACCTCAAGCCAGATGATGTTGTGCTGCAGGTTAACCTATGTTTCACTATGGGACTACTTTACTGTTTGTGTACTAGAGAGTTTTGTTTGAATGGTCTTTGGCTGTCATGTGCTACTTTTCACCTCCCTTATAGACAGTGAAACAGCCTAGCACATGGGTCCAAACTTTAACAGAAAAAAAATAATCAAAAAAATAGTAATTGCTATGATACTTTAAGCATCATAATTTTCACAGAATCACACAGAATTGCAGAATGGCAGGGGTTGGAAGGGACCTCTGGAGATCATCTCACCCAACTGCCCTGCTTGAGCAGGGACACCTGGAGCAAAAAAAAACCTGCAACTGTTCAGTGCTCCTCTGAGTTGCATTTCACTTTTTTTTTTCTTTGTGTTTGCATATAAAACTAATCCTAGCATTACACTTCTCTAAGTAATGCATATGAAATGCATCTACTGATATTCTCAGACATCATGCTAACAAATTGTTCTGGCTATATTAACGCTTGTTGAATTTTGCTATTTTCTAAAACAGTAACAATACAAAGCACTACTGAGTTTATTCTGAACAAATAAGATAAATTAACATGGAATGAAGGGATAAAAAGAGTTTTATTTCTGTGTAATATCTGCCACTACTTTGTATTAGAACATGAAAATCCCTGGTGTGGACTAGTTCTGGGTCACATGGAACAGAATGATACAGAAGTAGTCTAGGAGCAAGGTCTCGTCAGTGTTAGGGAGTAGTACACTGATTCCTCCTGCACAGGAACCAGCAATACTACTTCCCATGGCATGTGTATGTTGACAACAGGTCACTATATAAAACATTGTGGGGATAGGAAGTCATAGGTATAGGTATTCTATCTTCTTCTCCCCTATTCTTGCTAAAGGAAGCACTGAAAAGACAGTGTTTGTTGTACAAAGCTGGGGGATTCACCTTACCTAATTTTACTTGAAATTCAGATCAGTTCCCTTGTCTTTACTGAAATCAGTGTAGGTCTCACTGAGATGTGCTGTGGCATGTCCCAAAGTCTCAGCACCTGTATTGCCTGCACTGGCACCCTGGTGGAGCACACCATGGGTCTAAATTTACTCGTACAGAGGGTTTCATTGTAATGAAAACTGGGATATATTTGTTAAGGAGAAGCAACAGGAAAGGAGTCATATGCCCTTAGGAGTTGGCCTAAATAAGAGCAAAACTAAGCACACACCCAGCCCTGTGAATCTGGAAATGTTTAGAGGTGCAATATCACAGACATAGCTTCTCATACTTGTTTCAGTTTTAGTTTAGGATCAGCACTGGATAACGAGAGCATCCATGCAACAGGGATTCCCACCTTCCCCAGAGCAATGCAGAGTAACGTTAAACTGACGTCAGCTTTTTTTGTTTTTTACAAAGTACAACACAGCAGAATAGCAGGACTTTCTGGATTTTGGAATGAGTAAAAAAAGAACCATTCCACAAAGCTTTCTGCTAAAATTAATCTAGTATTAAAGTCTTTCAGGATTAGTGAAGAGTAATATTACCTCACGCTTCCTTCACCTAATACATATGTCCATGTGTCATATAACGGTTTCAGGATCATGAAAGTTACTTGGTTTAGAGTCCCTTCAGCTTGCTTTTCCTTTATTTTTACTAAGTGTGAGCTTTGGACAGTCCTAAATTGCAATATGCATTTCAAAGAAGCAGTTTAGGTTTCATTTGCAGCTCAGAATTCCTCAGTAATGCAAAAAAGAGACTATCTTTGAACCCTTAAATTGCATTTAGCAATTGCAAATTCAAAAGAAGTTATAGTTCAGATGATCACAGGACTAGTTTCATTGATCTTTCTGATTAACTGAAGAGTAAACTTCAGCAATGCTTTCTTTGAAAAGTTACACTTAAAAATGAATATATATACAATTTTCATTGTAAGAGTTAAGGATAAATGTAAGCTGTTTTTTATGTCACTCCTTTTGGTTTGTTTTTTGTTGTTGTGTTTTGTTATTTTTTTACGTTCTCCCCTCTAGGTTGATTTTATCAATTAAACTTGCTATCTTATTAACACTTAACATAGATTTTCCTGAAACTATAATGAAAGTATTCTTGCTAAAGCTCACAGATGTTCTGTTAAAAGTAATGCACTCTTGCTTGCTGTTAATGGAGTTCTATACAGTTGTTACATTGGTGTCATTTGAATGAGATGTTACAGTAACACCAATTTTATCTGGTTATTAGTGTTTATCTGACTACTTTTAACACAACCAGAGATTTACTTTCGTGTCCAGGGTGTACGTTTATTTTTTTCAGTGGCAAAAATATATTCTTTTCAACTTCTGCCTCAGCTCACTGATGTAATGTAATGCATGACACACTCCAGATGGAAGAATTTGTATAAATATATATTATTTCATTACTTTCCATATCTTTTTTTTTCCCTTTTTGTGAGCTTTCAATTACATCATTATTTAGTTACCAGGTAGTTCATGGAGACAGACTGTTGTCTCCTCACATGAGACAGAAAGGCAACATTTTGTAAAAACCATTATGTTGAGTTCCTTCACTAGAAAAGAAGCTGCATTCATGTCCTTGATAAATAATGAAACTATAATTAATTTTTCAATCCACCATCTGATACTCAGCAATTGTTGAACAGCATATTTGTTATTCAAGTGGAAGTGTCAGGTTGCTTGTCATGTTTCAGCCTCAGCCATACAGAAAACTATACAAGTTTTCTTGTATATTTCCACATTTTCAGTATATTTCCACTACTTTGCATGGTATAAAAGAAAAGCATATCTGATGCAATGGAAGAAAATTGATAGCCTAGAACTTGAAGTAAATATGTGCCTACTCTTATCTTCTCACTCTAATCTCAGATCCTGGCAGAAGACCCTCTCTACAATATTCTAGGCTACTGGAGTGCCTTGAAAGCTAGGACCTTTAAGAAGCTGTGAACTTATATTATACACTAACTAAAATTATACCCATCAGCCTGGTCAATACTCTGGAATATCAGAGAACATCAGTATGGGGCTGATAATCTTGCACATGTGAGACAGGCAATTTTGAGAACTTGAGAACTTTATAAACGCATGAGTCAATGTCTATCTTTTAGTTGTATATTAATACATGCAGGTGAGACGAAGGTAAAATGAACTCCAGACCTGACTATGGTTAGTCGTACATTTTTTGGCCAGCTAATAATAGGGAAATTAATTGAATTGTAAAAGATCATATTCTGCAATTTTATTGCCTGTATCTGGGAGGAATATATCTTGACATTCAGGTGGTGGTTCTTGTACATTAACTGCAAGTCTGAAGAGCATGACGAAATGACAGCTAGTGAAATGTGTCCTGAACATGCAAGCAAAAAAGAAAAAAACCAAACACAATTATATTAATTTAATTAATTTTATAGCTATACCTATATTAATATGACATACAAACTACACCTCCTTTCAGAGAAGCAGATCTTATGAGAGAGTCCTATAAATTAATGCATTAACCTAATCAATTAACACTGGACAACAATATCTTTTGTGTGAAAGGTAACCAACCAACTTCAAGCTAACATCCTCATCTGCATACCTGAATCTTAGAACTGATGGAAAAGATAGGACTGATAGGAAATGAGCAGCAATCTACTCTGCCCTTGTCAACCTGGCTGCGAAGAAAAAAACCATTTTCCATCCCAGTTATCCCAGCTACCAGAAAGGGTAACTGGAAAAATACCTAGAACTTATAAAACTCTACAGTCCTTTACTAAATCTAAGGGCTATTAATCTGAGCATGAACACTAGTCTGGAAGGACGTTTTACTCAGTTTAGCTTCAGGGGTACTCCAAGCTACCAGTCATCAGACGGCAATGGGAAGTAGCTAGAGCTAATGGGAGCGTCTGACCATGTATCTACTCTAAATAGAAGGCTGGTTGTGATCTAGTAGTTATTATGCCTTAGATCACTCTCAGAGGGATAGAGTATGGCTCTTATGCTAGTCTCAGTTAAATAGAAAATATGTGAAGAAGATAAAATAAACATGTCTATCGTCATCAGCTATCAAGCAACATCACTATGTCATGGTTTTGGTTATGCATTAACTGTAACTAAAAGGCAAATGGAATTCATATCCTGATCTTTCATGGGTCACATGGTTATGATAAACAATATTTATTTTTTGTGGGAAAAAATCTTGGTTGGTGTGACATACCCTTTCCTCATTTCCTTCACATATTGGAAATGCACCAGTTTGGACATCTGAGTACTTGGCCCAGTGTTCATGGAAATGTGCATATTATGACACACAACTTGCTCCAGTGATACCTTGTAAATTTCATCAAACTACTTTGTTCCAAAGCATTCAGCAACATGAATAAGTATTACCAGATTAAAGTGTTACAGAGATGGAATATATTAAGGTATATCAGTTGAAGATCTGCTCCCTTTATTTCTTCTGACAAAGATAATTTTGTTGCTCTTCCTTTACCATGTCCTTCCACCCCACCCCAGCCCCCTCCTTTGAGTTGGACTGCAGCCATGCAGAGTGAATAATGACACATAAGCACATTGTTTATTTAAATAGATTTGTGTAGTTAACTATGTGACCTGTGATCTAGAGCTGAGAAAAAAAGAATTAAACACTGATTTCTAAGTGTTCTGTGAGATAAATCAGCCATCACTCCAGGACTCAGCCAACACAGATACTTTTATTTGTACTTATCACTTCAGTTTGTTTGAGTATTGTGTTAATAGTTTATATTAGTTTTTGATGTCTGCGTACTGTTAGCATTTTCACAAAATGAGAAATGTTGAAGTTATGCACTCTTTGTTATGTTGCTACAGCTTTCACTTAAAGCAATGAAGTGCTACTTACTGTAACAGATATACAGTAAGGATCTGATTGCCCTGTCACTTAAAACAGGTTTCACACCAAAGTAAATTCCCTCCCATCAGAAGGTTTCTTAATAGTTTATGTTACTCTTACTATTCAATCCTCCTGGTGCTTCTGAACAAGAGTATGTTTACACAAAACACATTCTCACAGATCTCATCAGGGCTACCTTCCCATCTAAAGATACTCAACAGCAAAAATCCTCTGTCAAATAAGTCTTCGAGAAGCAAAAATCATTCTCTCTTTTTTTTTTTTTTTTTTTTTTACATTAAATATCTCTATGGCAGCAGTGTGATTAGAAACTGGAAATGTACTACCTACTTGATTATAACATGCAGATTTTGCTTTTCCTGTAGACATCTTTAACTCAGAGCTGCCTAGAGTCTTTCATGATTTGCAATCTTTTATTGGTAACTTTATATTAATTTAACCAACTGTTTGTCTATTAGAGTATTTTCATATGGAAATGCAGGCATAAAAGGGAAGCTAAGGTAAAGTAGGAAACTTTTATTTATTTTACATAGAGCACATATTGTCTTCTATCATTTCAGTAAGGGAATTGTTGTGATAAAAATAATCTAAGACGACTCATCAGGATGCTGATGTCCTGACTTTAAATTTAGTAAATCATAATAAATTTTAAATAAATGTAATTAGAAAAATATTTCACAAATAACAGAGAAGGTTTCTTTTTTGTTGGAAAGCTTGCCAGTTAAGATATAGAAGGGGACACCACCTTTTAAATCAGAGTGGTTTGTAGCACTTTGCAAATATCTTGCTAATTGAAAAATATAGTTGTAACTTTATTTTTATTATTATTAATTTATCAGTTTGGTGGTTGTTGGGTTTTTCTGTTTCCTTTGCTATCTGTATTAAGACTGTAAAAGCACTAGCTTAGCTCTAAGAGTGAGAGTAAAACTTCATTTTCATGTTATATCAGTTTTGGGAATTTCTATTGTACGTACAGAAGTGCCTCTTCATGCTGATTTGCACAATGGTGAGCTACTCACCATTTTGAACACCTTCTACCAAAAGCTAAGGTAAAGCAACCACTTAATCCTCTTGCTGTTTTTAGCAAGCTCTTCCTCTAATTTTATAATCTATATTTGTCCATTTAACTCAGCAGTACCTAATAGTGGGATATGTATAACAGTAGTGCTTATGTATTGCTGCCTAATAACTTGGCTGTGATTAAGCACTGGCTGAAGGCTTGGAGTTCGTGACCTCCTAAAGTCCTCTCCAACCTAAGTAAAGCTGATTCTGTGATGCACTCTCCCGCTTCTTGGCCTGCGAGCTAGTGGAACAGCACACATAGTTTAACTCTCTCTTGTCTTCCTTAAAATATGTCTGACCCATACAGCCTAAGAGGTGTCTGGCTCATACTATAGCCCATACTGTGCCTGAGCATTATGTGGAAGGCAACTGATTTCCAAAGGCTAAAACTCTGTCTGATCATGCATTAATACGTAAGCGGTATGGACCGTTGCATGTCCAGGCCAGTTCTAGAGACGTTGTCTTACCCCTACTGATTTTTTTGGTACAGATGTAACCTCTGCTGCCAACAACATATAACCACAGATAGAAAAATGTGAGGAACAGGCGACAAGGCTGCTTGGACAGTAAAAATGTAACAGAAATCTGAAATATCAAATACATGTGTTAAGAATAGGTAAATCCAGGAGCACAGGAGAAACAATGGCACTGTGAAGTTGCTAAAGTGATTAATGGACATAAAAGAAGCTAAAATAAATTTCAGGCAGCTTGGCAGGAGTGAGTGGATGCAGTCAGTGGATACATAGTGGACTGTAAACTATTAAGATCCTGGATAGGCTAATTGAGTGGCACAGTTAACTACTCTATCTTGATAGAGAGAAACAGAACAGCTGTTCACTCATCCTTGGAAATAAAAAAAAAAAGTATATTAAGATTCTCTATGGTATTTAAACTGGAATTTCTAGTCTAGATTAATATCATTAAAAATGGTCATCTTACCTTGAATAAGAACCAATAACACTGAAAACAAACAAGTGTAACAACTTGCATATTGAACTGCTTTCTTTAAAAAAAAAAAATATATAATGCCATTAAATATTTAAATCTAAAAATGAAGTGTCTATCATACATGTGTGTTGAAGACCAGCAGTACAGAACGTTAAAACTTAAAAATATAAGAGTAAAGCCAATATTAAAATGTTAGAAGTAATTTCTTCTTCTTTTATTAAATACTAAAAATAATACCTCAGACATCTTGGTTGCAGCAGTCAGAAAGGAGCTTCTACCATCAAATGCTTTGAGAGCTTTACATTGGCACATCAAATTAACTTCATTTTTGAATGTCTAACTGACTGTCCACCACAAAATTAAAATAAATGTTCCTGAAAGAAAAAGTGGCAGAAAGAAATTGAGGAGACCTGAATACCTGCAGTTTCCATTACCCAAATAATTCTTATTAGTTTTCTGTGAGTGCTTGAGTTAAATCTGAGTAATTAGGCAGCTATTTTCCTTCTTTTGTACTTTTTTTGTGTTTATACTCATATATATTTATATAAAACCCTTGAAGGAAGAAAAAGTGGGAAGCCTTAAAGACACTAAGAAATATCTTTCTTTTACAGTTATTTGTTTCATTTCCATTTCTTGCCAGTAGAGATGAAAGCTATTCAGCAGTAGCACAATAACTGGAGAGAAAAACAGGCCTGACCTTTAAAGAGCAATGCATGACTTCTTTGGTAATTACAGTTAAACACAGGCAAACCCATGTTAATATTAACTGTCTAGCTGGGTCTAACTGTGGTCTGCAGAACCCTTGCTGTCATCCTGAGGAGGCCTGGCTGCAGTCACGTGGCCTTGGACAGCTTCACTAACATACCGCTAAATCATATCGACACAATCTATGGATCAGTTAAGGACTTGCCAAATGTTTGTCCTCTTGCAGGCGTTCTCTCTGGCTGCTGTTGGAGGTGTACTGTGCTTATAACCAAAATGGAGAGGGATATATTGTCACTAAGAGCTGTAACATTGGGGTTTTAAGAATGACAACTACCACAACAACAACAACAACAACAACAACAACAACAACAAAACAGAAAACAACTTTAAAATATTTTGACACTAGGTATTCTGAGAAAAAATTGCAGGTTTTCACTGCAATTTTTATTTAAATATTGCATTCTGAACTCTTCCAAGTATTTTTTCTTTAGAAATTACTTTTACGTTCCTAGTCATTTGTATTTTACAACCCAATAACAGTTATCCAAACTGCTGCATCCATATGCATGCCCGTTTGATACTGTTTCAGCATTTGGAAGGTGAGGGTATATTGCTTCTAAGCTGTTATCGACACATTTACAAGGTGTGCTTGTAGAAAGCCTATCTGAATGGCACTGGTGTTTTAACAGCTTTTTCACTGGAGGGTCTGATTAGCCCATGCCAACTTGTCTGCTATAGGTTCAGTTTGTCTGCAAGGAAGCCCTTCTTCATTGGCTTAAAATGCTCTTTGGCAAATAAAACCCTTATCACTGAGCAGCCACCTAGAACTTATTATCACTGAAAAATGAATACTTTGGAATCAAAAGGAGTATAACTTCAGCCACAGGACCCCTCAGCTATGAAGACTTTGTGTGCAGATGGTGTGGAACATCTGTGGCTAAGTTTCTGACTGGATATTTTTGATTCTGTAACAATCATTAATATTCTATGTTAGTATAATTCCATGCCAATGTCAAGAATTTGGCCCTGTGATAGAGTCAGATAGAATGAGCACCCTCTGATGTTGGAGTCAAAGCTGGTGGATCCCAACTAGGTAGAATGGTTGGTGGTGGGGTTTGTTTGTTTGTTTAAAAATTGGCTTTTATGGGTTTCTTTGCTTCTTTCTTTGTTTTTCCTTCAAGAGATATTAAAATTCTTGTGCATTTTAAAAAAATTATTCATATATTCTATTTATAAAAGAAGCTTTCTTCATGTCACTCAGCTATCTGAAGATTCCGACATCTAAACTTGCCACAATACAGTTGCAAACTTGTCTAAAACTCTAACTGGCCACAATATAGTAGTAATTCATATATCTGCAGTATCAGAGTATTTCCATAGACTGCACTGACAGTTCTAGTCTGGGTAGATTCTTCTGCCTTGACTGACTGGATAGAACAAATAACATGAAAGCAAAAGAAAACTTAGGTAGTATATTTGTTGTTTAGCGGTATTAGCATATTTCCATTTATTTTTCTCTTACTGTGTCCCAAAAAATAATAATAAGAAAAAAAAAAGTACTGGTAAGATTGATGTGGTTTTGTGTTACAACTTTCCATTTCCTTACTAAAATTAATCCTATTAAGATAGCCTGACATGTGACAGAATCATAGTAAGCCCAGAAATAAGGGTTCAGGTCATAGGAAGGTAAAACTGAGATGTCAAAAAATTTCCAAACTTAACTTTTTTTTCCTGAAAAACAGCTCTGTAGTAATTTAAATATTTTATAAAGAAAAAAAAAGGAAGAAATTAAAAAGGTTATTTTAGAATGTTAATTTTTTCTTCCAATACAAGGTGAAAGGACATTTCAGAGATATTCGAATTTTCTATGGAAAAGAAATTTGAGGACATTTTGTACAAAACTGGAATACAAATAAATGAGTTTTCATGTAACTTTACTCTCTAAATGTACTATGTCTACTCATGCCTTTAATCTATTATTTAAATTTAATTTTCAATTTTTTTACTGATTTCCTTATTCCATTACTACTCATCTATTTCAGATATGAGAAGTATCTCTCTGCATTCTGCCACTATTCCTGCTCTACAGGTTACTTTCTTGCAGAGAATTAATTAGTAATATTGAGGGTTTTTTATCTCATATGTATATTTTAGTTATGTAAGTGAGATGAAGACAAATCTTGTTGCTTATGAACAGCATTCCAGGCCAGAAGTTTGCATCTTCAATTCAAATATTCCAGTAGCACACCCTTGTTTAAATAAACAAAGGATTATTTTATCTCAGAAGTAAGAGGTTATTTACAGTGTAAGAAAGAAAAAGCTGGAAGTCTAAGCTGAGCAACACCTCCTGATGCTGCGCCTCCTGAAGAGTGTGGGAATAATGACATGACATGGATCCTTTCTTAGTAATATTAAAAAGCTGATGTGGCAAAGCAATGAGTGGCTGTAGCAGATGTGTGTGAGTCAGGGCACACACAAACATCTGTACGTGAAAATGGACGCAGAAGACTTGATCCCAATGAACACTGAAGACACTTGTCCATATTTCCACTTATTGACTACATTATTGTTATTTATTGACTACATTATGACAGAGACTAGGATTCTATACCATGGTCAGGATGTTAGTCTCTAAAACACACTTGTAAAGTTTCTGGACAGTGATTTAAAATGGCTGTTCAGCTACATAAGGTGCAGAAAATTGGAATCATAATGGAACCATATAGAAATTTGCTGCTATTTGGAAATGCCAGACATGTTTTTATGTAATGAAGTGCAGGTGATGTTAAAATAATGGATTATTTAAGGTGAAAGGCAACAGAAACTTTTCAAAAGCATGGGCAAATGCTGACGGGACTTTGGACTTCTCCTTAGATACTTCATATTATTAGATCCATTCTTAATAAAAGATATCATTCATATAACCTGAGGTCTGTGATTTCACAGTGGAGACCAAAAGGGTATCACTTTCACAGTCTCCATCTGTACCTCATGGTTACTTAGTGGCAGCTAATTCTATTATTTCCTTAGTGTATGGTTCCACTGGAATTCTTGAGATACTTCTCTGCATTTGTGAAAATGTCATCACTTTGCTATCAATAAACAAAACAAATTAAACAATTTCTTCTTACATACATGCAGTCTTTTACACAGAACTCCTTTCCAGACATAATTAAAATACCACATATCTAAAGGTTTCCTCTTCATTGTCACATCACCATCTTCCAATAATTCTGGACCCAGGTTAATGTGCATGAAATGAGAAGTGCTTTCCTTGGTTTTCAGTTCCTGTTTTTCCTGAGAATCTTTCCTGTTTTAATTAATTCCATATGCATATTATTAGTGTTCATCTTTCCTTTAACTTCAGATTTCATGAACTATTCGTTTGATGAGTAATTTTTCTTTTAGAATAAAAATTCCCATAGAAATTCTAAAAGAAATAGCCAGTTTTAAGCTTTCTTGGATGCAGTCTTGATACATATTTATTTAAGCAATTCTATATTTTATGGTAGTTAGTACAGAACCCATCAAATTAAATTAAATTAAATTAAATTAAATTAAATTAAATTAAACCAAACCAAACCAAACTAAACTAAGCTAAGGTAAACTAAACTAAACTAAACTATAAACTGTAAACTATAAACTATAAACTATAAACTATACTAAACTAAACTAAACTAAACATAAAATAAAATAAAATAAAATAAAATAAAATAAAATAAAATAAAATAAAATAAAATAAAATAAACCAAAATAAAATAAGTGAACACCAAGACCTCCTGGAACAACTGCTCACTCTGAAACATTGCCTGCATCTTCTTTTAAATACAGTTTATCTGAATTTGAATTTTTTATTTTTAAATACAGACATCACTTGTGGGACTCTGAACATTAGATTTAATTGACTTCTTTAGACATGTGCAGTCTAAAAACATGTTTGCTGGTGTTCCAAAATGTTACACGGATTTTTTTCTTTAATTTAAAAGACTCTTTATATAGGAAAATCATATGCATGATATCTATCAAAAAGATAGTGGCGCTTTCTCAAAAGGTTATTTTAATAAACCATTAATGTGTATTTTTGTTTTATTGAAGATAATATGGAAAAAACAGCTATTTGAACTTAGACAAGGGATTCATTTGCCTTAGTGTCCGTGTCTCATATATGCACTGGTAAATATTTAAAGAATTTAAACAGAGGGCAAGCAGACAGGGAAAATTCCTAAGCACAGTTTTGGCACTTCCAGAAATCCACAATAAAGTTTCCCTGAGAGTGAGGCTTGTATTCACAATGAAGTACTTATGCATTTATACTTCTCTGTTGTCATCCAGAGTCTGAGAGTTCCACAACTGCATGTGGCATGAAAAAGGATATTATTATTATGCGTGTAGAAAACATGTGTTGGAATATTTTATTTGGTTTCCTTTATGTTCCTTTGTTGTCAGAAGTTGTGAGCAAATATTCCTTATTCACCCTTTCGGATCTCTAGTGATTTTACATTCAACTTTCACATCCCATCTTTGACCCTCCCTGTCATGGTTGTTGCTACCTTTATTCTAGTTCTAAGATACCCTGTTACAAAGGAGATGATCTGAACTACAAATGCTATTCAAGACAGAAACAAATTATAGCATAATAGCAGCAGCTTGCTGATATTTTTGTTTTATTTCCAGCTTCTTTCTTAACTATTTCTAACATCTCTTTCCCATTTGGACTGCTTTAAGCATGAGGCTGACATACTTACAGATTCCACAGTAGCTCCAGTATCTTTTTCCTGAGCAGTGATAAATTAGAGCTCCCTAACTCTTTTCCCAATTTAGTCCCGATTACAAATACTAAACTTAGGGTTTCTTTTCCTTCCTACAATTTCTTTAGACTAAGATGAGGAATGCCTTGCCTTCCCTGAGCCATGTCTGGGTATTTTCTGAGAGTATTACTGTGCTGTAGTCTAAAACCCTGTGAGGAATCTCACTGATGTTTTAAATGGCATGGATGTTATGCTATTGATTAGTTCAATACAGTGGTGTAGGTACAGCTGCAACATCCCCATGAGGTGTCAGTTTATGAGTTACAGATTAAAATATCCAGCTGCCAAGAAAAGTAAGAAAATCATGTCTCACTGAAAATCCTGGAGGTTTGCTCTGGGCTCCACTTTGGCCAGAATTTGCCTTAATCAGAGGTTAAGATGTACTGATTTTATATATATATTGTGTGCATAGATATACATATATTTCATCTGGGGAAAGAGTAGAGGAAAGGGATTAATAACCTTTTATCAAAGTAAAGATGTGCACATTCTCAGCTTCCCTTTTGGGGGAGCATGGTGGTCTGGACAGTTTACAAAATATAAATATTTTGCAAACATCTGATCACAAGATGAGAGAAATTACAAGACCACACAAGAGGGGGGACAGCCAGAACAGCACCTTGCACTTTGCTTCCACAAAATGTACTTCAGAGTACATAAATAAATGTAAATATGAAAGTATTAAACATCTAGGCATCTTCTTCAGAGAGATTACCCGGTTCTTATTTTGACTCAGAAAACACGAAAAGAGCATTTGGTCATATTTAAGCAGGTGTTTAACTTAAGTGCATACCAAATGTTTAGTAACACTGAGGAATCCATGATTCTGTTTTCTGTCATGCTCCTGGGCAAAAGAAATAATTTAGAAATATTCTTCAGCACCTTTCAATTTAAAAAGGCTTGATAAAAGGGAGTTGGAGTAACTTGAGTTATGCTGAGTTTGGACTGCAGGTAGAAAGTAATGAATTAGTTCAAAATTCCCTCTACCTGTCACCCTTGATGTTAACTATGAGAGGTTTGGTTTAACTGGAGATCACCTTGCAGCTCTTACATAGGAGGCATTGTGTAGCTTCACAGCCAGACGACGCCAAAGCCACACACTTTGACATGTTGATAACAGCCTTTCAAATAGACACACACACACACACACACACACACACACACGTATACATGCAGAGAGAGCTTAAAAGCCTCTCTCCCTCTCTACTCTGTCACAGACTCAAGTTGCTAGAAACAGTCCTTGAGTGGCAGTAAATTTGGTCAACGACTATAATGTGAAGAAGACGATATAAAAAAGTTGTTGACAGAAGTATGGCTTCCCCCTATGCAACGGTAGAGGATTAACTAGATGTTGCACCTCCAACCAAGATGTCTATTTCAGTGGGTCTTCCTCCTAAAAGAACACATTTTAATTAGTTTAGATTTTTTTCCCTCTTTCCATTAATAATTCCTGATAGATAATAGTGTGGAAGCTGGGTCATGTTAAAATTAGTTGCATCACTTAAACCTTCCCATCATTGTAATGTTGTGACTCCAGGTTTTGTGATTGCTTTCACAAACTGATAACAATCGATTGCTGCTTGAAGGGCTTGATGTATTTTGGTTGTACAAAGGCAGGTATAATGTTGCCAGAATCGCTGCAACACATCACTGAGAAAGAATGCAGGACTGAATTTCTCACAACAATAAAGCCCAAAGGAAGAAAATTGAGCTAAAAGACAGGGAGGAATTTTGGTGGCATGCTCCACTCAAAACCTTTGATTTTTTTTTCCAGTCTTACCTGTGAGGGCAAAATACAGAAACACAGAAGAAATCAGAGGCTGCCTTTTGCAACAGTTTCCACAGTGCCTATCTGATAGTATATGTAGCCACAGAATTATACGAAGGCCTTTCATCAGCTGTGTGGGGGATTGTGCAGCACAACCCAGCACAGTACTAGCCATAAACCCTGCTTGTGAGTGGGAGGTAATGTAGGAAGGGAAGTGTTCCATGTCAAACCCGTTTCCACCACTTCTGATCTGTTTCATCCCAGGTGAGCTCTTCCGAACCCTTTATCCACCCATTTATTGACGGTCCAATACAGGGCCAAATCCCAAATGCGGGATTGGATTACTTGCCTGTGGCAACTTGCAGCTGTTAGTATCAGCCCGTCCACAGGAGTCTAAAAGCAAAAAATCTTTATGTTTGGCTTTTCAGGTTACCTTGACAGCTGTTTTACAAACCTTTTGAGGCAAATTAGGCATAGGCATCTGATGGGTTGGATCCAGACAGCACGCTGCCAGCTGGACTTGCTGAAACCCTATTTGCATGAAGTAAAGGTAATATTAAATGAGTAACTGTTCCCAGTTTTAATGTTTTCCACGTGCCATTAAAATCCACATAGAATACTAAGAAAAAAATTTACTACTCGATTTGGGATGAGAGGAATAAAATATCATTTTTCAATCTTACTTTTAACATACTTGTGTACGCTTAGAACTTAAGGGACCATGTCCAGAAAACATCTACACTACATAGTCCAGTTACAATATTAGTAGTAATATGAACACTTATCAGCCATAGTATCGCTTAATGATATTTAATTTTGTAGACATAAAATAGGTGGAGATAAAACAAATATATAATATACACATGTATGTAATATAAATATAAATGATATATTACCAAAAAAATGTAATTGTTCTGCATGATTTTCTCTCATTTCCTGTTCTATAGTGAAACCAGGCTCCAGAACACATGTGAATGTTTTGTGAGAAAAAGTAATTTCTTGAGTTGTTTCAGAAGGAAAAAAAAATTGTTTAATTAGAAGTGATATTTAAGATTGGGAGTACTCCTTTGTCTCAGCCATCTGTAGTGTTGGTCACCCCCATGGTAGCTGCAGAGTTTACTATATTACCTGAAATTTTATGTTTTCTGGTTTAAATTATTATACTGAGCTATATTATAGAACAAATATGAAAATTATAATCATTACTTTTGTACATGCTGTTTCACATTTTACTTCTTAGGCTTGTGTCCTCATCATTTCTTTCTCCTCTCTACTCAACTGCAATCTGCTAGCATGACTTTTTCTTCCTGCTAAAAATGCTTCTTTAATTAGTGACATTATTTCTTTTCAGAGTTGTCATTATCTAAGCAGTGGAGTATGGGAAGTGAGAATTTGATTCCTGTTGTGCATGCCTGCATTGAACTGTGCAGCTTTGTGGAGATACCTGAGCTACCCTGACACAACCCAAGCAATGTAACAATGTCTATGCATTGCTGTGCCAAGGCTAATTAGCTTCACTACTTGTAAGGATCAGGTACAACAGCTGTGTAGTGTATGCAGTTTCTTTTAATACATGGCAATTGATACCACCCTTTTTTTGAGGATAGAAATTCGAAATGTCATATTCCATGGTGATTTTTCAAGAATGAACATTTCTGTCTCACTGAATATTGTGTTTATTTGTGTGATTCTTCTCTTATAAGATGAGGGAACAAGGGACAAATTTAGCTAAGATAAAGTGATATTCAGACTAATATCACCACATGACCCTGAATTATTCAGTACACCTGTACCCAACAACCCAGGACTAGCCTGGGTATCACTAACACAGAATGAGGTTTCACAGTATAAACACACCCTGAAAGACTCTATGTTAACACCCAAGAGGAGAAAATGTTTGTGTCATCCCAGGGTGCGGTAGCAAGTTCATACTGGAGCCGGCAGAGAGCCTGGCTCCTGAACTGACACTCTGATTCAGTGTCTCAAATGAAATGTGCTACACATTTTCAAAAAATCTAGAATCAAAATAAACAGCTGTGCAAAATTACTGATTATACTCTTTTTAACCAGATGGCTGAAATATCCCCCTCTCCCTTCTGCTGTAAATGGCACTCAGATTAACAACCATATTTATTAAGAAACAAATTTTCATTCCTGGAAAATTGTTACAGAAGATGTATAACAGCATTTTGAATTAATTCAGTATCACCAAGGGTGGTATCATTTTCCATGTACTAAAAGAAAAAGTGCTAGTTTTACTCTTTTTCCTTTAAGTATATTCATTTACTTACTCTTCTGTTACCTTTTTTTTTCTTTGCGTTTCTTTGCTATTTGAGAATAAAGGACTGATCCTGTTTTCTCCAATGCTAGAGTTTAGAATCCAAAATAATTTATAGTGTTTGACAGCATTTTTTACAGGAATGTCAGAATGAATCATCATCAATTAGTATGAAAAGTGGATTTGGAACAGGAATTTTATTTTAGAAGCATAAAGTATTTATATTTATTTCTCATTATCAAACTGGGTGGAAAGAGAGCTTTAGATTGAAGAGACCACTGAAAACCCCCAGAAAGAGGCCAGGAATACTCCAGTCTGAAAGGACCCTTCTAGGTCATTGTTTTTGTGATCCTTGCACGTATTTAGTATTTTTCTTACTCAGCTAGTGTTCTTCCATAAATTGCATACATTTACACCCTTTAAAAGACATGAATTCCATGTTTGTTTTGCCTCAAAATCAAAGAGCTAACTTAACAGTTCACCTGAATATTACAGTTTGTTTGCCCTTGGTCTGTGACCAGGGATAGGACTGAATGGCTTTTTTTTTTTCTTCAGCCACCTACTTTCACCTCATAACAGTTGGGAAGTGGGGTAAATATAGGGACGATAGAGAAGGATATGAAATGGAGATAGGAAAAACAAGACAGCAGAAATAAAATGCAAATGAGTCCAGATAGAAACACTGAATCTTAAGATTATATCAGTTTTCTCTTTCTTCACTGAGCACCACGGTTTTTATATTATTAGACAAGAGACTGGTTTATGTCAGCTCCTCATTGCATTCAGAAATTAATTTTTGCCTCTTACATAATGTAAAAAGACCATACTATGAATTTGTGCAGAGGCCTATACAAGTGTGATGCCAAAAATACACCCTAACAAGTATCTGTATGAATCTTCGTGTGACTATGAGTCATACTTTGTCTTCATCCCACTACTTTGTTTAAAGGAAATGCCACAATAATTTTTCATTGTACATGTTATAACTAATGACAATTTATTATTGGCAACTAGTTAAATATGGGGAAATCTGTAACAAAGATTTAGTAATTTGTCCACATCTGAGTGTGCACCCAGACATTACTTACACAAATTCAAAATGTAAATGTATAATATAAAGTTAGAAAATACTGAATTGCCTTAGTTGATATCATCTGTAGATGCACCACAGAGGTTCACATAGATGTATCATCCATAGAAGATATACTTTATCGGTTCATACCTGCTTTTCTAGTATATTTTTCAAGAAGATTATGTAATCTAATTAAGGTGGGTTTTTTTGTTCTATGGTAAAGTCTGTCTTAGATTATGCAAAATAGATCCTATAAAAGATTATTCCAATTATTCTCTACTGTCATTACTCTGTGCTTGTAAGCATATTGATTTTGCTGTAAGCAGGGCAAGTGGGAATTGACATAGCATATTTAGGATTCGTGGCATTACAGCCTTTTCCCTAATAATTGTCCTTTGATTTTTTTCCCCTATTTCAGCGAATGCTCAATTATTCTATTCGTTGAATTCTTATGAGTCAGTTTTGAAAAGAAAGATTGCTGATTAATATATTGTATATGAAGTAGGCACGTTTATTCTTAAAGCATGGAATAATCAGATAGCTAGCATACAGTTCTGCCACTGTTCTTTTAAAATAAGGAAGTTAAGGTGCATATTTCTTTTTTTCAGGACTTGGGTGTTGAAATATTTTAACGTAGGTCTTTTTTCTGTTCTTATGGAAACCACTCAGAGAGGATGAGGAGAGGTGGAAAGCATCCCAAATTGTTTAGGAAAATTAAACAGCTTGGGAGATACAAGGAAATGTTATGCCAACACCCTCACTACCTCACTACCTGTTCTCAGATGTAGAGACATGTAGAGAGAGCATCAAACATGAAAAAGTCTCTGGCAGCAGGTTACAGTGTCATGTTTGAAAGCAATCTGGGGTAGAAATGGGATTCTGTAACTGCTCAGAGACAATTCAGGTGATCCACATTTTTCTCCTCTCTGGGATCAAGCAGGTTATGAAATTCAACAGACAGTGGTCTCACTTCTCTCCCTATTATCTTCATTGATTCCGGCAGTATTTAAAGATAGCCTGGGAAGACAAACATGATGGTACAGTAGGGTTAATCTGGTTCCCAGTTAAGATATTTTGAGGGCCTTGAGCACAGACAAAAGGGATTTTTGCCTATATTCTCCCCAATTTTCCAGAGGGGAAAAGGAAAAGAGTAGAAAACTAGACTCCTCCAGATCTTAATGTGAAGTAACGTCAAATACTAAAGCCTGGTTGACTGCAAAACTTAAATGTAAAGTTGATAAAGAGGAAACCATCATAAAGTATTTTGTTGCTGCTAGTGCTTTATGCCAGTACTTGGATCTAAGCTGTTGGAAAGCCAGGATTAATCATGATACACCTTCAGAGAAACTACAGATTCTACAAAAAGTATCTTGGACAACAAGACTAGAAAAATCAGGAACCGCTGTGTCTTCAGAGGGAAGATAGAATTTGTTTCAAAGGAAGGAGAAACAAAGCTCATGTGAAAATGCAAAAGCCAAACTGGAAGGAAAAGTAATTGTAAAACAAAACAAACAAACTAATAAAGAAAAAAGAATGGAAGATATGGAACAAGAATGTAGGGCTGGGAGTATGCAAGAAAAAAATTTCTCTAAATACATTCTGCAGGGAGCTTATCAAAATGTATTAGATGTAATAAATGTCTATACAAATGCAATGGGACAGGACGTATTCTCTGGCCGTGGAGACAGGTGCCATAACACAGACCATATCCAGAAAAAGACAGGATTATTTTTATTGCTGTTAATAACAGCTCTTGGCCTATGTGTGCCCCCCACCAAACTCTGAGTTTACCTGAGAGTGTGCTTCTTGATATAGCAAAGGGTATGTGTCAAGAGACATTCAAGCAACTAAGCAGTCTGACACGGTGTGTGTACTGGTCTCCAGACCTGCTTAGTTTATTAGTATAAATGTAGCCAAAAAGGACGGCTGCTATCTTTCAACTAGGTATAATGATCTGTATGTTACCCCAGAGACATGCAGCTTCTGTACTGAGGTTTCCATAGCAGAAAAGCAATCTCGATATTTTATTAGATATCAAGTAGAAGTAGACTATGTATCAAACTTTTTGCTGGTATGAAAGATGCATGACAGCCCACATAAGTCAGTTACTATTCAAATATTTTTTGAAATGGTACTTGTCGGAAATATACCTAATTAGTGTGAACTGAAGAAAGTCTTTTTGAAGCCAGAATCTCCTCTGGTGAAAGAAAAAAAAAATAAAAAAAGATAAAAATCAGACAAGTGGATTGTGATCATAAATACCAATTAAAACCCTATTTCAGTAGCATACTTGAACTAGATTTTTTTCCCCTTTCCTAAGTGGCTTCAGGTAGTGTTCTACATGCTGATACCAGGTAGAAATTCATAACCCAAAAGCCATAGAAGATACCTCTGAAGGACTGCTCTGACTGACTTAGTGTTTGGGAAGAACAGCTCAATGACACTTGAACAAGATAATGTCAAAGACAATATAATGGATGTATTTACCTTTTTACAATATTATTTCAGATATCAGAGTCTAACCTCATATTGTGAAGGGAATGTGGTAACTTAAAAGAAGTTTGTGGCATTCCATGGGAAAACAAAAAAAAAAATGCAAAGAAAAAAATAAAAGACCCACTTTCCTTCAAATCTATATGTGAAAGAAAGGGAAGCTTCTGTGAGTGTATACTACACAATTTTAAGCCTTCCAGAATGTTCATATTTTTAGAGTATACAACATCAACTTGCTGAAAATAATTAATGTATTTATGTGTTTATTTAATTTACCTTTATTTTCAGCAATAACTGGAATACTGGAATTCAGCTATAACAGAAATCAATATCTAAAAGGACATTAAACTTTGTTGTAGTATAGAAGAGTATAGATATGTTCTACAGTAATTAATTTTATTTTTAAATAAATCCTCTTCATATAATGCTTAGAGTTCTGAACATGCTATTTCATGTTGTTAACATCTGTGGACTGGAAAGACAAGCTGTGTTTTTCCTAAACTTACACAAAAGGGCATTGCAAAGATGGGAAATGAATTTTGATTAATTGTTTTTCAGTACTGTCCTAGTACATAGGTCAGAGGACATTTGTAGTCTTTTTCAAAGGCAAAGGAAAGAATTTGTGTCTTGTGGAGTTTATCATCAAAGTGCTAAACTGTGACTGTTCTAGGCAGGCAATTTCAAGGAATTGTGTTAACGTATTTTCCCAGAGGAGACTTTTTAAATATGCAGAATTCTGTCTCTTCAGTGTGAATCTAATATTTCATCCGGCAGACATAAAATCACCATCTTCTGCACGATCCATGTGGACACTTTGTGAAGATAGAATTCCTTTCCAGAGCACAGGAATTATATAACCTGTTTCATGTTTTTAACATCTATGCATTTGTAACGTAACAACATGAGATGCATGCGAATTTCTCCTGAAGCAAAATAACATACCTTAAAAGAAAAATAATTTTTAACTGAATAAGATAATAGTGTATTTACCAAAGAAAGAACATGAACTGTTTGTGTTTTGTTTTAATATAGGTCATTATAAAATATAAATAATTAGATTACCACCTAAAGTGTTTAAAAAGGGGAAAATTCTGCCTTGGAGTACCCCTTTCCCATAGCCTAATTATTCCTCAAAACATAACCAAAACATTTTTCGTTTGAAGTCAAGGCATAGTGGCTCTTTCACTGGTGCATAAATGAAATTATCTTACCCAAACCAGTGTCATTTATATCACCTCTTGTAATAGTTCAAGCTGGTTAATACTAACAGAGGGAAGATTAATCCTCCATAAAAATACATACTCTTTTTTTTCTTCTGATACTTCTGAATGCAGGACTAACTTTTAAATAGGAAATGTTTTCATGGTCTGTACTTCTAGGATGTCTCCTGGAAATGTGAGTCAGAAGACAGCTGCAGTCCAAAACACCTGCTGAATATCTGAGGATATACCTCTTCTTGCAGGTGTTCACCTGATGTTTTCCTTTTCTTTTGAAAAACATCTTGCTCTTGAAAATCAATTGTGCTCAAAGGTTGGTTCTGAAGAAGGATTTGGACCTAATGAAAGCATGCTCTGAGTCTACCTTTATTAAAAAACAACAAACAAAATTACATTATTTTTAAAGATAACTGATATTGTTCTTATTACTAACAGTTCTGACAGTACTTGTTATTTAAACACCTACTAAAATCTACCACTTTAACAACATGCCATTCTCATTCACTGAAACCTTGAAATGTCACTGAACATTTATGATTTGTAACAATTTCGTCTTTTAACATTTGTGAAAGCAGATTCTCAAGAATAGTTCCTCCAATTAAAAAAAAAAAGTTTTGTATGGAATTTTATAAATAAAAGGTTATATAGAGCTTATTTTTTGAGAGCATACTATTTGTTGATATTTGGATAGTCACTGCATCGTTGAAACAGCCTGGAATCCTAAAAGTGTCCTGTTATTGGAGTGAATTGTCATGCATACTTAACACAGTATTTCTGATCTTTTATTTCTTGGGCATTGATCATACATTTTCTGCTTAAAATCTTTGTCATCATTTAAGGGATCAGTGATATTTATTTAAACAATTAATTGTAAGTCTGAGAAATATGTAAGCATGCTGAATCATTCAAAGGTATCTTATAGACAAGAATTATTTTTTGTCCATGGTTGGATTTGCAATTTACAAAATTTTAATACATTCATTGAAATCAGAATCAGCCTGCGAATACCATTCACACAGGAAAGGATGATGAATATTTCAATATTCTGCAGAAATAGAAAATTCTGTTTATCTAAACCATGATGTAAGCTCTTAATCAAAGAAACACTTCTCAATTTAGTTATTTGAGAGATCTACTAGAGTACACAATCCAGTTAATGCAAGATTACTCTTTGCTTTACTTTTTCCACTTTTAATAAGTTACAAATAATGGTGTTCCTGTTACCGTTGGGAGAATATTGCTGTTAATCCTGAAATTTCCTGATAGTAACCTGCACTTCGTTTCTCCTTGTGCATTAAATTATTTATTTTTCTTTCTGCTATTTAAACTCTGTAAATTAGGAAAAAAATAGAGCTAATCTTCTTCTTTCCATTTAATCAGTTTTTAGTCATATGAACTGCACAAAGAAGGTCTGGAATTCTAGTGGAAAGTTCAACAGAGCACTAAGGCAAGCTGTAGACCACGGTTTAGAATTAATGCAATTTCTCTCCTTGGAGGGTTTCTTCGTTTTGGAGCAGTAAGGACAAAAGGATAACCCAGGGAGCTGTTTCATTAGATTAAAATCTTAGCAACACTTGAAAAATGCAGTCAAAATGTATGAACATTCCATAAGCCCTTATGTAAACATACATGTACATATTTAAGTCCTGATGATTCTTGCTTGGGTAGATCAATAAATACCATTATGAAGTAATGTGTTTTTATTGCTTATAAACTGGTAAGAATCCAGTTAATTTTGTGGATTAAAAAGTGTAAAAAATTTAAAACAACATTATCAGAAAGCATCTGTTGGGTTTTTTTTTTTATTGCACACTTCATATTGCCTTTAAAACACACATTTGTATCGACAAAAGGGAAAAGGGCTTTAGGATCTTATTCTACTGCCTTCCAAGAAGTCTGGAACAGTAGTTATTAAATAAATGTCGACTGGAACCTTTTGATATTAGCATGATCAACAAAACCAGATTGCTCTTATTAATAAAAATCAAGTTGATTTAAATAATATTTTGTGGAAAATAAATTTAATTTTATTTTCTAAATATAAAGACAAACAATGTTTTATGTAACTGTAGTGAAAAAGTGTAGTGCTGAGGCAGCTCTATAGGTGTATTATGGCATATAATTTGTACAATGCAACTGTCTTGTGTCAATTGCCTTAGTACATGGTAAATATGAAGTTATACAGGCCGTATTTTAAGATAATCTAAGGGTAATTTGAATTTGGTATGGACTAAGACTACGTACACAGCTACTGAACTCAGGAATATAAAGTAGTAATTTTATTTATTTTTTAAGGAAGACACTAACTGTACATTAAAAAAATGTTCTTAATAATGGTAGCTTCACTACAGCTGTTGCTTATATATTCCAATAATTATTTCTTCATCCATCTCTAGAGATACATAAAGGTAATGGCTTCATTAAGGAGCTGTAAATTAATTAATTTATTTTACTTGGCGATGACCACTGAGATAAGATTATTTAACAGTTACAAGTTAACAAATCTTAAGTGTTAGCAGAAACAGAGTACAAAATCCACCTACCATATATGACTGAAAGCTGCTAATTTTTCAGTGGTTGACCACTGAAAATGGAAAATATGGCTAAATAAACATATTTAATAAAATCCCTTAGCATACTAATGAAATGTCTCCTTGAACTCTGTACTGGAGTCAGTTATTGGTTTCTGCATGACATTCTTGTACTCAGTCCATGCTTCATGGCTGCATACTTTAACAGTACTCATATCTAGTTGCCATTACATTACAGTTCATAAATGGCACCTGACAGGCACTCTTCTATTTTAAGAGTTATTTGAATATTAAATTCATAGTGATGAGTCAGAAAAAAGCTGGCTGAGCTATGATTGCATTCCCCCCACAGAGGAAGAGCTCTCTGTGCCTCCCAAAGTCTGTTTCTGGCCATTCCTTACCTGTGGACAATGTAGAGGTGGAGTCCAGCTATCGGGTAAAGCTCAGCTGGTCTCCTATACAAGCTGTCAAGCTCATCCACAGGTTCCAAAATTTATTACCTATCATAGGGAAAATTTCTCAGTCCTACCTTAGCGTATAGCTGCATGGGTATATTGAGTACTTAGTCCATCAAACACTTGAGCCCCAAAGATTATTCTGAAAAAAGTATTGAAAATTTCCATTTTTAACTTTATGAATACCTTATATATGCCAGATGTCTGTCCTTTTGTAACCTAAATAGTGCAGATTATTTAAAAATACAAACACATTTTTGATCACATGCCCATATGTTGGGGAAGATTGTGTTCCCATTGTTACGCATTACCCTCTGAAGACAAAACTGGTATTATTCAGAGGAAAAGCCTACTAAACAGGCAAGATGTAATGCCAGAAGAAACGAGTATGTGGGCCTGAGCAAAAACAGAAATAATGGAGATGTCTGTATCTGTTACATGAAGTCATAATGACAATGTCTGATAACTTATGATTTTCTGAATTTCCTTATTTTTTTTTCTTGTGAACTTCTTGTCAATTATGTCAAGGCACACCTACACTTCTGGGCATTAAAACATGGAAGTACAGTCAAATATAAAGGTGAAATAATGTCTGCAGAACATAATGAAGGAGGATCAGACTCTATTGTCACCATCTAACATTCTACATGCCAATGTATCGACATTTGGCTGTCTGAACTGTTACAAAATAAGTCTTAAACATGCTAAATTGTTAATAAGTAAACCTCAAGTAATTGTAGGTCTGCCCCATAGCATGTATTGCCATGTCAAGATTACCTTTTTTTTTTTTTCTGGGGAGCCACTGTATTTTATTCCGCTCACCACAAATCACTTTTTAGTTTATGACTTTCTCTTCAGTGGAAGAGGTATCAATTCATTATTTGTGAAATTGTAAAGTCTCATTTAAAAAAAAATAAAAAAAGAAAAACAAAACAAAAAAAAAACAGAAACCAAACTATGTTTTGTCTTTAATTTAAAAACTGCTTGAGGGCCCTATGGGGTATATTAAAACTGTCTCATTGCCATATATCTTAGTGTACATTTTGCTTGAAACCAGGTGTTTTGTATATTGAACTTTTTAACACTGCAGGGAGGTAAGTATTCACAGCTGGAGTTTTATGCTTCACACATTTTCATGTTTCAGAACAAGGAGCAACCCCTAGGAAAAACTCCTCCAGCATGAAAAGAAGCAGAACAAAGCGCTTCTGTATCTGGTGGCAGGACATGGATATGATGAAGTCACAAATCTAGGACTTGCATATAAAATAGATGCTGGTGTAACTGAGACAAAAAGTTGCAAGCCATTGAAGTGTATAGATCAGTAGATCAATCGCATTCTATGAGGTTGTCACTGTGGGAAAGGGGTGTAAAACAAATTCAAAGAAGGATAGAGAGTTTCTGTAAAATAAAAAAAAAGTTAAGAACACTTGTACTTTTAAATAATGTTTGAAAGCTGTCATGTTTACTGTGAGTCTCCAGTTTAAATCCTATAACTTCCTATATGTTTAGTTCTATTTAGTTATTTTTTGATTATTATTTAGTATAATTATTATTTTTATATAATGCATAATTATTAACCATTAATTACAACATTATAATTGTTATTGTTAACATACATTAGTATATGTAGAAGTGTATATTATTCCATATAGCATTAAAGTATACAGAAAAATTCCAAAAGAATCTATCTTTCTATAATGAGAATAATAATTTAAAAATATTTTTTGACACACAAAATACTAAGAAATTAGTAAATTAACTTTCTAGAGAGGCAGTTTGAAATCAGCACTTTTTTGCTCTCATGCAGGCAAGTAAGTTTGTTAATTGTGTCAGTTCCAGGTAATTTCGGTTTATCAAAAAAGAAAGAAAACCTCAAACTTATGGGGTTTTCTGTTATTTCTGTGAAATCAGTTTAGCAAGATAAAAATAGACTCCCAGAAGAGAATAAGTTCTATTTGCCATCAATACGCACGTTTGAAGCTCTTGATTTGATAACTGGATTTCAGTTTTAGTGGGATGGAGAATAATTTCAAAATACACAGAAATTAGCTTCCCAGTAAAAGAAACAAGCAAGTTTTTGGGGTTAGACAGAGCATGTGTCTCATATCCCAGAAATTAAGACATTTCCACACCTGTATTTTTATCACTTAACAAGCTTATCATCTTTTACCCTATCAGCAAAGACAGTGATTAATTTCCTGCAAAGATCAAGAAGGTAAATATTTTTGTCTGTGTCATTTGTAATAACAAAAACTTCTGGCAACATAAAAATCAATCTTGAGCCATAGGCTGGCATTGCAGTGGTTAACTAGAGGTTTAACTTGTTAACTAATTCTCCCTGAAATGATGGGAAGACCCACAGAAATGCCATTGTGTGAATACGTGGAGCAGCTGAAGAACATGCACTAAGCTATATTAACGAGCAATACTACCTGATCTGGTAGAAAATTAAATTAATGGACTCCTTAAAAATTCAAAAGACACAAAATAGTAAGTACATATCAATTATTAAAATAATCGTGTGCCTGATCACTTGGCCAACCTTGGTGAGGCCAGGAACGTTCACGTTTTAGAGCAAAACTGCATTTTAAAGCATTTGTTTTGATGATCTGTACTTTCACATTTCCTTCAGGCCTAAACCAAAGACTACTGAAGTCCATAAAAGTTATGACAGGTCTTCTCTCAAGACAAACTAGTATTTTGTTATGAGTATTTGTCACACTATGTCTGTGCCAGTTCTACAGTGGAAATCCCACTGGTGACAATGATGCATAGCTTTTCTGCTCTCCTTGAATGTTTCATGCACAGCGGGAGTGTGCGCAGGGCAGGAAGAGAGCAAGCACAATGGTAAACACAATGATAAATAGTTATGTGTGGTCAATATTATTACTATTTCTGCCATGAGTGATTTATTACACATAATATTTTATACAAGTGACACTTTTAAAAGTAGAAGGGGAGAGTGGACAATAAACAAATTTATGTTCCTATGCAGCAATACAAAACAAACAAGGTATAAAATTATTCTTGACTCATTGGAAAAAAAAATCTTGACTGGAGAGAAAATTTGGTCCAGACAAAAAAAGGCTCCATTGCATTTGAAGTATCTTGCTATATGCTTAAAATTAATAAAAAACAGTAAAGTGATGAATTAGATTACTTCTTTGAATAACACGTTAAAAATAATAAAGATAAATGAAAGAACTTCCTCAGTGTTTTCATTGTTTGAAATTTTTTTATGATGCATATTTTATATAAGCTTTTCTTCCACTTTTCCTATGAGAGGATTTTATACCAGGCTTACAACAAATGTAAAACATTAATAAAATTCACTCAACTGATGATAGATTTTCTATCTACTTAAGAGTAAGTGCCTCTGTCTTACAGGGGGTCCTAAGGCCTTGGCTTTGAACAACAGGTGTGGCCACTGTTGTAACTTGCGGGTGGAAATCTCACCACTGTTTCTTTGCCTACCTCTGGTTTAGGAAATAGCTATTTTACTATCCAGCCTCAGTGGTGCTCCTTGAACAAAGGCTACGTACTTAGAATTTTTACAGGAGTACATGTGTGTATATGTGCATATGTGTGTCTGTGTTTGTGTGTGTGCATTGGGGAGTGCCAGAGGGAATGAATTTCAGCTAGAATTAAGTTATTTGTGTTATAATAATCTAGTGTTATAATCATCTATAATCCTTTCCCCAAGCATAGACTTCTACATATTTACCTGAATATATGTTTGTCTGAACAAAGAGTACATGAGCAAACCCTGGTTAATTTATGGAGCAGCCTGAACCACTGTGTGGTTTCAGATATATGATTTAAACCCATAATAATTGCATTTGATTCAGAAGACTTATTCTTGACTGACACTACTGTAAGTGAGGGCAGCATCTAGTCTGAAAACTTTTGACAGCAGTTTATTATTCCAAAGTGACGTACCTTACAGTGATTGTCCTTCTAAAAGACCTGTACTCTGATTTGTCGCCCTTTTAAAACTATTCTTAGGATCTAAATTCCCAAAGCAGATTTCAGTAAGTTGTGAGGAATTCATAATGAACTCAAATATACCTGAAACTGCAGTGGATTATATTTGACTGATTCATGCAAAGTAGCCTCTTGGAGCAAAAAATACACACTGATGGATACTACACAAATTTCACAGCAACAAATAAAACTGCTTCTTTTTGACACAGGTTCAGCTCATTAAATCTCCAGTGGTCAGGTTTCTGTGGCAGAAGTGATATTCTATGTAACAATTACCAATTACTTTGGTAAATATAGTGGGTCTGTACAAAAGGACAGACTCATCTACATAAGGCAACGAAACATTTCCCCAGCATCTGACCCAGAGTGCTCTGCATGTGCTTTTCTGAACAAATAAATGGCTGAACTCTGTGAGGAACACCGTTTATTAGACATTGCACATTTTCCGTTAAATTCTTCAAACATAAGAGCTGCTGTCAATCACCTTCTACTGAGTAAGATCTTACCCAGATAAAATGTCTAGAGTGCTAAAATCTTTTTCAACTATTTTTGCACATGTAAAGATGACTCCAGATCTGCCTGTATGAATTTTGGGTGGCTGCCATACTTATGTAGCTAGTTTAACTGCCAACATTTAATTTTCCTTTAGCTTTATACAGAAAGAGAAAGAAGGGTGGGGGTCTGTGGAGAATGAAAGATCTGAATATTTTAAAAAGATAAATATATTTAAAAATTCAAAGATGGTGCTAATTATAAAGAATTATAATTATAATCCATGTTGGGAGCTGCGTGCTTGTTCCTCTAACCATTTTTGTCACCTCAGTTTGAGATAATTTAAATTTTAGCTGCATTTTCTTTGTTTAACTGGATTTTTTATGCCTACTTCAGTTTCTGGGAAATAAGTGACATGCATAGTTTAGAGGGAGAGCCTGACCCCTTTGTATCATTGTGTTCTTGGAATTTAGGATTTCCATTTCTGAATAAGGCATATTTCACCCCTGGTGAAATCACTACAGCTGAATGGCATTGCCTGATAAAGGCCAGAAAGACAGAATTTTAATAAGCACTGAACTGCAGCTCTAAAATAACTTAGTGTGAAGTTTTACATATGTTTACAATGTTCATTACCCTACATACAAATTTCAAAACAAGACAGGCTGTTTACAATGTATGTAATCAGCTTGGTGTCTTGTAGCTGGAGTACTCCAAGGACTGAAACAATGAAAGCACCCAACAGAAGGGCCCTTCAACTTAATCTGTTAACTACAGTTTGTACCAGACCTTGGTAGGAATGGGAGGCCCCTAGCTAATCTTTTGACTTGGCTAAGTGGTTCTAGGCACCAAGTTCACAATAAAATAATCAAAGCTCAAGGGGCCCTTCATAAGAGCATATATTCAGTACTGAATCTCCTTATTAAAGAGTGGAGGTCAACACTACATTTTAATGTTACCCTGTTTGCATACAATGATTTCTTCTCTTCATAAATTGGTTAGTGAGGCAATGAAGATGATTATTTTACTGTTTTCTAATAACAGCTTTTATTAGGGATGTAGTGATCTGTATCTGTAAATATTGTAGTGAAATTTTAGTCTGAAAGAGCCCTCAGATTAGATGTATTTTTGGAACTGCATATATAAAAAGTGGTCTTCATAAATGAAAATTTCTCCACCTTTCCCTCATAATCCTGATGTTGACTATATTTTTTAATGTGTTTTTATTTTTTATTGTCTTGTAATGGTTGGAAATCTAAAATCACCATTTTAAATTTGTGATAGTCCACTGAGTTTTATCATAGATACTCCATTTGTTGCAAAATATTAAAAAAGAGTGCTAAAAATGTAATTTTCTTCAAATGAGCTCTTTAGTCTTTGGCAGACTTAATAACAAAGGCAGATTGATAAACCCCAGAGGAACACTACATATAAAACCTTTTATTATGCCTGGGTAATGTTATGCATATGTAGCAGTCACACAGATATTACTGCTACACTATTTGATAAAACTATTTAATCAACAATTTGGATTACCTTAGCTTTATGTTGGAGAGCACAGAATCTTTGCCTTAAATTCTAAGGGCAAAATTTGAAGTTATGTTGTCAGGTGTGGTAATATGATAGCATATGTTAATTCAACAAATACAATATTTTATTACAATCTGTACTCAGATGGCCGAAATAACTATTTATGCTTTTCCAGTGTGGAGGGAAAAAAAAAGTGTATTTATAAAGTAATGTTGAAAATGTCTTTTGTATGCCCCTCCTTTCTTATAATCTGGAAATTATAGACCAAAACCTCTGTTTGTGAAAATCAGCCTTCATACACTGGTGTCAATGGGCTTCTATTGATTTATGCTGGCTGGCGATCTGTGCCAGTGTCTGTTATAACCATAGTTACAATATGCTTCGCTGTAATCATAACAGACAGTATTTGTTCAATTAAGCCAACATCTGGTGCAGTGCAATGACTAGGAGTGGTAATTAAGTTTTTTTCTTCTTCTTTTTTTTTTTTTTAAATCTGTGTTAGATTGCTTTGTGTCTTAAAAATACAGTGACAGAGATGATTATGCTATAAATGTAACACGTTTTTCACAGACTTTGGTTGAAAATGCAACTGTTCCCCGTATTTGCTTGCCTTGCCTTGCAAAATACTTTATAATGCACCATTGCCTTCAGCTGACTTGGACAGGGAATCTTGATGTTTCTCTTTGGAGACTTCATGCAAGCAATGCTCTGCAATACCTTTAAGGCCAGTTATTCAATTGGTTTAGGGTGATTCAGCCCTGACCAGAAAGTAACTGGAACACTTCTGACAGGCAACTTTTACCCAAAGATAGGCACTATCTCTCTCTCGTTTGATGTAGCTGACCTGCCAAGCTCACTTTGAGCGAATCCAAAGCCAATTGCAACAGTTTTTCTTAAGAGGAATGCCATTCCATCACTAAATCTTGACACCTCAAAAATGGGGTTGAGAGCGAGTGTGCAGTTTTTCTCTGCTCTTGTGAAAGTGCATCAAGATCAGGAAAATAAACAAAACAAACAAACAAACAAACAAAAAATACCCAAATCACAATGTTTCTGAACTAAGGATATTATTTGGTTGCATAGATATTCTTTGGTTTTCTGAATAGCTAGAAATAGCTATAGGAAGCTCATTCTGGCATGAAACAGTTGGATTGTATAGACTATAGATTTAACAAACATGAAGGGAACAATAATGAGGAGCAGTTTATTACTGGAAGGGATAATATTAACTTTAAAAAGCATTCCATGTGGAATACAGATTAATATGTAACATATGTTATACACACTTTATTATCAGGCTTTCTAGAAAAAAAAATTTCTTTTTTTAATGTTAGAACTGAATGAAAAAACTGGATTAAAGCGAATAATTTAGAGGCTGTCAATTTTTTTTCACTTTATTGTTATACATGAAGCATAGTCAACTTAAGAAATGGTGATCTTCAAGAGTAAAGGAATTGGAGTAGGGAGTAATAATTCATTTTCTTTCCAAACTCTCAGCTACCAAAGTCTGTCAATATTACAAGTGATTAGCCCTAGTGTATGTGTTCCATGGTCATGCTTTAGTGACTTATTTCCGTGTAAAACATAGCTAAGGAAAGCCAAGGTTTGTCTTTCTGCGAGCCAACAGTCTTGATATATATGAAACAGAGGTGTCCACTTATTTTTCAGCAGCCTGTACTGTACATTATCAGCTGTTACAGTGAAAGTGAGAGTTTTCCATTTACTGTTTAATTACAAGTTATTGTTTATGAATTTCTATTTAGATGCAGAAGTTTTGAAAGCTGAGAAACAGTCATTCTCACCGAGGCACCGACACTGTTAATTGCAATGTGCGTGAAATCATGTTTATTGGCGTGACTACTTTATCAAGAGAGCATTCCAGAGCACCATTGTCTCTTTAGGGCATTTTATTGTCATTGAAGGACCTCAGCATGAAATAAACCTATAGTGTTTAGATATTTCCATATGCATGTCAAAATTACACCCTCTCAGATTTTCACCTAAGTGGAGAGCAGTCTTATCAATAGCATTGACATAGTTTGTAAAATGCATGGAAAGAAAGATAGTGGAATTTGAACAATCCAAGAGAAAAGTAGACAAGGTGGGCAATTCCAAGAGGACTTGGGCAAAATATATACAGCATAGGCCTGTATTATCTCTTTTTCAGGCCTCCTACACTTGCAGTTATTGCACCAGAGAGCTGATGTCAGTCAGACTTTAATTGCCTAACAAATACCCTGCATCTTTTTTTTTTTTACAGAATGGAAATCACTTTCCACTTCATTAAGATATAGTTTACATTGCCACATGCTCTTCCTTTCATGGGAGCAGGGAGAAGAAGCACTTCTAAGCAAGGCATAACATAATCTAAAATTTAGAGCAATTAGTTATACTTAAAGGCCTGTAAAAGGGCATTTTTTATTATTAGTCTTGAATCACTACACAAAATTTAAAGATAGTTTTGAATAGCCCTTCTGACCTTGTTACTGCCAAAATAAGGTGTAAGGACAAGTGTAAGGTCATGGACATGGGAAAACATAATCTGGGAGTGCAGCACAGACTGGGATCCACCTGGCTGGAGAGCAGCTCTGTGGAAAGGGACCTGGGGGTCCTGGTGGACAGGAAGCTCAACATGAGCGAACAGGGTGCTGCTGCGGCCAAGAAGGCCAACAGAATGCTGGGTTGCATCAAAAAGGGCATCGCCAGCAGAGAGAAAGAAATCATCATCCCACTCTACTCAGCACTTGTCAGGCCACACCTGGAGTACTGGGTACAGTTCTGGTCCCCGCTATACAAAAAGGATGTGGAAAGGCTGGAAGGGGTCCAGAGAAGGGCCACCATGATGATCAGAGGACTGGGAAGCTGCCATATGAGGATAGGCTGGGAGAGCTGGGTTTGTTCAGCCTTGAGAAAAGGAGGCTCAAAGGGGATCTTATCCCCATGTACCAGTACTTAAGGGGTAGCTACAAAGAAGACGGAGACTCCCTTTTTACAAGAAGTCACATGGAGAGGACAAGGGGGAATGGACACAAGTTGCTCTTGGGGAGATTTGGAGTGGACACCATTGAGGACAGTCAACCATTGGAATAATCTCCCCAGGGAAGTGGTTGACTCGGCCACGTTGGACACTTTCTAGAGTCAGCTGGACAGGGGGCTGGGCCATCTTGTCTAGACCGTGCTCTTCCTAGAAAGGTTGGACTAGATGATCCCTGAGGTCTCTTCCAACCTGAGATTCTGTGATTCTGTGACACTTGCTTTTAGTTCCAAATACAGCTTTTTCTAGATTAGACTATTTTCTTGTCTCCCTTGCCATTCCTTCCATTTCATCTTGCCCTCCTATCTTTCTTAATGTTTTTCCTCTAATTTTCTTTCCTCTCTTCCAGATATTCCATGGTATTCCCTTCATATTTCCCTTCCGACTTCACAGGAACTTGTGGTTCACTTGCTGAAATTTTAGCAGTCATGTGTCCCTCTGAAGTCTTTTGAGCCTTGATGGATTATTGTTTTCCTCTCATATTCCTCCTAACTAACATCTGAATATCCTTGCTGGCTCTTCCTTCAAACTCCAGTGACGACATCATTTCTATAATCAGAGGAAAAATAGCAGAAGAAATATAAAGCTATATTTCAGGCATTCGATGTAAAACAACTTCAGCAAAGAAGTCATCTGTACACCATCCAGTGCTGGTTGCAACATTGTTCAAGAAATCAGAATATAACTAAAGTACCTTGTTTTAAGTGACCTTTTTACTTAAAGAAGACAATTTTTATTTGCAAATAAGATCCATGCTCTTTACATTTCAGTATTTGTTTTCCTGTAACAAGAGCTATGTAAAACTTTTAAAGTCTGCACAGTAAACACTACGACAGAACAACTGCACAAGTACACCCTACAAGAGGGTAGAACATGAAATTTATATCCCCAGACCATTTAAGGCTATTCAAAAAGTACTAGGCTGAAGGATTGATCAGGGAAGAGATATAGACTATTCCCACTAGAAAATAATCCTCTGTCTCATACAGTTTTATTTACTGAAAAATGCCAATTTATAAACTGTAAATTATGCAGAAGAAAATTAACTAGTATGTTTTAACGGTTTTATGCTGTTGCACCACTACAAAGCAGGCATTCTTCAGCAAAGTTTGTCATGTTCTGCACCTCAGGGGAAAATAAAGACAAAGCCAATGAATCTGGTACAATATAAAGAGCATGCATATTTGTTGTGCATTTATTTATAACTCTGTTAAAGAACTCATAAGAGAGCTTACTATATGTCATGACCTAAAGGGTTACCCATCCTATGGGTGTATAGAGATTGTGACTGTGAGTTCATAAGATGCAGTAATACACAAGGACACAGAGGCTTTATTCTTTAAATTTCACTATTTTATTACAGATTACAACCAATATCACAAAAATCACCACTAGCAAGTATACCTATGATTAATAAAATGAGTATGAATGACTACTTATCAAACTATTACAAATTACTATCAGCAATCAGTAGCATAATATCAATCAATAGTATGGTATCAATCAACAGTGGCATCAATTGGTATTGTAGTACAACCCATAACAGCAACAACCAAGTAGTTATATGCTGTTAAAGATTACTGTATCATCAGTGAAGCAAGCTTATCAACAATATAAATGCAGATACACTTATTATAGTTTACTTATATGACTATATGTAATATAAAAATGAAGTTAATAAGATTTCAGAAGGAGCCAAACTACCCCAAAAGTGAGGGACAAACCGATCTCAGAGCAGGGGGACCTAACCATCCCCAAAAGAAGTGAAGACAGACTAAACCACTAAGATAACAGACAGTCTCACTTCAAAAATCATCCATGTCACAGAGTCTGGAGTCATCCAGGCATCTCAGATGGGAAATTCTCAGACAGAGAAGCACCATTTTGGAAAAAAAATTAAGTCCTTTTTACAAGAGAGACATAAGAGGGTGTAGGACTTCCTACTTTGAGCAGCCAATTGTTGTTAGTTTCTATTTTATACCTGTAACAGACAATAAATGATGATGCTTTCAGTTCTTTCCAAGCAATTTTATTTTTCTGGACTGTTTTCCAGCTTCTCTGATGATAAGTTGCTACTGTAGTCTCTTGTTTTTGCCCTTTTCAGTGGTATCTCAGGACGTCTCCAGTTTGTAGGTACCCCGGCTGCACTTCAAAGAGGCCAGCTGCACTTTTCAAGGATGTTTCTGGTTCACAGGTATAGTTCCCAGGGTCCCAGTTCAGGGCTGGCATGACTTTCTCCGTCACTATTTTTCAGTAGATAATTTCTTCTGTTCAGTAATTTTACCTTTCTAACTAGGCCATCTTTATGGCTGTTCACATCATTATAGCTGACTCTTTATTTCCTGGTGGAGTAAGTTTCAGAGGCACCCAAAGCTCCAACAGTCCATTTCCATCTGGACTATAATTCACCCATGCCTGGAAATTCACTGAATTTGCTTCAGTGTTAGCTTTGCTGCAATGCAAAGAAGGACTTACCTGAAAGTCTCATTTAAATAGAAGAATGTTTACAAGGTTGACTGCATTTAAAAATATACTGAAGCTTTTTTACCTAATTAACTGTTTCATCTGGTACTAAGCAAAACATTTGCTATATCTCTAATATTTCTCATACTGCCTAGTTTAGTAAACATTAGTAACTCTTGTTCCTGACATGCACCTTTCCTTTCATTGGTAGACACGCAGGAGGAAGAAAGATGAGGATAATGCAATGGCCTGAAGTCCTTTGTCTGCCATAGCATCTCACAAGGCATTTGCAGAAAATACAGCACCAGTTAGTGAATGTGAATAGCTGAGAAACCTCATTTCAAACCAGGAAATAAAAAATCCATTAAGCAGTTTTCTTATTGGGGATGCAGGTTTGAGACAAGTTGCAGACGAAGGTTCACAGAGCACTCCCCATGTAAAATAATTTAAGTGAAAATCAGATATTCTTTTAAGGTGTATTTTCGGAAGGGTCCTTACTTTATGTGGCTCTTGAACCCTTCAAGAACTCAAAAGGGGAAGAGATCAAGTCTCTTGAATGCTTCCCTTTCTATGTAGGAATGTACATTGAGGAACTAAAATTGTAAAATTTTCTCACATTTGTCACCTCTCTTTCCCAAGAAAGGATTCTATTTTGTAGAGGCAGTAGGCTACACCTGTCAGATACTAGGAAAAAATAGTATTTTATCTCCACAAGCATGAATTCCTGGGGAAAGGAGGTGAGGAAAGCTTGAGAAAACTGCCATTCACAGTAGACTGAGTCCTACAAAGAGTAGCGTGCTCACCTTGGGAATGGCAGATTCTTAGGTAAAAAGGCAATTTAATCAAAATATTCATGCTTTCATGCCTTAATTTCTAAAAATTAATAAAAATTATATCTATTTGTCCTTTAGATGGGTCAATCATCTGTAAATCCTTGCTGGTTCATAGTTCTTGACAATTAGACTAAATAATATCTAGTTTTTAATGTGGACTGAATACATGCTTTTTAAACATGACCTTAATTTGGTTAGCTTCTCTCTGACACCTTTTGACATATCACAACCATCAAAGTCCAAGTTCAGTGTCCGTCTTTCCTTCAACATCTGTGTACCTACAGAAGAAGTAACTTTTAAATGAAAGCTGCTCTCTTTTCAGTGCAGACTGATAGTTTTGGTAGCCAGTTAACGTGGCAAGATCGTGGAGAACAGTAGGCTTATAAAGTATTCTACAAATAGTAAATTTTAGCATCTCTGAGAATTAACTGTAACAGAAACTGGACAGTAACATGGTTTGTAAGGAATATCACAAGGAGTCTACACAGAAGCAAAACCACAGCAGCCTCCATGAATAACCCTTGATAAGAGTCCTTGATGCAAATGCTGTGTAAAGATGGTTCATGTGAGACTGATGTTGATATTGGTGATCCAGGGAAAGCAGTACAATTTCTCAGAAAGTTTACAGTGCTATTGCAATTCAGTTGTCTTTTAGGGATAAAGTTTTTGCTTTGGATGCATTCCACAGATAACTATTCTGCTGCGTTGCTTACCCAATAAGACAAATGGAAGGACAGAAAGCCCTTTCTAAAGGTTTACTGAAGTATTTTGAACTATATAGAGTTCTTTAGATTTTCATTTAGACTTGCTTGGCAGAAGAAACTACTGAAGAAAATAAATTATATATTTAAGGCTATATAATATCATTTAGTCTCTGATTATTGGTCATTTATAAAAATTAAATTATCAGTAAGATGATTACATCTATGCAAATTTTATCACTGGAAATTATACTGTACCTCTTCAGAACCCTCATCTATCTCACTTCTGAACTACCATGCATTCCAAGATCAAAATGCCTTCAGGTCACCAGATAATAGGTCATATAGCTTCGACATAGTCATATCTTCATCTGTCTACTGTCCTGATCTCATTTTATGGGATGATTATTTTATAGGGTGGTCCAAATATACTCTAGTTCTTTTATTTGGTATGTAGATTTTTCTGACCACAAATAGTTGCAAAAAATTGATTGCTTCCAATCACTTGAATGAAAATGCAAGTTGCTTTGCAAGTGTATTTCCTTTAGATACTGAAACTAAGAATTATTTTCTGATCATCTGCTAGTATCTTAAAAAAGGTAATTTGCCATCAGGTTCCAATGTGAACTTTACTGATCAGTTCAAGTTCTTTAGAGCAAGCTGACATTCTTTAAGACACATACTGTCAAAGTATATGTGCGACACCAATTTATCTTAATCTTAATTTTAGAATTCAAGTGAACCAGAACTTTATTTTTTTTTAAATAATATAATCTCAGAATTACTTAATGGCATCTGGGCAACAGTAATAGAAGTTTACAACTCAGATTAGGGAGCAAAGTGCAGAAAGGACAACAAAAAACTAGTTCTAGACAGCGGGTTCCTGTTTTTATAATTGCAACTCACTTTTCCCATTAGAAATATGTTAATTAGATTTTGATTTAGAAACAACATTGATTGATGACTTTTTATTTGTCCTCTGCCAAAAGTACATGTGTATTTGACCTTCTTGTTCATTATTCCTTGTGGTAAGGGAATGATGATACATCCAGAAAGATATAAGCCAGCTGTTCCAGCCTGAATGGAGATTGTAAAAAAAAATATTTTTTTTTAGCTTTGCAATAATTCAGAAATAAACTTGATTATTTCTAAATGGAAATATGTCTATAAAGAAATAAGCCATACTACTCAGTTTCTTCAGGCAAACCCTTTGGAATGCAGAATAATGAGAACATAATAATCTACTAATATTAATATCAACTAAAATTGGTTTCAAAAATATTTGTTTCTCTGGTAAGCCACCTTACAAAACTTTGAACAGAGTACATCTATTTGAGCAATTTATTGAACAGTGCTGTGAGGTGAAGCTTTGAAGTGATAAGCAGATTGCTACAAACAAAAATCAGTGTATTTTAAAATAACAGTTAAAGTATGAACATGCAGATTTTTATTTCTGGATTTAAGAACTTAAGTGGCAACTCTGCTGAAGACTTTTTCACCCCTTATATATCTATTAATTTCAATGAAATTATTGGTAGGAAAAATCATGCAGGGTACCTTGAGGTCGTGGATGTAAAAAGTAAAAAAAATTAATCCCTTCAGAAATGTAAAATGTTTGAAATAAATTTTTAAATCAATAAAATCAGGTACATTAAAATATTAATTTAGTCATGAATGAGTCAAATGAGCTACTCCTTAGGGCATAATTTGTGATGTCATTTTAATTCCAAAACACATGGCAGGGAAAAGCTCAAGAAATTATGCACAGTATAATAGAAAACAAAGAATTAATTCAAAAAGCAGTTAATGTTATGGAATGACATTCATTCCAGAAGAAAGGGTTAGGACCCTGATTGAGCAAGGAATGCTCTCAATATGCACCAATATTTTTGTGCACAAAAATAGGAAATTTCATGCTAGGGTTCTTGGGAAATACAGCTAAAAAATGAATGTAAATGCACATAAAGAGACAGGCATAAAACTTATAAGTATTAAAACTGCCTATTACATTTCTTCTGTCTTACCTCTTAATTTTGTTATTAATTTTTTCTGAACATTTTGAGATCTTCTGCAGCCATTGTTGTTGCTCCCACGGTTTCACTGTTTCCGCTCTTAGAGGCCTCTCATACCATCTCATGCCATCTTCACCCTCCCTTTCTCCCACGGTGAACTTCTCACCATAAGTATTTGCCTAAAAGTGTTACTTCTAATAAGAATGATTTAATGTAAAAAGGTTAATTAGATTAATGATGGATATCACCCTCATTAGTCCTCTATCCTCCTCACAGTTCTTGACTTCAGTAGCCTTTTCTGATCAGTCTTTCTTCAATCATACCATCCCCTACATAGGTAATTTATTGGATTTCACAGTAAGTGCCTCATGCTTTATTGCCCCTCAGATTATTATGCAGCCTCGCTGTTTTCTCAAAAAAAAAAAATCTCCATTAAAATATTAAGCTGGCATGTCTTTTCTGAGCTTTCCTCTTCTTTTAAAGTCCTCCAGGTGGTGACTTAAAGACCTGTCTTTTCTACTGCTTCCCCTCATTAAAACTAAAATTACTTCCTGATTACAAATGCCCTCCTGTGGTTCCTTTTCCTTATGTATTCCTACACAGCCAAATTTCCAGCTTGTTTCAAATTTACTTGAAGAACCCTTTCTTCACTGGAAATATTTTTTTCTCCCCACAGTATGTGTTCCTCCAAATTTTTGTTCCATTTCTATATATACATATTCTTTGTTCAATTTTTTTTCTTTCTAAATTTAAGAGGAATCATCATTACAGTTTGTACTCAAGATAAAATTTTGCACCACATTTTTCATAAACTTCTGAGTGTCTCTGTGCCTTTCTAACATGTGGTTTCTTAAACAAGTCTGAAAGGATTGTTAATATGCTGAAAGAAATAAGACTGACAGCTATTTGCAACTGTCACATACATTGAATTGCTCTACCATGAAGAAGTAGGCATACTTAAATACTCCCCAGTGAAAATGTTTTGCTTAAATTTTTTTTAAATTTTTTTCAATTTCTCTATTCTTTTTTTGGTTAGAGTTGTATATGTGTGCGTGCTGTAATATAGCGGGCTTTTTTTCCTAAAGTTCATATCAATATTTATTGACACGTAGTACTCCATTCCCATTTAAATTGTTTTAAAAATTATTATATGCCAGTGGTATAATGCCAGTGGAGTAATTTTTCAGCTCACCTACATCACATATCTGAATGATAAACCTCAAAATTGATGAAAAACTATTGTTATGGTTTAGGGTTATTAAAAATAATCTTTACTGATTTTCAAGATACTACCTTCACTAAAAGTGTTATCAAGCTTTGGAACAGGCTACCCAGGGAAGTGGTTGAGTCACCATCCCTGGAGGTATTTAAAAGGCATGTAGATGTGACACTTAGGGACATGTTTTAGTGGTAGTCTTGGCATTGTTAGGTTTACAGTTAGACTGGATGATCTTCAAGGTCTTTTCTAGCCTAAATGATTCTGTAATTCTGTGATTCTGTGATTCCATGATCATGTACAGGCTACTAAGAGGATGCAATGCTTATTTTATTAAATGAAGTTCCAAGAGGATTCTTCTTTGGGAAATCTGAGTTTCATGAGTGTGACAACTTTGATTAACAAGTTGTGTATTTGTACATTTCAATTTGCTGTTTCAAATTTGCTGAACACCTTTAAGAATTTTCTATGTTAAAGTATATTCTGAAGCCTATAATAACTGTTAGCTAGTGTAACTATGATAGAATATTTAATGGAAACATTTAATTATATACAGTAAATGCATTCTAATAATAACCTTTAACTGTAAGAGGTTCAAGTCCCATTTTCAAAGGAGGCTTAGCCAATGGGAAGGTATTTTCTATCAAAGAAAAAATAGCTTTTGGAATATAAAACCTAAAAATTAATGATTTAACTCACTAGACTGTCCATGCAGCGGATACTGTACAGTAAGTATTTAATAAGAGGATCCAAAGCAACACCAAAGTGAGTAGTGGTCTACCTGGACTGCTTGAATGGGAATAAAACCCTCTGCACCTACACATGTTGAAAGTACAGAGTACAGAACATTGTTCTTAGTGTAAGTATTTATAAAGCCTTGTTTGTTTGTTTGTTTGTTTAATCACATCTTTTTTTCTTTTTCTATATTACAAACAAATTATTTCCCTTAATTGTCCAGCGCTTCAGGTACCTGGCTTCATGAGCTCTTCTGACTCATATACAAGGTCGAACATGTGACTCACCAATATAAATCAGCTTGAAGGAAACAGAATTTACTGTAGGTTGACAAATACCCAACATGTGCATGATATTTATATATTTTTTAATCCTATTACTTTTTTCTGACAAAGATGCTATTATCCAGGATATTTTGTTATACAGGTGATGTGAGCAGCCAGAAAGGTAACCTAGTTAGAAGGGAAAATTACTGAATAGAAAGAAATACCTGCTGACAAACTGACAGAGAAAATGCCCGATAGCTTGGGAAACATTTGCCTGGGAACTAGGTCTGGGAACTAGAAGCTTCCTTGAGAAGTGCAGTTGGTGTCTTTGAAGTACACCTGGGTACCTAGAAACTGGAGACATCCTGATATACATTCAACAAGAACAAAATCAAGGAGAAAAATAGTCTAGAAAAGGGGGGAAACATTCTGAGAAAGTAAGAATTGGTAACTGTTGTTGGCTGTTCTAACTGCAAAAACAGTAAAACAGTCTGGAAAAAAATAAAAATTGGTTTGAGGGAATAGAAAACATCATCCTTTATTGGCTGTTAAAAGTGAAAAATAGAAATTAAGAGCATCTATTGACTGATCGGAGTGGTGGTGTCCTATACCCTTTTATACTTCTACAAAATCATTTAATTTTTGTCCAAAATGGAGCTTGTCTCTCTGAGAAAATCCTGTGCTGCATACTTTTCCCTTTCCTTAACAGGTCTGTGTGAACCTTTTAGAAGATCTTGGACCCTCACCGGGGACACCTGGCTGACTCCAAAATCCATGGTGTGGATCATCTTCAAAGTGAGACTGTCTCTTATTCTATTGGTGCCCTACTCCTGGACCAGTTCAGTTTGTCCTCCTACTTTTGGAATGATTGGGTCCCCTTCTGGGATCAGTTTGTCCTCCCCACTGGGATGGTTTGGCCCCCTTCTCAGTTCTGTCTAATGTACTTGGTTCAATACATATATGTAAGTAATCTATCATAAGTACATCTACTGCTATATTAGTAATAAGTTTACTTCACTAGCGATAAGTTTGTAGTAACCTGTAACTTGATTGCTGCTGTTGGGTACTGCTATAATTGATTACTGCTATAATATTGATTGCTGATAATTTGTAGTAACATGAGATATATATATATGTAGGCACTTTATTAATCATAAGTATACTTGCTAGTGGTGACTTTTGTAGTATTGGTGGTAATCTGTGACATAGTAAAATTTAGAGGATAAAGGTTCCATGTCCTTGTGTATTGTATAATCCTGTAAACCCACAGTCACCATCTCTCCACACCTATATACTGAGTAACCCTTTATGTTGTAACAGCAGGCAACACAAACTAATTTTAAACCTAAGAGGGTTAAAACTATACATAGGAGTGAAATGCACAGACACGATTGGGCGAATGAACTGAAATGCACACACATAGAACTAAAATGGACTTCTTAGGATATCAAGCTCAGTCCCCACTATTTCAGGCAGTTATGTTACACCATCTCACTCAAAACTTGACGAAATTCTATCCTGAAATTAGTTGGAGTACTGGAAGGACTGTTTCACCTGTACTACTTTAATGAAAGGTGATTCTGCATACTTTTGATGGATAAATACCGTGCATTTTCGATCAAATTATTCTCACTGTCAATTTCCATTTATTATCAAGCCAGTGTTGTTTCTTAGTTTAAATTGTTCTGGTCCTCTTTTGCTATTTGTACTGTTCATGTGTTCATACAGAAAATAATTTTTCTACTTAACTTTCATTTTCCTAGACTAAATAAGTCATTTAGAATATGTCTGAAGAGACAAATGCAAGTAAGTAGAAGAATGTCTTAGTACTGCACAGAGTCACACAACTGGGCTAAATAGCTTCCTGATTAGAGCTATGTCACTCCCTGTCAATTCAGACTAAATGTAAACCAAACATCTGTGTCATTCTAGGTACGTGTACCTTCAGTCTCCCTTATTGGCCCAGAATCTTAATAAAGCCTCTTTGTCTTGTTTCCATCTCATGTAACCATTCTGGTTCCCATCTCATACAACCAGAAACTGACCTGTCAGTAGAGTTCCAGGTGAAGTCCAAACAGTGGGATCGAGTAAGCAATTTTTACCTATCTCTCTGAGAAAAAACAGTACAAAAATTACCTTTCAAATGACTGCATCGTACTGTGGGAGTCAGTCATCTCACAATCACGCTTTCTCTTCAAGTCATATTGTCTGTAAAGGACCTCAGGAAGGCATCTAGCCCATCTGCTGCCTCTAACAAAGAGCAGCTATGTTGTTAGGCCTTTTCCCCGTCTCTTCTCCAAATTTCCACAACCCCTGTAGGCAATCTATTCTAGCACAACACTACTTAAACCATTAGAAAATGTTTCACAGTTCGAGCCTGAATTTTCTATTTTTCAGTGTAAGTTCATTACCAAGTCTTATATATTTTGTGGACTCAAAGGAACAACTATGTCCTTTTGCCTTTGAGAAATCTTTTATCTGTTTGAAGCCTGTGTGATCTTATCTTAGTCTTCTATTTTTTAGGTTAGCCAACTTTATTTTGCTTTCTGCATTACTTTGCTTTCCTCTAGACCACCACCAGTTCGACAATTGTAATACAGCATCCAGAACTCCAACTCCAGGCTTAACTATGTTAAGCTATGACTTGCTTTTTGCCATATGCAGGTCCCAGTTTTTTCACCTCACCTTGATCTAAAGTTTTCAGCTGACATGCCCTATACATCTGTCTTAGGATAAGATGATTAATTATCCAAAGGTCCCTTCTCTCTTCTTTGATTTTCATGGAACATAGACAGATTACCTCAGATTTGAATGCCTAAGTTTCAGATATGGAAATTAAAGTGTGCATTCTATATTGTACAACGACAACTGCATTTTTACCCCAGGTTATCTGCAATCAAACAGAGGAATCCAGGCAAAGGTAACACAGGACTAAAAAAACTTTCACCTGGTCTCTGTCAACAGTCAGAGAAATGTTCTCAATATCTCCTCCATTTCCTTTTGATCTTACAACACTTTAATTAAAACCACATAGTTAAAACAGAGAAGCTTTTAGATAGGCAAATATTTTCTCAAACTTAGAAAGACAAAGTAAGAACCTTCAATCTAAATATAGGCCAAGATCATTGTGCTACATTTAATTTAGAATATTTTATTTTATTCAGTGCTTGAGTGGGCATTGGACAACCAGTGATGTGGCAGGTGTGTACTGATAAGGTTGAAAACTAGGTCCTTGGCAGGGTGACAGAGAAAGCTCTTAACAAAAGAAAGGTGTTTAGAACCTAGAAATTAAGTACTTGAAATAAACTAGTGGTGGGATGGTATATTTGAGTAACTTCACATTACAGACCTTACTTAACAGGTGAATAGACTTTGGGAACCAGATGGGCTATGTGCCATACAAATATATTCAAACTCACCCAGTTCTTTCCTTCTAGTCTTTGCCCTGTGTCACCATTCTCTCGCTAAACCTAGGAAACTGTTTGTGCCTGGTTCCACATGGTTCTATCCACTGGTACTATTCCCAATTTTCATCAGTCCTGGGAAGAATGGAAGAGTAATTATGCTTATTAAGATTATCATTAATAATGTTCTTACTATGGGCAAAGTGTAAGCAACCAACTCTTCCACACTTCCTTTTGCTAGGAAAATATTTATGACCGGACAGTAAAGATGGTAGCCTAACATCAGGTACTTTGGTAAATTCATGTTGCAACATACTTCATTTTCCATTTCCTTTCTTATCTTTATCATGTACTTCAACAATTTCTCTAGGAGGTTACACATAACACGTATCAGGTTAATGATCTTGCAGTTTCCTCAATCACATCTCCCTTAAGTAAATATTGATATTACATTTGCTATAACTTCATGATAAAGACAGGTTCACTAAAAAATCCTATTTCTCAATCTATTATTTAATTTGCCATCTTTTTTAGTTTTTCTGTGGTGGTGAATATCATGTGATCCCTTGATTTTGAGATCTTGAAACTTTGTTTTTACTTAAGAGGTATTTATATTTCTATTTTCACATACTCATTTCATGAATTAACCTGACTTTTTCTGCATATGCAACATCTTTATTCTTACTGAAAAGTGAGCCAGATGTTCTTTTAAGATAGTACACAGATTATTTTTAATCTCTACTATATCCTGGCTGAATAGGGGCCTCACTTTTTCTTCTGTACTTGTTCTCTTTTTATTTATATAGCAAAGAAATTATATAATTTTGATTCATTTTCGCTTCAGGGCTGAACTGACCTGACTCTTTAGTAATACTCATTTTATCTGTATACCTCCTGATATCTATGACTGTAATTTTATTTTCTAGTCAGTGTTAGTTTCTATTCCACATAGGCTTTCTACTTGCTCTTAATACCCTATCAGAGTGTGTGGTGGGTTGACCCTGGCTGGATGCCAGGTGCCCACCAAAGCCTCTCTGTCACTCCCTTCCTCAGCTGGACAGGGGAGAGAAAATATAATGAAAAGCTCATGGGTCAAGATAAAGACAGAGAGAGATTACTCACCAGCTACCATCACAGGAAAAACAGACTTGACTTGAGGAAAATTAATTTAATTTATTATCAATTAAATCACAGAAATGCAAATGAAATCTTAAAACACCTTTACCCCACCCCTCACTTCTTCCCAGGCTTAACTTTACTCCTGATTTCTCTACTTCTTCCCTGCCCCAACCAGTGCAGGGGGACCGGGAATGAGGTTTGCAGTCAGTTCATCACACCTTGTCTCTGCTGCTCCTTTCTCCTCAGGGGAAGGACTCCTCACACTCTTTCCCTGCTCCAGCATGGGGTCCCTCCCACAGAAGACTGTCCTCCATGGACTTCTCTAATGTGGGTTCTTCCCACGGGCTACAGCTCTTGATGAACTGGCCCAGCATGGGTCCCTTCCTCTGGGTGCAGTCCTTCAGGAGCAGACTGTGCCAGTGTGGGTCCCCCACAGGCTCACAAGTCCTGCCAGAAAATCTACTCCAGGGTGGTCTTCTCTCTCCATGGCTCCACACGTCCTGCCAAGAGCCGGCTCCAGCATGGGCATCTCATGGGCTCACAGACTCCTTTGGGTGCATCCCCCTGCTCCAGTGTAGGGTCCTCCATGGTCTGCAGGTGGATATCTGCTCCACTGTTAACCTCCATGGGCTGCAGGGGAACAACCTGCCTCACCATGGTCTTTACCATGGGCTGCAGGGGAATCTCTGCTCTGGCACCTGGAGCACCTCCTCCCCCTCCTTCTTCACTGACCTTGTGTCTGCAGGGCTGTTCCTCTCACATATTTTCACTCCTCTCTCTAGCTGCAATTGCAGATGTTTTTCTTGTTCTTCCTTCTTAAATTTGTTATCACAGAGGTGCTATCACTGTCACTGATGGGCTCAGCCTTGGCCGGCAGTGGGTCCACCTTGGACCCAGCTGGCATTGGTTTTATTGGACATGGGGGAAGCTTCTAGTAGCTTCTCTCAGAAACTACCCCTGCATCCCCTCACTACCAAAACCTTGCTACACAAACAAAATACAGAGTGGTTATTATAATTGGCTTAATTATATCTTAAACTATTTTAATTGTATTTACTTAATCTAATTTTTTACTAAAATAATCAGGGGAAAATTAAGTTCCATTAGATTTAAACGTGAAGATTTCTTATGTCTCAGAATGTGGACACCTAATACTGAGGCAATGCAAATTTGGTGTAAAGTTCTAAGTTCATTTCTTTAAATCTATTTTGTGCAGCCATTAATTACAAGAGGAAAAACACTGAAACTTCTGGCTGTACGACCTTAGTTTACATTGCTGTATATCCTGGGTCTTCTATGTCTAATAGCTTGTGCTGAACCTGTCACCTCACAAAAAGGTAACTAGAATAAAACCAGCTCACGAATATAGGGTTCCTGTGGTATGCACTTCTTCCATGGAAGTTATTGTTTTGTAGTCATGTAAAAATAAATATAAGCTGTAGTCTAGGGGGATGAAAAGTTCATTACTCTCTTACCTCTGAAATAGTTCTAGCAAAATGAAACTGATAAAGACTGAACATAGACTTGGGCAGGGCAGTGAGTTACTGTTTTGCTCCCAGAGGATGTAGCTTTTTCAGGGTCATATTACTGGCGTACTGGTTAGAAATTGAATGAAATATTGGCTGTTGTTGTCTGTTAATTTTTTTTATAAAGGCACTCTTTTGTGTGCTCATCAGCTTCTTCACTGCCATTATTCACCTTTATGAGAAAGAAAAAAGAACATCTTCCTCCCTTGTGCCTCCCTCAGTTAGTAATATTGCCTCCCACATCCCACAGTAAATAAATTTCATGGAAAGAACATCCTTCTTAAGAATGCAAGAAATGTTAATCTTACATTAACTTGGTCTGGCTGATTACCTGGCTCAGTTGTCACAATGAATGTATAACAGTGTCCTAGAACAATAATTTCTGGAGTTGCCTGTAACTGCACTTTTAATTACACTAGTTAATATGGGTTATTTTACAAATAATTAATCTTAATTACAACAAGATAAAAATTACAGATAAAGACTGTAATTGCTATCTGAATATACCAATATGATTTCTTCTTATTTTTTGGCATTCTAGGAGAGGTACTTTTACTGAAAGCAGGGAAAGGAGACACAGTTCTCATCGAAATTATTGAAACCAAGTATTCTTCTATTCTGGGTTGAAGTGGGCATCTTGATTTTTCCCTGTCTGTTGGTATGAAACTTGACCAGCTTTGTATAGATACTACACACACACACACAAACAAACAAATGCACATTTCTTGATGCTCATATTTTCACTAAAAGCAGCTTTATGTGCACAGTAAGGGACAAAGCTGGGATGGTGTCCAATTTTGATGAATAGATAAAAAAGGTCATGGAGTGTAACATAGAGTACACTTTTCTCATAGTTTAGACAAGGACGAGAACCACAGCTCTGCATGTTGGAACACAGGGAAATCACAATTGTGATGATGATTCTTGAATTTCTTGGCTCAAGCGAGTGACTGAATTAGATTGTTTGGGGGTTTTTTTTGAGTGCTTGGAGGAACTTCGTATTCTATTACAAAGTTTTTTCCTAAAATATTTATAATTTTACTCTGAAATTAATATTCATTTGGTACATTCTGTATCACACAGCACACACACTGGGGTAATGTTAATAACTTCTAAGAAGTGATCTTAAAAGATTTAAGGGCAACTTCTGGAAATAACCATAAAACAAAGCTATATACTTTACATTTAAATTAACTAACATTTTCTTTAAAAATATTGGGGGTTTTTATTTATCAATATGCCCTCAATATCTCAGTATTCTAAAATATGCAGAAGATGTTTCTTTACAAATGCGTCAAACTATTAAATATTTGGTCATTGGAGACATGTTTGTAGACTGACAAAAATCACTCTTAATTTGCACACTTTTGAATGCATGTTCTAGCATGACTTTTGTTGATGAAGTTCTTGGTGATGACACAAAATAAATTAATATTTCCCCATATTCTTCTTCAAAAAAGTAGATAACTGCTGTAGGTTTTTTATTTCTCGTTGTTGTTCTCCCATTAATCTCTAGTTACTGAAAGTGTGGATTTTTTTCCTCCTTTATTCATAAGGTAATACAGTTTGAAGGGATAGTGAAATATAATATTGTTGCACCCCAGGGAAGATGATAAACAAAATAGAAGAGCTCAATTACTTTGTCTCAGTCATTTTTCTTTAGGTGCTAATTTGCCAAAGTATTTCTAAATTACTTCATACACTTTGGCTATTGTATTCTGGTATTGGATAAGCTTTTACGAAGAGCTTTAAAAATATCACCCGTAAATGTTTACTCAGTGTTTTGTGTTTGATCTTTTTTTGTACAATCCTTATACCAAAGCTGGAATTTATTTTCAATGACTACATATAAATGCAACACACGCTCTGCGTCCTAACAGATGCCATCTGTAAAAGCATTTACTTTAAATTAGTGGAATAAGTAATCAAAAGGGCTTTGTACTTAATGCAGAACTTTTGGTGACTATTAAATGCTCATTAGAGGGTGTTTTTGCTGTATGACTGTCAAAATCAGCAGGACGTTTATGCTAGATTTCCTGAGTGGGTCAAGATTGAATATGATTTTACAACTTAAATAACGTAAATGAATGCAGGTTATTTCAGAATCTCCAGATGTTCCTTAAACTCCCTGCCCCTAAGCGAAACTTACAGCCAATTTAAATTTTGCAGCAATATTACAGTGCAGATTTTTGCTTCAAACATTTAACAACTCTCATATTACATTCCACTCATTTGTGCCTTAACCATCACAAATGAAAAAGATGAGCAGTGATATAGTGGAGATCTTTCTCTTTAAAACATATATTAATACATGGTTCAGATCAATCTGTCATAAAAACGTTTTTGGTGGGACAAAATCCTTACAAAATTGCCTTATAAAGCTATGTTGTCTGTCTGTATTTTAGGTGCCCTGACTAATCTTAACTGAACTTAATTTAATTTAAAAACTAGGTAAATACAGAAAACGTGTTCTAAAGATAAATAGCAGCTTGAAATTTAGGTGTACAGGTGTGTAAGTTTTCTATAACTTAATAAAGATTTCTGCATTCTTATATGCAAGTTATGATAGAATAATTTCTTTGTCAATAAGAAGTATATCTACTTGTATCTTGTTGGTTGGTTTTTTTTTACATTGCACATACTTATGCTAATTCCAACCTTTGAAGATGGCAACATCTGTTAGGAAGAAGGCAATAAAGGGAGATTTAAAGTCAACTTATAAAGTTTAGTAAAAACTGCTGAAAAGTGGCCTTTAAGCAAGACAATTTTCTAGGCAAGCTTTCACTGGACAACAATCACTCTGGGGTTTTGCAATGATGTAGATAAAATAGCCTGTTAGAAATTATCTTTGAATACCTGAACTCCAGTATAAAAACATTTGAACTTTAGAATTTTCTGTAATAAACAATATTTTAGCATATTTTAAATCCAAGACAAGATAAAGAGTTCATGGTGCCAAAGAGGAAATAAGCAAGAGAGAACACCATAAACCATTAACGCTAGTTCCTATGGCAGCTGTTGGTTTTGGGTCCCAGGACCTGTAGGAATGGCTTGTACAATTTTAATTAAAGAATCACTCTTTAAGATATGTAAGGAGCCTTACAAGCAGAAATTCAAGAGGTTCAGCCATCATTTGAATTAGGGTTCTTTTTACCTAATGAATACAAGAAAAAAATTAAAATTCTATGGAAATAAGAAAGACAACGCAGTTCAGTCTAAGGTCTGTCTATATATTCTAGGACAGTCAGTGTCCACTTTTGTAATCTTTTCATTAGGAGCATAGGAGAATTCAGGTTGAAACCAACCTCTTACGAACAACATGGTCAGACCAGATCTTGAGGGCTTTACCCAGTTGGTTTCTGAAAACATCCAAGGGTGGAGCCAGTATGACGTCTCCAGGCAATGTATCTCAGTGCTTGACTGTCCTTGCAAGAAAAGTTTCTTCTTGTATCCAGTCTGAACCTCTCTTTTTTCAATTTATGCCTGTTTTCCCTCATCTTGTCACAAGAAACCTCTGTGAAAAGTACAGCTGTGTCCTCACAGTCCCCTCCCCACATTATGGGGTGGCTGTGAGGTGCCCTGAAGCCATCTCTGCACCAGGCTGTACAAGCCCCTCTCTCCCAGCCTCTCCTCATGGGCAACTACTCCAGCCAGGTAATCTTTGAGCTTTTCCACTAAGCTTACTACAGCATGATGTCTTCTTTGTACTGGGGGGCTCCAAACTGGACATAGTATGTGTGAATACTGGGTAGAGGGGCATAAAAATTTTCTTTAATGTCCTGGTGGTGCTCCTGCTGATGCAGCCCCAGATGCTGCTGGCCATTTTTGCTGCCACGGCTTGCTTCTGGCTCCTGCCTAGCTCCCACCCAGCTCCCAGGGCCCCAGGGTACATTCCCCAGGGCTGCTCTCCACTCAGTCCATCCCCAGACTGATTATTTTTTAAAGCTGTGTGAGTTCTGATTTAAACAATCTAAAAAAATGCCAAGCAGCCCCTAAAAATTGCAAGCCAAAAAGAAATAACACTACTGACCTAACCATTGGCTATATATGCCATAGATTGATATATTCTTCTATTCCAGAAAAACCTATACTCAATTGCTAACCAGGTTTTCTAGCAGACTAGAAAGAGGTAACAAACAACACTCATTTTTAAGGCACTCAGACTGATCCCTACATTTATAGAAATGTTCTACAGGCACTGGATTATATTTATTTCAATATCCAGACTGTAGCTAAGATGACTGGGGTAACAAACTAACTTAATATGTTTGTGTTTCCAGGGCAGTTATTAATAAAAGATGTAAACTGTGTAGCTAAATCTTACTGTTCAGAAGGCAATGCAGCAATTTATGAGAAATAAAATATGAAGTTTGTCCTGGGGCATAAATAAACAATACTCAGTGCATGCTTCTAAAACTTTGACCACCCAAGTTCCTTACACCTGTTCCAGCTACTCTGATGAGTTATTCAGACTTCAGCCTTGCAGTAGTGCTACACACATATCTGCTGCTGAACAGAAACATCACAACAAAGCAAACACCTTTGATCAAACTACAGTTATTATTTTTAATAATTAAATATTAAAAATATTTTGTCTATGGCATCTTTATGGCATCTGTGACAAAAGCAAATGAAGCACAAGGTTAATTTCAAAGTGCTTTAGACTGGTTTTACTCAGTGACCTTATTAATAAGTCTCAGTTGTAGAATATTTTCCATCAGTTGCTAAACAAGGAGTCTTTCGAACTCTTTTGTAAGACCATGCCCTAACTATCATGTCATGAGGTACTGTGAGGAAAACACCTCTCCATCCTGGCTATTGAGCCTGGCTGATTAATTGAAAGAGGTTGTGGAAGACCATCATTTTTCATTCACTGTGAAATAGATACTTGCAATGAACAGCAGAGTCAGCTAATTTTGTGCCTATATTTTCTCCCTTCATTCCTCAAACAGTCCTTTCTTGCCTCTCTCAATATTTGTCTTATACAAGATGAAAAGCATCAACAAGAAATCACTTCCTTAAAAATCTATCATGAGTACTTAGGCCACGTACTAGACCATTTCAACTCAAGTTAAAGGTTATTTCTCTGACTCATGAGGCCGTTGGGTATTACAGGCTCTATTTCCTTATTATTTTCTATTTTCTATCTTCTATTAATGTTGGTCTCACTTTGAAAAAATAAATTACATGGTCACTGAACCAAAACAATAGCAAATGAATGACTTTTAAGTTTCTGGTGAGTGCACAGACAGGTCAGAACTTTTCTCAGTGAAATATCCTTTACAAATCAGAAAGAACATCACAGTAGAAAGAGGGACAGGATCTCTCTCAGAAATATTCGATAATCAGATGTAAAAGCACCTTTTCTGAAAGGTGGAAGGTTTAATCCCTTTGGATTCATCTGGAACTCAAACTTGACTAGCCCCAATTAGATTTAAAGTTCAAAAAACAAGACAAAAACAGTTACCAGTAGTACATAAAACCTAGGGTGTTTGGTTCGATTTTTTTTTGGTCTTTTTTTTTTTTTTTGGTCCACTTCAGCTAAAATTATTTGGGAAATTCAATCTAGTTTTTTTACAGTCAATATAGTATACTGTTCTAAAACCAGACTTTGTTTATCTTTGATGGACTCTATTACTAAGTAGACAGTTTAAGGTTCCCCACTCTTTTTGTCTTCAAGTCAAATGTTCTCCTAAAATATGGAGGATCACTTCTGTATCCTCTAAATGTATACAAAAGTTGATCACTCTTACCCAAGAATTGGTATTGCTTGTCTTGCTGAACTGAGTTCAGTCTTGTACTAGTTAAGATCAAGCTTTGTCTGTGCACTAACTTGCACCTGTTTACCTGAAGTTCTCAAATGACTTTTTTAAACTCCTAGAGCTATTTGTGTATGCACGTTTATTTCATTTTGAGTGATTTGTTGAAAAGGAACTTTATTTGAACACCTATAAAAAAAGGTCATAGGAAACTAGAAGAAAGCTTTAGATACAGATTTTAGCACTAAGTTACATAGACTACATATTTTTGTGTGTGTGTAGATAATGCCTCTCAAAATGGCATAATGCCACTATTTTACACTGAGTAAATACTGTTTCATTTGAAGATGGAACAAATATAAAGTCAAAATAGGGAGACATACTGGATGCAAAAAATTAGGGCGAAGCTGAACACCAACACATTTTTGCATCATTTCTTATGCATTGCATATTAAGTCTATTAAACTAATTTAGTTTGGTTTGGTTTGGCATGTGAGTTCAAGTAAATGAGTTCAGGCTGTTTCAGAGTACCTGTTATCTGAATGAGAACTTATGAAAGAGAAACAACTTTTACATTTCTGAATTGCCCATGCATTTGTTTTTTGTTTGGTTTGGTTTGGTTTTTCCATTAGTTATTTTGGCTGCTTTCCTACTTTAACATTATTAGTGGGATTTTTTTGAAACAGAAGTGATGATCATGTCCTAATCCATTTGTACTTCTTCATCAAGTATAAGTGACAGCAAAATTGAGCCCTATTATAGTCTGAAAATATTGGCAGACACAGGGTGCAGGTGGCCATTCTGGGTATATTCTCCACAAGTAGACCAGGTCAGTTCTGTGTAGAACACATGTTTATAGAAAGCATTTCCTTTTCCTGGAAGTAAGATTTAAAAGCATGTTGAGCTAGTTGTTAAATGTATAATTACCAGATGAAAACCAACTTCAGTAGCTCCCTTCCTCACCATTTCTTTATATTTTTATGTTTAAAATTATATTCCAGGGTAAGATCAAGATGAGGAAGTATGTGGAAGTGCCACGCTTGGACAGTATGAATAGGACTATATGTCTTTATGTTGCACAGTTTTCAGTTTTGAGCCTCCATGGAGGCAACACATTAGGGAAAGGATATTTCCACATAAAAACATGAAGGAAATTAATTATTTTATACTTTTTTTGTGCCCCCAATATACATGATTATGATGATTATGATGATTATGATAACCATTATTACTATTATTATCTCCTGTTTCAAGTATGCTGTTGAGCTTCGTTTTCAAGGTTTAGTAAACACTACAGGCTCAGTAGTAGACATAATGATAGCAGGAAAGAAATTGCTCTTTATATATTTAGCCCTTCTCCTTCTGTCTACTTGCATCTACTCCAGCCTATTTCATTCTCAGATATTTCTTCAAAAAACAGTTCATCTATATATATTTTTTAATATTTTTATTGAATATTGAAAAGGGAGAAAGAAAGCTTTTAAAAGATTGTCTAGACTGTTGCCTTGTACTTAAATGCTGCCTCATGCTTCACTGGCTTATATCTAGACCTCACTACCAGTTTGGAAAACATCCTTGGATAGAATTAGCATGACTAAGACTCATTTAATCCAAATCCCTCATGCACAGTGTTGTAGAAGAAGGTTAGGCAGGAGATATCAGGCCATAGTCAAGTTACACATTAGCAAGGTCATTAATCCATTCTTAAATTGTCTGCCAGAACATTTTCTGGGGCAGAGTAAACTGTGTTTTTATTGTTTCCATTGACATGGCAGTCAAACCTTTATAATAAGATTCATTGTAGTCTTTTTTACATTTTGTACAGTGCCCAGGCCCTCACATATCACCATGATACAGGTCTGACCAAAGGTGAATAATATTATTCAAATAATTCAGTTTGAATAATTGATTTATGAAAGACTCTGAACAGAGGTTCAGTAGCCTCCTGTATCAGTAAATCAGCCTGATAAAACAAACACACACACACACTTTTTTTTTTTCCTAAAGCAAAACATTTCCTGGGCTGTTCTTAGTCAGTTAAATACAAGAAAAAATGTTAAGTGAAATTCAAGAGGAATTTTTAATTTGGTGAAATTTATTGGTTAATTAGTTCTTTTTTGTAGAAGTCCATTAAAGAGAATCTTTGTAGAGTTTAGTAGGTAAGTAGGTAAAGAAAAAAGTACTAAGTGTTCATTGCATCAGGTCTTGATTGATGTATTTATTTTGAGCATTACAGACCCCTTAAGTTTCTGTGGAATGTACACTATTTGTGTCATCCTCTCCAAAATCTGAAGACAAGCTCTAAAGTTTTTTAACGTGTCACAAAATATCGATGTGTTAGAATGCTGATATGTACGTCGTATGTTATGTAACATTATTTACACTCCTAAGAAATATGTTGACAAACCTTTATACATATACTTAACAAACCATATACATATACTTAACAAAGGTAATCAATGAACTTCTATTATTAAAGTGCAATTAAGGTGCATTCTAGTTAATAAGAAGGATTTATTTTAGCTGTTCTATTTTTACCTTTTTTCTTAAACTTTTTCAAGGATGAGACAATACAGAGGTCAGAAGGAAATAAATTCATGAATTGTAGGATGATAGAGAGAAGGATCCAGAACTTCCAAATAGCTCCATTTTCGTAGCCAGCAGTGCCAGTTGTCCTGGTAAATTTGTTGTGATGAAGAAATATTCACGTTTAAAAACTCTTCTTTATGTAAAAGGACAACATTAAGAATTTCTGTTCACTTTATTTTTTTTTTTACATTTGTCTATGCCAGCAAAAATATTATCTTGAAAACTATTAAAAAAGAATATTTGCCCTGAATACCTGTAAAAGCAGCAAGTGATGCTGTAGGTGCTGATCATCTGCACCTTGGTGTTGTGTTTTAATCCTGGCAGGTAAAATCAGTCCCTCCCAGCCGCTCAGTCACTTCCTCCCTGGTGGGATGGGGGAGAGAATCGGATGGGCAAAAGTGAGACAACATGTGGGTTGAGATAAAAACAGTTTAACAGGTAAAGCAAAAGCCACATGCACAAGCAAAGCAAAGTAAGGAACTCACTCACTGCTTCCCATGGGCAGGCAGGTGTTCAGCCATCTCCAGGAAAGCAGGGCTCCATCATGTGTAACATTTACTTGGGAAGACAAACACCATAACTCTGAATGTCCCTCCCTTCCTTCTTCCTCCCCCAGCTTTATGTGCTGAGCATGACGTCATATGGTGTGGAATATCCATTTCGTCAGGTGGGGTCAACTGTCCTGGCTGTCTAACCTCCTAAATCCTTGTGCACCCCCAGCCTGCTTGCTGGTGGGGTGGGGTGAGAAGCATGAAAGGCCTTGACAGTGTGTCAGCGCTGCTCAGCAGTAACGAAAACATCCCTGTATTATTAACACTGTTTCAACAGAAATCCAAAATATGGTGCCATACTAGCCACTCGGAAGAAAATTAACTCTATCCTGGCCAAAACCAATACACTTGGTCTTATACCATTTTGCTAGTCTTCAGGGCAAGAAATGTAACATATCCAACAGATATATGTTACACTACAAATATGCATTTTAGATGATCCTCACATATTTGTATGATGTATTGGACTAGGGGATGATCTTTTGATAGTTTGAATAATTTAAAATTTTAGTGTAACTCTTCATACTTGATAGTTTTACATTCACTTTCTACAAGTGCTCTCTAATATTTCCTAAAATGTAATGCCTTTTTGTAACATTTATGTAAATTAATTTGTTCATTATGCGTTTTCTGGAGACTGAAAACAAATGGATATCAATAAAAGAGGCAATCACATTTTTTGTAATTAAGAGTAAAATTCAAAAAGATTTCATTCTTGAACTCCTCTCATGAGGTTCTAAATTTTTCCCTGAGGCTCAGAAAAATTAATAGCCCTAAGTCACAGACCAAATAATCTTGCCTTGAAGACAAAAAAGTATTTAGATTTTATGTATTCCTCTGTATTTCACTTGAAGACTCTTTTCAGTCTAATGTTATTGGTGAGATAAAATTTTGCTCCTTTAAAAGTATCTGTATGGATACAACAACTGTTCACCTATAATTTTACATTCTGTCTAATTGCAGATTTAAGTCAACATCTAGTTTAAATCACTTTTACTTCAAATTACTTAGATTATGTTGTCAGATCCCTGATACTTGTAGTCAGTAGTAAAGTTTCAGTGCAACAATGACAGGCATCAGAGAAAAATAAATGCCAGTATTATAAAGACATTGGTTTAAAATGAATGATGAAGGGACTGTACTTAAAACTTCAGGTCCAAAATTGAAGACCAAAATAAAGAATTATCCTATGTCCTGGTTTCAGCTGGCATAGAGTTAATTTTCTTCATAGTAGCTAGCATGGGGTTGTGTTTTGGATTTGTGCTGGAAACGGTGATAATATGGAGGTGTTTTAGTTGTTGTTAAGTAGCACTTACACTGGTCAAGGACTTTTTCAGCTCCCCATGCTCTGCTGGGTGCGCAAGAAATTGGGGGGGCACACAGTCAGGACAGCTGACCCCAACTGACCAAAGGGATATGTCATACCACATGACGTCATGCTCAGTATATAAAGCTGGGGGAAGAAGGAAGGAAGGTGGGGACATTCAGAGTGATGGTGTTTGTCTTCCCAAGTAACCGTTACGCGTGATGAAGCCCTGCTTTCCTGGAGATGGCTGAACACCTGTCTGCCGATGGGAAGCAATGAGTGAATTCTTTACTTTGTTTTGCTTTGCTTGTGTGTGTGGCTTTTGCTTTACCTATCATGTCTTTATCTCAACCCATGTTTCCTCACTTACTCTTCTGATTCTCTCTCACATCCTGCCAGGGGGGAGTGAGCGAGTGGCTGCATGGTGATTGGTTGCTGACTGGGGCTAAACCGTGACAGCATAATTGGTTAATCTTCTGTAGAGTGCTGAATGGATGTAATGTATATGAACTATCATTATAACTTCCTTTTTTTTTTGTTGGAGGGAACATTCGGTCCTTCTCACAGTAAATGATACATTTGCACAATAAGCCAACCAGTGGAGGTATGAAACAGTTTCTGGTATGCTTCAAGGAACATGCCATTTTCTTTCTTTATTTGAATCTATTCCATTCAGAAAAGGATGGGTTATCACTTTTTTTCAGTCCTAAGAAGTATAACATCAATAAATCATTAATAGAGTAATACCTGATCTGTCATCAGAAGGCTTAACCTTCTAAAGGTAAAGAATGGTGAAACAGATGTGTAGAATCAGTAAAACCAAAATCTTTTAAAAAAAACCCACACAAACAAAACAAAACATTTTTCTTAAATAAACTGTCTGAATGTTTTACAAGTGCCTATCCCAGGTGTAGGTTTTAAAATTCAGTGACAAAAAAGAAAGCAGGCAACCCTGACTATCATATAACTCTGCATTATCTTATATTCTTTTAGCTGTTTCTTAAAGCAAACAACTGAATGTTTCCTTCCAATTGACCGTGCAGCACATTTATTCTTCAAAGGCTGTAGCTTCATTTAGAATTTTTTTCTAAACAAAGATTTCTAAGTGTGTGTTGCAGCAGCTGTCTTGTCAGGTTTCTGAAAGAGAAAAATCAAAGCTCTACTATATTTATTCCAAGTCTTCTCAGTGACTGTTCTAGTATAAGAGTTAATTTTATTTTCTGTTTATCAGGAATAAGGCTTATCAAAGACACCGTATGTAAGTAATTATGAGAAGCTATCACACAGATGGTGGATAATAATGTGTAGCTGGGGAGGATAATTTCTTCCTTTTGACAAGTAAAGAGAAATGGCATTTGACTTCTCTTCAGAAATGATAAGACTCAATGCTTGACAGAGATATAGTCTGCTTCCATTTTCCTAAGGAAAGGAGACCTAATGTTGATAATCAACTCGTCTTTCAGAGAGCTGTTCATTGCCCTTCTTCACTTTAACATTTTATTAGCTTTCAAATTCCTAAGTGGTTACTCTACCTTTGGGATGTTTATTTATGGAGCTGAGTCTCATAGGGAGGAAATGGGCACTGACCTGTGTTTCCATTGCTTGCACCGAGGGGAGCTAGAGAAGACAGATAAATTTTTCTTTACTACTGTTTAGATGCCTTTCTTATGCGCAGTCTATTCTGGAATATCTGTACAGGTCTTTGGGCTGTTTGAACATGTTTTTATTTCCTATATTTTACTGCTGCTGATTGCAAAAAAGAGAAATTGCAGTCAGTGTGTATGACCGTGTTTAAAGTAATCTGTCTGATGGGGGGTTTGTGTCCAGTGAATCTGGAAGGACATTAATCTTTTCCATGGTGAAGGCTGAGACAAGCCTTTCAGTGACTCTATTCTCACTGACCCAAAGGAGCCTACCTTGCCAAACCAAAAACAAGGTTGCTGAAACTCAAAATGCAGGTTTTAAGCAGGACAGAAATTTTCTTCAAGTTTTAATGTGAATCAGAAAAAGCACTTTGGGAGACAGAGATTCAAGAAGAAAGTGTTTTGGTAATTGGAACTTTTTAATCTAAGATTTTTAACGTTATTGCTATTTTGAATCTTTGCTTGGCTTTGTGTTCCTCATGAGCAGGGGGTGCTGTTTCTGAAATGGACCTACAGCTTGTAGTGAAGAATTAATTTTCAATATTTGTTTTCACTTAAATAAAGCTATGCAGACTTTCCAAATATTATTCACATATTACAGTTACTTTCCAAATTCAGCATTACTTTGATACCTAGGAATGATTTTATAACATCTTTATGACTCCCATTTTGACTCTGCAAACTGTAAGTGGTTCACTCAAATCACTATACTGCCAGTATGAATTTTTTCTTTTTTCATAGTTTCGTTTTTCAATACAGACATTAGCATATATGTCGTCATACTTCTGGTTAAAAAGACAATTGACCTACGGAGAAGGCAAAGGCAGAGAGCCAGTCCAGCAAAGGAAGTGAAACTCACACATACTGGCCTAATCTGCTCTAATAAAAGCCTATAGGAAAGATAAGAATAGAAAACCTCAGGAAGATTTACACTACTCCTTGTCTCTGCTTAGTCAATAGTACTAGTGATCAGGGCATTCACATTTGGATTCTTGAGACTCCTTCAAGTATCTATCTTGCTACATTCAATTTCCCAAGGAAGTTCCTTCCTCCCACTTCTAAAGGGCTTGGTGTTCAGAAGGAGGAGAGATATCTGGCAGAGGTAAAGCAAGTTGGACTGTTGCAACTCACTGAATCTGTGTGTATATTTTATTGTGTCTTGGTCACTTCTGTTAAAATGGTTGAGAGAAAACTATTAAAAAGAGGGAATTATAACATTTGCAAAACTTTTAAAAGTTTGCATAAATCAGCTTTGTTCCTGTGGTGAATGCTCATTCAACCAAAAGCAGTAAATCAAATACAAGGTGGGAGAGAGAGTTAAAAAATGTTTTGGGCCCCAAGGATTGTGTGTAGTCCTGTACGTTACCTGTAAATTCACTAGCAAGCAGAAATTGTTAAATAACAGAGGTAGCTAGTAGGAGGGAAAATTTATCTTCAGTGGATGTCAAACAGTACACATTTACATGTCAGCCTTGGCTTCAGTGAAGCTTTGGTACTCAGCAAAAGGGATAACAAAACCCTCAGGTTTACTGCTACAAACACTAGATAAGGTATCACTAGAGAGAAATAGGCAAGTAGTTGTCTTAGCAAGAAGTTAGAAGGGGAACATTCAAGTGTTTACCTTTTAAAGGAAAATAACAGATGGCCATTCTACATAATCTTGTTTTTATACGTGTTGTCTGTTTACCTTCTCTCACCAAGAAATTAATGTTTTGTTAAGCCACTATATTAATCTTTTGAGAGTAAGGATAGAAAACTCATAGAGCACATGCTGCATTTTAAGATTTTCTTAGGTATCTTGGTAAAAGCTGAAGCTAGTGTTTATTAGTGATCCTCCAAAACTTGATACAGGCCTTGCAGCTGCCAACAAAGGAGTTATGGAAGGACTACACAATTTACAGCATACAGTAACATGAATTAAATTGTAGAGGTCTGTAGATAGACACTGTCATCATATGTGGATGTGCCTTATGGCAATCAAACTCTGACCTTCTATAAATTGTCATAGTGTAATTAATAAGCAGAATATGTGAAAAGACAGAAGCTATATATAACATCAGATATTCTTAGATCTAAGCTGAAATAAATTAAGGAATCCTGGTATGTACCATAGCAGCAAATATCACATAGAGTTATTTCTAGTAATTCTTTAATGGCCTTCTTTTGTTTAACCACCAAGTTTAATGCAATAATCCCATAAAAATCTATTAGAAAAAGGAAAACAGCTGAGGAAATTTGTCAATAAAGGGAAGCACTCTCAAGGAATAATAGGTAGTGAATGTGGAATCTGGACTCCACAAAGTGGTTAAGGGATTTTTCTTCTTTTTTGTCCATAATCACAATGTTTTGTGTAAATGTGAAAAAAAGTTGAGATGATGTTACAGACACACATAACAAAACATGCAGAAAACCTCTTAAAGCAAAACTCTGATAACACTGTCAGAGGTTTTCTTAATAATATAAAGAGAGGAGGTCAATGAATTACAGTCAAAAGAACAAGCATACTGTATCTCTCACGAAGAGCAGACAGGCTTCCCCCCCAAAAAAGCCAAGTGGTTCCCTTGTGTATACTGTTTTCCAGGCAGAAACAGGACTAAAAACTCACCTAGAAAGACTGAGAATAGGTTTAAATAAAATGGATGAACTGCTGCCTACCAAGGGAAAAGTTATTCATAAAATAAGTAAACTACCAGAGCAGAAATTAACAGCCTAACAATGAATCATAGGGGCAACCCTGCATAAAAGTGAAATAAGAGTTTCATTCGTTTTCTAGCACAAATAAAACTGCTGAACATGAGGCTTCTTACTTCTTACATTCAGAGCTGAATGAATAATTAAGAGAAAAAAAGGAATGAATAATTTATTCAATGAATTTGGCTGTGGTGGTTTTTTTTTTTTTTTGCTACAGCCTAGTGATCACAACTTTCTTAAATGTAGTCATTATGCAAATTCATTCAACTAATATTCATTTACATTCTTAAAAGATTGGATTTAATTATCCAAAGGGTATGTTGCTTATAATATTTGTGACTGGTCAAAAGAAGTCAGTCAGAATTGTTTATATCACCTGATTGGATAAATAGGAAACCAAAGTTAGTGAAAATATACAGCAGTATAATTATCGTCATGTATAACACAGTACAAGCTTTGAAATACACCTTTTAAATACTTATGCTGAGGTGTCAACCCTCAGACATTTGCTTTCAGGAAACAGAGCCAAAGGGAATTAATTCAAAACCTGAAATGAAATGTAGTTCTTTAGCTCTAACTCTGTTTCTATCTACTTTCTGCAAGCTGAAAGAATTTTCCATGGAAATAAACCTTGTACATTTATTCTGTCACTTTAGAAAGGAACTGTTGCTGCCCACTCTTAGATAACTCTCAGGTAGAGGGACCATTAGTACAACCCAGGACAGCTCTTCTAATGTTTTAAGTGCTCAAATCCCAGTAAAATGAAATATGATTCTTTAAACCTGTGGCCTATTACAAAAAGTCCATAACAGTTATATTAGTGAATGGAAAGGGCTGACAGAGAATATTTCTTGGAAATACTCCTAGGCTTATCTGTCAGTGGTTTGCTTGCAGAGCTAACTCTGCTTATGTTTCCATCTAAGTGCACCTCTCAAGCATAGTCAAATATGTTGCTATTCATGACTGGCAATAACCAGGTTCAGTGACTACCCTATAAAGGTCTACTACATCCATTTGGTGGAATTTCCAGTTTGTGCTTTAAAAGTAATGTCTCAGCAATAAAATTTTTACTCACTTTTTGCCCACCTGTTCCCATATTTCTTTGTCCTTAACCATGTTGTTTTGATGTCACAAGCACTTCTCTGCTTTCATTGATGACAAAAAAACTGAGTAACACTGCTAATAATATGTTTCTTTTTGCTCCTTTGCAAGTACACATGATCAAGACTCAGTACTATTAGCAATACTACATTTCAGGTCTTTCCATGTAATTGAACCATGTTGGATAAAGAAACTGAAAAGACATTTCAGAGGGAACACCATATTCTGCTGCAAATAAAGTCTTTTTCATGTTGGCATTTCCACCTAAGTTTCATAATCAACAGAAAACAATTTAATTCTTTTCTCTTTTCAGCTGAGAACACTTGCAAACAATGGAAAATAGCCAAAATACACATGCAGGCAGAGCACAATTCTAGAAACCTTTGCTGCAAGTAGATTGCATTTTTTAAATGTCACATCAAGAAAAGGCTTGAATGAGTGTAAAAAAGATGCTGATGATGCTTTTTCAACCACTCTGTTGTAATTTCAACCCAAATTATAGGTGGTATGACTTAGCTCATTAAAAAAATTATTTTTTTTGGAACGCAGAATTAAAAAATTAGTTAAGATCTCTCATATATATATATGCATACGTCTGTAAGTGTGCTTCTTTGTGCATATGCACCTATACGTGCATTTTAAACCTTGAGCTTTCTTGTTGCTTAATTAGGGTTTTCTCTTTAATAAATGATGAGAATAGAAACATTTCTTTCACAAGCTTTTATCCAGGATTTGTGCTCAAAGAACTGCTTCTGTCACAGGCCATGATAAAAATCTATTTTTTTTTAATAATGCAAGGTCCAAATTCTTAAAATAAGCCCATGATTTAGAAGTCTGAGTTGTAGCTCTTTTAAAAGGTTTCCCTTTGAGTCTCACAGTCCCCTATGACAATTAACTCTATTACCTTTGGAAAATCCTGTCAGAACATAACCCAAATATTCAAAATGGAATCCTAATTTCAAACCCAAGATATTCTAACAGGTGTAAAATGAGGCAAAGTGTCTGTCTCTGCATTGTGCAAAACTTCCACAGTGGAAAATGCACAGAAATTAATTTTACTCTTCAGGATCTTCTAATACTCAAGTCATTGATGTTTTTGTTTGATGATCTGCTAGATTTTATATTTCTTCTGTATAAGTAGCACTATTTGTTTGTAGTATTATTTTAGTTGCTTTCAGACATGTAACATTTTTAAAGCATATAGATACACAAAAAAATTTTAAGTTTTCATAAAAGCTACTGATAAATCCTTTCATAATTCAAAACTTGTAATAGTCTACAATCTAGCCAGGTCTCAAAAACTAAGTAACAACTTAATAAAAAAACCCAAAACCAGAAAAACCAAAACCCACAGAAAAAAGCTACTGTAGCTAATAAAACTTCTGCCAGACGATGAAGTGAGAAGCACAACATAACTATTTCCTGTGATATAGAGCATTAAGTTTTCTTGATTTTCAGTGGTCTAGGGAATCTGGAATTGTTAGCACTGCATGTCATTTGCAGCTAAAAGGTGTTGGGAAGGAAGGCAAAGAATGCCACAGCAGAAAAATTCAGCTCATTTGAGCTGTTAAACTCTTCAGATTTAAAGGCAAAATTGAAACTTAAGCAATATACTTTGCTGCTTTTCATAGATTCTTGCTTGATCTGTAAAGTCTTTATCAATCTGAGTTAAGAAGTAGGTTACCTGGTTAGTAGGAAAACAGTCCATGTTGCTGTGATGTAGGCCTCACGTAGCTTCCTACAGCATATCTACAGAGTTTTCTAAGCTCTTTTCAGGCATATGGGTTCAAATTACCTACACGTGTCTAGGAAAAGACCTGAAGGCAACTTATCTGCCCAATATTGTCTGTCTGTCACAGATGCAAAGACAGGTGAAATAAAGAGTATGAGACAGCAGACACATGGTCCTGTGATTCACACAACTGAAGAACTTGTGTTAAATCCCAAATTTTCCCCACTAGTGTGCCCTATAGGCTTGCTTTAGTACCATGTGCATGAGTTTGAAAAGGTGTAGAGGTTACTTTTGTGGTCAATGTTTCTCTCTTGGTCTCTGCCAAATCAATAGCTATGACGATTTGACTTTTAAGTTCTCGGTTTAATTGCTATCTAACTGTACATGATTTCCTGTGTACAAACCCATCATAAATGCATAAGCTTGTTACTTAAACCCAGATAAAGACTGAGTTTTGAATAAATAATTACATCAGAATGCCACAATAGGACCTAACACTGACCTTAAAAATTCAATGAGCCAAGCAGACTTTGCACGCCTGTTTGCCACAGACAGTACAAGATTAAATAAATGGATTTAAAGCACATTAAAGTGCAAGGTTTTATGCTTTTCAGTTTTGATGCTATTTTTAAATGATGCAGAGCAATAGAGGAATCAATAACATATGGGTTTACCTGATTGACTCCTTGGCAAACCACCCCTTGTTTTTAGGGATGTTTTTATGGAAATAAATGAGGATGTCTTACAAATGTGCATTTTACTATTTTAATACACAATTTATGAGATTTATTATTTCAGTTTCCAGAAGCAGTTTGTAGGACATAAGGCAGCATTACTTATTTAAAAAGCATACCGTTATTTGCAAGAAATTCAGTAAAAGTAATAAAATACATATTTACTTTTCACATTTCAACAACCTTTTCTATCCCCAAAATAAAAGGTTTAACAAGTAAGAAAGAATCATTCTGACTACACCAAAGTACTTCTGAAACAGGCCAGCGGATGAGTGGTTCAGATTGTCTGCAGTTATAGTGAAAACCACATTAACTTTCAACAATGCAATAATGTAACCTTATACTAATAGAGGAAGTTTCATCCTAAAAGATGTTATAGAGACTTGCTAAGTTGTTTGATGGAGAATGGACTCGACATCTAATGGAAAACATGCAATGAATGGGTCAGCAGTCTGGAAGCCAGGAAGCTTCCGTTCTGTTGTGGGTTTTGCCAACAGCCACTGGCATGATTTTTAGCAAGTCATATATCTCCTGTGGTTTCCCCTGATCCTTTGCATTTCTCATCTCCTTATAATTTTCTTATTGCAGAGACTGGATATTTTAATACTGCTTACAGCAAACAGTCAAACAGATGTGATTCAGCTTAGCCAGATCCACTCCCCAAAAAAAAATAGTGCTGTGAAAAGCAAAGTTAACTTTCATTGAATTTTTTTTTGTGTTTTGTTTTGTTTTCAAAGTGCTATCAGTTTTTGGTTTATCTAGTTTCTCCTCATTGTTACTGTTGTCTATAGGATGGACAGAACTATCTGAAACAAGTTTCCTATGTAAGAAATTTAAAACCTAATAAAGATTTAAAGCTACAAGCTCCTGTAGCTCAAAAAATTAATATATTTCAACAGGTTATTTAGATTATCTCAGCTAAACAACTTTTTTATATTATACTTCTGCATTACCAAGAAGGGCAAAATTCACAAGGTCATTGAGTCCTGAGAGAAAAATACCATTTGGATATCTAGGTGAAGGAACTCTGCTAGAAGGACATCTTTTCACTTTTAGGCATTCAAAAACAAGTATAGGGTGGTACAAAAGTTTGGACATATTCAAGGCAATTTTAACCATGAACGCCTCCCAGGTTATGAGGTTTTCCAGGAGAAGTTGTTTTTTCTTACTGAAATAGTTATTACCTTGTGCTCTCTGTACCAGATAATTTCTTAACAGTTTAAGAGCTGTACTTGGCACATGAGAAGATAATGTATCTTTAGAATAACACATATAATGTATACTCAATAGCACTATGTATTATGATCTACAAAAATGATCTGAGGGCTGGAGCACCTCTCCTATGAGGACAGGCTGAGAGAGTCAGGGTTGTTCAGCCTCTCCAGAAGGCTGCAGGGAGACCTTACTGTGGCCTTTCAGTACTTAAAGGGGAACTATAGGAAGGATGGGGGCGACATTTTTAGCAAGGCCTGTTGTGACAGGACAAGGGGTAATGGTTTTAAACTAAAAGAGGGTAGATTTAGAAATTTTTTACCATGAGGGTGGTGAAACACTGGAGCATGTTGCCCAGAGAGGTGCCCCATCCCTGGAAACATTCAGGGTCAGGCTGGACGGGGCTCTGAGCAACCTGATCTAGTTGGAGATGTCCCTGCTCACTGCAGGGGGGTTGGACTAGATGACCTCTAAAGGTCCCTTCCAACCCAAACCATTCTATGATTCTATGATCTCTTTATGAACAAAACAACATGACAAATAGGAACAGTATGAAGTGGCTGCCTGATAACCGAGAAATGTCTTCAGACTTGAAATCTGTAGGGATGGTGTAAATCTGTGTATCCCGGCCCTGCTTTTCTCCCAGAATTTTGTTTTATCAGTGGAAAGGCTGGCTTGCTTCAAATACATTGCTGCTCCCAGGGCCTGAAAATGAGACATTTCATTTATTGGTTTGAATGGTCACACCAGATGTAAAAAGCTTTTGTAACAAAAGAGGAAGCACAGCAAAGGAACTTCTAACTTTTAGAAAACTACAGTACATGGAAAACAAGCCAAAATGAATACAAATCACAGAAGACACACCATAAAGAGCAAGAGAAAGCTCTCTTCCTCCTGATTATTAATAAAGTGTTTGGAGGAAAAAATATATTAAAAAAAAGAAAAGAAACCAAACCCAAACCCAGAAACATTCAGAAATAATTATTAAGTTCAGAAGGAGTAATTGGGAGGATGAAAGACAATAGGGATAGGAGGACTTCTATTTAGTAATTATATCTTTGTTAGTTTTTGGCTTTTACATCTAAGTATTTTAGCTACAATACCATCTTTTGAGAAGAATTAGGAATTTTATTAGCTTGGTTCAAAATTAATTGAGATTTTTTCATTAGAGTAATATTTTTAATTAGTGTAATTAATTCAATCAATATATATAATTAATCCACTTGCTCACAATCTGTAGGCAATATGGTATTTTCAAATTGCATTGGTATATATAGGATGTTTGCTTTACTGTGGATTACTGTGTCCAGTTCTGGGCTCCTCAGTACAAAAGAGATATGGAGCTACTGGACAGAGTCCAACAAAAGACCACGAAGGTGGTTAAGATACTGGTGCACCTCACATATGAGGAAAAAGCTGAGAGAGTTGGGGCTGCTCAGCTTAGAGAAGAGATAGCTCAGGGGAGACTTATTAATGTGTATAAATATGAGATGTGGAGATTAAGGAAGATAGAGCCAGGCTTTTCTCAGGGGTACCCACTGACAGTGTAAGAGGTGGTGGGCACAAACCAAGGTTCCCTCTGAACATCAGAAAACACTTTTATTACTGTGAGAGTGTCCAAACACTGGAACAGGTTCGCAGGGAAGTTGTGGGGTCTCCCTCCTTGGAGAATTCAAAACCTATCTGGGCATCATCCTAAGCAACCTCCTATAGCTGGGCCTGCTTGAGCAGTGTGTTTTGAGTAGATGGGGTGTACAGGTGCCTTCCAAACTCAACCATTCTGTGATCCTGTGATATACAGTGTCACTGCATCAAATTATTAAACTGCAGGATGTTTTATGAGTACACCTCATTATTAGGAAGGTGGTTATAAGTAATCTACAGCAAATAGTTGTTTCAATAAAACATGAAAATAAAATAAAACATAAATGACTAAATAAAACAAAAAAACTGTTCTAGGAATCTAGTTGGTATTTCAAGTTAAATAAGTGACAGAAAAAATTATACTTCTGATTAAGCATTGCTTCTTATTGTATCATGCAGAAATCTACTATTTTAACAATAATTTGAAGTATGATATTAAAGTGTGGCACAATGTAATATAGTTTTCCTGGTTTCAGCTGGGATAGAGTTATTTTTCTTCATAGTAGCTAGTATGGCGCTATGTTTTGGATTTGTGCTGGAAACAGTGTTGATAATGTGGAAATGTTTTAGTTGTTGTGAAGTAGTGCTTACACTAGTCAGCCAGTTGCCTCTGACAGGTGCTCAAGAAGCTGGGAGGGGGCACAGACAGGACAGCTGACCCCAGTTTACTAAAGGGGTATTCCATACCATATGACATCATGCTTAGCATATAAAGATGGGAGAAGAAGGAAGGAAGCGATGTTTAGAGAGAATCATTATGTGTGATGGAGCCCTTCCTTCCTGGAGATGGCCGAACACCTGTCTGCCGATGGGAAGCAGTGAGTTAATTCCTTGTTATGCTTTGCTTGTGTGCACGGCTTTTGATTTACCTGTTGAACTGTCTTTATCTCAATCCATGAGTTTCCTCACTTTTACTTTTCTGGTTCTCTCCCCTGTCCCACCAGGGGGGAGTGAGCAAGTAGCTGTGTGGGGTTTGGTTGCTGACTGGGGCTAAACCACAACAATAGTAAAATGCTGTGATGGTTTACATTATACTGTCTTTCCAGCTAGTCCCTGATGATAGGTAAACAAAAAATTTTATTTTCATGAGCAACAGGTAACATCTGTACAGGACCTGCAGAATGTTGGTATCGATATATAGCACAATTTCCCAAGTAGGGACACCTTTTCTGTAACAAATAAATTATCAAGTAATTTACACCTTTGAAAATAACATTATTATAAATAAGATTTATTCTGTATTTTGAAGACAGGCACTTTGCATTTTCAATTTCCTAATGATTTGAATTTTACACATAAACAATTGAGATTATTGATGCAAAATGTAACACCTTCTAATACCTTTTGACAAATCATGTCAAAAGGAAACAATTACCTTCTTTTCCTAATACAAGCAACATTTATAAACAAATAAATATGAGCTAATTAATTTCTTAACAGTTGGACACTGTTAAGAAACTGCATAAATAAATGCCTGGTAGTTATGCAATATACACAGACTTGTTCAGATTGTGTTTTAGTGCTACATTAGTGCTCCTATTACACTTCCTACTCTCTTTGGCAACACTTTCTCATTTATTTTTTGTACTGAAGTAGCTTCTACATCTCCCATACACCCCTCTTTAAACTGTCAGCTATAGCTATGATGGAGAGTATAGTCTAGTGGATAGGACATGGGAATGTGCCTAAAGCTTCTGGACTGGGTTTCTGGCAGCTAAATATGGGTTTATGGGTCTATGTGCAAAAAGGAGTGGAGGAATACATTCCCAAGGAATTTTCCAGAAGCTGATCAAGCTGAGTTCATGGTGATTACTAAAGTTTTGTGGCTACACATATGTAGCCACAGCTGTGACCTGATGCAATGGTGGTAACTATGGGGTAACTTAAGCTACAATAAAAGTAGTATAACAGGCTTTGCATAATCAGTGATAAGGTATCCCAAAATGGATATAAGATGATTAAGTGTTGGACAGTGATGTCCAGCATGTGGTAAACTGTATATGCTCTTATAGAGAAAAACTTTGACAGACATGACCCCCATAAAGGTTTATATTTATTAAAAGTAGCAAGTATGGATGGGGTGGGAGGGGGAAGGTTGAGTATTTTAAATTTCCCACTGAAACTAGGGAGTGAACAACTACTTAGAAAAAAAGTATGTTCATAAAAACTCTGTAAAGGCTTGAAAGTGTAAATTTTAATACTTATTTCTTTCAATTTCAGTATGAGCCTTGGCAAATTCCTTCAGGAAATCAAAACTATTAATCAAGGAGAACTAGAAAGGTCCTTACCTTGACTGCAGTCAAGGAAACACCACTATACATTCCTGTGACCACATACCCCACCAGTCACAGAGAGAAAGCCTTGTCAAGATCTTGTAGTGTCAACTGAAGTTGCTACCACCATTCACACACGTTGTGTTGGCAAAGCAGTGTGTGAGAGGTTTGTAATTTGCTTTGGGTAAAATAAGACACATTGCATCAGGTCACAGGTTGAACTTGTTGAGCTGCCTCAGCAGACTGAATATCATTCAAACAACTCCCACTCCATTTTTCACCACATCATTCATTCTCTTCACAGTATCACCTTCAGTCATTTTACCAGGCTTATCAGAAATCAAAGGATCTTTGATCTTTGGAGATATAATTTTTACCTCCCTTTACTGCTTTCCTTCAGGTGGAACTTGAGGAAATGGCTTCTTTCAGACAGAAGCTTAGTTCCCACATAACTGAATGTTGATATCCAGTGAGCGGTTGACAACACCGCTTAATAGGAGTTAACATCTTTACAAACTCTGGGCTGGATAGAAATGGAATTAGTACATGATAATAGTTCTATCTGGAATATGCTAATGATGACATATGATGTTGGAGCTACCCTGAACTATGAGGCAGATAGACAGCCTGTGAGATTTCTTTTCAAAACGCCAACACAAATTGACAGCAGTGCTTCTGATTATGTACTGCTTTCACAAGGATACCTGACCCAGGCATTCTTCATCCATGTCATGTACAAAATAGCAGTAGTCTGACTGACTGGGTAATACAGTACAAGGAAAACGTTAGAGACATATTTCAGGGAGTATTAAAGAACTCCTAAGTTATTTGTCTCCAAAGCAATTGTATTATCCTTAATAGCAATCCTCCTTTCCCTATGGGGAACTATAATTTCTTTCCCTGATCATTTTCTTTCCATTGTGAAGTTAATGTCCTTTGTTTGGGGGAGCCAACTTGACAAGACAATTGACTACAGAATATAGATATTAAGTATTATTATTATAGATTGTATTTTAGCGTATGCATATGTCTCTTATAAAACACCTCTCTGCATGGAATAACTGTAATCTGAATTAGTAGATGGCTGTTGATATGGAGAGACTGAACAAGAAAGGAATATTTAAACCAGGTATAGACATGGGAAGATATCAATGAATTGCACAGTGGATTTCAGTTTTTGGTCATGTGCCATGAATAATTTTGGAAAAATAAATTACATTAATTTACTTAACTTTTTACTGAATAAAAAGTTCAGTCTGATACAAAGCTGGTTTCAAAGCAGGTTCATATGTTTAACAGAAGCACAATGTAGCTCTTCTGTAAGGAGGAAAACTGAAGTTTGAAGTGCTGCCTTTTTCTAACAATAAATGTGAAATGGTGGGGATAAGAGAACTGCACTGACCCTATCTACATTCTCAAGAAAGTCATGTAAGTGTTTTATTTCTCTTAACAATTGATATAGCAATATTGACGTTATTTCACATAGTGGTGTTCTAAGATATTCCCACTCTACAATAGCTTCAAGAGGTAGTGACATCAACAGAAGTATTATCATTGTCATCATTTGATTTAGCTTCCAAATTGCACATCGAATTCTAAACACATAAACATATATGATTCTTTTCAGGATGGAGAAAGAACAGAAATGTTAGGTAAAATTAAATTTATAAATTTTTAATTTTCCAAAGTCTGATAAAATGATTTTTCATATTTGTATTCATATACGTTCAGTGCAATTAACTGTTTACAAATTTGAACATGATTACACAGAAGATATTAATGAATCTCACAGCTACCTTAAAACATTCCACTAAACTAATAATGTCTACTGAAAACAACGGATTTTGTCAGAGCACTGATGTTCAAAAGGACCTCATTATTCTTGTGCCATTTTAACTACCAGAAAAAGAATTTCCTGAGATCAAAAGAAAACTCAGTTTTCTTAATACTATAAGATTCGCATGTTACCTTACCTTTACAAAGGAGGATTTTAAAACATCTTTCATATGCAGGTTGATTCACATCTTTTGTTTATTTATCCTCTTCTATTAATATTTTTTTCCCTAAACATAAATCACAAAGTAATGGATACTAGAAGATATATTCCATGTACTTTAAACTTCCATACCAAAATATGGGCATTCCAGACCATGTTTAAGTAATATAGCCAGCTTTCAAACTGTAACAGAAACGAAAAAAACATACAAGAAAGTGAATACGTAATATTTGTCCTTATTTCAACAGAAAATGAACGTGGTGGTGTCTACCTATTTAAGACTGCCCTACTCAGACCTTATAGCAAACCCAAACAACAAAGAAACAAAAACCCCACAAACACTATTTTTAGCTTTGACTTATACCTCTTATTTTCTCAACTTTTTGAATACAAATATGCTTACAGAATCAAAATAGAATGAAACAGGGAAGTTAAAAATCACACAAATGCACAACCCCTGCCTATCTTGTCCAATGTGAGAGGTTTTGCTTTGTTGTATTTTGCCTGGGATTTACTATTGGCAGTTGACATTTTTAAAGACTACGTAAATATGGACTTTGATATTAATGGTTCAGTTTTAAGTGAGTTCACACTGTTTTCTCCAATATTTTTGTCCCCAGTATACAGGTAGTTAACTTAGTCACAAAGAATAAATAATTCAACTGTTGAAGTAATTTGCACAGATATCAGCTAGGTTTATAATCTGGGTAAGATAAAATCAGCTTTGAGGCATTTAAAACCAGAGTTTGTAATGTTATTGATTTACTAAAAAATATTTATTTCACCAGGGTTTTTCAGCAGTAGCTAAAATACAACAAAAACAAAGAGGGAAATGTCTCACTTGTACTGTACTTTCAGTATGATTTTGTCAACACTGAGAAGTTACACAGGTGTTCCTGCAGATTGCAGATCCATAAATTATTTATTCACAATGCCTCATTTGTGTACTCTTATCTGGTGTAAATTCCCACCCAAACCAGTAAAACTGAATCTAAACCCCATGATTTTAAAAACTGTGATTCACCCAGAACTCTTTTGGTTCTATGTGTACAGGCGGCATTTCTACCCATGATGGAAGTTCAAACTCATGAGTTAGTCTCAAAGTTAGACTCTTCATAATGTTATCACAGAGTCAAAGAATGGTAGGGGTTGGAAGGGACCTCTGGAGATCACCTTGTCCAACCCCCCTGCTTGAGCAGGCACACCCAGAGCAGGGGGCACAGGAATGCATCCAGGCAGGTTTGAATGTCTCCAGGGAAGGAGACTCCACAGCCTCCCTGGGCAGCCTGTGCCACTGCTCTGGCACCCTCACAGGGAAGAAGCTTTTTTCTCATGTTTAGGTGGAACTTCCTGTGTTCCAACTTGTGCCTGTTGTCCCTTGTCCTGTCGTTGGGCACCACCAAAATGAATCTGGCCCCATCCCCTTGACACACACCCTTCAGATAATTATAAGTATTAGTAAGATTGATATGATCGATATCGTTTGATAAGATCAATATGAAGATGCTGTTGAGCTTTTCCTTATGATTTTTTTTGTCAAAATCTTTCTATCTGAACTATGTTCTTTTATTCTTGTGTGATGGAGATCTATTTTACATTATAAAACCAGAGGACTTAGCTATTAATTAATCTGATTTCTCTCAGAACCTGACCTGGCTTTAAGGGGAAAGAGAAAGAGAAGGACAGAGACAAAGGAGGAGAGAAAGAAAGGAAGTGAGGTGATAGAAAAACAAGGACTTCATTGCAGGTTGGTGCCCAGTTCTCATCTAAACCAGAAGGCCATGCAGCAGCAGGCACCTTTATAAACCACTGAAGAGCACTAACTCAGCATGTCCAGAATACACCAGCAAGACGGTTCTCCTAACAAAATGAAGTGTTGGCTATTGTTCTTAGGAATTGTTGGAAAGGATGAGGCTGTGGCTTGTCTTTATACACTCTCTTTGTCATCAGAAAGTGGCAGATCTACAATTTAGGCTCTCTTTGGCAAAAGGAAGTTAAAACCCAACCCTTCATCCTCCTAGGTATATGCTGTATTGAATAGCTATGTTGCCTTGTAGCAACACAGAACTAGTCATAATTTCTGGTGATTGGTTCACTGTCATAGGTTTTGTGACTTTGAACCTCTGCAGACAGGGAAGGAATCACCTTCATTTTTCCCACTCACTGGATGACTTATCTACTTACTTTCTTTGACATTGAGTATGTACCTTCGTGTCTGATGGCATTTGGACACAGTCTGTCAATGTCAGAATTAAATCTTTGTAATTTTATTAAAATGGGCTTTTTACATCAAATATGTCCTGCTATTTGTGCCCTCCTCCTCCCTCCTCCTTCCCTTCTTCCATTCCTGCCTAAAAAAGCAAGCAAACAAAATAAACCTGAACCCTCCTCAGATTACCTTGTATAGCTTGCTTAAATAAGCATTTAGTTGTTGATACAACCAACTGGTTGACGATTGACACTCTAAGTTTACTCTGTTAACAGTTTGTTATCATAGGCATTGTAACCAATTAGTGTCAAGCCTTGTTTGCCCAAGATTAATTTTCCAATATCTGGAGTTCTGAATCAGTTTTTCCTGAAATTAATAAGAACAATTCGAGTACTTTGAACAAGTATGTAATTTTGAAGCTAAAAGCTGTGGCAAGTAAATCATGTTTATTTTTTTCCTTTTTGTCCTGATTTAAGTCTGCATTAAGCAATACCTGACTTAGTCTGTATGAGCTAAAAATTTGAAAACCTTGTTCAAGGGTCAAGATGAAGCTAAGGAATCTTAATTATAATTGACCTTAAAGTGAGCAATTACGTAAAACACTATACAAATGTCACTTTTTATTTTTAATTTCAAAGATACAGGAAAAAATCCTGTTTTAAAGTATAGCGACTTTCTACAGATATAAAATTATTTTCTAGAAAAATTATTCAAATAATTTGATTAATTTGGAACTTTGAGAATAAAAATATTGTCAGTAGTTCACAAACAGAAAAAATTGTGTGACAGTTAATAATGGTTTTGTCCATCCTCATTATTCAAGTTACATTGAAATGGTTGATTTTATAATCAGTTTCAGATGACCAGTTTATCTTATTTTAGATACTATTAATGGATGCTTAGTTCTTAAATGTACAAAAATCTCTATATTGCAACAAGTATGAATTTTTAAGAACAGTGTTTTTGTTTGGTTGGTTGATTTTTAACTGAAAAAGCTGATTCACTGAAACCAACAAATTCAGTTTCACAGAAAAAAAAATCATGGGTTTCAGTGAAACTGCCTTCGGGAATGCTTTTTTGTTATTTCACCCCTTTTAAGAGAGTTTAGACCACCCTAGATGATTGAATTTCAAATAGCTTTTCCCTTGTGTGCAAAACAGGCATTTGCAACTTGTTTTCTACTATACCAGATAAGAAAAGAAAACTAATAATTATTACAGAATAAGGATGTATTTGACCATTTGTGACTATTTGGTTATTCAGGAACTGGAGTAGAGGTAAGTAGAGGTGAGGTAAGTGAAATGTGTTTGTGTGTGTGTGCATATTTATTACATAGATATAACAAAGATATGCATATAAATATCTTCATAATGTATATGAATATAAAATAAAATTAAGGACTTAGTTTCAATATAAAGAAAATAAAATGCTAGATTTTCTTCTTTTTTTTATTTTTTTTCCCCGGAAATGTATTTGTTGTTTCTGCCCAGCTGTACGTTTCAGTTGTTGTCTAATGATACGATGGTCATCACAGTGTCATGCCTAAGGCTGTTACTGATTGTACCACCCATGGCTGTTATTTTAACATTATTATTATTATTATTATTATTATTTATTATATTAGCATAACATTATCATACAGCCCATTATGTAGTTATAGAGTTATATGTGAAGAATTTGAATGGGTAACAGGAGAGACAACTTTTTTTCTTGCTTGATGTGAAAGGCAATATGCAGAAAGAGAGGAATGGCTGAGGGTCAAGCTGGATGCCTACGTGTGATTGCAGATGCATCGTACTCCATACGATCCCAAGCCTTTCCCACTGATGCACGAACTACATTAAAAAAGTCTGTTGTGTATTTAAACTCCTGAATATATTTCACATTGCCATACCTCAGGCATTTGTCCCTTCCTTCCAGTAAAAAAATACCACAGAAACATAGGAATCAGGTAAGCAGTGGATCAACAAGAGTTTGATGAGATTCAGCATCATGATGTTTATATAAGTCTTCAGATATTATTTTTCATATCATGCAGTCATTGGTCCTAGCCAGCATGGGTTCACTAGGGGGAAGTCCTGCTTAACAAACTTAATTTCCCTCTATGACAAGGTTACCCACCTAGTTAACCAAGAGAAGCCCGGTGATGTAATCTTTTTGAATTTCAAAATGCTTTCGATACTGTCTCTCACAGTATCCTCCTGGACAAAATGTCTAGCCTAGAGCTGGATAAACACGTAATGCAGTGGGTAAGCAACTGGTTGATGGGTTGGGCTCAAAGGGTTATAGTAAATGGGGTTACATTGGGCTGGGGGCCAGTCACTAGCAGGGTTCCACAGGGATCCATCTTGGGGCCGGTGATCTTTAATGTCTTCATAAATGACTTGGATGCAGGACTGGAAGGAATACTAGTTAAGTTTGCTGATGACACAAAACTGGGAGGAGCTGTTGACACTGTCGAGGGCAGAAAGGCCCTGCAGAGAGACCTGGACAGACTGGAGAGCTGGGCAGTCACCAACCGTGTGATGTTTAACAGGGGCAAGTGCCAGATTTTGCACCTGGGGCACGACAACCCTGGATGTACATACAGACTGGGGAATGAGAGGCTGGAGAGCAGCTCTGCAGAGAGGGACCTGGGGGTTCTGGTCAATGGCAAGTTGAACATGAGCCAATAGTGTGCCCTGACAGCCAAGAGGGCCAACCGTGTCCTGGGGTGCATCAGGCACTGTATTGCAGCCAGTCGAGGGAGGTGATTGTCCTGCTCTGCGCTGGTGCAGCCTCACCTTGAGCACTGTGTTCAGCTTTGGGTGCCACAGTACATTAAAGATATAAAGTTGCTAGAGAGCATCCAGAGGAGGACCATGAATTTGGTGAAGGTTTTAGAAGGAAAAATATATGAGGAGCTGGTAAAGCCACTTGGAAAAGAGGAGGTTGAGGAGAGACCTCACTGCAGTCTACAGCTTCCTCACAAGGGGAGGAGGAGGGACAGGCGCTGATCTCTTCTCTCTGGTGACAAGTGACAGGACCCGAGGGAATGGCAGGAAGATGTGCCAGGGGAGGTTTAGGTTGGATAGTAGGAAAAAGTTCTTCACCCAGAAGGTGGTGGAGCACTGGAACAGGCTCCCCAGGGAGGCAGTCACGGTGCCAAGCCTGGTGTTATTCAAGAAGCACTTGGACAGACACATGGTGGGGATTTTGGTGTTGTCTTATGCAGGGAGAGGAGTTGGACTCGATGATCCTTGCTGGTCTCTTCCAGCTCAGGACATTCTATGATTCTATGATTTTATGCTTATAGTCCTGTGATCAAAACATTTTAAAAATTCAGAGGAGTATATTTCAAATGTAGCATGTTTGAGAACATCTAGCAGAAGCTACTGGATCAGCTGAGTATATAGGTAAATTTCTTAAATATTATAGTCAAAATATACTCACTCTATATGCAGAGATATTATCAAATACCAAATAAATAAAATTATTAAAATAATTATAAAATTTACTGCCCCCTGTTTGGGCATCATGTCAGCATAGATTGTCCATACAAAATATCTACTCTCAGAAGTCAAGCGCCTTTACTACATTCCAGATATATTTTTAACTTTTTCACATTTTGCATGCTACACTCAGTTTAATTTCCTCTACTTAATATGCCTTAGATTGATACTTACTTATCCAATTCTGTGTTAAAAACCTGAACTGAAAATAAATGAAAATACTTTAGTCTTCTAGAGTAAAGACAAGCAAGGAATTATATCCACAACTTTTAAGAACAGTTAATTCGCACACGGCTGTTAGCTTTTTGTGACATTAATATTTAATGGGTTTAACTTTCTGACATAAACGTCTTGAATCAGATAATTTGTGTCACCAACAGCACTTGTAAACAGCAGCTTAACTAACTGACAAAAAAAAAGAATGGAAAATGTATCTCTTAATATGTTGGATAATTTTAGGCTTTTTGGGGTAAGTGGGTTTTAAGACTTTACTCGGTGCTGATACTGATCCAGTTCTCCTTTGGATATGTCATTGTTATGATTAATTGATAGCTACAGCCTACAGCAAGGAAGCATATAATTTTAAATGGAAAGTCTTAGATAGAGACTAATTAGTATTATGGTAAATGATGAGCAATTTCAATGTCAAATATCATTGAGGGTCTTGTTATGTTGCTGCCTTTTCTTTTCTTCTTTTTCTTTTTCTTTCCTGTCCCCTCCCTCCCCCCACCTTCATGCTTGTTAGTGGCACAAAATAGCATTATCTTAAAGATTTCTATAGTGTTAGAAACACACTAAAAACTTAATTCCTTTAATTAAATGAAATAACACCAAAGATGAACATGAAGGAACCCTCTAAGGAGTCAGCAAACCTGCAGGGCTGGTTGTGGATGTAACCACTGAAATATGGGTGTAAACACCAACAGTACTCTGAAAGTGACACCTGGGACCAGAGCCACACTTACTGTGCATCAGTGCGCACCCAGAGGTATGAGCAGGAAAAGCGGGAAAAGAGCTTGTGCTCCATATGGATCCAGCCTGCTGTTTTCCAGCTCTTTTTCCCAGGGTTTTGGGTGAAGTATAAGACAATGGTGTGTATGGTAGATCTCAAGGAAAAACAAACAAAACTCCCCAAACAAAAGCTGTACTGGAGCTTTTTTTTGTTTCCTTTAGACTTTTGTGAGCTCTCCTGTGTTTTCCACCGTGTCCAACTGGGGACAGTGTGGTACCAGAATCTGTCTGTGTGGTTCCACTTTGCAGGATCAGGCCCTTGCTGTACAAATGTAAATTGGTAATGGCTATTTACTTACAAATAGGCATTTAACTGACATTACAGCAAGCCCTATGCAAGTGTTTATTAAAAATCAATTAATTTAAATAGTTAGATTGTGTGATGTATGAAATAAATATATTTTATATGCTATTTAATGGCTGATTTAATAAACTACATATTTCTGCTTGCTCTATTCAAATACAGGATTTCCTAGGCTGGTAGAGGATAGATGAAGGATTATCAAGGTATTCCCTTTTATGTATTGTATGATCTGGATCCTGTCCTTGTAAAACACACAATTCACAAGAGATTTTGGGACACGTAGAGAATGTAACATATCTTTTATACATGTCTTAATTATGTGTACCAGACTGATATATTTTAAAGTCTTCACATAAGAAAAAGAGGAAATAGTTTATTATAATTATTTTTTCATCTCCTTTGTTATTCCTCTCTTCTTCTAAATGCTTAAGGTTAAACTTTGCATCAGAGGTTTAAGAAAATATACAGTCAGGCAAAGTAGCACACTTAAAATTGAAGGACAGGCAGACAGTAGAAACATATTAATGCACAAGTAAGTATACTTTGTTTGTACTAAAATCATATGTATATTGAGGCTTAAAGTCTAACTTTATCTGCATTTTTAAAACATTTGTGTTCCTCTTAGTTTGTTACAAACTGTCACATGTTTGCGTGTATTAGAACTTTAAGATAAACCTTTGATCATGTCCCACCTGACAGCATAATTGGAGAACTTAATCCCTGCATTTTCCTTTAGATTGTTTCTCTTTAACATCTGTGGGTTAGATTGGGAGGGATTTTGAGGGAAGAGACAGCTGCATGAAATTACACAAACAGTAATATGAATTTTGCTTTTCTTAATCTCAACTGAACACAGTTCATAAGACAAATGCTGTTTGTATGGTACTCTTTGACTTGATATTTTTTATAAATCAGTCAAGTGGTTGCTAATATAAGGTGGAAATCTTACATCACTGGGAAACCATGACTATTAATGCTCTCTGAGCATTCTTGGGTTAGTCTCATTGCTCCCCTCCATTTTCAAGGGGAGGTCTTCCAGTGTGTGGCCTGACTGGTTGTCAGGTTATATGATCAGGAAAATGCTGAGTCTTCACTAATATTTCCAGTGTTCCCTGGAAATAAAACATAAAAGTCCAAACCTTTAAACTTTCTCTCCCACCAAATTATTTGAATATTCAAAGAATTCATTGATAAGCTGATGTACATAAAATACTCTTATAGAGCTTGTTGTTTAAGGAATCGGTTACTTTTCTTGTCCTGCCTATTTATTCCCCCCAAACATACCCGTCTTTCACCTCCAGATACTATCTTCCACCTTCATTATGCTCTTTCTCTTTGAGTTTAGTTGGTTTTGTGTGGTTTAAAGTGGGTATTGTTTTGCTTTGTTTTTTTCTTTCTCCAAACCATAGTGATTAAGTTTGTTTATTTCAGCAAGGAAATTGGAGTGCATCAGAAAGTAAGCCCAAGGTACTCATTTAAAGTTGAACAACTTTTTTCCCATAGGTCTCACTGTCATCAGGAAGTGAGAAATGATTCTGTATAATGATCTGGACTAGGCAAAAAGAGCTGACATTTCAATGCCCTTCATTTGCTAATACAAAATAACTTACAAAACCAGTTACTGATATATAAATAAAATCCACAGTTGCCTTCATTAGGATTAATTAAATGGTTTTTTTTGGAAACACTTAACTCATAATTTCAATATCTGGGTATTGGATAATAAACTCTTTGCCATATTCTACCATGGTATCCTAATCAGTCCGACATTTACATTAATTTTCCAGCAGTGAATGATGAAACATCTCAGAAGCGGAAGTTACACCATGTAACCTGGCTGCAAGAAAGTGTTGCACTTTCATATATGGTTTTGTGTTTCTTATGATGTAGCAATACTTTTAAATTTATAGCCTCCATTTCAAATGAACAGCACCTACTAACAAGCCATTTGTTACTTTTACCTACATATGGAACCTTTTCACTGGCATTGGTTCAAATGCCCTGTGTCCATCGGACTTTCATAAAATCACAAGGTGTCAAAAAGGAATGTTTATATAAACTAATTTGCATTACTCATGATTTGTGACTGTGCAAGAGAGAACTCGTAGCCATATTTAATGTGGGGGAGTAGAATGGGGAAAACTGGGAGTAGGCGTTATTATTGGCTCAATTCCACACATACCAAATGTGAATACTTATGTTCTTCCCACAAAACATTAATTTCTTCACATACTGTAGACTTTATTCTTTTACCATGTTCCAGACAGCAGACAGCTCTTGTTTTTCACTTATGTTTTCCTCTTAACAACAGTCATTAATTTACTGATACGCTGTCTATCAGAACCACATCATCTTGATTAGAGCTGTTATCCTAATCAAAAGGCTGATAATTAAGACTATCCATCTGTAGAGTTCCAAGTGCTAAGATGAGCTGAAGATCCTAATTAAGATTATTTAGGTGTTACTTAAATGCCATCATTTGATTCAGCTAATCATACCAGCAGGTACATTAGATTTGCATTAATGTTCTGCTGAAGCCAGCAGCTCTTTAAACAGATCAAAAATGTAGATTACAGGCACCATTTTCAAACATCTTTATATCAATATAACACTGAGACAATGTATTAAAGTAAATGGAATATTGGAAGAAAGAGGCAATTTTGGTGTTTCTCCATCTGCTTTATGATAATTAGTAGAGTATTTAAAATAAGTAGATTATTTGCTGAGTTTGTGTGTTATAGCAGCTCCATATTTAAATTTTCACTTGTGCTTTGAATATAGACTGTATGGATAACTTTTGATTTAATGTGTATTTTTCTAGCCTAAATGAAATGGCACGCTATATTGGAGTTCATTAGTTCCTGCTGATAAATTATTAGATAGGTAGTTATTGAATAAGTTACTGGAGAAATCATAATTCTCATCTACCAAGGACCTACTTGAGTCTGAAATTCTCAAAGATTAATTATTTTCTGTTTAAAAAGGAGCTGTGTTACGCTGCTTTTGTTTTTTTTTTTTTTTGCCTTTTTTTTTATCCAAAAGGTGAGTTTACTTTCATCAGAATTTTAGTACATCAGTAAAAGGTCCAACTGTCCAGTGGATATTAGGATTATCCTTCAGAGGTTCATACCAAGGCCAATTATATTTAAATTCCTGATTAAGGACATAGATGATGGGCTGGGAGGAGTAGAACCACTATTCTGAGGTCATCAGGTTGGAGAAATGGGTTGATGGAACCTCATGAAGTTCAGCCAAGGAAAATGCGAAGTCCTGCACCTGGGATGGAAAACCCCAAGCTGACCGACTAGAAAGCACTTCTTGAGAAAGGTCCTTGTGGTCCTGATGGACAAGGTGATCATGAGGCAGCAGTGTGCCCTTGCAGCAAAGAAGACCAGCCACATGGCTGTTTCAGCATGTGTTGCATGTGGGTTGAGGGAGCTGATTCATTCCTTCTGTACAGCACTTGTGAGACCGCATCTGGAGTGCTGTGCCTGATTTGGGGCTTTGCAGTACAACAAAGGCTTGGGCACACTGGAGTCCAGTGGAGGATCATCAAGGCAACTAGTGAGTCTGGAGTACATGATATATGAGTAGAGACTGAGGAAGCTGAGCTTGTTCAACATAGTAGGGTAGGGGAAGTGGACACCTTTCTGCTGTCTACAGCTACCTAATGGGAGGGTGTAGATGGAGCCAGTCTGACTTGGAGGTGCATTCTGCTTAGAGGAAAGGCAATGGACACAAGGAAACTCCAGTCAGACACTACAATAACATTTCCACTGTGAATGTTACCAAACAGTCCATCCTTGGCTATATTCAGAATTTTAATGAACAAGGCCCTAGTCTAAGCAGGAGTCTCTCTGAGCAGAAATTCACTGATTCAGTCCATCAGCCACAGCTCTTTTAAGAAGAAGAAAAAAAGTTTAAGAACTGCAGGATGATGTAATCTCTGGAGGTGATTCATTAGTTATAGGAGCTGTGTAGGCTTAGAGGATTTTCTTTTAGATAACTGAAATGAAAAGAATCCCATCCTTTTAGTCTCTTTCTGTTTTTCAGAGTCATCCTGCTCTGGCAGGGTTTGTTTTGGAGGATAAAAAATTCCTCTAAACAGGAACTGCCCTCCAGTCCAACTAAGTACTTAAACATGGGGTTAACATAGTCACATTGCTGCATTTCATTTAAAGGTATGTTAGCCTGAAGATAAATTGGACTTCACCACCTGGTCCTGATGAGCACCTGGGTTTCCAGTGCTCTTTAAGAATAATGTGTTATGTGCAATGTCAAATGCTGGCCCAATTCACAGAATGCAGACCCAGTTTTTAGGCATGCAAACCATCCCATGACTATAGTTTGTGGGACACATGCTTAACACTAATCTATAAAAGTGAAAACTTAATGCATGAGTTTTAGTCTTTTTAAGGTTCTTTCAGGAAACCTAGACTCAAGAGTAACATGACTTGAAGACAGGAAGAGAGAGGCATATGAGTGGGATATCTAAGGAGAGAGGGTTAAGGTGATTTGGGAATCTTAACGATACATTTTCTAGCTTTGAAATTTTAACTTTGCCTTTAACTCTGAAGTTCCTATCCCTATATTTTTTACAACTTCTGATGTTTTTTCTAAGAATTTTGCTTGCAAGGTTCTGATATTATCCTTAACATTATGTTAACAGAATTTATTATCTAAGATATACCCAACACCCAATAGAGGATGGATGGAAATTTTCAAAGAAATTATAGCAATTACATCAAAAGAACAAAGATATTACAGTGTATTTTAGTGATTATGTTTCAAAAGTGAATCATCTTTTTAAAAATTCCATTTTCATATTCTGTTTTATTTGCATATAAACAGACATTCACACTGAATTTGCATAGAAATAGATGCATTCAAAACATCTTTGCAGCAATCATGGAATCACAGACGTTACAGATGTAACAGAGTTATTAGTTCTCATTATTTGAACTGGGCGTCTATTTTTCTGAGAGTGATTTTTGGGACAGTTACTGATTTTACACACCAATTTGCACCTGCAGACCCAGATAATAGATTTGAATATTTAATTTAGATTCTACCCACACAGCAGGCAGTTGATGCCCAAGTTTTCCAGACTCCTCTCAGGTTGGGAAAGAATTTCTAGAGTATTCAACTTAAATGATCTATGTGCTTAATTTTAGAGTCTCTGAATATTGGGAACAATTGGCAATCAGCACTGATTAGAAGTATCCCTTACAGTTTCAAATCTTGCCTTACACCCAAGAAGAGGCATTCCATATCAGGAGACTCTTCCAAAGGTTTTGCTTTAAATATTCCATCATTAATATTAGAAACTATACTGCAGCTACTTAAAGGGTTGCCCATGCTAAAAGCTAAGACAATTGTGCCTTGCATACCAATGCTTCACAGCACATAACTGTTTTCTAAATTTATAATGTTTAGAGATGCTAATGATGCACTTATTTTAAAATTATCTCATTGGTTGTCAGTTGCTTTAAATGAGAGCTCTGTAGAGAAATGGGTAACATGAGGGTGATCTTCAGACAAAAGACGAGTCATAGGCACTGAATCATCAGGTATATAATATCACAACTTCTCTTTTTAGTATTATTTTTATGGGTGGATAGCAGACATATTTATTATTTTTCTTCATACCTGGACTGAAAACAGCTTACCTATTACAAGTTAGCTGAACATTTTACTCAATCCTCTTTTCAGCTAGAAAGGCAATGAATTCTGGGATGAGCAAAACCAAATTATGAAGGAAAAGATGTTTTTTCCCCATAAGTTCTTAATAACATCTTTGCCAATTAATAAGTTTTATAAGTTGACAGAGGTGTTTCTGTCTAAACAAAGTCATGATTTTGTCCAAGGTCAAAGAAGAGCAATCTTTCTAATTTATCTCTTAACAATATTACATTTAGTATAAATTCTTACTTTTCTGAAGGGGATGTGCTCTGCAGTAGAAATGGTGAAACGTAAAGTGTTTTATTGCATACTGTGAGAAAGCATCATTCTCTCAAACCATTTGACCTAACAGCAGAGCTTTCTTTAAATAGTGAGGCCAAACCAGAAAATTCTATTGACTGGCTCTAAAGAATCTCCTAAAAATACAATGCCTATTGACTGTACCTGGCTACTTCCTAAAAAATGCCTAAAATGCTTTTAATGTTATATTTTAAGGTTGTGGTTCGAAGCAATATTTCCTGTTCTGATATTTTATTCATGCTGCTAATGCTAAGTTGATTAGCTGTCACTATATTTCCTTTTTGGAACTTATTTCTTTAATTATCAATTTATCTTTCTGTAACTTTTAACAGTCTCAAGCCAAAAACCTTTTATTTTTTTTGCTACACTGGTGTGACAGTGGAAATTAGATAGGCTGTGTGTGAAAGTACATCTTCATGCGGAAAACTGCAGATTGATGACCTTCAATCACAAATTTATGGGATACATCTGTGTAACACTTAAGAAAATGGACTCTTGAACCTGATGGAAGCACACAAAAAAAAGAATATAAGAAATGTTCTTAAAGTTCAAGCAACCATCCACTTACTCCTTCTTCCAGTAAGGTCAGTGAAATACGCCATTTCAACACAGCATACAAGCCTGGATACTGCAGTCCATTTCCCTTGTAAACCCTGTTATCCACAATCATTAAATTAGGGATGTTACAAGGTACATTCCTATGCATTCACGTTAATATATGTCTATGGACCTAGGTGTCTATGAACTCTTCCAATCCACTTTAGAACCTGCTAATATAGTCTTCATCCACAAACTACTATAGCAATAAATTCCAGAATTGTATTGTCTAATGTTGTAAGTAATTATTTTTACCTGTTGATCTTGTACTAGCTTCAATGAGAGCCCCCTATGTCCAGCACTGTGGGATTTGGCAAATAACAGTTCTGCATTAATCTTGTCAACTACCTTTCTGTTTTTTCTGAATGCTACTAATATACCTTCTTAGCCTTCTCCTTTTCAAATTAAAGTCCTAGCCTTTTCAAATTCTCCTTAAAAAGTAGCTGTTCTATTCCCTTATTTGTTTAAGTTGCCTTTCTTTGTACCTTCTCTAACTTCATTGGGTCTTGGCAAACAAGAACAGCTTTTAGTAAATGGTGATATAAACATTTACATCTTTTGTAAAAATATTATCTTGAAATTTCCAAATAATATAAAATAAATTCATCAGGATTCATAGTTCGTTCAATCAAATAATTTAACGGAAACTTGTTGGGATGAAGAGCTGATGACCATTTGCAAACTGGAGAGAAAATGCCCTTCCCATAAATTACATATTCTTCTAAGAAAACTAAACTCAAATCTGAAAACTTTTGAGGGCTTGGGTCTATTAGGGAGTTGTTGAATCCAACAACCTCAGAGGCAAGGCTGCAGCAGCTCCATGCCCCTGTATCCAACCCGTAGTGTGGCTGAGAAGGTATACTTGACAGGTACATCGCAAACAGACTTATAGGGTGAGCATAAACTATATATATAGTCAGCTGTGCAGATCAACACAGGCAGAAATACACAGCACAAATGGCCTCTCTCTGCCTGATCAGTGTGAAGGTGTGTTAATAGAAATATAAATGTATATACTGTGCAGAACCCCCAGTCGCTGGCCTTAAACACCCAGTCTACCCAGTAGCTGACACCTGGATCCTTGCCTCCCCAGTTGCTGGCAGCTGGACATATGAGCTGCCAAGGCTTCAGCCCACTCTGGTTGCTGCTACAGACCGCCAAACAGAGAGAGTAAAGTGACTTCACCCAGGAAAATAGTTCTGAGTGGTATTTAATAAGAAAGCAGGACAAACTGCACTGATCAAGTACAGGACATGACCAGACAAGTACATTCACCAGCCACCTGTCTCCTTGCATTCTGCCCTTTTATCCCCTTATATCTCTGTATATCTCTTCCTCCCAAATCACCTTGATACTTCCCTTCTCTCATGTTTGGTTCATCTGCTAAACTCCCCCAAATCAGTGTTGCACAATCCCAAAATATTTTTCCAACGTGTCCCACAATGTGTCTCATACTTATATACTTTCATCCAAAAGATGCTCCAGAGAGCTGCTGCAGATGACTCATGGTGCCCCAGCCCATGGGGCTGGAGGATCCCTTGAGACTGCTAGGAACAGGCTAGGGACTTGTGGCTCAGGATGGATTATTGGGTTCCCTCATCTGCTGTCATGCCTCTCTATTCCTTCATGTGTGTGGAAGAGCCTCTGATAGGCTGGTGGCTCTCCAGTGTGCAAGGGGGAGACTTTAATGGGCTGATGACTCTCCTGTGGTAGGTGTGGGATTAGCCAGGGCAGGGTAGTATTTTGGCTCCCCACCTGCTCTCCTTTCTCTGTGCTTCTTTGTGTATGCGGAGGCCAGCTTTTTACTAACATAGCCTAGCAAGAACCTTAAAGATTTTCTTGCAGCACATAAATGTAAGATATTACATGCCAGAATATCTTTTGGAATCTCAGCCAGAGTGATCCCTCACCACCTGTAATGAGTCAGAAATTCTGGAGTCAGCACTCCTCAAATTTCATAGACCTTGCTCTATGCAGTGATATTTCTGAATGTCTCAAGTAACTATATTTAAAACTTTTGTAACTGAAAAAAGAATCTTCTCATCACCCCCCTTTTAATAAATATTCTTCAGTTAGGCTACAGTCAGAATAAAGCTTCTTTATGCACCAAAACAACACAATTTACCGCTGCCAGCTATAATTCAGATAAATTTTCTAAATCAGTTCTAAATCATGTCAAATCTTTGCAGACAGCTCATCATATTCTATAAAAGTTCATTCAAGTACAGAGGATAAAAGTTCCATAAGTAAAGGTCTATAGTTGGTTTTGGTTTTATATTCTTTTAGTCAGCAACATAGTATTGCGCTTGTTTTTGCAGGCTTACAAGCATAAGACAAACAGATTAAAGGCACTTGAAATATTTGTTTTCCTGTTATTCAGATGGTTTTGGTAAATATTCATGGTGTAGCTTATCTGCAGAAAGTGGAAGATCTGTTGAGATCTCCACCAAGAATATTCTGCTAGTCCTTGATTATCTAACTCTCAAAAGGATCATTTTCAATGGAGAAGGGGGAACCTTTAGCAAGTTTGAAGTAGGCTAGGTTTAGAGCAGTGAGCACATGTGAACTAAACATGACATTATAGCGCCCTAACATTTTGCAGTTTTTGTGATATGCTTTTTCCCCTCATCTTTTTGTTCTTCATCAGATTGAAATAATCTTAATAATCCAGTTCCCTAAACTGTTTATGCTATTATGTTCCAAACTAATACCTTTCTCCATGTGTTTAACACTGAGTTATCATTTAGCAGAATCTGTTTTACTGATATTTTCAGAATATCAGACTTCACAGGCTTCTCTGTTTCTTCACATGCTACTACTATTACAAAACCCATTAGGTAGAATGTAATTGCTGTTATTGCACAATGTTTTAATATATATTAGGCATCAGATTACCAAAAGGCATACATATTTAATGAACTAACTCTGAATACAAGGTTACTAAAGATTAATAGCCCGAAAGGACACAAAAAGCAACATACATTTTCCCCAAGCCATTATATGCTGCCAGACAGATTTCAGAAATCATGGGTGAGGAAGGCATCTGATGGGGCAGTGAAAGTCAAAGGAGAGAAACATAGTATTCCATGAAATTATATATTGAAAAAAGATATTCTGTGCAGTACAATTTCAACACTAGATTACCCAGAATCTTTTAAGAATAGCATTGTAATGCTTTTAGTTATACTTACAATAATTGTCTGCATTGTTTTTTGCAATTGCAATGTTCTTAAAATTAAGAACAATGTTCTTAAAATGTTCAAAAAATTGCAATGTTCTTAAGGACATTTCTTTACAGGATTACTGCAGAGCTTTATTAAGCACAGAGCAGCAAAAACACTGTTAGGGTACTCAGTGTGGGGTACCCAAATTTCATAGGGTCTGACTTCAATCTGCTTATATTTTTGAATGGGGAGAGTAAAAATCTGTTTTTGTATCCCTTCTACAGGCTACGCATTAGAAAAGCATTAGGCTTGATAACTGCTGAGGGGGACAATTAAATCATGTATGGTCTGTTCCAAACTTAAATTATCCAAGATCCTGATAACATGGGCAGTTAGTAAAAAGTGTTGGTCTCACATGTGAATCCCTTGGCTGCCAGTGTCTTTTGATCCTCTCTATTCTTTACTGCCATGATTTTGGCAGGTGGAGTGGGAAATAAAATTAAAAAATCACAGTGAGAATAAAATAGTTTGTTAGGTTTTTGGGAAACTCTTTTATTGGAAACAAGGGCTATCTTGAACTAAAGTAAATGGTGGGATGGATAGAACATTCAGTAGAATGTAACAGCTGGATACAAAGACACTTGGACTGTTTCATCTAAGTCCTAGTGGCACTGGACTAGACTCAGTTTCCGATGGTGTTGTTTCACTGGTACTTACCCATTTGTGATGCTGTTGATCAACATTGAGAATGGAGTGCCTGGAAAGGTGTATTAAATATGAGATTCGAGAATAACAGCTTAAATATAGTGATATTGCATTATTTTTAAGTACATGTACAGTGTCTGACTAGCAGTTGCCGTGACAGGAGAAATCTATCATTTGCATACACCAGGTTATTTCACAAAACAAGAAGAAAGACGTAAAAAATTATCTTCCTAGTTCTGGAAAGTCCGTTACCTAACACCACTCATATAATATACTAATGAAAAGGCTCATTACAGGAGAGGCATAAACAGCTGTAGAAAGCTAATCTTCTGTCTAAGAAGAAACAGGTCCACTTGATATGGAGCAAATATAAACAAAGAAGTCTGGCCTTCAGTCTTATGTGCTATAGGGTAACTAGAGTGAGGTACGACAAAGATTACAAAGCAATTAATAACTGTGACTTGAGAAAACAGCAACTCCGCCTGGTTGCCAGAGTTATATATTTGTTCTCCGTGCACAGGAAGGAGTTCTGTCAGGTGATCTCTTAATCAAACTGGCAGGTCCTGCTTCCCTTCTCCTTGCGACATTAGTGTTGATGCATTTCTATTTTGATATTTCATGTGTTTCTGCATGCCATAGATAAGAGTTTGCTCACAAATGTGGAGCTTTTTCTTGTGTGTCATCTGGGTGATAAGCAGTTAGGGATTTTTGCAGAGGGAAAGCGGATTCTTGTTGATAGTATGTAAGATAAATGAAGAAAAAAGTAAGCACTAGTGAAGCATTCTTTGTCTTTAAGCAGACATTCCATTAACCATGTAACCAAATATAAATAAATAAATAAATAAAAAGGAAATTATTTTCTTTACCACCATGTCAGTTTTAAGGATGGAGGGATATTTAACATTCATGTTTATGTGCCATTGCCAGCACTGGCTGAATCATTACACTATTCAAGGCTGCTGTAACATTTCAAAATACAACAATTGTTATTTTTTGAGGCTTTTGCTTTTTATGTTCCCTCACTTGTAGGTGCACATATATAACTCACATAAGCAAGTATGGTTCAGGGGTAGGATAAAGGAAAAAAATGTCAAAAATTGAAGTATCAAGATGATTAAGATGTGGAATACTGAACACAATAATTTATGGGAGAACAGAATAGCAGAATATTAAGCATTATATAATTTTGGGTAAAACCATTGAAACAAGGGATGCTTCACTGTTAGGGATGTTTCACTGTTATAGAAAACAGCACACGTACACACATACATGCAAACACAGAGGGAGAGTGAAAGAGCAATTAATACCATGCTGAAATGGTTTGGCTGCAGTGTGTTTAAGTATCATAGATTCATAGAGGTTAGAGATGGAAAAGACCCATTAGGTCAAAGAATCAGTTTCTCTGTCAAACAAGGTTGCTGCCTACTATAGATTCTGCAGCTTTCTGCCGTGATACCCCATTGTATCTCATTGCTTGGAAGTTTCCAAGAAGTTGATTAAATGCCACAAAATAAATATTTTTCTAATGCATTTGAGAACTAGGAGGCTGAGTTTCTGCATCGACTTAATATGTCATAAATGTTTAGAATCGCTTCTTTCACCAACAGATCATGAAAAAGGACAGTACATAAAACAGGTGCAATTGGATTGCAAGGTGACTGAAGCACAAGATATTATGGCAAGATGTGCAAAAAGTTGTAAAAACCCTTTTGATTAACAGAGTTCCATACTAAAGGTATAAAAACATCGGTGTGGCGGAAAGAATGAAATTACAAGCGGCAAAGATTTTTTAACATCTTGTGGATTATATTTTAGCACCAAATAAATGCCTCTCATTCTGCTCTTATCCAACAGTTGTCTGTGGTACCAGTGAGATTTTATACAAAGAAAGTATAATTAAGAAATAATTTCATGTATATGTATCTCTTCTTAATTAAGAACGCCTTAGAGCAACGCAAAATGGCAACTATAGCCAACCAGCTCTCCAGAGATCATTGCTTAAAATTTTGCTGATGAGAGTACTCCTGTGAATAACTGCTGCAGTAGAATTTATGTGCTGTGATCCATTGAAATAGTTAAAAAAATATTTTATTCATCATATCTATCCACGTATCTGTCTACTTATTTGTATTGATGTAGGTGTGTGTTGGTACAGATGGATGGACAGGTAGAAAGAAGAGAGATTAACATAGACTAACTTACTCTACATGCAAATTATTTATGAATGACAAACCACACTAAAAGATGTCTTATTCATCATGACAAAGCAATAAAGAAGTATGACGCATCCCCCTTCACCCCTAACTTGCCAAAATTAAAAAATTGGATTTAAGGATTAATAAATATTTTTCTATCATGTTCTAAAATAGAATATGCTGCTAATGCATGTATTAGTAACATATTATTATGCATAAATATGTATTATTAAAGGTACTTCTGGGAGCACTTGAACATTTCCCCTTTTATGCATCTAGAGAGAAGTATGGATGGCATGGGTGTAGCTATGTAAATGAACTGAGGAACGTGAACCATCCAGGTGTAAACCTGAACTGACTCAAAGCAACAAAAGAGGAAGATAGGGAGATCCCTGCTGCTTGTTCTCCTTCTGAAGGCAAAGAAAAAGCATTTAGTCAAAACATCATATTGAGTTGGGCAAAATAACTGAAAACTTCCTCTATCAAGAATTGGAATTTTGATTAAAGTAATTGTTTAAGATTCTTGAAATTGTGATAATCTGAACACACATTTGCTTTGAAAGGTTGTAATGAGGGGTTTAAAAGGTAAAAATTAGTATTGATATTTCCATTTGTTACACCTGTATGCATTAATAAAACAAAAAAGAGTAGATTATTTTTTTAAAAAAAGCATTTATTAGAGTGGATATTTTGGACTCTTTTCTTTTAAGAGTAAATCTAATTTTTATCTTTTTATCCTGAACAAGAACGGAGGAAAAATATTTTTAAAAATCCCACTGTTCTGATTATTTATAATAAAACTTTATAATTATCTCTATTGCATATGATACATTTGCAAAGTACTTTATGAAAAAGAAATTCAGCTTTCCTATTTCCATGATGCTTATTTTGGCAAGGTATGATCAGTGATCCATTGAGTAGCACTATGTAGAAAAGAAGGAGTTGTTACAGTGGAGAAGATGAGCAGAAAAGCAGGGTTAAAAGTCGCTTTACCTCCATTTTCCTTCTTCAGAAAATGGCTTGTTCTCTTATCTGATTCATACCTTTTGCCTTTTTGACCCTGGTGGTAAATTATTCTGTGTGGTTATCATTATAGTAAAATATTTCTGTTTCTATCCATTGTTTACTTTTCATTTCCTTGTTAAACTATGTTTCCTCTGCTTTTAACCCCTAAACAATACAAGTGTTTTATCCTGTTGTGGTCTCTCACCCATGTAGAATTAAATACAGCCCTCAGCCCAAAGTTTCCCTTTTTTTCACTGTTTGTATTTTGCATCTTCTCTCGCATATGAGATTTAATGCATTCAGATGCTTCTAAACCCAACCCTGTCACCATTTAGTGTATGATTGGGTCAGTGGAAGTGAATTCAAATAAAAGAGGCAGTTGAAGTGGGGTCCTAATAATAAAACAATTTCTTAACTAAGACCTTAAAGACTAAAAAACTTTGTATTAGAAAGTGATAGCAGCATAGTAGCAGGCATAAACAACAGAGAACCAAGAGAAACTAATTCACTTCTATTTTGACACTTTTTGTAAGAGCTGTTGTATATTTAGGTGGAATTTAGCAATTAAATCCCATGCCGGATCTTTGCGTTGTACTGGTGCAGCCCAATTTCTTGCTGTACACCATACCTATTAGGAGATATTTGAAACTGGAATTGTCCTTTGTCCTCATTTTTCTAATGACAGATTTTAATTTGAGAGGGAAAATTTTATTTTTTTTTAAAGAAAATTGTTCATGTTTGAAAGCTGCATGTAAGATAGGAAAGATTTATATCTTTATCTAAAAGCTATTTTAAACAAGGTGATTTAGCCTAACGGTTTTTTAAACCTGCAGCCTTCCAGCTGAAAAACACATACACTGAAAAGGACTAGAGCAAGACTTCCTTTCAGTAGGTTTGTTTTTCAGTGCTTTCTGTTGTTACATTTATATTACTGGTTTTTTATCCATCTTATTTGACATACTGTCAGAATTTGCTTTCTGAAATCTTCTGCTGGATGTACAATATGTTTCTACTTCTGCAATTATCATATATGGATCATTGAATTTAGTGCCTACCTTTGCAGTATTGACAGATATATTGACAGATAATGTTCACTACCAGGCGAGTGGTATGCATGAGTTGATGCCTGCCGCAGAAGGTACCTGCAGTCATTTGGGATTCAAAACATTTCTTTTTGGGATAGTTCCTGGGGTGGAAATAAGGAGGAGGCGTCCTCCTTAGTAGTAGCAGAATTTGTGGTTAGAGCCCCGGAAGTGTGGCACTGGGAGTCTGGAGGGAGGAGGAGCGAAATGACCACATGCACAGATTATGTTTCACTGACACTTCAGCTGTGTATATTTGAATGAAATAATCTATATCTTTTATGCCTTAATGATAAACTTCCCTAAGACATGCATTCATCTCCAGATTTAGATGCGCTTTATATTCTAGAGTATTCTTGTTAAACCTGTAATATTCTTATATGCTCCGTGAAATCCTTTTTGGAAATTATTCATATAGACTAAAACAAACAAATCACAAGCTTTCAGGACTGTGCCTTTTTTCTTTCTTTTTCTTTTTTTTTAATTCCTTATTTTTATATAGTGCTTGAGCCAGATTTTTCACATATCTGTACAGGTACATCAAAGACACTGTTGCTAGAAGTATTTCGACTTCAGCTTCCCTGCATATTTCAGTCTTGACCTAGAAAGATCACCTTCACAGTTCAGAGGGGAGTGCAGCCTGTGTGCCCATGCAGCCCCTTCATCGCTGTTAAGATCGACAACAGCAGCATCAATTGTGAGGGTACCTTTTTGATGTGGGCTAGCGTCCAATAAGCATCCAAAGGAGACCTTCAGCTTATTTCACACAGGTCACTAAGCCATAGGATACTGACAACTTTTGGTTGCCATTGGCCTTGGCTAAGTTCAAAATAATGACCCAGAGGTGAACGGGTCCATATCCTGTTACAATCACCCAAAGTCACTCAGAACTTCATGACAACACCACCTTTGAAGACCTTTTAATTAGCTTGAGCACAAGTTTCCCCTCTTAAACCTGTGCTGAATGTCTCTAATTAAATTATGTTTGTTCATGCTATTGTTTCAATAATATCTTTTAATCCTCTGGAACTTTTTCCAATGTTTCTATTATTCGCTTCCTCACCCAGCAGCCAATGTGAAAGTTAGTTATACCTGATAGCTATTTTTGTGACCCTGTCAGTATTTTGATTTCCAATTACTGGCTTTTGAGAATCAACCCTGCAATCAGAGAATATATTGAAATACCAATCAATTACTAGCTTTTGTTTAATTGTAATGTGTCTACTGCCTAGAACTATGTTAAGGACCGCAAATTTGACATCAAAAGAACGGAAATACAGCCACAAAACACTCTTTTCAGAGGCTGGATTGGATACGCACCAATTGATTTTATTCTTCACTAACATACATTTAATTAACCATTTGTTACCTTAAGTCTCATTTCATTATGTAGCTTATTTCTCATCCATGGTAACATATGAAAGCTGTTCCTGGTGCATTAATGACAAATAAGAGAGATTTTGATTCCTACAGCTTCCAGTTGCACCTATTCTGCTGCACAGATGGTAACGTGTGCATGAAATAATGTTTTTTTGTAAAAGAAAATACCCAGTTTCAACAGAGACACTCCTAGGATTTCAGAGAAACACTGAAACTGATTAGTATCCGAGAGACAACACAACCGGTAAAAGGAATCACTCACCATTGCTGAATATACCACAGGGTATAGCTGAGTATACTATTTCCCAAACTCATTCAATGGACTATTGAACATGTAATGACAAAGTCCCCATTAAAGTCTGATGTAGTTTCATGGGTTACACAATGCTGATTTGAAGTTAGATATTTGGGGCATTAAAGAGCTGTCCTATTACATGAGAGAAGGCAGACTTGCTTGGCAATACTGCAGACTTTTGTGAGCATATTGATGGTTTCCCTAGGTCATGAGCTGATACATGTTGATAGTCCTTTTTATAGTAAAGCCATTCTGGAGGTCCTGAAAAGCTGCCTCAAAATAGCCCTTGGTTAAGACGTTAACACACAAAGCAGGAAATTGAAGCTCCAGTTCCACACCTGAATCAGACAGTCCAGCAGTCAAACATGGACCGATCCTCGGATTTACCACAGGTTGTTTGCCATTTGGGTATGCTCCAACTCTCCCCACATGTAGACCTACACAGAAATTCTAGCTTGAACATGAGAAAACTCTTTTTTCTAAAGCTTTCCTGAATACTAGATACACTCCCTGTCTCCAAAATGTAGTGAGATTCTGTGTTAAAATACTGTGTTAAGCATTCATTTAAACAGTGAGTTCTTTTCTAAAAAATATCCTTTTGAACCCTAAGAAAAATAAAATCTCTTAGGTGTAATTTCAATTTCCAGATAAGTCTAGATAACTAATGTAGGTATTTATTTTCAGACAAAGCTGTCTTCAAGAAAGAAACAGGTCCCACAATTTGCCTGGGACATTAATAAACTTGGTCTATTTGGGGGGCTGGAAAAAGTTGAAGGATCTTTGCATGAAGTTCTCTGCCAATTCTCTCAGCACTTTTATTAATACTTCAATTGAAGCCATATCACCTAAAGAGAATATAATCTTTAATTTATGTAAGGAAAAAAAAAATTCCAGTGGATTTTGGTTGCTTTTTAAAAGTCGTATGTTAATATTTTCATTCACTGTGTTGCTGAATGTCAAGATAGAAAAGGTAAATAGCTTTGATGACAGTTGCACAGCCTGGATTAACAGAGGAGTCCTTCCAAATTTTTGAAAGGACCAAGGAAGGACCCTACCTAATGAAGTCCAAATCATACATAAAGATTTTCCTCTTATCTTGATTCTGACAAGGCAAGTGAAGTTATAAAAGCTACCTTTGCCAACCTTTATAAGGCTTGCATTACATTTACAAGCTTCTGCCTCTGGCATTGAGCCTGACTTAACTTTGCTTAGCAATTTATCTTTAATGTAAACCTGACATACACATGAAATGAATCTGGTATACCAACTCATTGATCTGGATCTAGCAATATATTACAGGTGCACCTCATTAGAAAATAAATACTGCCACCGAAATAACTAGGGTTTATGTAATTTGAGGGACAGTAGAATATTTCCATCAACATTTAGGTTTTTTTTATTTTTAATTCATAGTTTACCCTCTTCCTTTAGCTACCATATTTATGTCAACGATTTTCAAATACAGTTTTCCCATGTTTCAGTTGCTGTGTAGTTTCATGGTTGGGTTGAAATTTGACTCTAACTATGCCTTCTGTTATAAATTAATTGCTAATATGTGGCATTGACTTAAGAAAAGATCCAGCACTTCAACTTTGTAATTTTACTAACTAGTTCCTTGAAGCTGTGGTGGACTGACTGACTCTATTTATCCTTTTCTTCTTAGCAGTGACAACTTTACTTTTTCATCAGCTGCTGAACTCTCAGCTACATTTTCTTAACAGTAATTCTACCTTCTGAATGAGTGAAGTGAGATTTTGGATTTTTATTGATTGAGAAAGAGCTATATTTCCTCTTTTTGCAATGAGACAATGTTTATAAAATACTGCATTCCTGGCAGCACTGAAGTAGAAGGTAGTCATGGTATTGGCAGCTTGCTGCTGGGGAGAAATTTTAAGAGTGAAGAAAATACAAAAATCAAATACAGAAAATAGCCTAGAGAAATGGTGGGAGATGGGATTGTCTGTTAGTTGAGGCTTTTTCTTCCATACATGGATAGGCTTCTGCAGGGTTGTCAAATGATTGATATCCCAGTCCTTTCCCTAAATGATTGCTTTTGTGCTGAGCAAGTCCTTCAGTATCATCACATAAAGCTCAAAGGAGTGAGGCGGGAAGTCTTCAAAACTGTCACACAAGTGGCAGAACAGTCTCAGAAGTTTGTGAGGGGTTAAAAGCTGTCATATAGCAAAAATAAATACACGTAATCAGTATCAATTATTTTGGAGGTCTTTGAATTCTCTAATACTGTCCATAAATAGGCATTCTGTGTTCTGAAACCAGTGCCCTCCAAAGGTGCAATTCAGTCAGACTTCCTTAACCTTTGGCATCAGGTAAGAAAAGGAAATGTATTCTCAGACCACTATGAAGTGAATCAATATCAATCTTATTATAGTTATGCAAAGATCATTGGCTGAAAATATAATTCAGTGCATGTTCAGTTGATTTCCTTATAAAATCAGTATCTTCAATGGGGATACTGATCTATCCAATCAAGTTTTCCTTGATCATTTGCATATTATTTTACTATAAATAGTTTGAACATCTGCAGCAGTAATTTTTAAGCCCCATATTTATACTATTATTTATAGTACTTTTTATTATTTTAACCAGTACTTTAAAAAAAATCCACTGGGATGCACTGGAGAACTTAGAAAGTAAGCAAATGGTGTCAAAATGTGTTTGAACAAAAGAAGAGAGCACAAAGGAGTAAGGAAAGCATGATAAGCAATGGACCATAGATTAACACAATAGAAGTAATATAGCTAAGCATTAAACATCTTTTTTTAATAGCGGAAACACAATTGTGTTTCATTATAATGTTCAAATTAGGACTTGAGGTTTGATTTTTCTTGCATTTTTCCCCTCTTTTACTTCTATTTTTTGATAAAATTACAGGAATCTGTACTAGTGACAGTCCTATTTTTGCTTGTCTTTCACCAGTGTCTCTCTGAAAAGCACCATAGTTGAATCTCCATTGCTTTAAGTAGTTGTTTCTTGTATCAAAAGGACAGTGTAACTCTCTCAAACAATCTTGATTTAAAAGTTGGGGTTTTTTTAAAAGAAAATAAAAAAGCCTAAATGTATTTTTTCTCACTGTATGAGTTCAAATCAATTATGACTCTAACAAAATCATTGGGATCTATATCAAAAAGGAAAAATCAGGACTTCTGTATCTTCCTTGTAATTGATCTCACACTGCAGAGTAAAATATGTGAGTCTATCCCTAGCTGTCTAAACTAAGTAAATTTATTCCACTCATCTGATTTTAAAAATACATGCTTCCATGATAATTTAATACTAAAAACTTTCAATTTACTTGTCAAGAATGAACAAACAAAGAGATTGCTGAAAATAGTGCAATAAAAATTTACAGAATAAATCTTAATGTAGCCTGCTATTCTGATTCTGAGGGTAAAATTAAATAAGATTAGAGCATATTATGTTCTCCAATTTGATGACTGCAGACAGTTTTAACTTTCTTATGTGTTATATAATTAATAAGTATGTTAAGGTTAGTATAAACTGGTAAGACGAGCTTTACAGCATGGGCTATCAAGCTTTTCAGGATCTGGACTTAATAGTTCTTAATAGGCTGCTTCTCCACCCATTCATGATTGAGTATTAAAATTGCTGGTTCATTCCTCAGCCCACCTTTTTTCTAAACTCACAGAAGAAAAGATAGATTTCTTGTCATGTCTACAAAATCAACAAAACTCATCTTTTAAAGGGCAAACTTTCACTTTTACTCTGTATTATGTTCTATCATATGACAGATAAAGACAATGTTCACAGAAAAAAAAAAAGACTTTCCTTTCATAAGCAGAGTAGAATTTAAAATTCCATAGAGATATATGTACAGGTTTGATAAAAAATACTGGATAGCTTAAAAATTACACTAAAAATGGAGGAAGTTCTTGTCTCAGATGTGCAAGGATTACTGCTGGGGAAGACAGCATGGGTGTGGTGCCAGTGTGCTTTGCTCTGCTCATCCACAGCCTTGGAATAATCTCTTTATAAATGGAAAAGCCAATTAATGCCTCTAACTGTATTGTGGAAAATGCAAATGATGATTAGAGAAAAATGTGGTTTAAGTAAAAAAAAAAGAAGAAGAAAAGAAAACAGTACCTCTCTAAACTACTAAATGCAATGGCTGCGAGAAAACAATTGTGTTTCACAAAAATTTTCCATGTCTATAAATATATTTTGAAGGGAACTGTCTTGAAAAATCTATTTTGCAAAGGAATAGGAGTAGGAAAGGATGGGAAAAGGATTAAAAAAAAAAAGGCAATATGTGTTTGTGAAGTGTTTTGGCTCCCAAATAGCATATTCAATCAAAAGCATCTGACAACCTCCACATTGGAGTCTTCTGCTTGTCAGCAAGAGTACTGTGAAAAAGAGAACAGTTAATATAATCGCTTCAGACTTTCAGAAAGTCCCTCCTGATGTTCAGTTAAGGAAATCTGGTGCTATCGTTTTGTTCCAGGAGCCAAGCCTAGTAAAGATCATAAACTCTATGTTTAAGTGCTGGGTTAGAAGCACAGACTGAAGACATGGAGACTTGGTATCCAGTCAGTATATATTTTTTTTAACTGAGTAAGGGAGGTAATGAATTTCAAAGGAAAGAAGTAATACAATGATTACTATGCAGACACAGCTGATACAGTTACTTCCTTGTTTCATAGTTCGGTCTACAGTTGTTCATCGCTAGCTTATAATTTAATGTAGGAAGTGAATATTCTAATATTTGGAAAGGTAAATGTAAGGGAAAAGTAGAATATATTCACAGGCAACATAATTTTTTTTATTTACATCATTCAAGACCAATGAAGAGTTAGTAGGACATTGAAAGAGTGTAGACAAAGTGAGAGAATAACACAAAAGAAGACATTTGATACTGACAATGTGGGTCAACCACACACACTGCTGGTCCTTCACTGTGATCCATTTGAGAACTGGAACTGACAGTATGAGTATGTGTCAAAATGAATTAGCACCAGTGAAGACTGATATAGGAAAAAAAGAAGAAAACTATAATTAATTTCTATAAAGCTATAATACGTCTTCAGCTGAAGTACTGAATTTCAGTTAAGTCATCCCAGTTCAAACATATTAAAATTTTGATTTCTTTCATGCGTATTCTTTGAAGAAAAGGATTAGGGCAAAAGAAATCTTCACTGTGAAAGCACTGATCTTATTTACTCAGGAGTGCTCAATAATAAAAAGTAACATAAGGAGGCATATCTACTAATGGATGGTGTAAGCTACAGTTAGGTAGATCTTGACTTCTGACTCACTAAGTATAATGTAATATCACAGAGACATAATTCAAAGGAAAAGTAAAAAAATTAAACATTCTGCCAAATACTATATCTGTTTAATTAACTTGTATTAATCATTACCACAAGTTACTTGAGGCCATAAAACTAAAAAAAGTAAAATTAATATTTATATGGTTAATGAGAACATCTATAGTTACATTGGACAGGCTTATATATTCATACATGTATGCCTTCTTGCTCTAGGGAATAAATGAAAGCAAAGTATATGAAGCAGAAGTTTTCTATGCGGTGGTTATATTCACACCATTCTAACCAATATATAGTCCTGGTTCTGATCACAGTGAAGGTAGAAACTACAAACCTGGACTAATTATTGATTTAGTTTCATAGGGTTTTCCAAAACTTTGGACGTCCACAGTAGACCTGTTAAGGCCTTTTAAAAAAAAATATAGATAACTTTTAGGGTTGATTTGTAATAGATAAATAATAACTTTACTATTTGAGGTAAAGTACTTCTGCTTACAGTTATACGCCTACAGCATAGACAAGCTCAGATGGTCATTTAAGTCCCTTTTATAGAGAGAAACAGATACTTTGATAGCATTATGCATCCTTTCTTAAGACACTTCAAATAGGCTCAATGGAGCTGTTGTGATCCTTAAGTCCAGGGTCATGAGGGAACTGGCAGGTGTAGTTGCTAAGCTGCTTTCCATCATATTTGGAAAGTCATGACAGTCAGGTAAAGTCCTCAGTGACTGGAACAAGGGAAACATTGCACCCATTGTTAAAAAAGGGTAAAAAGGAAGACCCTGGGAACTACTGACCCTGGGAACAACCTGACCGCAGTGCCCAGTAAGATCACGGAACAGAACCTCCTGGAACATATGACAAGGCATATGGATGACAAAGAGGTGATTGGAGAGAGCCAACATGGCTTCACCAAGGGCAAATCATGCCTGACTAATTCAGTGGCCTTCTACCATGGGGTGACTGCATTGGTGGGCAGGGGAAGAACAACTCATGTCATCTGTCTTGACTTCTGCAAGGTCTTTGACATGGTCCCACGCAACCTCCTTGTCCCTAAATTGGAGCGATATGGATTTGATGGATGGACTATTCAATGGGAAAGGAGTTGGCTAGATGGCTGCATCCAACGTATTGCAGTTAACAGCTCAATATCCAGATGGAGATCAGTAACAAGCAGTGTCCCTCAGCAATCTCTATTTGGACTGGTGCTCTTCATCTTTATTAATGACATAGACAGTGGAACTGAGTGCACCCTCAGCAAGGTTACGCATGACACCCAACCAATTGGTGCAGTGGGAAGGGTTGCCATCCAGAGGGACCTTGACAGGTTGAGGGAGGTGATTCTCCCCCTTTACTCCACTCTTGTGAGACTCCACCTGAAGTACTGTGTCTAGCTCTGGGGTCCCCAGCACAAGGAAGACAGAGGCCTGCTGTACCGGGTCCAAAGCAGGGCCATGAAAATTATCAGAGGGCCAGAGAACTTCTACTATGGAGAAAGTCTTGGAGAAAGAGTTGGGGTTGTTCAGCATGGGGAAGAGAAGGCTCTGGGGAGCCCTATTGTGGACTTTGAATACTTAAACGGAGCTTATGAGAAGGAGAGATGTTTTTCCAGGGCCTGTAGTGATAGGACAAGGAATAATGGTTTTAAACTAAAAGGGAGGAGATTTAGATCAGATACAATGAAGACATTTTTTACAATGAGCTTGGTGAGACACTGCACCAGGTTGCCCAGAGAAGATGTGGATGTTCCATCCTTGGAAGTGTTCAAGGGCAGGTTGGGTGAGGCTTTGAGCAACCTGATCATGTGAAAGTTGTCCTTGCCCATAGCAAGGGGGGTGGAACTAGATGATCTTTAAAGGCCCTTTCCAACTGTCGTGGCTCAGCCCCATACGGCAACTAAACACTGCACAGCCGCTCGCTCACTCCCCCCACCCCTGTGGGATGGGGGAGAAAATCGGAAGAGCATAAGCACAAAAAAAAAACTTGTGGGTTGAGAAAAGAACAGTTTAATAATTAAAATAAAACAAAAATTATAATAATAATAATGATTATGATAATAATAACAATAATGATAATACAATAAAAAGGAAAAGGGAAAAGAAAAAAATCAAACCAAAACCACAAACGATGCAACTGCTCACCACCCACTGACCGACGCTGCCTCTCCCCGAGCCACAGTTGTTGCCTGCCCGCCCCGGCCAGCTCCTCCCAGTTAACGTACTAGGCATGACGTTACATGATATGGAATATCCCTTTGGCCAGTTTGAATCTGCTCTCTTAGCTGTGTCCCCTCCCCTCCCGGCTTCTTGTGCACCCAGCAGAGCATGGGAAGCTGGAAATGTCCTTGACTAGTACAAGCACTACCCAGCAACAGCTAAAACATCAGTGTGTTATCAACATTGTTTTCATACTAAGATCCAAGCACAGCACTACACCAGCTACAGTGAAGAAAATTAACTCTATCCTAGCTAAAACCATGACACCAACCCAAACCATTCTATGATTTTATTTAATAAATCCAAAAATGGTAAGAGAATACTACAGAGCTTGTTTGATGTTATATTATGATAATGAGACAGGAAATATTTCATCAGCCAAAGACCTAAATACTACAACTGTAAAATAAGAGTACTGTGTTCAAGTCGTCGTAGTCTTCTTACTTGCATTCATTCTTCTAGGAGAGGGTTCTTAAGGATTTTATGTAAATAAAATGAGCTGTTTGAATTCTTGTCTTCCCCATGCTTGCTTGATCCCATTCAAAGGCTGTTTTTCCAGTCTATTTTGGGGTAAAATCTATTCCACTCTATCTGTATTTATATAATGTTAAATCTATGCATGAACTGTCATTTCCCTGCGTTACCACATGGAAGAGATTTATCCATTTTCAGACTGGGTACAAGTCTTCAGGAAAGTTTATTGTGCAAATTTTTATTTTGCAGTTTCAGAAATAACCTCTGTCATTTTCTTGGCAAGTTGATTGAAAGGTGATAATATGACAAGTACTAAAAACATCTTTCTGTTCTATCCTAGAATGGAATATATTTTGTATTTACCTCTTTTAAATTTTATTTTTCTTTTCATTTTAAAATTATGATTATTTATGAAAATTCAGCTCATAGTTTAAGGGATAATGCATAGTTTAGTACAACTTTTTCATATTTGTTTTAATCACCATACGTCATCTCTTAAGTTTGAGGACAAAATAATCAGTGTGCATGAGTTCAACTGTGAAGGGTAATATTTTTTACCTCAGTTGCTTTTCAAATGTTTTGGTAAATATTTGTCTCATTTTTCAATAGTACATTGAATAGGATTCACTTATGCAATTGCTGACAAATTTGGTAAGAAAAAAAATCTAACCAACTTTTGCAATACACGCTGGACAAGTACTCAACAAAGGAACATAGTCACTGTAATGTTTAAGTACTAAATTTATGTGACTAGTAGCATTATTCTTTTCCATCATTAAAATATTTTTATTTCAATAATAACTTGATACAAATCAAGCCTTGCTGAATAGAAAAGTAGGAAGGGTACCTGGGCTGAGGAACAAAACCTTGTAGAAACAGTTATTGTCGATAATGATTAAAAATGGCAAGACAAATTATCCTCTTAATATATAGTCAGCATGAAAGTCTCTTTTTAATGTAGTCATGTTGTTCTGATTGTTCTTTACTTTCTTTTCTCAGACATTTAAACAGGCAGTTATTACAGAAGCACACACATGTGTCTTTATCCAGGAACTCGTGTCTTGATCAGTATGTGTTTATCAATGAAAAGCAGGTGCTCTCTTTTTGCTCATCACCGTTTGGACTGTTTTCAACTGATAATGCCTTTAAAAAATGTGAAGAACGCCTGCCAATTTTATATCAGAACTGGTATAACTAGTCATATTTTTAGTTTTATTGCCAAGAATATCTTGTTTCTTGAAAGCTTCTATTGGACTCTCCTACCACTGATGTCAATCTGGATCAGCCCAGCTGTACAGTCAGCATCTCTTGGCAGTGCTCTGTGAGAAGCTGGCTATACATGCTCTTTGTCTTTGAAACATTTAAACTGCAACTTCGGAAAAAAACTCATCTTCCTTCTCTTTAAACATTTTACATCTTAAGCTGTACATCTTACACCATTTTTCTCTCCTTTACTGTAATTCTTACCAGTTGAGTCTCATGTGATAGCTATTTATTACCTACAATGCAAAGGGGAATTCTAGGAGTAAAATCTAATCTCTGTTTCTATGACTGAAGGGGTTAGCCTGAGATATGGATCGAGGTCCTGATTCTGGTATTTTTGGGTGGTATTCATCTATGTAATGTGGATATCTAAACGTTGACTTCTGTGTGTAAGCTAAGTGCCCAGGTTCCTGTTAGAGTTAGAGGAGGCTGCGGCTCAATTTAATTATCTATATTTCTGCGTGCATCTGGAGAGATATGATGTGCCCTAGGTTACCTAAGATCATGATTCTCAGAGGTGTAACTCAGTACCTATGAGAGATTTGTACCATAATGGTATCTGGGGACAGGGAGGGCACTATGCTCTAAGTGAAGCTTCAGTGTGTCTACTGCTAGATGTCTAAGCTTCCATTATGATCCAGTGAAATTTGAGGTTTGAGTTTCTTCACAGTAGCATCTATTGCCATATGAGGAGCTCTAGAATACCCTCTCTGCCATCCAGCTTCCAGTATAAATCTCATCTCCTGAAATATCTACCAGTCCCATAAGGATATCTCTGATAAAATAAAGTATCTTAAATGGCATGAGGCACCTTGGTGTGATCAACTCAATGGGATCTTTATAATTTACTATCTGCCACTGAATTATTTATTTTAAGAATAATATTTGTAATTACAGCTTTTATTTTTAATCTAAAGAATATCAGTAATCCTTCAGTGACCCAGTGGAATGTTAGCAGGGGAGTGAAGATAAACGAATAACTATAAAATCTCACTGCTTTGAAAAATATGCCCATGCTGAAGCATGTTTCATAAACATTGAATGGATTTTCCCAAGTATTTTGTGGAATGGAAATTAATTATTGCTGTAACTATAATTTAGAAGTAGATGTATCTGTTATTAACATTTACTAAATATTTGAAAATTGAGATCAGCCTTCCTTTTCTTCACCTGTGTATCAATCAAGCTTAGGCAAAGCAGGGGTATATTTCTTTGAAAGGTATTGTTTGCTTTTTTAAAATTAAAACTAAAATTAGGCTTCAAGACTCTTTAATAAATCAAATTATAATTCAAACCATTTTAAGTCATATTCCATTATTTGATGTACACATGTGAGGATTTTGACAACCCAGTTTAAGCCAGTGTACTACATTCATCTTTTACAGTAGCTGTTGAATAAATCATATGGGCAAACTCAATGACTGTCTTGATTTATTTCTTAAAATGAAACCCTTACAACTTAAAGCTGCCTAGAGACACTGATTGGTTTTTATTGATCAATAGAATTTCCTCCTCAGTGCATAAAAGTTTTTAAAAGTATGCCAATATAAAACTTATTAATATAATGGAATTTATAAAAGAAATGCCATAGCTTGTTCTTTTTTTATTTCATTTTACAGAAAGTTCAGAACTTTAAAGGACACTGATGAGGAAGAAATACAATGATGCGTGAATTAAATCTGTTGGAAAAGCTTGGCAAAGTCCATGCACAGTGAAACTGATGAGCAAATATGGGATAATGAGGCTTGGATCCATCAAAATTTCAAACCTTGCCAAAAAGACTTCTCCAGCTGGATTCTGCTCTCATGCAGTGTCGTTTCACCAAGAATTTACTCTTTCCCATGACCCCCAAAATGCCTCTATCTGCCTCATACTTGAGTCCTTGATTTTTTTCCCCCCAGGTTAAGTAGTTCAGTTTACTTCAGCATGCAGCTGGCCAATATCAATCAGTTGTGTCTCATACAGCCACCTGCTACTCTACTGCAGCTTCACTACTCATCTACTTCTTGTTACTATCACCCATGACCATGTGGCACTTAGTCCAAAGTTCATACTTCGATCGCCCCCACCTCCCCCAGAACTCTACCTGTTACCCAGGATCATGCAGGAAAACAAACATTAGCAAACAAAACATAGAAGCTCTTCAGGAATCAAAACTGGGGATTACAGGGATGCTATGGTTTATGGTTGTGTTGCAATATTGTTACCTATCTATCCTATTGAATGCAAAAAATCCTTGTGACATCCGCATTAGGAATCCATGTGGCATAGCATGACCAATAAAGTATATTTTCTCTGATTAATAGAAAATTGCAAAGAGACATGTTCCAGAGGTGGTCATTCGGCTGCCTAACTTGCACCAATCAAATGTCCTGCTATACACAGACTAATGCCTGAAAGAGAAAGCATGAATGTATCTGTATTTGCATAGTGATATTACTACATACCACTGCATTTTTTCCCCCTCAAAATTCATAATTATTTTTGTATCAGATTTAAAATAAGTGATAGGAAATCTTAGTGATTTTGCATCAATATGTACAATTCAAAAACGATTTTACAAAGAACTGCCTTTCCCTCATTAACTGGAGATTTAAAGTAATGGCACTGGGTTGTGAGTTGAAAATGCCCCCATTAATGCATATTATAGCTCTTTGCAGGGATTATATAGTCAATGCCTCTTGAACAAGCCTTATGTGGCTCGACTTAGTTTAACACCTGAGAAACCTGTACGTCATGCTGTAAAGTCTGTTTAAGGTATACCCAGAATAAAAAAATCCCATTGACAGTTTCACATATCACTCATATTGCTGGAAATTAGAAATTATGTTCAAAGTATGTATAGTGAAGTCTATGGGGGAATATTGTCAATATCTAGAGCTTTTATTAAAGAAACACTAACAGCTACTAATTGAAAGCTTTTTTCAAAACATAAATAGCACATTAGACTCCTGTGCTTGAGACACTTAAACTATCCATGAACACTTTCATTCTATTTGCTCTTTTTTAAAGAGAAGAGTATTAATAATGTAGTAAGAATAACAAAACATTGATGTAATTTTTAAATGGTGAATAAATTTTGGAGAAATACCTAATTCTATTCCTCTTAAAATATTACTTTTTGTACAGCATACACAATAATTTGAAAAGTTTTGTGATCTTTCAGGGTTCCCTGATGTATAATTACTAACCTGATGTGACAGGTACTGATATTCTTATTATAAAAAATTAAATAGAAATTTTAAAAGTTCAAGGGAAGAAAAGATTTAGAAAAATAAAGAAGAAGAATACACTGGACCCAGGATGGAAACTAGATGTTTTAAAGAAAAAATTAAGCCAAACCAAAACCAAAAAGACTCCCCCCCACCCAAAAAATAAAAACAAAAAACAAAACCAGACAACCCAAAAGCAAACCATACCAAAACCCAACCAAAAACAAAAACCAAGCAGAAACAAAATACTAACTAAACATAGAAAGAGAGCTGAGGATATTTAATAACTTCCTAAAGAGTTTTAAAATTGTTAATTCATTTAGAAAACATGCGTATTTTTGCTTTTGTTCTTTCTCTGAGATGGTTTCACTTAGGAACAGAGGAGTAAATGTAGACGAGAAACTATTCCAACAATATTTTTGACCCACCGAAGTCAGGAATCATGAACATTTTCAAAATACTTTATTTTTATGTAGAATATCCATTCTCTTACATTGCACGTCATAGATTAAGACCACTTCTCCTTCTGAACAATTTGCTAACAATTTCAATCAACTTAATTCGTCAATTAGTTTTCAAGTGACTGAAAAATTTAGAAATTTAACAATTTGCAGGAAATGCTTTAGGGAATATTTGGCCAAAATCTTATCTCTAATATTGAGATGCAAAATTAGATCTAATCCTTTGAATTTAACTAGCATTTAATCCTACTTTACACCAATGTAACTGAGAATAGCATTTAACTCACTGTTTTTCTGAAACAAATGCCTCCCTTGAGACAGCTTCTCCTTTCCTAATATTGAAACAAATAAAAGCAAGGAGTTGTAACTATATACTTGCCTGAAAGGAAAATGCTTAGCTAATGTTATCCGCATTTAGCCTGAAGTTGTTTTCAGAATTAATGTTTTCTGGAAATGGCTGGAGGATGAAAATTTCCAGTTACCAGAGCAGGATCTGCCATGAGGACCTGTCTTTCCTTTTCTCCCAGCCTTAAGGACTGAAGGTAGATGGCTGAATTATGACAGAGAATGAGGTTGCTCATATTACTCATGTATTCCACACTTCATATCAGACTATCTGACCTGTAGTTTCTCATATTTATATTGAAAGTTATTACAACTACTGCATTAATTACTCAGCAATGGGTAACTCAGGTGACACAGGATACTCTGTAAGTTACTACCTATAAGGAAGTTGTATACTTTTGATTAAAAGATCTAAAGTTATATACACCGAGGTACTCTAGTAAAATCAAGAAAACGACAGAGTGGCAATTGAATATGCAACAAATTAAGTGAGTTACTTTGATGCCAGGTGAATCAGTACAAACATTTACACAACTGCATCTTTAAAACAGTTCATCACAGTTATCATTCTCTGATTAAATAAATAAATAAATAAATAAATGTAATCCTGAATCTGGCACAGAAAAAACTTTTGCAGGAGAGGTGCAAGACAGATTTGGCATGTGGAAGACATAGGTACAGAAGCTTGAACAGTACCTAAGAATATGACAGCTGGAGACAGAGAAATATAGACACCAGTTAGCTAAAAAATAACCTTCCAAGACTGAAAAAAAAAATACAGATAACTTACACTGAATGATGAAAAGGTGTTTTATCTTTATTTCCACAAAAAGATGTAAAATATAAGTTTTTCTCCAGGAAACAGACTTTATGACTGACATAGATTCTGTATAGCGGAAAAGAACCTTGTTGAACTGATGGAAAAGTATGCTTTTCATGTTCATGATTGCCCATTTTCTTTTATTGAAATAGATATGGGTATTATTGGTTCCACTTAACATAATCAGAGAAATGCTTTGTAATTTCTGAGGGTTTTCTTCCTTACTGCTTATAGTTATTGATTTTTAATTTCAATGCTAAATCTTTTAATATTTACTTTAAATGGAATGATCAAAACTGGCAAGTTTTTAAATTTATTTTGAATCTGAAAATAATTGCTTCAGGGTTTGGAGTGCTGTGGATACATGATCATAACAAATGAGCACAGAGAACAGCTGAAAAGCATGAGTCATTAAAGAAGCCAACAACAAAAAGGTTGCTAAATATAGGCTAAATATAGCTTTTTTGACTTTTAATTAATAATTTCCCTTTTTTTGTTGTTCAAGGAATATTGGAGTGCTTAGACACTTCCCAGATTCACTGTTAAAATATTGGTAGTGTTGATTATTTTAGTAAATTTGAAGGTATAAGAATATAAGAATTAAAAATGATTGGTGTACCCAAAAACTTGCCATGCTTTTTTCCAGCCTTATAAGCTAATAAATATAGGGTCATAACACCCCAGAAAGTTTGTCATGCTCTGGTAGGTTGGTTTTATTGGATCTAAGGCTATTTAATATAGGTGGGATTATTATACAATGTGACCAAGGGTATGTATATGCCACTTCCTCATTGAAAACAACTTCACAGTGAGAAGTTAGAAAAATTTGAAGATACAGGATAAGTCAAAGGAAATTAAAAAGATGTCATGAATAGCACTTTTACAATTAACATTTCACAAAACTAAAGCTATACCTTTAGGCTGTTAGAAGTAAACACTACAGATGAGAATAATGTCTGGAATTTTAAAGTATGTAAATTACAATATCACTAGAAACAGTGGCTTATCTCTTCTGATATTAGAAATCTGAAATTTTCTACTGCTGGAACTTCAGACAAACCAAGATAAAAATATTAAATTGAATTAACAAAAGAAACATGAGCGATTATAAATTTTTGGGGTAAAGGAATAGAACCTCTCTGAGGCAGAACTGAGGATGCTTTTTTATATTCCCAGTCATTACTTCATTTAATGCAACTGCTGCCCATGGTTTAAAGTAAAAAATTGTAGTTACCAGCATAAAACTCTGCCTGTTTGGATTCCACTTCTGCCATGTTTCTCTGCCTTCATTTTAATCATGTCTGCTGCACATATAGCTTTATTTCCAATGGTTTTAAAAAAAGGGTTTTTAAACCTCTGTTGTCTAATGTAGAAGTCTAAATATGAAAGAGAACTAATTAGTATTTTATCTCCCTACAGTAATTTCAATATTCCTATACAAATCTGTAAAACACAATGCTACATAAATATTCATAGGTAATACTTAAAGTGGGAATGTGTAGGAGGAGGGCGTTCCTTATTTCAGTAATGACAACCTGTCCTATATATGCAAATTGCATTTGAAAGAGTTCTAAACACACATACATGTACTCAACTCTCCCTCTACCTCAAACTCATCTATGGCACATGATTCACTTCAGCATGTAAGGAAGACTTTAAGAAGATTATTGTAACAGAAGGTTTTATTCTATTTCAATTTCTCAGTTCCTCTTTTCCAAAAATCCTGTGTTTTTTGAATGTTACCTTACCTTTAGATGACACAGAACAAGTCTCAATGCTCTGCTTTTATTTTAGGACTTTTTGTTAATATACTGCCAATGCAGCATGCTCACCTACTACATATTAAAAGAGTTTCTCTAATATTCGTGGAGTTACTACTCAAACTGAAAATTGAAGAGATTTTGTACTTGGGCAGGCAAGTCTTACAAAAACAGTGAAATAGGCAGATGACCTGGTGTTAGACCTCATTTTTAGAACTGTTTTTAAGAACCATCTTTGCAAAATTAGGATAGCTGACATTACATATATATAACATATATATGACATAACATATATATGACATAACATATATATAACTCATTATAACTCAGTGCTAGATAAATATTTGTTCACTAGAGAGTTACCAAGGCTAACACATATAGCTCAGAAATACTGGAGATTTAAAGAAATTTATTTCCCTGATTGTATTTGTGTGTTTTCTGTTTCAAATGTGTAATGGGACATTAAGTTAGAAGTTAAAAGACACTGTGAGAGTACAAGGAAATATCGCATATTAATACCATTTTGTGTAGCTTTTATGTAAAGTGGACAGAAAGAAATAGCTAGAAAATTGTCTTCAGGGATAGAAATTGTTTGTATTAATTCTCCATTCATTTTGCCATTTTAAAGCTTCATTTACAGTATTTCAGTAGTCCATAACTTATTCTGGAGGCACATTCATTCATTGACAAAAAAAAATTTTTTATTTAAAAAAAATATTAAACATCATAAATAGAATTTTAATAATAAATACAGAAGGATAGGGTGGGAAGTTTTAAAAAATAATTTGGCATCCTAGTATGCCTAGGGAATCTATCTGCATATATTTATTTATGTATTAGAGCTGCATGTGAAGTATTCAAAAGATTGGAAATTACAAAATTAAATTATGCTGCTGTACAGCCATGGTTCATTTCACCCTGGGTTATGATATACTCCTTAAACATATGGCCATGTCCTCATCTTCCATTCTCTGGAACTTGTAATCTTTGTTATGTGCAGAGAATTGAGTACCTTCTGATTTTTTTTAATTAATATCTCTTCAAATTTGCAACACTTAAGGCATGAGTCTGGGTATCATTTCCGCTCCCCTAAGTCTCCCCTGAATATGGAGCTACACATTTTTAATTTAGGATTTTCTGTGGTCACATTTTTTTCCTAATGCTGAAATCCACAACAGTCTCAGGCTTGACGGTGTGGAACACAGTATTAGGTGCCTTTTGAAAACTGAAATTTAAAAAAAAACAAGAATTATGAACCTGAATTCCCTGTGTAATGAAAGTAGCATTCATCATACCTAATTGGAGCTATCTAGGAGTTAATGATCTTGGGGTTTTTTCAATAAATATATTTCAAGGATTTATTTCCCCTGCCTTGTACACCTATTAGAAGCTGGACTAAATCCCCATGTAGAGGCATTTATCTGTCACTTTCAACTATAATGGCACCTACATATTTGATCCAAAGAAGACAGCATTCTCAGCATAAAAGACATATGTAACAGATGACACAAAAAGTCCAAAAGAAGAGCATTTTTTAAATTCTGCCTTTCCCTTGAGCTTAGACACTTGTCTAAGGCTGGAATGTATCCTTTTTATAAATATGAGTAGGTTTTTCTTTTCTTTTAAAATGAGAGTAACCTGTAATTATTGTGGTGTTACTCCTGTCTACATTTTGTAATACAGCAAGAGTTACACTACTTGCCCAACAAATCAGATTTGTGTTCAGTGCCCTTTTCTGCCTAAACAAATTCATACCCATCTGCTGAGCTAGAGCTTAGGCTTGCAGTCACATCTGCAAAATCTAGCCTCAGTGCAGCTGAGGATACAAAAGTCATGAACCTCAGAAAAGCAATAATAAGAAGGAGCATGACACTTACATGCTGATGACGGCATTTTCCTGGGTTTTATCTCATCAGTCTTGAATAAAAAATACTGAAGCACTCTAGAACAATGACATAAACTGAGGACTTGAGCTTCCCAAAGAACACTTCCAGCAAGAGCATCTTTATTGTTACGCTACATAATCATGCTATATATTTACATTCCCACAGAAAAATATTTAGCTACTTTTATAGAGAGACAGAGAGGATTTTGGTGTCTGAGAGTACACAAGGCAGTGTAAGGTTATTTTATAATGCCATAGAAGATGTTGACTTCAAATATGTGGTCTTAGTGAGGACAACTTATCTTGGTGTCCAAATGAATTTTGGTGGTTACGAAAATCAAAATTACTAACAGTAAGTATATGGGCTGGATTATGTAGTTTATGATTTTTCTTTGTTTCTTACCTTTAGAGAAAACACAGCCAGAAATTTATGTCTTTTTACATTTTTTGTCTTTGTACACTGTGTCAGGGAAGTCGAGATCTAATGCTGTTATGAAAGTTAGGCTTTCTGTTTGTTTTCTCCTTCATATAAAATGAAAATAATTGCAGACAGGTATGAGAATAAAGGTAAATCAGATATGGTCAGATGAACTATATTTATGATAGTTTGAACTTTTTGTCATCATTATATGCCATGTTTCATACAATGAAGCAGAACACCATCCTCATGTAACACTGTCATTAGGAGCAATTGTACAGGAGGAGCAAGGAATTTCTCAGTAAAGGCTGTTTAATTACCTTTGGAAAGAAGGTAAAAAAGTGTGGTTTTTGTTTTTTTAGTATAGTAGTTCCTCTGGCTCTTTGTCTCAGACCATGACACCGTAAGGTGATGTCACCCTGAGAGATCAGTTACAGGCATGTTGCCCATATTTAGTATGTCTATATGTGTAACAGAAAAGTCTTCCCCAGTGGTGTGTTTGTAACTTATGAATAAGGAAGACAATACAACAAAGCCAAAAAATATGAAAGATCAGATGAACATTTAGAAATCCTTATGTCAGTTGAAGATCTGTGGTTCCAAGTCTGAAAAAAAAAAAAAAAAAACCAAAAAAACCAAACCACAAGATCACACCATTTTCCATATTCTTGGCTAGACACTTGAAGTAGAAAAACATTCAGCTGAGATTTCAAAACCACTAGGAATGCTATTAGTGTGACAATCTTCACACATGAAGAAAAGTATTACCTATTTTCTTCTGCTAAATGTTAGATAAACTGGTTGACATGTCTTTGATTGTGATGCCTGTTACATGTATTTTAATACTTTGGAAGTGATCAGAATGAAGTTAGATGTAACCCACAGATATTTTTTCTGGTTAAAGCAGCTAGTCTTAGCTAACTGTACAGTTTTGCAGGTTGAAAAAGGACATTACTTAGTGTGTAAGTTTGACAAAAAAAAAGAAAATCAACAAATGAAGGCTTGTATGTGAACAATTTATTACATAGTTGAAGAAAAGAAGTAAGGGCATATTAACAAAGATCTAAAAGTTTAATCATTCTTATTACTATAAATCTTAAACATGTACAAACTACGTGAATCAAGTCAAGATACTCAGATACAACACCTTTATTTCTTTCACTTAGGAACTGATAGATTCTTATTGTTAAATTATGTTAATGCTTTAATGTTATGCTGCGTTATGCATAATTTATAACTAGTGCCAAAATGCATGAGTGCAGTTCTCTTGATTAGATATTTTAAGAACTGAGAAATCTGAAAACTCTCTGGCTGATGTTATTTTATTTAGCAAACCTGCTAATGCAATGTTGTTTTAGCATATTCACAATGAGGTTTTAGAAGAATGATAGATATATCAATAAGTTTTGTCTTGAGGAGTGTACGTAGATAATCCATGACAGCATAAATTACTTCAATGTATCATGTTAACAAAACTAAAGTAGGAATAGATTATCATAGACTACTACACCTGATTAAGATGTCTTATACTTGTTTCTGTAGAATATGTAAAATTCTCTGTTCTGCACATTAAAAATAACAGAGTAACTCTGTTAAAATTAACAGAATAAAGTGTGAAGTGTCACTTGATTCTGCATTTTAATGCTGAAACAGTGCTATTTTTTATTCAGTGAAGTCCTTCATAAGTATTTCAAGTACTGATAATTTTTTAGGGATTCTGAATCTCATTTGCAGGTGAAATAACCTACTCCAATGCTGCAGAAGCAATTGAGGAGGTTTGGCAATAAAGATGACATCAGAAGACAGTTTTAAAAGACTAGGCTGCTCTAAATTTAGGTCATACTTCAGACTAGAATGCTATGGTTTGGAGAAAACTCCTGGCTTATTGAATCCAAATGCTCTCATTAATAATTACACTATACATTCCTTTCGATAAAACAATCGTGATCCATCTTAAAACAATATAGGGTTTACTTTGACTCCCCTGTTCCCACTGAAAACCCATGTCAGAGCCTTATGATTCCAACAACTGGAAATGTCTAGCCTAAACTTATTCACCACTAGTACATGCCAGTCTGTTCCCAGACCACCATTTTTTCTTTTTTTTACGATCCTTTCTCAACTGTTTATCTTTCTGACCATTCTTCTTCTTAGGATAACCAAACTATGCTCTTTTCCTGTCCACTCTTTAGTGTCTTCATTCAGTTATATTCACCTTTTAGCTTTCTGAATATAAGTGACTCAAAAAACATGTAAAATTCCAGAAGAAACATCAACAGAGTGTTATGAACCAAATGTAATACTTCCTCTGTTTCTTGAGAAAACTTTCCCTGAAACATTCTAAGACCAAATCTGCCTTTTCATTACCTTCTGATATATATGTCACCCTGTGATGACTTTTCTCATGTCATCCCTTTATGATTGTTTCTGAGATTACAGCAACTGTTTGACAGTCCATCAGTTTCTAAACATGTGACCTTGTATTTTGAACTATCAGGTTGTATGCAGTTCGTGTCAACCCAGGTCAATGTCCTTCCTGTGCTATTTCTTGTTTTATACCATTTGAAATCCATTTTATCCCTAAAAAAAACAGATAGGAAGGAAAAAACACAGAGCTGCCATTCATTAAATACTGTAAAACGTCAAAGCGCCTGTAATCAGAATAATCAATGTTGTCTGTATTACACCTGAAAATTGTGCTTTAAATTGTGAATACAACCAAATTGGACCAAATTCTGAATCCACCAATAAATTATTACACAAATGAACATTTAATTTTTTTTCCCTAGAGAGTGGTGGCTTAAAGTTTTTATTGTTTACATGTGTATTCATTTCTTCTTATTTTGTGGTGTTTCTTTTGTATATATAATTTATTTTATATTTATAAAGACTTATTAAATAAGTCTTATTGTCACCAGTTCTGTCATTTAAAACATCAGATAGTACCTAAATCTCTGTCCAGCTATACAGAACTATTTAAAGGACTAGGAACTGAGGTATCATTTTACTAAATTTCTCATTGACTTTGGATATGACATCTGCCAGAACATGTAATGGAGCATGGTTTGAAGAGGCAAGGGAGATATGATGTGATATTTGGTGAGACTGTGGTTGTGAAAAATTTTTGTCTAAAGAGAAACTCTATTATTCATATAGACAAAAAATATTTTAGGAAACATGAGTACGTAACCATCTCAAACACATGCTCTTCTATGAGCTACAAGATACCTGATACTTTCAGTTCCCAACACTGAGACTTTTTTCATCCTTCTTAGGTTTTTCCTTACTGAGAAAGTCACATTGGATTCATTCTCACAAGAGCATTCTCTATCATGATTTTCTCCTGATATCATGATACCTCTAATCCCTCTAAGGAGAAGTTATCTACAAGTACAGTTGTTGAGACATAGCGAGGCAAGTATTTTTAATTAGTTGATTCTTCACTTAGATTTCTATCTAGCTAACATATGTAGGTGATTCCATTAATCTCAGTGTAATGATATGTTTAAGTATATTCAAGAATCAAAATAAATTTGTGTTTAGTAAATTCAAGCTGTTTGGAAGACAACTTGTAAGTGGAAGAATGGTACATATCTCTTCACCCTCCTCTTCAGGAATGAGCCTGCTATCTAAAACTTCATGGATACAAACACGAGAGGGATCTGAACAAACCACCTTCAGAGGACCAAAACAGAGTATCATCAACAAGACTGTTTCTGGAGTCCATTTCTTTCACGAGGAAGGTGAAGCTACACATGTGGCAATTCATCATCAAAAGGAAATGATAGAGTTAATTTAGTAATTCATGTTGATAATTAAAAGAGGAAAAATGAACATTAACTATAATGAAAAATATGTAGAGATAAGAACCAATAATACCTTTCAGGAATACATAAGAAGAAGAGACAAACTGTTGGATTCTTGATCAAAATTCAGGGGGTATAATGAGTGGGCATAAATTTTCCATGTAAATTATTGAGAGGAAACTATCTGTCTTCTGCTTCCTGTTATGCAGGTGATCCTCTCACTGTCTGGAGTAGGGAAGAAAGAGAACTCACTTTATCCTTTCTACTAATCATCATGGAAAGCATGAAAAAGTCTATCAAATTGTACCAATTAACTAGGCTATTGCTTCAGCTCTGTTGGTCTCAGAAAAAGGAACAACCAATTTGTTCTGGTTTTCTTTCCTGAAGATCATAGAATCATAGAATCATGAAGGTTGGAAAAGTCCTCTAAGATCCTCAAGTCCAACCATCAACACAACACCACCATGTCTCCTAAACCATGTCCCAAAGTGCCACATCCACACATCTTTTAAATATCTCCAGGGATGGTGACTCTACCACCTCTCTGGGCAGCCTTTTCCAATGTCTGACCACTCTCTCAATAAAGAAATTCTTCCTAATATTCAACCTAAACCTCCCCTGATACAGCTTGAAGCTGTTGCCTCTTGTTCTATTGCTAGTGACTTGGGAGAAAAGACCAACACCCACCTCAATGCAACCTCCTGTCAGGTGGTTGTAGAGAGCGATAAGGTCTCCCCTCAGCCTCCTCATCTCCAGGCTAAACAACTCCAGTTTCCTCAACCTCTCCTCATAAGACCTGCTCTCCAGACTCTTCACCAGCTTTGTTGCCCTTCTCTGGACACACTCCAGCACCTCCATGTCCTTCTTGTAGTGAGGGGCCCAAAACTGAACACAGTGTTCAAGGTGTGGCCTCACCAGTGCCGAGTACAGGGGCACAATCACTTCCCTACTCCTGCTGGCCACACTATTCCTGATACAAGCCAGGATGCTGTTGGCCTTCTTGGCCACCTGGGCACACTGCTGGATCATGTTCAGCTGGCTGTCAGCCAGCACCCCCAGATCCTTCTCCACTGCGCAGCTTTCCAGCCACTCTTCCCCAAGCCTGTAGCATTGCATGGGGTTGTTGCAACCAAAGTACAGGACTTGGCACTTAGCCTTGTTAAACCTCATACAATTGGCCTCGGCCCATCGATCCAGTCTGTCCAGATGCCTCTGCAGAGCCTTCCTACCCTCAAGCAGATCGACATTCCTGCCCAACTTGGTGTCATCTGCAAACTTACTAAGGGTGCACTTGATCCCCTCATCCACATCATTGATAAAGATGTTAAACAAGACTGCCCCCAACAGTGAGCCCTGGGGAACACCGCTTGTGACTGGCCGCCAACTGGATTTAGCTCCGTTCACCACAACTCTCTGGGCTCGGCCATCCAGCCAGTTTTTTACCCAGCAAAGAGTACACCCATACAAGCCATGAACTACCAGCTTCTCTAGGAGGATACAGTGGGAGACAGTATCAAAGGCTTTGCTAAAGTCCAGGTAGACAACATCCACAGTCTTCCTCTCATCCACTAGGCAATTAACCTTGTCATAGAAGGAGATCAGGTTGGTCAGGCAGGCAACAACGACATCTCCCACCAGTCCTTCTCTGTTTGTGAACAGCAGGTGAAGTGAGGCACCTCCCCTGGTAGGTTCACTTACCAGCTGCATCATGAAGTTATCTTCTACACACTCCAGGAGCCTCCTAGACTGTTTCCTCTCTGCTGTGTTGTATTTCCAGCAGACATCCAGTAAACTGAAATCCCCCACCTGAACAAGGGCAAGCAGTTCTGATACTTCCTCTAGCTGTTTGTAGAACACTTCCTCTACCTCTTCCTCCTGCTTGGGTGGTCTGTAACAGACCCCCAGCAGGATAACTGCCTTGTAGGCCTTCCCCCTCCTCCTTACCCATAAACACTCGACCTTATCATCACAATTGCTAAGCTCTATGCAATCGAAGCACTCCGTAACATATAGAGCCACCCCACCACCTCGCCTTCCTTGCCTATCCCTTCTGAAGAGCTTACAGCCATCCACTGCAGCACTCCAGTCATAAGTCATCCCACCATGTCTCTGTGATGGTGACTAAGTCACAGCTATCCTGCTGCACAACTGCTTCCAGCTCCTCCTGTAGTGTAGACGCATTTGAGCTGGGCTATTGGTTTCACCCCTAACCCTGGCACGCCACCCCTAGGGTCCTCTCTGGTGGGCCTGGCTACATCTCCCTCCCACTTTGAACCTAGTTTAAAGCCCTCTCAATAAGCCCCGCCAACTCATTTGCAAGAATCCTTTCCCCCTTTGAGATAGGTGAACCCCATCTGCTGCCAGCAGGCCTGGTGCTGTGTAAACCTCCCCACGATCAAAAAATCCAAAATTCCACTGATGGCACCAGCATCTGAGCCATGTGTTAATCAGATGAGTCTCCCTGTTCCTTTCAGTATTGTTCTTCCCTGCCACTGATGGGACTGAGGAAAATGCTACCTGTGCTCCCGATCCTTCAGCCAGTCACCCCAGTGCCCTGAAGTTGCTTTTGATGGCTCTTGGGCTTCTCTCCACAACCTCATCACTGTCCATCTGCACAACTAGTAGCGGGTAGTAATCAGAGGGCTATACCAGACCAGGGTTTCGCCTGCCGCCCCAAGCAGGGACCTGTTTCCATTCCCCCCCATTTCTTAGGTTCCTTCCTTCTGGCTGGTGGCAAGAGGGTGGGGATTCTCTGCTTGTTGTGGAGCCTCCATCTGCTGACTTGACCCCGGGGAAGATTACTTACATTCAGGAATTACAGAGAAGTAGTATGTAATAAAACCCATTTTTCTTGTATCTCTCCTTTTCCTGGATGAAACCATTATTGTAGCAAGGTTGATTTTCAGGACAAAAGCAAAATTAAATTATATTTTGCACAAGCTATGGTTTCCATTAGAGGCAAGTTGAAGGGGCAATAATGAAAGTCTCACCACATCTGTTTGATTTTTTGACTCATGGAGAGGGGTGAGAGTCTTCCAATCTGATGTTTGAAATAAATGAACCAGAGGAATGAATACTCTCTTTCTTATAGCATTTTGTGATTTCATAACCTCTATTTTCCCTATTAGTCAGAAGTAAGAAAGCTGAATAATGGCTAATAAATGCCCAAACTATGTGAATACATGCAAAAGCATACATTGTCCTTCTTTCGCCAAAACTGAGAGATATTGAGCAGAGGAAAAACAATCCAAATAATGTCTTTGTTCTGTTCTTCAAATACATCAGTAGTAAAAGAAAAACTGGGGAAACTGTGGGCCCACTGATGAAAAAGGAAGGGGCCCTGGCAACACAGGATGCAGAGAAGGCAGTTACTGAATGCCTTCTTTGCCTCGGTCTTTACTGCTAAGGCTGGCCCTCAGGCATCCCAGCCCTCAGAGGTGAGAGAGAAAATGTGGAGAAAGGAAGAGGTCCCCTTGGCTGAGGAGGATTGGGTTAGAAATCTTTTAGGAAAACTGGATCCTCACAAATCCATGGGCCCCGACGGGATGCAACTGCGAGTGCTGAGGGAGCTGGCGGATGCTGTTGCTAAGCCACTCTCTGACATCTTTGAAAGGTTGTGGAGGACAGGAGAGGTGCCCGAGGACTGGAGAGTAATCAATGTCACTCCAGTCTTCAAAAAGGGCAAGAAAGAGGACCCGGGAGACTCTAGGCCAGTCAGGACTCTCCTCTGTCCCTGGAAAGGTGACGGAAGAGTTTATTCTGGAGGTCATCTCCAGGCGTGTAGAGGAAAAGAAGCTGATCAGAAGTAGTCAACATGGATTCACAAAGGGGACATCATGCTTGACCAACCTGATAGCCTTCTGTGATGGTGTGACTTGTTGGGTAGACAAAGGGAGACCAGTGGATATTGTTTATCTTGACTTCAGCAAGGCATTCAACACTGTCTCCCATAATATCCTTATAGAGAAGCTAAGAAAGTGTGGGTTGGATGAGTGGACAGTGAGGTGGATTCAGAACTGGCTCAACAACAGAACTCAGAGGGTTGTGATCAACAATGCAGAGTCTGGTTGGAGGACTGTCACTAGTGGGGTTCCCCAGGGGTCTGTGCTGGGTCCAGTCCTGTTTGACATATTCATCAATGACCTGGATGAAGGGACAGAGTGTAACCTCAGCAAGTTCCCTGATGATACCAAGCTGGGAGGAGTGGCCAATACACCAGAAGGCTGTGCTGCCATCCAGTGAGACCCGGACAGACTGGAGAGCTGGGCCAAGGGGAATCTCGTGAGATCCAACAGAAGCAAGTGTCGGGTCCTGTACCTGGGGAGGAACAACCCCATGCAACAGTATAGGTTGGGTGTTGACCTGCTGGTGAGCAGCTCTGCTGAAAAGGGCAGGTGTCAAGAGGATGGGACTGAACTCTTTTCAGTGGTGCCCAATGGCAGGACAAGGGGCAATGAGCACAAGCTGAAACAAGGGAAATTCCACCTGAATATGAGGGAAAATTACTTTCCTGTGAGGGTGCCAGAGCACTGGAACAGGCTGCCAATAGAGGTTGTGGAATCTCCTTCCCTGGAAACATTCAAAATCTGCCTGGACGCGTTCCTGTGCCCCCTGCTCTAGATGTGCCTGCTCAAGCAGGGGGGTTGGTCAAAATGATCTCCAGAGGTCCCTTCCAACCCCTAGCATTCTGTGATTCTGTGATTCTAGTTGGTATATATCCAAGACAAAGAAGACATACTACAGAATATTACCTCTCCCAGTCTCATTTTTGGTATGAAGCATCACACAGAGAGATCAATAGCAATTTGATACAATAATTTGTCAGCTAATATAATCAAGAGAAGAAAAAAGTGGCTAACCTGCACTGACAATTCTACCTCCCAAAACTTTAGCTTCTATTACTATTACTTCCAATAGCAAGCAATATTTGAAGCAGATAAAATGAGAACAGAGGACTTAAGAAGACATGAAAAAAAGCAACCCTGAGTATAAGAGACAAAGCTTCTATATATCAGTACAACAAAAGCTGCTCCTGTTTTAGGAAGATAATTTGCATGGGATGTCTGTACTTAAAATACTTGCACAGAACCTGTTGATGTACTGAGAAGAAATAATCAAACAAACAACTTTATTATAATTTCTTAACATTGGGGCTGGGACTGTCATGTTAGTCAGTAATAAGAATGAAACATTTTTAAGCACAGTAGAAAACTGAAAAATAGCTTTGGGCCAAGTTTGACTATATTAGTCAATATTTATTCATATAACATATGTCACAGACATATTAGGAAATACAAGCTTTTAGGACTTAAAAACTAAAATAAAAATTGTAAGTGAAAGGAATTTGTTAGCCAAAACATTGATTTAAAAACAAAAAAAGACCAAAAATTACCCCCTCCAAACCCTCCCCCGCTAAAACCCCATAACTTTTCTACTGAACCATTTGCTGTTCTTATTACTTCTTGTCAATGGATTTGCAAAATACACTGCACTGTCTCCCACTGTACCAGATACAGCTCGTTTCCTACCAGGAGGTTCAACTGAGAAGTAGTAATACTCCAACTTGATAAAGTAAGACAAATAATGGTGTAAATCTCATTAGATGCATTAAGATACAACCCTAATCTTTTTCCACTCAATGACTTTCCCTGTTTAATTCAGCTCATTTTAATATATATTTTAAATATAATTTTCTTTTTACCAAAGAAAAACCCCATCAAAAACTAAACGAACCCAAACCCAAACCCAAACCACCAATAATCAGTGACCAATAGTAAATAGTAAAGGATTCATAATTTCAGGCATGTTTGGAATAGATGAATAAATATAATATGAAACTGCACCATGCAAAACACTAATTAATTTTATTTAGCGTTCTATTCAAAACAGTTTGTTGTTTAGATATTTACAAGGCTTTTATGTGTGGCTAATGAAGAGCATTTTCCCTGTATAATCATCATATAGAATGAAACACATACTTGTAAATACATTAATGTTAGCTTTCTGAAGAACTACTGAAGTTTATCTATACAGGATAAGCATAAACCGCTCCTTTATTTTGTTAAATAATAGAATGAATTATGTCTTAAATTTTTTTTTTTAACAGATTATTTTTATGGTCAAAATTAATTTTTCTGCCTCCAACACTGAGATCAGTCAGAGAAGGTACTGGGTAAGCTATACATACTGGACAACTTTATAGTGATAAAGCATATAATGATGCAGCACACAGTGAGATATATGGAATGAATCTGTGCTCACTCAATTTCAGCTCACTCAAGCTAGTTGATCATATGTGCTGACCTTTTTTCATCTCTGCCTTTCACCAGTTGCATCAGCTCTGTGCTTTCACAGGAGTGAACGTAGCTAAGTTCAAAAGTGATGTTAGTTTAAAAACCTGTGATTCTTTCTTCTAGCATGCTAACTGTACTTGTCTTCTCTTGTCAGTATTCACTTAACAATCCTCCAGTGATCTCTTTGAAGGGCCTATCTTACTCAGCTTCCACTATGAACTTTGCGTGCAAGCTCAGGCTCCTTGTGGCTACTGCTACAGCTGCTGTCATTCAGCCAGACCAAATTTTAGCCAGGACCCAGAGGACCTTCTCCCAACCAACCCTTCCATCTTTAAAGGTCTTAAATGAACTAAGAAGTGATGAACTAAGCCATTCCTAGGCCTTTTTTCTCATTTCCTTTACAAGCCAACTGATTTTCAAAATACATATAGATATAAAAATATGAAGTTATAAGGAGAAATTTGAAGGAAAGAATGTATCAGGCACTAGTGAGACTACTTGATCTTCCATGTTAATAAACAGCAATTTTGAAACTCCCACAAGGAAGGAATCACTACTGGAAACATTCTAATTTACAGGCAGTAAATCACCAGAGACAGGAGTCCAAGAGTGTCAACAGATGTTTTGTATGCCTCCCATTCATGTTTCTTAAAGGGTTATCATCACCCACTAGCATTTATCCATCCTTTTGGAGTGGACTGTGAACTCTCAGCATAAAGATTTTTCTTGGCTTAATTGTAATACAGTACTTACTATTTATTAGGCACCAGAGAATTGCCAAAGACATCCATGACTTTGCTTGGCACATCTTCCCCAATAGTGTTTTGAGTGTATCTCTATACTATTCAGCTGACATCCAGTGGAGTCTGTATTTGTGTAAAGAACTGCAGTGTTTATAATACAAGCCCAGGTCAATTTACTGAACAGTAACATAGTCTAATACCTCTTACCTGTGTTGTTTAAAAATTCAGGCCTTTTCAGCCAGGACCAGAACAGTCTTCTATGTGATTTGGAGAGAGCAAATTTATTGACTTTTTTCCCCTCAGCTGTTCTGTCTAGTGGTTCTACTCAAGCACCTATACCTATACTGGCTCTAAGGTCAGTTCTTGCAGAATACAGTAAGAAATACATTGAGATTGCAGACCAGGTGCGTGGGTTTTGAGTTTTTTGTGTTTGTTTTGTTTTTTTTAATTATCAGCTCCTAAATCCAAGTACATTACCTCTGTGAGGCTGGCAGGGACTCCTTTCATCAGAACAGGGACAAGCAGAATAAAACATCTAGCATGTGAAATCACATAGGCCTGGTTCTGGTTTTAAGACAGAGGAGCAGTTTTCAAGACCACATGTACCACTGTGATTTTAAAGGACTTGAGTATTTCTATCTCCATATTTTCTCAAAGAATTTTGCTTCTTTGTCCCCAGATTTCAGCATTCCTCCTCTATATTCACTAACCTCAGCTCTTTTATTTTTATATTTTCTTTAACTGTTGAAAACTCCTTCAACTTCCTCCTCGTCTTTTGCATTGTCAGGCTGAGCTGTGACATAAATCTTGGGATCAGACCCCCTCACTGTAGTATTCTCTGGATTTATGGCTTCCAGAGCTAAAGGCTTACCAGTGTGACATAAGTGGTTGCAAAGCATGTCACTTACCAAAAATAAGACACGAATGAAGCTGTGGAGGACAGCTCTTCATTTGCAGCATGCAAAAAGTTTCAGTGATAGATAAAATGATTCCATAACCTTCAAGACACTCTACTAAACACACCAGCATTATGGAGTATAACTCATTTAATATGCTCAGCTTACCCCAGGTTGAGGGTGAGTTAATTAAAAGGAGAATCAGTCCAGATTTGATACTAAAAATTAAACTGTACTAAATTTAGCCATTAAAAACTCACTTCATTCTATGGCCAATTCTTACACAATATTAAACACCACTACATATACTAAACTGCCAATGTTTAACAACCACATTCCAAACTAGTTGTGAGTATGCAATACCACAGAGCTGATGTTGTACACTCAGCACTGGTGGGGATGATCCCTGGATGTCCTTAGGTGCCAGGGTCAAGGTGATCAAGGTTGAGAGTTTTTTGGCAAGAGAAACTGGAGCTGAAGTGGCCTTGTCTTTCTTCTTTGACTTTCCTCACTTGCGTCACTTCTGCCTTTCAGAAAGGAAATGAGGGAGGAGGGGTGGTGTGTCTCCTCTGCTCCTAGTAGTCTGTTGTGCTTACCTTGCCCTTGGTCTGGAAATTTTTGTTACTTCGATGCCTCCTACATCCAAATATATCTATCTTTCTTTGCTTCTTTGAGGATGACATTGCTCACATACATAAGCAAAATTGTAGCTGGCTAAGCTATCAGAATGTTACAAAGATCTCAACATGCTGCTGTTACTTGCGCTATTTTGGTATGCTTCTAGCTGAGTTCAGGGCAAACTCATTTTAATTATATCATGATTGGTACATGTATATTTCTTACATGTTAGAGTGTGCTGGTTTTGGCTGCGATAGAGTTAATTTTCTTCATAGTAACTAGTATGGGCTGTTTTGGATGTGTGCTAAAACAGTGTTGATAATGTGGGGATGTTTTAATTGTTGCTAAGTAGTGCTTACACTAGTCAAGGACTTTTTCAGCTACCCATGCTCTGCTGGGTGCTTAAGAAGCTGGGAGAGGACACAGCCAGGACAGCTGACCCCAGCTCACCGAAGGGATATTCCACACCATTTGATGTTATGATCAGCATATAAAGACAGCAGAAGAAGGAAGGGAGGGACATTCAGAGTGATGGCATTTGCCTTCCCAAGGAACCATTATGCATGATGGAGCCCTGCTTTCCTGGAGATGGCTGAACACCTGCCTGCCCATGGGAAGCAGTGAGTGAATTTCTTGTTTTGTTTTGCTTGTGGGCGCAGTTTTTGCTTTACCTATTAAACTGCCTTTATCTCAACTCACGAATTTCCTCACTTTTACTTTTCCAATTCTCTCCCCCATCTCACCAGGGGGGAGTGAGGGAGAGGATGTGTGGTTCTTGGTTGCTGCCTGGGGCTAAACCACAACATACAGGCCTCTGATTCAGCTACAGGTAACTAGATAGTGCCTTCCCAAGTAGGCAGCTAAGGTCTCTTTAATAAGCACAACTAGGAAGTGGTCCTGGACAAGAAAAAAATCAGAAATATAGCTGATATCACAAGTTCTTCTTACTGTTTGAAGGGGAAGGAGAGGTTTTATAAATAAGTTTGGAATCAAGTTCTTAATAAGAAAGAGCAGGCTCACAAAACTCTTTACTCTCCAACAGATTTTTCTTTATTTAGCTACAGAAGGAAAATAAAATGTAGTTTATAAATAAAAGCACCTTGAAGTGATTGATTGGTTGATGTTACTGGAGAGGATTTGGTTTTAAAAGTGTTCTTCCCTCATTAACTCTCAGAGGATCCAAAGGGTGAACTAATCCCTGTTACACACAGAACTATGCTCTCTTGCCAGTTTAAAACACTAGAAACAAATCAGTAACTACATTTCTACAATAAAATTTCCAAAACTTTTCCTAAACAGCAAATCTTATCAACTCAGAAACCATTCTTTGGATTTGGATATTTTTAATAGTAAGTTTGTTTGCAGAGGATTTCAACTGTACAGTTGAGCACTGGGCAAGGGTCTATGAAGGAGCTCTGGATCAGTCTTCTCCATCTACAGAAAGCATCATTGCTGTCACTGCTGTATTATGAACTTTGCAGACATGACTGCCATGACTTGGCCACTAATCTTCCTTTGTTTTCTTCTTCCAAAACCTCAGCTGGACAAAAAGGAGACATTAAGAACAACCAGTCACCAAGAAGTGGGACTGAAAAATCCTCAGTATATATTCAGTTACCTAAATAAACAATTCAGTCTTGGAATGTGTTGAGTGCCTATGTGCTCCAGATGACTGATGAACCAGCACCATTTTCAAGGACAAATATTCAGTTTTATTCTGAAAGAATGGGCTAAGTTTTTGCTTTCTAATTTCATTGTATTGGGTTTTATATTTCTTTTTAAATACTAATGATTAAAGTTTTGTGTGTCATTTGTGCCAATAGATTTATTGCAGAATCTCTTGCATGACAGTGGTGGTTTAATCTAGTAAAAAGAAACCCACTGCTTTTTTCTATCCTTGAGAAAAACAATAAAAAAGAAAGAAGGAGAAAGGAGAACAAGAAGGACAAAAATTGATGTGATTTGAATGAATTTATATGATCTTGATTAAAATTAACCAATTCATGTGCTAGGAGCATTAACTTTTCTAAGGGAATGTAATTTTTTAATTGAAAAAAATTAGTTGTACAACATAGGTCTTTATGCCATGAGTTACACATAGTTATATTAGATACTCATATTCATTTATTTTCTACTTTCAGTCACTGAACATATTATGAATATCATTCACTACAGTCTAGATACCACTAGAATATAATATAGGAACTTACAATTGACTTACCTGAAAAATCAGTCAGTTAAATTCAAGTGTGCCTAAGAATCCTGGTTTCCCCCTTTTTAGCAGAAAAAAATACTTTTTTCCACCCCACATCATTTCAGTATGATTATCTAGAACTACAGCTCCCAGTTAGTTCTTGCTGATACGTTATAGATTGCTGATTAGTGCATTGGTCTGAAAGTGAGAGCAATGGAGTAATGGCACTGACCGTGGACTGAACATTTGTGGACACATATTTTGGTTACATACTTCTCATGGAAGTAGTGACAGGCTCCACTGCCATACTTGTGATAAGATCAGAAAAAATGAACACATGCTTACTTCTATCCAAGAATAATCTGTCCTTTAAAGGGTGACGGTCCTCAAGACAGAACTCCAGACTCTGAATCCTAAAGGAAAGGAAAAACATAATTTCCCCCCTAAGGTATTGGTACTCTGACCTATGGGGATAGATTTAATGTTTTGTATCGGTTAGTTTGGGGACATTCCCTGATCATATGATGGTTTACTGAACTTCCCTTTGAGGTCTCCATGAACTGGAGATTCTGCCAAGCATTGATTAAATTTCAGAATTGGATAAAGTGGTTCTTGCATCAAAATTTGTGATGTGCCCCGAGATTTTTCTGAAGAAAAGGCAGTGCAGAAGTCTAACATTATCTCAGTTCTCCATCGCTAGGTGTTCTAGGAGTGTGATTAATACTGCTGGAGTCATAACTGTTGGCAAAATAATTTTCTTATCTGAATTACCACCAATTTTGCATGACTGGCATTCATGGACTGAAAAATAATGAAACCCAAAGAAACCCCCAAACTCTTCCTTGAGGATGGTTTAATCAATAAGTTAAGTGAAGAAGTAAAACAATACTGAGGGAATTTTTTTGTCACATAGATAATATAACAGACAATGGTTTGCATTTTTTTAAACATAGCTGTTGTTATCCTTTTATTAACTCTAGGAGACAGATGTTGAGTTTATTGGAAAGTGTCACTTTTTAATTAGCTATTAGTTTTACATAGGCTTTGCTACTTTAGTGCACACACAACCGAACTGTAGTAAACTTTGCAGTTATTTGTCTTATATATTAGCTGGTGAAACTTAGTTAACATATCCCTCGGTTATTGGCTATTTTAGCAAAACCAGAAACCTCTCTATTTTGATTGTTGTGTTGTTATTCGAGAAAATGTCAATCAACCTTAGAACACTTTCCTTATGGTAAAAAGTGAAAAACTCTAATTTACCAAATCTATGTATCAGAGTTCTAAAAATAATTTTATACCCCAAAGAAGACACTTTGTCAAATCAATATTTGTTTCCTATAGTGTGCTGTTTCTTTTTGACTTGCAAGGACAGCTCTTTCCCTTTCCACAAAAGCATGAAGCAAGTTAATATTCAAGGTAGAACTGAAATCATTAAAAGGTTTGAAGCGTAAAACCAGCCTGCCAAACTACCTGAAAAAAAATGTAGAAATGTTTCCAGCATAGAAATTCAATATTTTTTCCATAAGAAATGCTTTTCAAAGTCATCCATGCTTTGTTCTGTAATTTCACCCATGTATAAAACACCAGTAAATAGAAATTAAGGACATCCTCATGTATAATTGTGAAACAATAGCACGCCTAGCAAGTTAAAAACATCTTTGTCCAGAGCCAGTCATCATTTCATTTTACAGAAAAGAAAGATATAAAGTGAACGACAAATCTGGATCTCAATGTTTAATGTTATTTCTTCAGTCACTACATGAAAGAAAAAGGAGATATCTTATTTGATACCTATATTCTTTGGTCTTCCCTGCACATAACTTTTATCATAACAATATCTTATTGAACAGTAATTTTCAAACTGGTTAGTCAGTGGTCCTGTTCAATATAGAATATTAGAAACATCAGAAAGTACTAGAAGCATTACAGAGAGTTTCAGCACTCTGAAGATCTTGTAATTCATTCTGTTTTACTGATCTCCTGTAACGACTACAGACATTTGAATAAAGACTAATCGAGTAGAGCTTTCTCATACTTCACATGAATATCACTCAGGCTTCTGAGAAGTTTCCTAGCAGTAATCTGTGGGTTCTGAAAACAGTCCATCAAGGAACTTAAATGCAATTTTGTCTGTTTTCTAGGTTAAACTTATTTTGAACTCTTTAAGAAGAATTAAAATATGCTAGATGGACACGTTAAACAATTTTTGCTTCTTTTTAAGACTAGGAAAACTAATTTCATTGAATAAAATTATATTCATTCAGTGGACATATGCCTAGTTGTAAAGAAGCATTTTTATTATTATTGTTATTTTTAGTATATACCCTAGAACTTCATCTTTTGCCAGTAGTAAATGACTGATCAGTGAGACTAATATAGTGTACTCGCCAATAAGTGTTGTAAATTCCAGTAATTTGGTGATTAAAAATGTTTTCAGTATTGCTGTTTAAAATTCATCCTGTTTACTGCAGGATTGCTTATTATAAACCTAGTCATAACCATTTCTATTTTATAAACAAAGCTATGAGAGAAAAACATAATTTCTGTGACAGTGAACATTCTGGCAGCATATTTGCTTCCCCTCTACCTTGTGGAAGCACACATACAAATCGATAGATCCAAAGGAAGGAAATAAAGTTTTTCTTTACCTTCTGAATTACTTTTCTCCACTCACATCAACATAATCTGTGACTAAAAAGAGAATGAGTTATACAGTGCTTAAAACACCTATTAAAGTATGACTTCATATGTTTCTCTTCTCCATAATATGATCCTTTATCATTTATCTTCATCTATGAGAGAGTCACCAGGAATTAACTTTAATGTTAAATGGGGCTAGGATCATAAACTGCTGGCATCACTGTTATTATTCCTGATATGTCAGGGGGATTCTCAATCCATAACATTTCATTACAATTTCTCTAAGACCATTTCTGTTCGTGTTTGCTTCCATCAAGCTGGACTTCAAATCAGTTAACCCAGAAAACATCTGTATTCTCCTCTGAAAGTAATTACATTTTCAGTACAATATTGGGAGATAGGAAGCCATTTGAGAAGGCATATCAAGTGGAAAACAGACTGGAGAAGCTATGGGACGGTTACAAGATGATTTGTGGCCAGGAGAGTTTTTAATTTCTCCTGTTTTCTGGAGTAACCTGCTTTCTTTGCTCCAGTAATGCTGCTGGTTATCAGATTGGTGAAATCATAGCATAATTAGGAGTGCTAGACAGTGAAAACCATTTATCTAGTTAGGAACTTAAAACTAGAGTTGCATACTTCATTTGTTCAGAACATCTTGAAATGGCTCGCTCAAACATTGGAAATGCATGTGTGTGAGCAGTTTATTGCTAATGCTTAATTCATTTACTGCACATGACTAAAAAACCAATATTGGCTTCTTCTCAGTGTAATTTTTTTTCCTGGGACATATAAAAATGTTTTTGTGAAGCAATTTTGTGTCCTTGTAAGTACTGATGAATCAATTTGTTAATTAATCTTGAGAAGTGCACTCCTTGCTAGTGATGCGAGACATTTTTTCATCTTATCACTTATTAACCAGTAACCCTAAAACCACTCTTCTCCACAAAGTGAGTAATTCCAAGAAATGTGCTACTGCAGAAACGAGTATCAAGGTAGCTCAAATTCTGTGTATTTAACTGAAAATACATCATTTCAGGTATATTTAAAGAATTATTTCATTTTTGTAAGTTTTGAAAAAGAAGAAAAAGAATCAAGAATGTGTAGCACTCTGTGTACAAGTTGTTTATATTAAGTAACTTGCACAGTATTTCATATTTCTTCAAGAAGCCTAGAATCAAGTCTGTAACAAAAATCTTTCTGTTCCCATTTTCATGATCTGAACTAAATGCCAAGGCCTAAATCTTAGAAGAGTTCACTTTATAAATCCCTACTGTAACTCCAGTGATTTACCAGGGGTGTTGAAGATATCATAATTATGTGTGACCTCAACTATGATGAATATCTGGGGAATTAAAGAAGGGATGTGTTGCATCTATTTCAACAAGTTTTCATAATTTGAAAAGCATCATTCATAAGATTACTGCAGTTTCTTACTTCAAGTCAGAATAAGTCATACCTTAATATAGCAAAATGATAGAATACACTTTTTGAATTCTACATCATTCCAAAAATAGCATATGTGTTAATAACACAAGATCACCATATGAACACTGAAAATTCAAAATTATTTTTTTTTTTACCGCTGAAAACGTCACCTCCTTCTCACTTCTAAATGTTTTTTAAAACATATTAGAATTCATTTGCAGCTGGAGGCAAAACTGGATACGTTATGGCATACAAAAAGGCACCAGGCAGTCAACTTCAAGAAATTAAACCCCACGCTTTTAATAAAAGAATTATTTATTCTTTGGGGAAAGAGAGAGAGAAAGAGAGAAAGAGAGAAAGAGAGAAAGAGAAAGAGAGAAAGAGAAAGAGAGAAAGAGAGAGCAAAAGAGAAAGAGAGAAAGAGAGAGAGAAAGAGAAAGAGAGAGAGAAAGAGAAAGAGAGAAAGAGACAGAGCAAGAAAGAGAGAGCAAGAAAGAAAGAAAGAAAGAAAGAAAGAAAGAAAGAAAGAAAGAAAGAAAGAAAGAAAGAGAAAGAGAGAGAAAGAGACAAAGAGAGAGAAAGAAAGAAAGAGAGAAAGAAAGAGAAAAAGAGAGGAAGGAAGGAAGGAAGGAAGGAAGGAAGGAAGGAAGGAAGGAAGGAAGGAAGGAAGGAAGGAAGGAAGGAAGGAAGGAAGGAAGGAAGGAAGGAAGGAAGGAAGGAAGGAAGGAAGAAGACATGAGTCTAAAATATTGTTTTAGCTTAACTGAAGAGAAGTAGGGTTTTTCACCTATCAATGTTGAAATGGCAACTTCTTTGTCTTTTCTCCCTAAGCCATCACAAACTCATACACACATACACAGGAACACATATGCACACACACTCACTCTAAAATATCCACCCCAGTGGAAAAATCTTTGAAAAGATATGATCCCTCCATTTTTCAAAATAAGTCTTAAACATAAACTAATTTCAACATAGATACCTTATATACTTTAGGTAGGGAACAAGTGCACATTTTATTGATTAAGGAATGACATATATTGTCCTGGATATAGAATTTAAAAATCTTACTCTTCCCATCCCCACTACCATATTCATGCTTCCATATTTAAATAAATTTGGCTTTGACATTTCCCAAGGAGGAAAGATGAAATAAAATAATAAGTAGCACAGGATTATAGGTTCTCTTAAATGAGGAACACATCTGAGGGCATGGGTGCTGCATGCTGAGTCATAACACAGCTCATTACTGAAATTTAATGCATTACAGTGGAAAAAAAATATTTTAAATTATGTTCTTCAGAGAAGATCTCAAAAATTTTCAAAGAAATGGTTCATGAGGGTTTGGAACAGCACTTAGGACCGATAAAGAAGAAATCAAGATGTATATCTTCCTCTGAGATCTAAAGTAAGAGTCTTTGAAGGAAAGCAGGTCAAACAGTGTTAATGTGTAAGTAAGTCCCACACTTAACACTGAAAAAAATGAAGGCAAGATACAGTGAAGGCAAAACGAAAGCCTGACTGATAAACCTTCTGAAGCTTCAGATAGCAGGTGGTGAATCCCTAACCTGGACCAGTAACAGATGAAAAGCTGGGAAGTGGTGTGAGAGAGAAGCAGCTTCTAATTATTTTGTGATTTGCTTTAATTTAAATCAGACTTTAATTTGTTGTCACAACAGATTAACAGTGGCCGCACAAACAAATGTAATGAATTCAGGGTGTTTCAAAGCCAAAGGCTAAACCTGGATTTATTGTTGGCATGTGCTTTATCCATCTTTCTACCCTGGACAGGACTTGTTTCTTTTTTCTTTTCAGTTTTTTCCTTCCCAGAGAAGTCAGTGATTTAAGGGAAACTAATAAGAAATAAATAAAATGAAGCAAGCTTCAACTTAACTTGAGGATTTGTGTTTGTGTGGGTATTTCAAAGTAATGCCATAAGCAGCTGTGCCTTATTCAGCTTAATTTAGGTTTTTTTTTTCCTGACTGAGCAAAGAGAAAAACTGTTCTCCACCATAACACTGATTTGGACCTAATCTGGAATTGCCTTTTTATTAATATTGTACTAAACCTCAGGAAATGATGCCATAGGCCACATATTAGTGCCAAAATACATATGAAGTCAGTTGATTCTATTTATTAAGACCATACAAGGTCTTTGACCTCCTTACAGTACACAAACATTAGGCCAGCTGGCTTACAGACATTCTTTTATACTAAATCTGCACACTCATATCTGTTAGCAACTTTTCATTTCATCACGGCACAAAGAGTACCAGAACTGTAGCAGTGGTTTATATGATTATATTTAGACTGCATGACTGGTCAGTTAGAAGTACATACTGTGTCATTTTCATGTGTTCATTAGTGGTGGCTGATATCAACCATACTGCTTCTTTCAGGTAGATAAATCATATAAAACTGAGAACCTGGAAATGATCAGATTAGGAATTAGCTCTGAACACTCATCTCACTATATAGCACAGAAATATTTAATTTGGCAGGAATTTATCACTGGAAAAAATCATCTGAGTGCAAAAGCATTTAAGAATGCATTTTCAAAAGCTTGAATAGGCACAAATCCCTTTTTGAGGTGTGAGCATGGGTTAGAGGTGTTACTGATTTTCAAAGAGTTTACCTGAATCTGTAATGGAAAGGTGCAAAGTGACTTTGTTTAACAGACATAACCCACATTTCCTGAGCCCATCAGGCTCTGCAAACTGCAAAGAAACACAATCTGTTTATTTCATGAATAGCCTGTGTGTTCACAACCTCAAGAACTCAACGGAGACCAAATTCAAAATATTTTGTCACCATTCATGTTCCTTCACTAATTCACCAAGTCTACATGAGAAGGCATCAGGTTCCATTCTGGAGCTGGGTATGTACTCCATCGTTATAGTTATGCTTTGCATTCTTATATTGGGCATAAATGGCAGTTTTGGCAGCAGGGCGCTGCTGGGGCAAAAGAGACCGTTGAATACCAAAACTTCAACCAGGCAGAGGAGCTTACGGTGCCTCTACTCAAACATGTTTAAGAAAGAGCAGCAGCTGTGAGGGGCAGGCGGCACAGCTGAAGCCACCACCTTGGAAGTAGATTCTCCATGATGGAAGAAATACCCATGGCCACAGTTACCTCAGAGGTAATGCACACCAGGGAAGGGACACCCCTAAGGGACTGCACCCCAGCCTGCGCATGCTGGGGCAGGGACGCTGCCAGGAAGGCAACTGCAGGCAAACCATGCCAGGACTGGGGAGTATTAAGGAGCAAGAAGCAGAGGTGGAAAATAAATAAGAAGCAAGGAGCAGCAGAAAGAACCATTAAGTGCAGAGCCCAGACTCCCGCACCACCTGTCGTCTCACCAAAGGGATTGAAATAGACTGAGTATAACATGTGGCGAAATGAAGGGAAGTTGAAATTATGGAGTGGAGGAGGAGACATATTTGACTGAAGCAGAGCCTGGGGGAGAGATAGGAAAGGCCTTCCCCTAAATGTTTCTGTGCTGTTTTTGGCTGAGAAGGGGTTAATTCTCTTCACTGTGGGGGTCGGCTACCTTTCCAGCTTCCCGCGCTCTGCCGCGTGGCGTGGCAGGGGGGGCTGGGAGGGGCAGGGCCATGGTGGGGGCGGCTGACCCCGACTGGCCAATGGCAGGTTCATTCCGTACCATGTGACACCGTGACCAGTATATTGAGGGGGGGGTTGGGGGGTGGGGGCGCCAGTTTGCGGCTCAAGAGAGACGCGGCATCGGGTCGGCGGGCGGCTGCGTCGCGTGCGGCTTGTTTCAGCAGTTCATTCCCCCCCCCAGGTTTCGCGCCTCTTGTTGTTCTCCTTCACATTGCATTTTTGTTGTTCTTTTAATTTTAACTATTAAACTGTTCTTATCCCAACCCACGAGCGTTACCCTTCTGATTCTCTCCCCCATCTACTGGTGGGGGAGTGAGCGAGCGACTGTGTGGGGCTGAGCTGCCGGCTAAACCACGACAGTTTCTTTAACTGCTTATATCTTCCCTTTTCTAATACCTGAATCACTAATTTAAGGTTTATGTTAACAGTCAATAAATTAAGTGAAATTCCCAAAGCTGAGACAGTTTAGCTTATCACATTTCTTACAGTAAACCTTCCTTTACTAGATGCAGAGACTTTTTAAACTGCAGCTCATCTTTCTAGTCCTCGCTGTCTCAAACAATTCCAGCAGAGAAAACCAACAAGCCTTTAAAATTTTGTATAGGTCTTGAAGAACATAATAAATGAAAGTGTACATCTTCCTAAACATGTGGTAGAAAACCAGGACACTCTCTTATTCCAAAGAAAGTTGATATTCCTCATATTCCTGTTTTGACATGCCTTGAATTAGGAATACCTTCATCCAGTGAGACTGACAAATTCTAGGTTTACCTCTGATTAGTTGGCTCTGACTCTGTGAAAAAAGCAACCAGCTCTGATAGTTACATTTGTATATGTTACACTCCTTGAGGAAATTTGTCTTAAGAGGACCTCAAAACCATAAAATGGCACTTCAAGTGACAGTAAAAGAGGATGGCTACAAATATCTGTTAAAAACCCCTTAACATTATATTAGGAGAAATAAGTGAATAATAGAATTATTCATATGTTCACATAAGTGTTACTTCATTTTCCTGTGACTGCCTTTGTTTAACTTTTGCCTAAGTGAGAAGCAGCCAGAAACCCCTCTCAATTTGTTTATACAGTTGGGACATTAATAGTTTGGTTTGGGTTTTTTTTTTCCCTTTGGCCCATAGAGCCTGTACCGTCTGTGATTCCCACATACTCATAGTATTGTTTTGCATAGTACTCTTCAGAAACTGGGAAAGAGGTTTTATGATTTACTCAATCCAAAATTTCAACATTTAACTATTAGTTATATCCTCTAGCAATATTTAAAACAAATTCTTGAAATGATCGGAAAAATAACTACAGTTTTATCTTGCTTCTCCCAAATTCAGTTCTTTCCTAGCATTGTGCCCACTGATCCATTTCCATGCTGCTTCTCTCTTACTCTCTCACAAATGCAATCCCATTTATCCCATTATTTTCTTGGCCAGCTTCTTTCCTTGTGTTTACTGACCTCTATGTCAAGCCTACTCCTGTCGTCATCTAATCCTGGTGCCTTGATAGAGAGGTACTTATCTGACTTTTGTGAACCCATTCAGCCTTCATGGTTTTTATGCCTAAAATATTCCCTGAATTAGATTTCAGAATTATATTTCCAAAATTATTCAGAGCTGTAGCTCTAATATCAACTGTAGTAAGTAGAAGCAAAAAGTGAAATATGCCTATTTTATGGGAGGGTGACTGAGTTGTGTGTGTATGTAAATGCATATATGTGTGTGTAAGACTTAGAGACTCCTTTCAGAATCACTGTATTCTTAAATTATTTTAAAAATTTAGGCACATATATACTAATATTCCTACTGTCAGTTATTTTTTAATAAGTTTAAGTATTCATGTGAATTGCTCAAAAAAGCAGCATGCAAATTTTTTAAACATTGGCCTTCCCTTTATAAAATGGAAGTAACAAAATGAGCTAGTCAACAAGAATAAAAATGGACTCATAATAACAGAATAATAATACAATGTAAAATCTCTATGATATGTTGTGGTTTAGCCAGCAACTCAGCCCCACACAGCCGCTCGCTCACTCCCCACCAGTGGGATGGGGGAGAGAATCGGAAGGGTAAAATTGAGAAAGATCATGGGCTGAGATAAGAATAGTCTAATAATTAAAATAAAACAATAATAACAACAACGATAATGCAATGAAAAGGAAAATAAGGAGAGAGAGAGGCGAAACCCAGGGTGGAGGTGGGGGAAGGGGAATGAACAACCAAAACAACCTGCACACGGCACAACCTCTCACCGCCCACCAACCCAAGGCCACCAGTCCCCGAGCTGCAACCGCCCCCCCATGCACCAACTGCCCCCATTAATGTACTGGTCGTGGCGTCACATGGTGTGGAACGAACACCCCATTGGCCAGTCGGGGTCACCTGTCTGGGCTGTGGCCCCGCCCCCCCGGCCTCCCGCCCACGTGGCAGAGTGCGGGGAGCTGGAAAGGTCCCTCACTGCTACAGGAGCTACTTAGCGATACTGAGCTGCTACTTAACTACACCTAAAGCATCGCTGTGCTATCTGCACTTTACCAGCTATAGTGAAGAGTATTAACTCTATCCCAGCCAAAACCAGCACAGCTGTGATAAGCAGTTGTCACATAGAGAACTGAGTTCACCAATTCATAGAGAGGAGGGGATTAGATGATATGTTCTGTTGTTTATATATTCTAAGATTCTGGGTTCCCTAATGGAATTCTCAACCTTGATATAAATTTTCTTTAAATCCTTGTCACTGCTGCCTACTTTAATCTCTTCTTGTACAGGGAATGTTAAAACAGGGATCATCAGGGGTGATGTTCAACTTCTGTGTAGAAAAAGAGGTCACGCAGCAGTTTCCAAAACCAGGTGTGGTACAAGTCTTGTTCCTAACAATGCCTGCTAGATTAAATTTTAAATGTGTATTCTGAATAAGTAGTACATAAGGAAGCACAGGTTTAGATCTTCAAGCTTTAAGTTTGGCTTGTTTCTTAATAATAAAATGGGCCTGTGCTGCTAGGAAGTTTTATTCTTGCTAGTAAACAATTTAGATGATTTTTCCTTCATCCTTATTAATACTGTTCCTCATGGGGCAATGAAAAAATGCCTTGTTCTTACGTTAGTGGAAATCCATAGAATTCAATACAGTCACTTCTGATTTACAACAGTACAAAAGGAAGAGAACTGAGGCTACGATTAACAGTGTCCTAGCTCTGACCATGACTTTCTGTTCCAGAGTTACTTCCAGCTGTTTTCTTAAGGTGAACTGTTAGCAATGAAAATTTTTGTAATGTCAAAGCAAAAAGGACCAACTAGTTAAGTACTAGAAATCAGTACTGGAAACTCTGATCCTGGAAAATCACATTGAAGCTCACAGTGGTTTTCCCTTCCATTTCTAGGTATCAGAAACTCTAAACAATGAGTCATTGTTTAAATTAAGTTTGTTCCAAAGGGACTGAGACAACTAGTGTTGCTCAACCATCCCCTTCCAACAACAGAAGCAAAGTAAACTGTCTGTCAAGGGAGATGAGACCTTTGTAGCCCATAGGGAAGAGTCATGCCTAAATATCTAATGTATTAGCAGCATTGCAGGTAGATCTGAAATGCAATTTAATGTCTTTATGACATAGAATTTTATGTAAATTAACAAAACATTTCAATGAATAGTGGAAAATGCGTACATTACAAAATTTGGTTTATACTTGAAATTCCAAATAATAATTATGTAGTAAGAATTAACCACCATTATTTCTACTTCAAGGTGTAGAAATCTCCTTAAAATTTGTGTGAACTGTGACTCGGGAGTTGCGATGTGCTAAGCTGCCTCTGTGGACCTTTCTAGTTCTCAGCTTAGTGTGAATCCTGTGTTCTGCTCTGTAGAGATGTGGTCCTGGGACACCAGGATCTCAGGTTGTACACATACTGGTAACTTAGATGTATACTCTTTTATTAACTTTTTGAGGTATTTTATATTATTGACAATAATTCACATTGTTGGACTGCTTTTGGATCATGTAAAATTATTTCATCATGAGATGTAGAATTTCCTGACAGCTATGAGAAAAAGAGCCACATTCCAAGACACTACATAGGTCAGCAGCTGTATTTTTTCTGGAATATATGGCTAAAGGTGGAAATGTTCACTTGTCCTTAATTACAAGTACGAGTAGTGAGGATGTGTGGTCTTCATTTCCCCCCTTGATACTGTCCCCCTAACCCCTCCCCAACTATCTAAGGTATGTGCATTCTTAAAAAAGAAACAAATAGAACTCTATTCCTTAAAATATTCCTTTCAAAAAATTGCCGGGAAGAATGTGAGGATATGAATTGTACTTCAGGAACACAAGAAACAGTGTAGGAGAAAAAAAACAAAACCAAAGAAAATTTTAAAGAAGATTGTTCAGTGAATCAGAGAGCATCTTTGGTTATTTTTTCTTCCTTATTATAATAAGAATCATCTACGCTGAATGATGTCTTACGTGTTTTCTGTACGCGTATTCAAATTATATCTCTCCATTTGCTTGTTTATGGCTATTAGAGCTTTTTATGTTTTTCTGGTTTTTCTGGGGAACTATATGTGGAAGAAAAGGCTTCTTGGATGATCTTCAGCTATTCCAAGATCAAGCACGAGAAATTTGTACTTATTTCTGTTCACAAGTGTAAATATTTCAGGCTTACTCCTATTGCATAAATTATTTGATTTGTAGTTGCTTTTAGTGTTAAGATTCTTTTAAAATCTGTAAAATGGTAAACGTTTCTTTCAGGCATGCTCTGCTGTATAAGGTTGAAAACTTAGTCTGAATTTGGCATTTACGTTATTACTTATTTAGTCTTAGTTGGAGATAAACCTATTTTAGATGCAGTATAGCATTCATATTAGAATGTTAAAAAAAATCTGAGGCTTTTCTTTCAACACTGAACAAGTAATTAATTAAAATACAAAAAACAGTACAGGCCTTACAATTGTTTTTCATATGTGCAAGTGTGGAATTCATTCCTCCTGTTAGAAGTTTTTTCAAATATGCTTCCTTCAATAGGGCTAAAGAAACTCTGAACAACCCTATTCAGACATCACGTAATGAAGATACAGTATGCTGTGCAACAAAACTCTGTAAAAATTGAGTTGCTCTGTTTGTCAGGACTTTTTAAGCTGATAGGTGAAATGGGTAATAACGTCCATTAACAACTTAAAATGTTAAATAAATGAAGAGGTGCAGCACTGAAGTGTATACTGGAAAAAATGACAGGAATCCCTTCAGCTGGTTTTCATGTGAAGAGCATGTTGCGACATGCACCTTAGTATAAACATTTCCTCTACAGTCAATGTAGAGAATTAAATTTCTTCAGAGATTAGACTCATTCTTTCCACATATGATTAGGCTCCTATCTTTCAGGCATTTGAAGACTGGCAAGAGGAATCCAAGCCCAGGTCAGTGAAATTTAGTTTCCTTTACCTTTAACGCAATCTAGTATTTGTGATGACATAATGAAAAAGTACAACAGCCTTTTTTGGGGTCCTTGATTGGGTATTCATTGAGCTATCAGACTAAGCCAGATGTTCTTACAAGTGAGAGTAAATCCAATGAGATTAAAACACTAATAAAAACCCCTTACTTTTGTTGATACTAAGGAGAGTAGTATTTGTTGTTTACATTGCTATCTATATTTTTTTAAAGTTTACACTAAGCAGTTGCGTTGCCTAGCAATTTTATTAAAAACTCTGAATAATGCATAAGTGTTTGTATACAATTTACAAGCTCAGTAGGTTGTATTATATTAACAGATGCATTGCAAATCTTTCCAGTTCAAGAAGTATTTGATTACCAAATCATGAGGCTGGTGGAATATGCATGTAATCAGATTGAGTAATAGTCTTCTACATACAAAATAATGATAATATTTTGCACTTTGGGAGTAACTACCATCAGTGGACCTCAAACATTTCGTATCTATTAACAATCAGACCCTCACGCCTCTGCACTGCAAGCAATCTATGCCAATAATTTTTCTACCTGTAAGTTGCAACGCACAACCACACGTATGTATACATGATGTAATACATTAGCAACTCAGCACTTCTCATATGTAGATCACAGCTGGAACCCATTATCATAACTTGGATTCTTCAGTGGTTTATCTCATCAACAGATAATCTTGTCACAATGATCTTGTTTACCAAATCATTTCAGTGCAAGACAATCTCATTCATGACTAATCCTAAGTGTTTGTCACCTTCGGTCTAAATATTGTAACTGAGCCCCAATGAAATAAAGCTCATATATTCCTTCCGTTATTAGAACGTATATCTTGGCTCCCATAATACCAGACATTAGAGCTTGGGAGAAAATTATGTACTATGGACTGTCATGGTAGAGCTCTTTTCCAAACAAGGCATTGGAAACTGACTTTTTAATAATAATTTTCAAAATATAATATTAAAATTATAAGACTCTTCACAATTAGAGTTGAAAGCAGAGTTCTGGATTGGTTGGTTTTTTTGCTCTAAATATATTAGAAAGCAACATGATTGTGCATTTTTTATTCTAATGAAGTTATTAATTGAACAACTAATTTGAGCTGATTTTCTAGATATCCAGGAAAACAAACATTTTTAAAAATGCTTATTAATATCGCATCTGTTTGGCAGGAAAAAATCGTACTTCCTTTTGCTAATGGGAATTGCACACATTTAACATCTGATGTTACTCTGGCTGATGTAAGTAATTGCATAGCACAGAGAGCACAGGGGCATCAAAAGGACTTGAGCTTTGTAAGAACTGCGTTGTTGACAGAAGTAATGTAAACAAGATTAGGTGTGATGATGCACAACTGTATGCAAAGGGACAGATTTAAATAAATTGTAAATTGATCTTCTTGTGTGTTAAGCAAACCAGGAATAATTCAGGATGGTGATGTAGAAAAGAAGTCTTCACAGGCTCGTTGTTTGGCAGGAGGAAGGAACATTCAATGAATCACAGGAAAGAAACATTTCTCTAATTTTGAGATGTTTTAGCTTATTCCCATGTCTATCAACCTATATGGAAGGGCAACAGTACATTTACAGCAAAACTGTAAAAAAAGTCCCATTACTTCATATTGTGGAAATAACTAAAGAGGATATACAAAGAGTAGAATGTTGTGAATGTCCATCTGGATTTTATAAAAATCATACATTTTTAAACATTACGCTGTCTATTGCCTATAAATGAAAGTTCTTAGAGGAAAAATTAAACACAGGAAACTTTGTTTTATCATGAAAAATAAATACTTCCAGTATCACTGAAATCAGCACCAATACATTTTCATTGCTTCTCTTGCTTATACTAATTTTGTTGCTGGGAAAATTTTTATTTGTAAAAAATAAAAGAAATTAAAATTCCACCAGAATTAAGCATCATAAGAGAATTCATAGATTATTGGGCAAGATATCTACTAGCTATTTGAAATAAAAACTGTGATTAAAACACCTACACAGTTATTGAAGAAAACAAAATGCACTGTTGATGTCATACAAATTAACGTCTAATTCCACTTCGTCAGTCACACACTTGCATCTGTATCTGCCATAGATTGGTGAAAGGAATGCTGACAGTTGCCGTAGACCTCTCAGTTTGTGGCCATGAATATATTAAATTCAATAAATCTACTTAATTTTTGTTGTGTAACAGTGACACCGATGAGCCTTAGAGCACACATATCCCACTTCATAAACATTTCTCTGTGATTGCTCCTTCTCACACACACTTGAAATATGCAAGGAAAAACCTCAGCTTTGGCTTCCTCATTCCTCTGTCCCCAGTAGCAATAATTCTGCATAAAATTTCTCAGTTAACCACACAGCAGAATTCTTAAAGAGCTCCTGAAGAGACAAGTTTGAAAATGAGAGTAAATTTGTCCTTATTATGAGATGACAAAGCATTTAGTTGAAAACTGAAAGTTCAGCAAATGTGTTTGCCAGAGATTTCAGCTGTGCTAAAAAGCTGTCAGCTTCTTACTCTCTAAACCCTACGCTATTTTCAAACTTCACCTGGGAGAACAGTGAAGTTACAACACTAACATACTCTACAAATTCTCTGCTTTTCTTCTGTACCTATAGCATCAGTTGACAGTTATGCACACTTTAGAGGATTTTCAGGTGAAATATCTCTATGTTCTGTAGGTGAGAATGAGAGGTGGAGTGATACTTTGCAGAGAAGAAAAGAGGAGACAGAGAAGAATCACTATCTACCATTAGACTGTATAAATCAAACCCAGTATTTAGATCAGTGAAAATGTCAGGGCTTTTAAGCTGGAAAAGAGAGGATGGATGGATGCTAGTTTTATAGGCTCAATCTTGCTAGTGGCAAAATTTAAATTATTAATAGTCAGTTCATTAAATAAAGCCCTCTTTGCACTCATAAGAGGGCTTTTCTTCAAGATTTCTTTGACCAGACAGATTTTTCTTTTTTTTTCTAATAGCTCTCAGTAAAACTCCTTCAATAAACTTCTCCAAGCACTTTGGAGTACTGAAGTGAGCTTTCTGAATGTATAAAAGATTTCTTTGAGAGTTTTAATGTAATTTGTGAATTTTCAAAGGTAAGATTTATGGTGTTATAATCTTCTTCAAGGCAAAGTGACATAAGATTTACCTTGTCCATGTGAAGTCATAAGGTATTATGGTAAGGGAGACATAAGCACAAGATAAGAAGCAGAAAAATGTTTCAATATAAGCAGAAGCATATTTTTAAAAAATGATGAAACTAAAGAAATAAAAAAATAGAAATAAAATTAACAGATATAAACAGGTTAAATAGAATTTTAACATCAATTTAAAAGCCACTAAAACTAATAGTAATGTAAAGGCTTTCTGTAAGAAAAATGGTACATAATGAAAAATGCTATTTGTTATACATAGTCTATAATCCTGAGCATGCTCCTGTATTAGTAAACTGGGAACCCCTTTGTATACACACAAAAACATATAGTATCATAGAATCATGGAATCATGGGATCATAGAATTTTTTGGGTTGGAAGGTACCTTCAGAGACCATCAAGCCCAGGGAACTCTTTCACTAGACCAGGTTGCTCAAAGCCCCATACAACCTGACCTTGAACACTTTGAATGATGGAACATCCACAACTTCTCTGGGCCACCTTTTCCAGTGCCTCACCACCGGCACCATAACAAATTTCCTCCTTTTGTCTGATCTAAATCTACCCTCTTTCAGTGTAAAACCATTGTCCCTTGTCCTGTCACTACAGGCCCTGCTAAAAAGGCTCTCTCCATCTTTCTTGTAAGCCACCTTTAATTATTGAAAGGCCACAATAAGGCCTCTCTGGAGTTTTCTTTTCTCCGGGCTAAACAACCTCAACTCTCCCAGCCTTTCCTCACAGGACAGGTGTTCCAACCCTCTGATCATTTTCGTAGCACTCCTCTGGACCCACTCCAAGAGGTCTATGTCTTCATTGTACTGGCAGTCTCAGAGTGGGACACAGTACTCCAAGTGGGGTCTTGTGAGAGGGAGTAGAGGACAAGAATCACCTGCCTTGACCTGCTGGCCACACTTCTTCTGATACAGCCGAGGATACAGTTGGCTTTCTGAGATGTAAGTGGGCACTGCTGGCTCATATCTAACTTTTCATCTACCAATATCCCTAAGACTTCTCTGCAGGTCTGCTCTCAATCCATTCACCACCCAGCCTGCATTGATACTGGAGATTGCCCTGACCCAGGTACAGGACCCTGCACTTGGCCATGTTGAACTGCACAGGGTTCATATTGGTCTACTCTTCAAGCCTGACAAGATCCCTTGGTGTGGCATCCCTTCCCTCTAGCTGCACCACTCAACCTGGTGTCATCCACAAATTTGCTAAGGGCACACCCAGTCCCATTGTCTAAGTCATTAATAAAGTTATTGAATAGTACCAGTCCAAATATCAATTGCTGAGGGACACTGCTTGTTACTGATCTCCATCTGGACATTGAGCTTTTAACTGCAATACGTTGGATGCAGCCATCCAGCCAACTCCTTTCCCATTGAATGATTCTCCATCCATCAAATCCATATTGCTTCAATTTAGGGACAAGGAGGTTGTGTGGGACCATGTCAAAAACCTTGCAAAAGTCAAGACAGATGACATGAGTTGCTCTTCTCCTGCCCACCAATGCAGTCACTCCATGGTAGAAGGCCACCAGTGAAGCCATGTTGGCTCTCTCCTATCACATCTGTGTCATCCATATGCCTTGACATATGTTCCAGGGGGATCTGTTCCATGATCTTACTGGGCACTGAGGTCAGGTTGTTCCCAGGGTCTTCCTTTTTACCCTTTTTAAAAATGGGTGCAATGTTTCCCTTGTTCCAGTCACTGAGGACTTCACCTGACTGCCATGACTTTTCAAATATTTGGATAGGAGAGTGGCTTAGAGACCATACCTGTCATTTCCCTCAGGACCCTGGGGCATATCTAATGAGATCCCATTGACTTATGTATGTTCAGGTTCCTCAGATGGTCTCAGATCTGTTCTTCTCCTATAACAGACAGGACTAATTCCCCCAGAGTCTGCCTTGAGATTCAGGGGCTCGAGAGAGACGGGAAGATATGCATACACACATCTATATAAACCCCTACATTCACACATTAAAGAACATTTTTTTCTGAGTTTTAAACTGGAGTGCCAAATTAATCCTTTTTGTTTGTTTCTCACAAGGTTCTTACAGTTGTTCCAGCTGCTGTTTTTTAGGGAAATGAATAATGTTTATAGCTCTGTTTGTGCTCTGTGTAGAATGAAAGTTAGAGATATTGACATTTTTTATTAGAAAACCTGATGTTGCTAGAAGAACAGACTATTCTGAGGACATTTTATCAGATCTGAAACAGAATTGATAACTTACTGGATAAACACAAGTACAATGGTTCCAAATTTAATTTTATTATATCAATCAGTTAAGTACTTCAGAGAATAGTACCTATGGAGTGGAATGAAGTATTAGCAAAGGTACAGGTGGTTACATTGTTATCTCCTGTAGGATATATTTCTGCTGAAGATGGCTCTGGAATTAAAAAGAGCGAGCTTTAAAAAAATTATACTTTAAAATTGTTGTGTCCTGTGAAACCCTAAGGTTTAGTATCCTATTGAATTATTAATTTGTTTTCCAGGCCTGTTTTTTAAACATTTTCTATGTTTCCAGTTAAAGATTAACACTGAGAAGTTATGGATGAAGCAGCTGTTTTCCACTAGTAAAAGTATATTTGTGTCCTTATAAATTGCCTGTATGTGTTCACTTTGGTATATAGTGGTATTATAAAAAAAAATCCAGGAAAGCATTTTATAAATCGTACATCTAAGAAACTAATTTTACATATGAATGAATATTAAAAATTTAAAAAAGCCCTTTTCATTATATTTTTTAAAATAGGTATTCTGGCAAGTAAGAAGGAGAACCTTGTTTTTACAAAAATATTGGTTTGATTTGCATCTATGTCACACCAGCCTAAATGAAAGGATCTCAGGACATCCTGTCTTAATTTTTGAGGAGTTCATTGCCATAGGAAAGTCCTGATACTGTTAATTTTTATTTGCTATCTAAAATGTTCAAACTCTCTTGGAAGTTTTATGATGGACATGGCCTAAAAGTAGTTTATTCTGTCTCTCTTCTTCCTGTCACAAATTAATCTCTTTTCCCGCTTTGAAAGATTTTATGTGATAATGAATATTTTTGTTTGACAACACTAGAGTGGGTATTTAAGAAGCTAAAATGAGTTTAGTTTATAATTACAGAGAATTGATGCTACCTCTGGAATAAAACTGAAAAATCCTGTGAAATCAATAACCTGAGATTAGAAACAGTCTGTCACAATGATGAGGACAGGTAACACCAATACTATTCCTATGTAACTCTGATTACAGATCCATATGCCTGCATACAGAGAGGGGTAGAAATAATAGGCAGTACACATTTATCAAGGATAACAGAATTTTGTATATAGAAATTGATCAATTAAAATATTTGAAATTTAATGTCCACAGTTGCTTCATTTTTTTTTAAGGGATTGACTCATTCTTTTTGGTTTGTTTTTTACAAGGAGATATAGAAAAGAAACACAGGATAAAACTGAGCAGAAACACTTCCAGTTATTTCAAATTTTCCCTTAATTTTTTGAAAGTGACAAATAAATCCTTAAAGGTTTCTTTTTGTAGTTTTGCTCAGAATGTTTGCCATTAAAAAGCTAGATATAAAAACAAATATTTCTTTTCAATTTTTAAGGCAATTTTTTTGACCAGGTTCCTCTTAACCACTCTGCCTCAGAAATTTTGACCTAAGTAACTGATTGCACATCAGATTTTTCCTTTGAGGACTGTTATTCACTGAAGTGAAAAGTTTGTGTGTGCATGTATTTATACACATGCATTACTCTACATATATGTACATATATATGTGGTTGTCTAAATGTATGCACATGCGTCCATCTATCAGAGACTCATTAGGTTAATATCACTGAACTACATAGTAATGCCAGCCCCAGATAAATTATAAATTTAAATCTAGAAAGGGCTTGCAAAACTGTTTGCTTGTCAACTGTCTGATGTACTGAGTTACTGTAATTTATTACTGACCTTGTTTAGCAGGTGTGATATGCATCAGGGAAGATGTTGTGAATCATCACCGTGTTGTTTTCATCCATTGTGTTTGTTGTCTGCAGCTGAAATATGAATGAAATGATGTATTTTATGCAGGGTTTTTTTTCAATGACAGTCAAAGAAAATATATACAAGGCAAAACACTTCATGATGTTTCCTTTGTATTTTTTACACTTCTGCTATGAAATATTGTGTCTCAAAATGTTCTGATACACTGTATTGCCAGGTTGTATCCACTTTTCATGTGGCTAAGCAAAAAAAACAGTGGGAAGACCTCAGTGTAAAGATCACTTATCTGCCTCATATCACGTTCACTTCCCTAAACTTTTGCCAGAGGCTTACATCAAATGCAGAATCCTCAGTTAGATATAAACTTGACAGTTCCTCCAAACCATACGGATTGTTCTAGCTTCTTTGGATCTCCAAATACAGTAAGATAGATCATTACTTAAATAATAATAATTAGAGGAATTCCCCCCAACAAGGTGTGAAGACTAAAATGCAGCACTCCTATTAGAGAATGAGTTCTGAAAAAGGGGTTCTGGCTCTGAGTCGCAACTGACCACAGTTGTGTCCAGTTATGCACAATTCTGCGATATCCCACTACTAGCAGATCTTCCATTAAATTCTCCCTTCCATTAAATCTGCTGAGCCTTACTCAGTTGCACAATTATGTAGGAAGGAATTAAACTTTTAATATCAGCTATTTCCCACTGTCCCACTCCTGACTGCCTCACACCTTTCAGGCTCAGGAGAATAGGAGCTGCGCAACGCAGCTGACTGTCCACCCTTTCTTTTAAGATGTACACCTGGATAGTACTAATGCTACACCTGATACTAAATTCAGGTAAATGCACAGTCACAGGAGATTTCTAAGATGCTGGAGAGTCTTAAACACCTAGACAACTCCCTTCAGTTGTGTAGATCTGCTAATACTCTGATTTAAAATAAACAACATAATTTAAAAATAGCTACCTGTTGAAATTATTTTATTTAAAGAAAGATCTAAGATTTGAAGTTGAATTAGTTCACCTTGCACAGCCATAGCATCTTTGGTATTTTTTTCTTAAATCAGCCTAAGGTGTTATTTGTACCAAACATCCCTAGTTTGATGTACATATTCTGAGATTACAGTGTTCAAAAGTTTTTTGTACTGTTTTTCCAAAATATAAATGCATTCTACATTTTTGTTTTGATCTGTGTGCAGAAGTAGATGGTTTTTTAGATATATAAAACACAAACACAGCACACATATACATCTATATAAAAGAGCTGCTCAGCCTAGTGACAGAGCTTCGGGAGGATGTGCCCAGGCTGAGCATTATCAGGGAGTCAGAGAAGGAGACTGACTCCACCGTCCCTGAGACAGATGCACCAGCCAACCATGGCACAAGAGACAAAGGACCCCCTACACCCCAGGCAGAAGGAGAAGCCCCAGGAGATGGGAAAGAATTGAAGAAGGTTACTGCTCAGGTCAGCAGGCAAATCCACTCTCAGCCTGCCTCACCTTCCCAGGTGCCTGTACACAACAGGTATGAGGCCTTGTAATCTAATGGGCAGACAACAGTTGATGTGGACAAAGGTCCTTCTGGGATGGAGGTATCATCTAAGCAGCCCACCCCGACATCACAACCACTCATGTTAAGAAAAAAAGAAGGGTAGTTGTCATAGGTGAATCCCTTCTGAGTAGAACAGAGGGTCTGATATGCTGACTGGACCCAACCCACAGGGAAGTGTGCTGCTTCCCTGGGGCCAGGGGTGTCGCTAGAAAACTCCCTAGTCTGATAAGGTCCTCAGACTATTACCCACTATTGGTTCTTCATGTCAGCAAAGAAGAGGTAGCAGAATTAAGTCCAAAGACAATTAAAAGGGATTTCAGAGCCTTGGGGTTGTTAGTTGAAGGATCAGGTCCTCAGGTAGTATTTTCTTTGATCTTGTCAGTAGCGGGGAAAGATATTGAACAGAATGGGCAGAGCCAGCTGATCAACATGTGGCTCCAAGGATAGTGTCATTGTCAGAACTTTGGGTTTTTTGATCATGGGATGGTCTATTTCTCACCAAGTCTACTGACATCCAATGGGATGCACCTTTTTTCAGAAGGGGAAAAGGGTTTTTGCTCAGGAGTTGGCAGGGCTGATTGACAGGGTTTTAAATTAGATTGGAAGGAGAAAGGGGGCAATACCAGGCTAGTCAGTGACAAGCAATGGGATGGCATGCCAAAGACCGAGGAGCTGCATGCTGGTGAGATCCTTCAGAGTGCTCCATGCGGCCATGGGCACAATCCGCACTTGAAGTGTTTCTACACAAATGTGCGCAGCATGAGGAACAAGCAAGAGGAGCTGGAAGCCTTGGCCCAGTCCCAGAGATATGACATCATTGGCATAAGTGAAACCTGGCGGGACAAGTCCTGTGACTGGTGTGCCACAATGGATGGTTACAGGCTTTTCAGGAGATATAGGCAGGGGTGACACTGCATATAGCGGAGGAGCTGGAATGCACAGAGCTTGCCATTGGTGATGGCACAGTTGAGAGCCTCTGCATAAGGATTAAGGGACAGACAAAGTGGATATTGTTGTGGGAGTCTACTATAGGCCACCCAGCTAGGAGGATGACACCGATGATTTATTCTTTAAGGAACTAAGGGATGCCTCTAAGTCCTCTGTCCTTGTCTTTATGGGGAATTTCAGCTTGCCAGATATCAACAGGGAATACCACACAGCTGGTACAAACAGGTCCAGAAGATTCCTAAACCACCTGGATGACAACTTCTTGGTACTAAGGGAACCAACCAGGAAGGGTGCCTTCCCCAATTTGTTGCTCATTAACAGAGAGGGTCTAGTGGGTGAAGTGGTGATAACACCACTGGTAGCAACAGGAAAACAGCCAGCAAGACTGCAACTCTGAAAATGAGAACAGACTTCAGGCTGCTCAGGGAACTGATCAGTAAGGTCCCCCGGGGAAAAGCTTTTGAAGGTGCTGGGGTCCATCAGTGCATGGGGTCACTTTTTAAGTACCACCTCCTAAGAGCACAGGATCAGGCAATCCCAAAGTGTAGGAAGTCAAGCAGATGAGGCAGAAGGCTGCTTGGCTAAGCAGGGATCTTCTTCTACAAATAAGGTGAAAAAGAAAGTATATAGCCAGTGGAAGCAAAGTCAAGTGACATGGGAGGACTACGGAGATGCTGGACACCACTGTGGGGAGGAAATTCATGTGGCCAAAACTCAGTTACGGTTAAAGCTGGCCAGTACTGTGAAGGACAAGAAAAAGGGCTTTTTAGAATATATTAATGGAAAAACAAAGGCCAGAAATAACATTGGCCCATTACTTGATGAGCATGGTCACCCCCCAAACAGAGACATAAGCAAAGCAGAGGTGTTTAGTGCTTTCTTTGCCTTGGACTTCAACACCAATGATGTTGGGCTGGAGAACCATGACGACAAACTCCTAATCAGCCCCGAGCTAGTACAGCACTTGCTGCTTCAGCTAGATCCCTGTAAGAAGATGGGGGCTGACGGGATTCATCTGAGGCTACTAAAGAGCTGGCTGATGACATAGTGAGACCTGTCTCAATGGTTTTCCAATGCTTTTGGGAATCTGGAGAGGTCCAATTTGACTGGAAACTGGCAAACATTGTCCCAGTCTTCAAGAAGGGCAACAGGGAAGACCCCAGTAATTACAGGCCCATCAGTCTCACTTCTGTGCCTGGCAAAATTATGGAGAAGATTATTCTGGGAGTTATTGAAAAACGCCTGAATGGCAACGCAGTCATTGGTCCCAGCCAGCACAGGTTCATGAGGGGAAAGTCCCGCTTCACAAACTTATTTTCCCTCTATGACCAAGGGAAGCCAGTCGATGTAATCTTTCTGGATTTCAGTAAAGCTTTTGATAATACTGCTCACAGTATCCTCCTGGACAAAATGTCCAGCCTAGAGCTGGATAAACACATAATGCAGTGGGTGAGCAGTTGGCTGATGGGTTGGGCTCAAAGGGTTATAGTAAATGGGGTTACATCGGGCTGGCAGCCAGTCACTAACGGGGTTCTACAGGGATCCATCTTAGGGCCAGTACTCTTTAATGTCTTCATAAATGACTGGGATGCAGGACTGGAAGGAATACTAGTTAAGTTTGCTGATGATTTGCTGACGACACAAAACTGGGAGGAGCTGTTGACACTCTTGAGGTCAGAGAGGCCCTGCAGAGAGTCCTGGAGAGACTGGAGAGATGGGCAGTCACCAACTGTATGAAGTTTAACAGGGGCAAGTGCCAGATTTTGCACCTGGGGCACGACAACCCTGGATGTACATACAGACTGGGGAATGAGAGGCTGGAGAGCAGCTCTGCAGAGAGGGACCTGCGGGTTCTGGTCGACGGCAAGTTGAACATGAGCCAATAGTGTGCCCTGGCAGCCAAGAGGGCCAACCGTGTCCTGGGGTGCATCAAGCACTGCATTGTAGCCAGTTGTGGGAGGTGATTGTCCTGCTCTGCTCTGCGTTGGTGCGGCTTCATCTTGATCACTGAGCGCCACAGTACATTAAGGATATAAAGCTCCTAAAGAGTGTCCAGAGGAAGGTCATGAATTTGGTGAAGGGTTTAGAGGGGAACCCATATGAGGATTTGGTAAAGTCACTTGGTTTGTTCAGCCTAGAGAAGAGAAGGCTTCCTCACAGGGGGCGGAGAAGGGGCAGGCGCTGATCTCTTCTCTCTGGTGACCAATGATCAGACCTGAGGGAACAGCAGGAAGATGTGCCAGAGGAGGTTTAGGTTGGATAGTAGGAAAAAGTTCTTCAGCCAGAGGGTGGTGGAGCATGGGAACAGGATCCTCAGGGAGGTAGTCATGGTGCCGAGTCAAGATATTCAAGAAGCACTTGGACAATGCCCTCAGACACATGAATTGAATTTTGGGGTTGTCCTGTGCATGGAGAGGAGTTGGACATGATGATCCTTGCAAGTCCATTCCGACTCAGGACATTGTATGATTCCATGATATGTACATATACATACTTATATAAGAAAGTCAAAGATCATCCTGGGATAGATAAAGACCTACAGGAATGATGGATGTAAAATTGACTTACATAATTACATGGAAAATAAGTTTACTGCCCAGGCTATGTTCTCATATGAACACAGAGTCACATACACCTTAGAGATTGCCCTTATGCAGCTCTAAGTTGAGATACAAAGTAGTCTGACATAAACTGGGGAAAAATAAATACAGAAAAATACAAGCCAAAAGCATAAGTCTACAATTAAAACTACAGTGGCATGTGAAATAGTCAACTCAACATACTCCATCAAATGAGACTACTGACATACAAATTGCATTTGGGGCACTAATTTAATAATTTTATCGTAAAAGTAATTTCTTAGAACATTAAAAGATATATGACATTTTAGGAGAGTTAAGTATATTGATTCTGGGAAGAAACAAAAGTTTAATTTATTGAGTTATTGATGTATTGCTAAATTCTGAGTATTTGGGAACCTACAACTTTAGAGAAGTCATATAAACATTAGTTTAGAAAACTCTAGCTTTGCAATACTTTTTAAGATAGCTGGTACTTCAAGGAAAAACTTCTGGCATTTACAGTTTAATACATGTGTAGTCAAAATGAATTTCATTCTATTGTTAATTCTAAAAACACAAACTTTAAAAAGTTTAGAAAAGAAGTAGATTACAGTAATCTGCGTCTGCAGTAGGAGTATGGCATAGTAACTATATATCTGCTGTATATAAGGACTAGTTAACTCATTTACTTGCTTTCTTATTTTTATTCTTTCTTTCCATTTTTTTTGTTGCCTTTTTTTTTTTTTCATACTATATATAATTCTTTGAATTCAAACTCATAAAAAACTGTTGATGAGATTCAGCTTCAGAGGAACAGGTTTTGACTCATAATATTTCAAAAAACACATTTGTGGAAACTTTGCCATATTAAATCTTATTAATATAGGGGTCTGGCACAGTCATTACTGAGTTGTCATCATAGTCTACAGGATATAAATCTAAAAAATGCCTCCAGTATAAAAGGAATTCTTTATTAAAACCACCCTTCTTTAAGACTATATTACCTCAATATGTGGTTTTTGTGTGAGCAGGGTTTCCTTTTATGTCACCATGGTTGGTCAACTGCCTGCTTCTGTTGCATCAGTAGTAGAGCTATCAGAGAGTGTAGAAAGTGGCCTGACAAAGTGACCTTTTAAAAAAATGCTTGTCAGAGTAGTGATCCCAGGAAGATCTTCACTAAAGTGAATTAATATCTCCCTTTTTTTTTTTTTTCCAAAATTGAGGAGTGAAATATCTTAAGGTGATTTAGTTTCCTTATCTTTGATAGCTCTTTACATAATAGTCCAGGTCAGATTCTGTATGTATCCCAAGCAGGTAATGCTGAGAAGCTCCAGAAAATTGTTACTTACATGTCTGGTCATCATCTTACTGTTTGATGTTATTCTGGCAAAATTCTCTACAACATTTAAAACGTTCTGCTGCAGGTAGCTAAAGACTGTGTATGATGAGAGTTTTGTCAGTTTTATCTGCTTAGTAGGCATGAGATATACAGAATATATCTGTAAACAACTATAGCTGTAGACAGCAGTACCAAATACATGTTTCATATCCTATTACCCAAAATGTTAATAATATCAGCAGGTTAAGCTGACTTACAGGGACACCCAGCATGTATAGCAAGTTACCAGTAAATATGCTTCCAGTGATGTTGGTCACCAATGCAAACATATTGCACTCTTAACAAACTTCTTGATTCAAAGTAGGCATTATCTTATGTGTCCAGTCCTTCTAGGCTGTCAGTTTAACACAGCATTTCTACAGTTTACCTGCGAGAACCTACACAAGAATTTTCAATGCATGAGCAAATGTATGAGGAATTTTTTATGCTGTCTTCCTTCAGCTCAAGGAAGTTGCCATCTGCTTTAGTCAGGCAGGAGAAGAGTTCAACTAACAGCAGCTGACATGTGAATTCCAGAGCTGTTGAACCAACATTTCCAAAACTGTTCCTATGTCAGTAATCGGCTAGCTAGAAACAATCATTAGGTGCTGCGTTTCTAATTAGCAACAACTTGATGGGTATTATTTTTTTTCCCTCTTTAAATAGCAGAATTTGCAAGGCTCCATCCTCTTTCAAAATAAAAAAGACACACTTAATTAAAAAAAAATTTCCTAAGTGTCTCTTTTAGATATACTTGTCCAGCACTACTAATAAAGATACAATATGACATAAGGATGGATCATATACCTCCTAATTTTGAAATAAAACAATTTCTCTTTAAAAACCTTGTTTCCTGAATAACTTGATTTCTGAAGCAAGATGAGAAATTTCCTCAAGCTGTACTCAGGTCATGGCTGCTTTACACTTCTTACTTCAGCAGGCAGAACTAAGTGATCTCTTCCAGTTCTCAAGAATATACTTTTCCAGGGGAATAAATGCTGTGCCTGTTTTCTTCACTGTATCTATCTGTGATCATTTGTGCTGGGAATAAGAGTGCAGGGAAGGTCTTGTTGCTAAGCTGCCAGAAATTACATCACAGATAGACAAAAGACTTGATGAAAAAAATGGGCCAGTGGTGGGAGAAAACCAAACATTTTCACAGGTGACTTGGCTAAAGATTTAGTTTAGCAAAGACTTTCTTTTTTCTTTGAAAGAAAATTAAGAGAAAAAAGAAAAGAAACACAGAGCTTTTTATTATCTGAAAAATATGTGAGAGAGTAAGTAGTTTAGGAAAATTGTCTAGAAACGTATCATAAAGTAAGTTTGTCAGAATGGACACCTAAATAAAAGCAGAAAGGAAGCAAAAATAGCCAAAATTATAATCCAGGAAATAAAAAAGGTGATGCTAAAAATGGAAGTATGTTCACAAACCCAGGCTCTAAGAACTTTAACAGCATATTTGAAGAGCAAAAGAATATTCATCTTGCCACTCAGTGTGATCTTTGTTTTAAGCTCACATTAAATTGGTGTCTTTGTAAAGGTTACCAATAAGAGAATTCTGGATTCTTAGGGGGATTTTCTAATTATTATTATTAATATTATAATTATATTTGAAGTTTGTAATATAAACTATAACTTAGCTTAAAGACCTGTCTTTATTCTGAAGAACTCTTTTGATCACTCATATCTTTCTTACAGCTTAATTTGCCAGAATTAATGTTTGGCCAGGTGCGATCTCTGCATAAACATGGCTTTTTAATATAGTCTTCTAAGGAAATAAATTTTCTGAGATAATGTTGTTCGTCCTTCTTCCACTCCTTCCTTTCCCCCAAGGTGCTGAGTGAAATGGCACTGAGCTAAACTTAATTATTTAAAGAAACATTCTGTACAATTTCTTTCTCCTCAAGCTGTAAATAATTAATTCTCAATTTAATTTCATAGTAATGAACAAATCATATTTTTGTGCTTTTTAAATGGATATTTATTTTTGTTTTGTTTTATTTTAAAGAAGAATTTAGCCTAAAAATGTTGAGAATTATATTATGAACACTGAAGTACCAGTTATGTAGGCAGTTATTGGAAACAGTGAAATACTAATCTTTAGATTATTTTATTTAGTAACAGTTACAAAGAAGAACTTCTGAGTTAATGTTAATTTCATCCTAATATGTATGTTCTAAAATTGATCAGATGAGTTGTTCTTATTGCTCTTGACTCCTTATAAATTATGAGTATTAAGGACTTGACAGTATATACTCACAGATTTTTTGCAGAAATTAATCTCATCACTTATTCTGCAATAAAAAAATTAAGGAAAATCTTTTTCTTTCACTTGCAACGTTAGAAAATAAGAGCAACTTTTAAGTTACAAAATTCCACTTTCTTTAAAAGTATACAGTAGATCCAATGTGAGGTAAGAATGAAACTTTCCCTGTTCTTCCCTACTATTTGTTGTCAAAACTGAATTGCCATTTTCCATTTTTTCTGTAATGTATGTTGATTCTTTAGATGCCACCTAATATTTCATCCTTTCCTCATTCCAGCAATAGTATTAAATCAAATATTCTAGCAGGTATTTGCAAATGTTTTGCGTCTACTTAATAATTTTGATTACAGTAATAATACTGATAATTATATAAGAAATAATTGTCCCCTTACATCCTGTTACTTTTTTCATTACTCCTACTGAAATGGTGCAGATTTCAGGAGAACCAGTTAACATATTCACAAAATCTCCAAAACTTTCCCATTTTTTTTACAAAATGTAAAGTATTGTGAAGGGTTCTGCATTTTTAGTCACAATGAATGGTATAATTGTCTAGTAACAAAATATTTTGTGTTCTTGCTTACTGTTTACTGCTTAAACAAGGAAATCTAGATTCTAGTTGAGGAAAAGGTACAGTTATGTCAAAGATTTCTAAATATAAAAGCTCCATTTTTTTTTTCAGTTTTACTAGTCGTTTGCTTAACATAATGAAGTCACAGAACATAAGCATAAGAAATGTGAAAAGTAGACCAATAGCAAATAATTTTTAATTAAAATTGTAATCTAGACATTCAGATTTTTTTTCTCTAAACCATATTCTGAGTGGAGGTTTCTTGGAACCACTTTACACTGTGGAGCTGATATTCCCTGGGAGAAAGGAAATAATGGTTGCACCAGCATACGACTTTGACGTGAGTAACTCTTGATCTACCTGTCAGTTTTCAAACACAGTAAGACTGAGTCCCAGTTTAAGCATATATAGATAAGCTAAGTCTATCGACTTTACAGATGATTTTGGGAACTAAAAAAAATGTAATTTGAATGAAGTATAGCCTGTACTGATAGCCTAAACCAATGCAATCAACAAAGGCAACCATTCTCGCTGCTCCGCCAAAATTTTCAAAGGCAGAGATATTACTATCAGAGATATCACCATCAACTTTAACAATTTCAAGTAACAAGATTCAAAAATCTTTAGATTAAATTTATGTAAAGTACCTCTCTGCCTTATATTTATTTTTACTTAGATTGCTTTTGATATCACAATATTAAGACTTTGGGAATGGTTTCACAAGGCATTTCAAGGAGGTACATGGAATGTTTATGAACGCAGCAATCCCCTAATTTTTGTGGCCAGTCTTTACAAATTTCAGTGGCAGTGTAGTAAGAATGAATGCTATGTTCCTGTGGTTTATGGGGTAATTCTTATAGAGGAGATTGAAGATGCATATAATTTTTACATTTTCAGGTCCACATCAGACAGAAAGCTGAGAAGAAAATAGGTGCGTATAAATATAAAGTTAGAAATAGGCAGATGGAAAAAAAAAATAAGGAAAACCCCACACAGAAGTTCTTGCTGCTTTTCACATCCACACATATCAATGTATAGTGCTTTACTCTTGCAATTGATTCTGGTGGACAAGAACTCAAGCTCTCAAACAAAAAGTTACAGGACAGTTAAATACATTAATGTATGCAAAACAGATTTCGGAGCTTGATCTGGTTATTGTGCTTATGCAAACATAAATGAAAGCTTAGCCATTACTTTGGAAATTTCAAGCGTTTTTTAAAACTCAGGCACTGTACCTGAATTTGTATGTGGATGTCCTTTGGGATGGGCTACTTCAAAGGCCATTAGTAAGGAAATAAGATTTTTGGTCTTGGTCTTCATGTCAAGTTAACTAGTTTGTCTCAGTAAAAGGTAATCACGTATGCAGCATGAAAAATCCTCTTTTAAATATCACAAACTGACTTCAGTCTAGATGATTTCAATAATTGTAAAGATTTTTCTGTAAATTTTACCATTCATCCCATTTTCTGTAACTGTGTCATGTTACACCTCAGTAACTTTCCTGGTCTTTTGTCTACATGAATTTTGAATTGTCACTATCTTTGGGATTTTGTCCTTGGGATTTACTTACTACCGACAGGGGAAACTTTCCTACCCAACAATCCAGTGGAGAGCCAAGAATATTTTCCAGCAGGATTGAGGATAGAATCCAGGAAAATGGGAAAAGATGACCACCCTTTCACATTTGTGGGTCTTTACAGACTAGAAAGGTTCTCCAGTGCTTTTGCATAGCCACTGGACTCAACCTCTTGTCAGAAAACTATTATGGAAAACAGCCTACCATTACTTGACTCCTCCCTCTTAGCTGTACAGTTGCAGCTGCAAAAAGGAATCTGCAAACTTTACTGCTTTTTGAAGGAGCATTAACTTTTGAACAAACATCTGCATTAGCATCCTTAGGATCAGCCATAGGTGACTATGATGTGGAAAGCCACAACCCCTCCAATTCCAGTTGTATGCCTTCTCTCCCCACAAATTTTAACAGTCTTCTTAAGATACTGAGCTCCAATGGCGAGATTTCCAAATGGTCCCACACAAAGAAACAGATGTGGTGAAGCTAGTGTTTTTCTACTTCCCTCTCAATTTGTGCTTATGTGGCTCTTCCACTTCAGGTTCTGTAAGAAATGGTGGAAAAAATTTAACTCAAAGACAGCACTCTGTCTTTACATCATTGTTTAATATGTTGCGCTAGGATATCCCCCCAAAAATAATGCTTTACACATCTGACAACAAAAGGCTGCGTAGCACAAGTAAGCTCAGTTCTGCAGGTTAGAAAGCATTCGGACTTCCATCAAGCCCTTTCTATTTTTATGGCTCTCTGCATTCTGACTACTAAGTAAAAACAGCATTCTTTCAAATTCCTGGGCATTTTGCCACCACTCTGGGCCATGGGGCCAATAAAAATCATTAGCAATACATAAATTTTATCCAGTGGGCTTTCCTGAACATGTGCAAATGTTCATAAGGTTAGAGAACAGAAATCCACATGTTGTATCTTACATGCTTGGAATGCATTGAGTTTAACTAGTTTGGAATAAGTTCATATGATTATCCTGACATTTTTATATCAAATTAGGACACATGTGGTTCAAGTACTACAATAAGAATTCTGATTAAATAAACAGATTGCTATTACATTCCAGCAGATAAAGTCAGTAACTGTAAAAAGCACCACTTTTTCATCTTTACTGTATTATAGTAACACAAAGCTACAATGTTCATGAAATATCTAAATTTTCTTAGATGAAAATTTACCTTTTTAAAATAGACAGTTTCCATTTTTACAGAGTTAACATTTCCTATAGAAAAGCAAGACACTTGAGATATTTGAGCAGGGGAGGCTGAAATCTAGTATTCAGTAAAAATAAAAACATTTTAATGGGATATTTTGGACCGATTTTAGCCCAGATATAACTTGCTTTCTTAACATGACTAACTTACCTGAACTATTCAGTAAGAAGTACATACTATTGTTTAACTATAAGTTTGATAGCTGGAAAAAAATACCCTATTTTTGGCTTGTGCTTGCACTATTTTGAATAAGCAAAAACCTAATGTTTTGTTTTGGTTTTTCACATGTGTTTTTTTTATAGACTAGTGTCAAGTAGAAACGTACTTTTAATGTGAACGTGAAAACAGCAGAAGCAATCTGTAAACTTAAAAATATCAATAGCTTAGCAACACTCAAACTACTAACATGCAAACATGTTGGGTCTGATAAATATGACACTTAACAGAATACTGCACACATCGCTTTATAATGATTTTATTCCTGAAAATTATGCAAAAACAAAACTGAGCATTTTTTTAAACATCCTACAACACATTTTGGGAGTACACTTCCAGATCATTTCATAGTTTTTTCTGGAGTTAAATGGAACTGAAGCTGAGCTTTACTATAATCACATTTTGTTGGGGCTCCAGTTATCCACCTATCCACCCCTTCCAAAACTATTCCTTTCTTTGGGCTATTGAAAAAGGGCAGGACATTATTGTATATGGAAGCATTGAGGCAGAGTTCTCCTGAAACAGAGATGAAAACTAACCACTAAAATATTTTTACCTAAGAGTTATAATTACTAGGGTGATATTAAAATGATTATCAGTGCAAGCATATTTTAGCATCAGTGGATGTTAAAAAAGAAAAAAAACAAAAAAAAAAAAATCCAAAATCAACCAACACCCCCTGCCACCCCAAGACCCAACAAAAGCATGGTAAAATGAAAACCACTGTTGCTAAGATGTCAAATCCCTAGCAAAAGTAGAAAAGGATTTAAAGTATTAAAAATATAAAATAATTTTCTATTTTAAGGCATTTGATTTGGCCTAAGGAGATTCTTAATTTTTTGTATATTGTGATCTCAGGTTATCACTGAAAATTTTGGATCCTTAAACTGATTCCAAATGGCTGTAGAGGATATATGCTCCATTTGTGTTCCTCTCATTTTAAGTAATCATGATCTAAGCTTTCTATGATGTGCACTGGTGTGAGAACACACTGTCCTCATAAAATATGAGCATTTTTTCTTGTATTCTGTAACAATATTTGAGAGAGCAACTGGAATATATCGAGCTCTGCCTTGGAGTGGAAGGGCATCAAGTTGAGAGCTTGTCAGTGAAAATGAAGAGACAGCCAAATATGGGTGACACTGTTGTGGGTGTTTGCTACAGGCCACCTGATCAAGAAGAGGAAGTTGATGAAGCCTCCTTCAAACAGCTGGAAGTAGCCTTACAATTGCAGGCCCTGGTTGTCATGGGGGACTTCAACCACCATGATATTTGCTGGAAAAGCTACATGGTGAGACAAGCATAATCCAGAAGGTTCTTGCAGAGCATCGAGGACAACCTTTTGATGCAGGTGGTGGAAAAGCCGGCAAGGCGAGATGTGCTGCTCGACCTTACCCTAACAAACAAGGAAGGGCTGGTTGAGGATGTGAGAGTTAGGGGTAGTCTTGGCTGCAGTGACCATGAGATGGTCGAGTTCAGGATCCATCATGGCAGAAGCAGGGAAACAAGTAGGATTACAACCTTGGACTTCAAAAGGGCCGACTTTGGCCTCTTCAAAGACCTGCTAGGAAGAATCCCATGGGCTAGAGCTCTGGAAGGCAGGAGAGTCCAAGAGAGTTCGTCAATATTAAAGGATCCCTTCCTCCAAGCTCAAGATTGGTGCATACCTAGGAGGAAGAAGTCAGGCAGAGGAGCCAGGAGACTCACATGGATGAACAAAGGGCTTCTAGAGAGACTCACATGGAAGAGGGAGGTGCACAGTATATCGAAAAAGGGACTGGCCACTTGGGAGGAATATAGAAATGTTGTCAGGGTATGCAGAGATGCAGAGATGCAACGAGGAAGGCCAAAGCCCACTTGGATTTAAATCTGTCAAGGCATGTAAAAGATAACAAGAAGGGCTTCTTCAAATACATCAGTAGTAAAAGGAAGACTGTGGGGATACAGTGGGCCCACTGCTGTACGAGTTGGGGGCCCTGGTGACACAGGATACAGAGAAGGTATAGTTACTGAATGTCTTCTTTGCCTTGGTCTTTACTGCTAAGGCTGGCCCTCAGGCATCCCAGCCCTCAGAGGTGAGAGAGAAAATGTGGAGAAAGGAAGAGGTCCCCTTGGCTGAGGAGGATTGGGTTAGAAATCTTTTAGGAAAACTGGATCCTCACAAATCCATGGGCCCCGACGGGATGCAACTGTGAGTGCTGAGGGAGCTGGTGGATGCTGTTGCTAAGCCACTCTCTGACATCTTCGAAAGGTTGTGGAGGACAGGAGAGGTGCCCGAGGACTGGAGAGTAATCAATGTCACTCCAGTCTTCAAAAAGGGCAAGAAAGAGGACCCGGGAAACTCTAGGCCAGTCAGGACTCTCCTCTGTCCCTGGAAAGGTGACGGAAGAGTTTATTCTGGAGGTCATCTCCAGGCGTGTAGAGGAAAAGAAGCTGATCAGAAGTAGTCAACATGGATTCACAAAGGGGACATCATGCTTGACCAACCTGATAGCCTTCTGTGATGGTGTGACTTGTTGGGTAGACAAAGGGAGACCAGTGGATATTGTTTATCTTGACTTCAGCAAGGCATTCAACACTGTCTCCCATAATATCCTTATAGAGAAGCTAAGAAAGTGTGGGTTGGATGAGTGGACAGTGAGGTGGATTCAGAACTGGCTCAACAACAGAACTCAGAGGGTTGTGATCAACAATGCAGAGTCTGGTTGGAGGACTGTCACTAGTGGGGTTCCCCAGGGGTCTGTGCTGGGTCCAGTCCTGTTTGACATATTCATCAATGACCTGGATGAAGGGACAGAGTGTAACCTCAGCAAGTTCCCTGATGACACCAAGCTGGGAGGAATGGCCGATACACCAGAAGGCTGTGCTGCCATCCAGTGAGACCTGGACAGGCTGGAGAGCTGGGCCAAGGGGAGCCTCATGAAATTCAACAAGAGCAAGTGTCGGGTCCTGCACCTGGGGAGGAACAACCCCATGCACCAGTACAGGCTGGGGGCTGACCTGCTGGAAAGAAGCTCTGCTGAGAAGGACCTGGGAGTGTTGGTGGACAACAAGCTGAGCCAGAAATGTGCCCTTTTGGCCAAGAAGACCAATAGTGTCCTGGGGCTGCATTAAAAGGAGTGTGGCCAGCAGGCTGAGAGAGGTTATCTTCCCCCTCTACTCTGCCCTAGTGAGACCATATTTGGACTACTGTGTCCAGTTTTTGGTCCCACAATTTAAGAAGGATGCCGAACTGCTTGAGCAAGTCCAGCTGAGAGCTACGAAGATGATCAGGAGACTGGAGCATCTTCCTTATGATGAAAAGTTGAGAGACTTGGGTTAGTTCAGCCTGGACAAGAGACGACTGAGGGGGGATCGCATCAATACCTATAAATATCTAAAGGGTGGGTGTCAGTATGATGGGACTAGTCTCTTTTCAATAGTGCCCAATGACAGGACAAGGGGCAATGGGCACAAATTGAAACAAGGGAAGTTCCACCTAAACATGAGATAAAAGCTTCTTTCCTGTAAGGGTGCCAGCGCAGTGGCACAGGCTGCCCAGGGAGGTTGTGGAGTCTCCTTCCCTGAAGACATTCAAAACCCATCTGGACATGGTCCTGTGCCCCTGCTCTGGGTGTGCCCGCTCAAGCAGGGGGGTTGGACAGGATGATCTCCAGAGGTCCCTTCCAACCCCTACCATTCTGTGACTCTGTGATTCCATATTATTTAATCTGGGTACATTGTCAGAATAATTTGTCTATATATTCTATTTCTTTCATTTGTTACTAACACTTTTCTTAATTTATTTTGTGTCTTTCAGCAGTGCAAGAGTGATTTAAAAAAATAGCATATATAATATAGTTTTGCTAACATATACAGTATGCTAGGTACTTTTATAAAAATAAGGCAAAGCTAAGGTGAAACATCTTGAGCACTAACTGGATAACATTAGAAGTACAGTTCTGATGACAAATACATTCAATAAATTCATTTTTATTCATTTCTGAATTAAGTAATATTTTCATCTTTTTTTCTCAGATCATTCCATATTTAAGATATGCACAAATATTGCCAATTAAACATCTAAGCATGAGAAGCGCAGCACACAGTTTTAGACAAAACTTGAGTGATCATATTCTGGGAAAGTGACACTCTGAAATGGGAAATAAAAATGTAAGGTGTTAACGGATCAGTCTTACTAAGCATGGAAAATTTTGGTTTATTTCTTTAATTGTTCATCAGTTGTTTACTTAACATTCAACCTGATTTCTTTCAAAAGCTGTTCACTTCAACATTTTACTTTATTCTTTTTGTGCCCATTATTTGTGGTTAAAAGGTTAGTCATTCAAGTCTAATTTAAATGAAATTAGATGACCCAAGTTTTAACAAGGAGTAACAGTGCTTTAAAAATCATTGACCCCTTTGAAACCCCTATGGGATTGTAATGTAAATTATATATATATGTTTTAAATCACATATATTTATTTTAAATAATCTTTAAAAAATGTTCTTTCTATACATGATCTGGGAGTTTTCAAAAGAAAAAGAAAGGGTGTCTTTTTTATTACAAATCTATTGCACCACTGAGGTTCTCTGTTATTGCTCTAAAGAAGAATATAGGGAACATTTTAAAAGACAGATACGAAAGATAGTGTATTTAATGTATATGTATATTAACCTATATATATATGTGTGTGTATCTAGATACACATACATCTAATATTTGTTAATTCTTTCTCTTCTGTCTCCCATTTTCCTCCATCTAGCAATTAAACATACCAGAGTTTCATGCTGACTGATGATGCGTTGGACTAACCATTACATGCTTTGCAGCTGTATTTGCTCACAGTACAACCTGACTCATTTATGAGGCTACTTATGTAAGTGTTCTCTAATAATAGTAGTGTGTAGTGAGCTTAAAAGTGCTGGAAAGCACCAAAATGGAGTAGAAAGAATGCTCTGAATTGTCACTTACCATCCCTTACATGTAATTATCCTTTATTACATTAGCAGAGTAATTTAATTGTTGTGGATGTTGGTACCTGTAATCACATAAACTGCACCTCAATACAAACTTTCGCTTCAATTCCAGATTTTGAAAACAGAGTGGCTGATGTATGCAAGCACATTTTGCCAATGAAACCAGCAGTAGGTGGTAGCACTAAGACCTGAAATCACCTGATAGAAAGACGCTAGCCCTCAGCTGGATCTCAGCACCAGGGACCCACCAGCTTCCTTCTCCTATTAGAAGCATCCCTCACAGGACTCTTCACTGTGTCTTCATCATGTGCATTATTGAAGTAATTTCGCTGCACTCTACTGCATTAAATAAAAGGACAGTATTAGTTACCATTGATCATTCACATCTCTGGAACTTGTATTTTGTCTTATAATCAGAATAATGCACACCTGTTTTATTCTGGCTTGTGGGGTTTTTAAACATCATTTTTTCACTGGATAATACTGAACTACCAGAAATTAAATATATCCAGGCCTCCATCGGTTTTGCCCACCCAAATATCATTGTTTAAGAGTTGCTAATTAGCTTTCAGCTGTTAGTATAAAAGTTACACCATAGATAGTTCTGGCCTTAGTTTATTCATGACATAGTTTCTTCAGAATTAAAAGACAAATTGCTAAAATTTTCATCTTCTAAACTTTTAATTAATAATTTTGGTTCACTTTAGTTTTACAGTGAGAAAGTCTGGTTTTTCTTTTTTCAACTAGAAAAAATTAAAAAATGGAAAAGTTATGGTATTCAGATGGAATAATGATTTTCTCTTTTTCAAGGAATATAATTAATGTTAAATCTAAATAGCTGACACAAAAATAATTATCATTATGTTTCAATTTATTTCAGTGGTCTTCTTACATTTTGTGTTTTATTTCTGCACAGAAAACTTTGGGAATTTTTTTTTTACTTCTCCCGGTTCAGATCAGGATAAATGTGTGGAAAATCAGGGGACAAGTTCTGACAAATATAATAGTTAATCTTGGAAAGCTGTAAAAAACTTTAAGCACTTTACCACCAGTAGCACAGTCTCTGCTAGTGGTATTCCTACGCATACCTGGCCCAAGTTACTCCCCATCATTTTTTCACTTTCAAAAGAAAACATTACTCAACCCTAATCTAACTGGCTGTTGAATCCTGCTGTTGTCTATACAGAACTGCCTTTTTTGCCAGACCTTACAAACTTTCTGTCAATGGAGCCTTCTGGAACATCATTTGAGTTTGAATTTCCCTTAACAAAAACCAGAGAGTCTTAGGTACCTGCTTTGTAGAAACATTTGGAAAAATTAATAAGAAGCACTGATGATTATAAACACCTGTCTTCCAGCACATTTTTAGGGCTATGGACCATGCTGAAATCACAAGTCTGGTTTATTTTAAGTGGTTAATACAGCAGCGTTTAAGAAAAATATCTATGGGATTTACTGTATGGAACATTTATTGTAAAGAGAGTACTAGGTCTGCTACTGTGTGAAGGATAGGTTTGTCTTTTGCCTTCATTCACTGGTGATAATTTTTTGTAGCACACTTTTATGAGAACAACTTACTGACAAAACTGTGTTTAAATTATATATATATTTTCCTTGTGAATACTGTTAAACATCAAAAAGATGTGTATGTCTTTTACTCTTTTTTCTTTTTCTTCTGAATACTGGAACATGGAGCTGAGGAATTGTTCTGTATAAATAACATAAATTACATAGCCATGATCTTTTGGGAAAATAAAACTTTTCTCATCTGCTGAATAAAATACCTTTTTCACTCTCAGAGCTATGCAGAACTGCCATATTTTATACATTAGAGAATGTTTATACAAGTATGCTTTAGGAAAATATATTTGGATGAACAGACTTTATCAGGTGTCAAAACGCATCTGTTGATAAATGGCTTTGTATGTGTCCTGAGTTAACATTAATCATAAAAGGAAAGTATGCCTTCTTAATCCAGCCTTTGAGAATAATCATGCATTTAAGCAGAATATAAATTAACTAGAATACATTTATAAGGCAGGTATTCCAAGATTTTATTACAGGAATAAGCCTGGAACAAGTAGGATTGCAACTACAAAAATGACAAATATTTCACTTATTCGTAAAAGCCTGCATATTGTTTAAATTTCAGCTGCTCTATTTATTGGATTAATGTTAATTTTATGTTGTAAATTGAATCCTTTCTCTCTGCCAAAGTGAAAAAACTGTGTAATACATTAAGTATTATTGTTCATAAATAATAATAACAGAGTCGTGCTCTGTCTTACAGTTATGTGCAGCTCTGCTACGTACCTCTTAAAGGTGGCATTTGTTAAGCAACAGAAACGTCATTTGGCCATAAAACACAGAGCAAAGTGGGAAAAAAAACCCCCAACTCTAAAAAGAATTAAACATTAATGACTAGATCTATGTGTATTTCTCTGTTAATTAATTTGTAAATTCATTAAATATACATTTTGAGATGTGTTAAAGACACAGAAAACGAGGCTGAAAAACTTCCCAAGCACTTCAGAGATTAATCTGTGGAAATTCCCTCCTGAAGAGAGGGTCACTATGTCTAAAATGTTCCTGACAGATGTTTATCTAACCTGTTCTTAAAAGCATCTAAAGATAGAGATTCCACATCCTGCCAGAGCAATCAGTTGCGTTGCTTAAATATCCTCACAGTTGGAAATTTTTTCCTAATGTCTAAGTTAGTTTTCCTTCAATGCAATTTAACCTATTTCTTTTTTCCTCTCCCTTTGGAGAATGGTTTATTTATTCTTCTCTTCAATAATCTTCCATAGATTTGAAGGTTGTTAGTTAGTTTTCAGTTCTTCAGATTAAACTAGCTGAATTCCTCAGACTTTCCTCACAGGCAGCAGCTTTCTAGATTTCTGGCCATTGCTGTAACTCTCTTCCAGACTGCGTCACACTGGTCCAAATCTTTGTTAAAACTGAAGTCCAAAACCAGGCAAATTACTCAGCTGAGATCTCACCCATGATGACTAGACAGGAAGGATTTGATGAAATATCTAATTTACCCTAGTATTCATACATTCTGGTGCATTCTTCCAAGAGCAGGACAGGTACAATATGTGTATTGGGAGTGCCAATTAGTCATCTGGTCCCTGTGCAACTTGGAGATGGACACAAAGGACCGGATTCATCAGCCCTTAAAAATTAGATGCCTTGATATTAAGACTACCTCTGCAGGCTGAGGAGCAAACAGCCATTCTAAAGGTAGCATTTCAGCTGCAGGTTAGGTCAGCAATAGCCTGTGCAAGAGGGCTGGATTATTTCCCATTCAAGCATAAAGAAGAACTGCTTTTGGTCTAAGAACTTAATCCTGTCTCATTATATTCCCACTTGACCCTGGGAAATCTCCCTCTTTCCTTTTGGCTCGTGCCCAGTGTGATCAGTATGAGCTGGGTGTAAGGAAGGGAGCACCTCCACCTCACTTTTCATCAGTCAGCTGCCAGGACTCACCTCTGCCTTTTGCTGCTCCAGGTCCCTGTGGATTCAGCACAACTACTTCATATGCACTTTTAGTAGCTATGCCACAGATTTCAACTCAATACAGAGTGTAAAATACATAGTAGTGCTGTGACAGTTCAGTCATCTATCCTCCTGGCCTTTTAAACAATTAACAGATAGTTAATCTAGTTTGTATATATTAAAACATTTTTCATTCTAAAATATACACTATTCATACTCTGTGAGAAGTGCATGTGCCCTGTTTACCTTTACTAAAATAGTAAAATCCAAAGTCTGTTTATAAAGCAAGATTAAATCAATTTTCTTCTTCACATAAACACAGAGACTTTGTGGTCCAAATCTCTTGTTAGTATACTCCAATGTGGTGTATACCTTGCTCTCTTGACTTAAGCAGAGGTTTGCTTTTTTTTTGTCTTGAAGTCCTTTGAGATGGTGCTGATTTTATTGTATTTTCCTCCATGTTTCTAATGCTGAGTCCTTACTGAGTTATCTGTTTCTTTTCCCTCACAGGACCTCAGCTGATCTTTAATCTCCCTCAGAAGTAGCTCTTGCTGTCTCAAAACAAACAGATCTGACATTTTGCAAATACATTGTTCTAATCCACTAGTTCCCTAACTAATATCAGTTGTTGAACAGAGTTGATTAGCAGCTCTGCATGGAGCCTCTGCCTGTTTGCAGAGCTGTCGGCTCCTGCCTACACCAGTGTACAGTGGAAATGGACTTAAAGTCAACAGTGTTGTCACACTGAAGATAGGGAAACATACCTAGATCAATTTAACTCAAGCAATTTTTTTTTCAGGATTTTGTAATGTCAAACTGTTTATTTTCAGTGACAAATTACAACCAAAAGTAGGGGGAAAAAAAAACAGTTATAAGTTTAGTCTCAATCTAGTGGCACAGAAAAGGAAGCCTTAGAAAACTTTGAAAATTCTGACATCCCTGGAAAAATGCTTAAATCTTATATAATGATAACAAAGAAGGTAATAATATCAGCTTAATGATGTAGCACAAAATCAATATTTAAAGCCTATCAAAACTACTCATAGATTCTTCTCCATTAGTTTAAGCTATGGCCTATATTTGTAGACCAATTTAAATAAAGAATGATAAATGATTTTTTTATTTACATCTATTAGTTCAAAACTCCTTTTCATTCTCTTCAGAAATGATAGCTCACATATACATTCACATGTATATGTGTGTGTATATGCTCATGTATACATGTTGTTTTTTGATAACAGGATAATATAAGGCCAGGTATGTGAATTAGGTGAAAAAAAAACCCAAAAAAACAACAGACTTCTGACACCACCAGCTCAAGAAAAACAACATCTGTCTGGGAACTGGTAAATACCAGTGATTTACAGTTCCAGCATCACATTGTGATACGTTGCCTCATTTTACAGTAATTTACAGCATTTAATGTTGTACATAGATTATCTTATGCTGATGTATTGTACCATAAAATGCAGTAGAAACAAATGAAGACAATGTTTGATTTATATGAAAGTTTGAACTGTGAGATTCATGTGAAGAGGAAGGCAAGCATAAAAATAGTTCATTGGGTTTGGGAAAAAAAAATGTTTACAGAAATAATACTTTACACACACTTCACTGGCTTACAGTAGTATAAAACTGCATAACACATGCCACCGCACAACTCTGCCTTTCTTTATGGAATTTCTTCTTTGGAAGTTGCACAAGCTGAATCTAATGAATTATAGAATAAATTTAATAACCCCTTTTATTTGTAGTAGTTTCTGAGACATGACACCTTTCTACTACTGAACGCTTCTTTGGATTTCCTGATTCCCAGGAAGATAGCAAACTGTCAGGCATTTTCAAGTGTGTCTAGAAAAGTTCACTATATCAGTTACAAGGCAGAAATATAAAAGTTCCTGCATATGTGGTGGACAAATGGTAATTTGCAAACCCTCATAAAAGATTCTGTTTCCCTGTCAAAAAGGTCATACATACTAACTGTCTCTGGTCTAGAAAGTAATAATCACGTACGATTTGAAGATCTTAAGTCCTACAATATCATTTGTATTGCCGCTTAAATCTTATTTTAAGGGAACTTAATTATTTAGTTTTTCACAGGATATTTTATAGTGTCTTTCTGTTTCTGTTAAAAATACTGTATTCTCAACAATTTTTATGAAATACTCATTTATGTCTGTGTACTATACCTATTTTTATAGACCTAAAGATGTAGACCACACACACATTTAAATTCCTACACATATTTCTTTCTATTACATTTTGAATTTAAAAATACTCCTAATAATATTACAAAACCTGATGTTCTCATTCTATAGAAGCAAGGTCAATGTCAATATTTGCAGCAAGATATTTAATAACTTCCATCAAAGTGGTAGCATCTGACACAGCAAAGAAAGGAGTTTATATCTTCTTCGGTGAATAGTATCTCACTTGGTGAACTTAATTGGAGAATCTGAGCAGATAGGTAGAGCTCGGTATGAGTAAGTAAGTCTAAAATAATTTAAAATAATACCTACTCCACAGTTATTTGCATACTCCACTGCAGATATTGAGAATGTTGTACAATAACAATAATTCTAATTTATTTTTCCAACCCTCCACCAATTTTATCTTTTTTAAAATTGCCTATTTTTCTTTTCTTTTTTACCCCCAATTAGTGGTTTTCTATCATCTCTTCACTTGTGTGTGACTTTTTTTTTGAGATTTGATAATAACAGTGTTAATCTCTGTATGCTGTAGGGGTGTCTCAGAACCATGGTACAGATAAGTGTGTAATGAAAAATCTAGACTTCATCGTCCTTAGCAGTTAATCCTTAGAGTTTAAAAAATGGCTCTTCAGTGGAAAAATATGTATATTTTAAAATGAAAGACAGATATTGCATCTGGAAAAGTTACTGGATCTACTTATTATCTAAAATGATAGATGAGGGCTTTCTCTAGCATGTTACAGATAGGGAAACCAAAAGATTTTCAGCCAGGTACCAAATTAATTTTGCCAGGCTGAACCTGGGTCAGAGGGAAAGGTTTGGGGAAAATGGGATGGAAATATGATGACTTGCTTCATCTGTCGTCTTCAGGGAAAAAGGAATAATATAGCTGGCGGGCAGCTGTGGCCCATGTCTATTACACTCCCTTGCCACTCCAAATATCAGGATGAAAATCCCACTGCCTCACTGACTAAAGTGGAGGCAATGTTGCACGTAATGTGTTTAACCTACTTAATTTTCAGTATCTGCCCTATTTTTATTGGGAATAAAAACTCCTGGCTTTCTAGGTTTTGAATTTGGTTGTCTAGGTTCATTTGCTTTTTCTACATGTGGATGTGCCTCAAAATTAAAAGGTTTGGGATAATGTTCTGCCATTATTAAATATAATCATAAAACTGAAGTCCCTGATGATTCACTTTAACAATATTATTAGGTCTGTTGGCTACCATAAAGTGTGGTAGAAATGAACAAATTCAAATTAATCTCTAACTAATTAGCAGCTTTCTATAAAATCACAGCAAGATATAAGACCATGAATATGGGAAATTGGTTAGGGAAAATACAGGCTGTGTTAAAAATGGCAACATTATAATAGATACTAAAACTAATTATGTTGGGATCTTTGAGACAGTTTAGTTACCTTTCCACCCATTTATGAAAACCTATCTGACAAAAATTCTGTCAGTTTTGGAAACTCATTTGAATAACAGGTCATAAAGACTGTTAGTGCCTAGAAGTAGATGATACTTCTGGACTTAATGTAGACATTAAGAGGACAACAAGCCCCTTATTAATGGTACCAAAGTCTTCTAAATTTAATCCTGTCTGCAAAGAAAAGTACACTTGAAAGAAAAGGTTCAGCTGTTTTCTGTTCATATTACATAGGTCTTTCTGTCACCACCTAGAAAACATAATGCTACCAGGTTAGAAGAGTCTATTATTTGGCTTTCTGGATATCATCTGTTAAATATGTTCAGCTTTCTGCTATAACAGTAATAGTACCACTACTGACATATTTGACCACCCAGAAACTATATATTTTTAGAAAGTTTTTCCATCACTAAAAATAAATGTAAAAACTCCCACTGGTAATCGTAGCTATACCTTCACTAGAGTTTAAACAAACTCCTCTTTTAAATATAAACACTATGATAGGAAACAGTTAAAAAACCTATCTCTTAAATATCCAGAAATATCATATATTACTGTAAACTTACAATATCTGATATAGCAACTTGGCTTTTGGGGCATGTGTCTTTAGAAGGAGAAAATTTATATACTGTCAAATGAAAGCTAAAAGACATTAATACAAGCTTCCTTTATTAATTCTGGAGAGTTGCCCTTTTTCACTTTCTGGTTGCCCACCAGCTCTGCCTTCCCCCATCAGAATCTCCAAAGACAACTGAGCAATTAGCCTTTGTCTTTGAGGCTAATTACCAACAAAACTGAGCTGACCATTAAAGAACTACACAGTAAGTATTTGGTTGCACAGGAGACAAAAAAATGTAAAAGTAAGAAAGGCTGGACAAGGCAAACTTCCACACTTTAGGTGTATTATGTTCATTTACCTAGTCATTTACCTAGTAAATGAATTATATTCATTTACTTAATGGAATATGTAATATTCCATTAGTTACTCATCCGGGCACAGTTATCCTTACTTATCAGGAGTGTGGTGAAGGCACTACTAACTATTCATTTTTATGCTGTTTATAGGTGAAAAATAAGTGGTGATGTTGCCTGATTTAATTTTTCACTTAAAAGAACTTACCTCCCGTCCAAACCATGACATCAAAGAGTACTTGAAGTCAAAAATGAAACTTTCATATCAAGCACTTGCAAACGAACAAAAGAAAATAGGAACTAGAGTGAAATAAAAATGACAGTAATTTTTGTTATCTTAAAGCATTTATCCATGGCACACATTAGTAAAAATGTTTGAATTTTATGTGACTAAGCACCAAACCCAAAGCTTCGTGTTACAATTTGTATAAATAATTAAGTATCCACAACAGAAGGGGCTGGAACCATATAGTCTACCACCTCTTACCCAAGGCTGCAACTTCATGATCACTTAGACCAAACACACACACAAAGTTAGTTTTAACTCAAATCAGTTTCCCAAACCAGTACGCCCTGCAATGCGGTGAATCCTCAGAAAGAAGGAAGGGGTTGAGGGCTGAACAGACAAATGAGGCAGGAGGAAAACTTAAGCCTTGAACCCCGGTATATTTGTCCTGACCACAGTGGGAAGTGTTTGTTTAAATAAAATTGATTGACAAAGATGTCTAACAAGGTACCTAAGAGCATTTCAGAATCCAGAATCTTATTCAGAATCTTAAGCCCATATCAGAGTAGGAGTAAAACAGGGGTATTTACTGCCTCCTTCTTTCTGCAGTCCATGTCTTGCCTTCCCTGTAAAGGAAATTCCAGATATGCTTTAGAAGAGAGGTGAACCCAGGTGTTTTTCAGAAGAGAGTTACAATGCATTTCTGTCTGATGCTTGATCCAGATACCTGGAAGACAGTGATGTAGGGCTCACCGTGGAGTAGTTTTGCATTTCAGTATAAATGAAGCTGAAGCCTGTCATGGAACATGCTGTATTCTAGCATAAGGGACACTCTTGGAGAGATGGAAACCTTCAGAAGAGATTGTAGTCTTCAATTTTTCATTCTGGAGAGGAACTAAAACCACTGAGTTCCTGAATAAAGAGTCGTTTGGATCCTGTCTTATTTTGTTTTGGATTTTGTTCAGATTAATCCTTATCATTTACCAATCCTAAAATCCTTTCCTTAGTAGTACCTTCTTACAAAGTGATACTGTGTGAGTAAATAAATTAGTATGAATAAGTGGCTTTATATATTGTCATGGGAAGATATTTATTATTATGATAGGAAAAGAGTCTTATTCTTCATTATTATGATAGGATCTGAAGAACTTATTGTGCATTTAAGTGAGATAAATAGCATGTAACAAATACAGTGAGCAATAAAGAAAATTAAAATTTTATAGTGTTATGTGATGCCTCTTAATCTGGATTTTCTAGTGCTTTAATGTAACTCGGATTTAACTAAAATTGCAAAAAAAATCACATTTGTTTTAGAAGTGGGCGTTGACTAGAGATACAATTAGGTTACCACAGTCTTCAGAATATTGTTGTGTTTCAGGATTGCTTAACTAATGAGATGACTAATGCATCTGTGTTTTATTTTTCTCCTTTCTCTTTTGATTATGTACCTTTCAGTTTCCCTTCCAAAACTCCACAGAATTTCTTCTTGATGCAAGACCAAGTATGGTCTTGTTTACAAAGGCAAATCAGAAGTCAGGTAACAAAGACGAAATAATGTGCTGTGAAGACACACACACACAGAGATGAAAAAACCCTTTTTGTCTTGTTACGCCCTACCACAGCTGGATTTTGCAGAGCCAGAAGTAGAAACAGATGTGATATCTAATGTAAAGAAGAATAGGAGTGCTAAAAATCCATGGCCAAAACAAAGCAAGAGTGGCAGACAGTAGGCTGTGTACTGCTTCAGATCGGAACAGTGTTGGCTGATACAGGCTGTAGATAATCAACCTGTCCATTTCGTTGACATTTCGGGGGTGTGTGTGTGGGGGTGTGTGTGTGTGTCTCTCTGTGTTCTTTGGTGCTCTTCTTGCAGCAGCATAGATGACAGCTAGAAATAAACAGTGTTTTCATGGTTGAAATGTTTGCCAGGCATGATCATATGCAGGCTCTGCTTAAGGTAGCACAATACTGAGCAAAAGGTTGGGTAGTAAAACAACTTGATGAGAGGTAGCTGTAACCCCACTTTCTCTGTACACATTCAACCCATGTTGGCAATGCATGTGGTTGACAAGCACAGTTGCAAGTAGAGCTCGTATTGAATTCAACCTTAAGGTCATGATCCCAGCCAAAACCATGACACTGACATGTTTCTAAGACCTTATCTCCTTATCCTTTTGTTGATTATTATAATGTTTATGTGAAATCAATAAAAACTGTGTTTTTTAAAAAAACCCACAAGTCCTGACCTTACTACAGAGCTGAGAATTCAACATTCAGCTGAGGATGATAGCGCCCACTGTGCAGAGCAACTGGCCAGCTGGTGAGAAATTCCGGCTGTCATCGCAGTGCAGGGAGTTAACATATTTATCAGATACTTGAGATGAAAAAGTGGTATTTCATGGGGCCTTTTTTTTTCCCTAAGCCATCTGGTCCTGAGGTGCCTATTACTTCTATTATTGAATCATTAAAGTCAATGAGGTGAATAACACGATTAAACTTGTTTACTTGTCATGTAACAGTCGGTTAACGGTGAAATGTAACTTCTACTTTCTGGTTTACTCTGCAATAAAATACATCTCATCTCCCCTAAGTGATACCTAAAATTAATACCAGATAAATATCTTTTAATTTTTAGTCTAATTTAAAAGTACATTAATCCTTTTAACTCTGTTCTACGTATGAATATTTTATCACAGTCACTGCAAAAACTGTTCCTTATAATTAAAACAATAAAACATAAATAATTGATGATAAGTACAGATATGTATACCCATCATTTCACTCTACTAATCAGGTAGGAGTGTATTTATCGAGACCTTGCACAAAACACAGTTTGTTCATGCAGAACTGCAGGAAAGGCAGAGAGCTGTAAATCTGATCAATATATAAAAGTCTGATTTGCATAAAAACATTTACAGTATTTCATTAGATACACTCATAAAAGTGTGAATAAGCAGTTATTGTATTACCATAACTGGATTATACTTCTTTGTACTAAACTGAAATTTAAATAATATGGATTATACTGTTTGAATTAATTATTAAAGCCAGCAAATCTCACAGTGGTGACAGTGGAATTCAATGTAAAGATTTCAACAGCAATAATTAATGTTACCCTAGAAATTAGGAACTAAAGATGCCCTTTTATATTTATGTTAAGACCTCCTTTTGGGATCTGCAGATTTTAAAAAGTGCAAATATTCTTAGGCTTAATGCAAACTATTTCAAGGCAAGGGAATCATGTTCCTAGACTTCAGTAGGCTTTAAATTGGAGATTTAGTGAATAACACTGCATAGCAATGTGGATAATTATTCATACGAAGAAAAATAAGATTAAATAAAGAATTAGAGAAACATTAGAAACTATATGTATAGACATTGAAGTTGCTTAAGTTATGTCTACATACATGGTCAGCTTAAAGTGATCTCCATGCCACTCAGCAATCTCACACGCCCTGCATCCAAATATCATACATTGCAGTATGTTTTAAGACAAAAGTATAGTTTAAAATATTACACTGAAGCGAATAAATCTTCTCCTGAGAGATCTTGTCCTGATAGCTGACCTCCAGCTACCAGTTTATCTAGCCAGTAAAGAACTGATACTTGGAACAACTGTAGCTTATTTAAAAAAAAAAAAAAAAAAGGTGAAAAAAACTAGAAAATATTACTGAGGATTGTTTAAATTAACTGATTTGACTCTACCTAGAAATATACTGGGAATGTTCACAAAGTTGATGATAGTTTAGAGATGTTCCACATACTTGCTGAGAAGTTAGAACTGAAAAAGTTCTCATTTCTTTGAAGGGATTTTAGACATACATTTTTATGGTTCAAAGGAATATCTTCAACTGTTTAAGTGTTCTGCTGAATTAAGGTATTGTGGATAATGATGAACTCACTTATCCACAATATCCATCTCATTAACTGCAAGGTTTATTCCCAATAGTAGTCTATTGCAATGCATTCCCCATATAAGGATGTTTATGAATGTTTGAGTCTTTGCTCAGGATTTACTTTTAATGTTCCCGTTGCTTTATCATTCAAGCTTTGTTTTCATGTTGAGCTTTTTTAGGGGTTTGTTGATGTTTTTTGGTGTTGTGTTTGGGGTTTTTTTTGTTTGTTTGTTTGTTTTGTTTTAATTTTCTTTTCTGAGTGTGTTGTAAAGAAGGATTACAGATGTGAAGGTGCGTACCTCAGGATGCGTAACAAGATTTAATAAAGAGGCCATTGGCCTAGACTCAGATGAAAGCACACTGAGTAGGCTTTCATGATTCTATTCAGGACTCTAAACGTATTATAAGCTTAACTATTCTTCTTTATACTGTCTGTTTCTGCTCTCCATCTGGGGATCAGAGAAGGGATTTTATTTTATCACATTGCATTGGTTAAACTTGTTTTGATTTTTATTTTGTTTATTTTCTTGATGTTATTTGAACAAATGCATGATCTTTTTTTCTTACATAATACCATAGTGAAATATTAAAGGGATAACTAGCATATTACATTACCATTTATCTATCTGCTATACATTTTACTCAGTAAAAATTACACAGCAGTTAAAATATTTTTTAATGAATATGAAACTACAAAATTAGTAGAATCAGTTGGAAGTTTAACACAGCTGTGGATAAGTGATCTAGGGAGTTAATTGGAATTGCAAAGGGGCTAATAATTTTTATGCGTATAACCCTGAAATATCCACCACACTTCTCTCAGAATTTAGAATGATTGCAAAGTTGCACAGATAAAGTGAGCACAGAAGTACCATTATAACAATCTTTTCCAGTATTCCATTCTAAAGACCAGATAAAAAAGTAATATACGGGAAATTAATACAGATGAACTGGAACTGATATCTTTGTGATGACTGAGAACTAGATGGAGGCAGGAGGCATACCAGGATTTTGCCATTCATCACTTAAAAGCATTTTAAAAACCCCAAAACTCAAATAGCTTAAGCACCAGGAACCATTATATCTCTTCCCCATTCCCTGATAGGAGGTTTGTTAGGTTTGAGTTTTTTCACATGCACTTTCTGAGAGGAAAAAAGGTGCTCGGCATCTATTTGTTTATTTTTAATTCAAGAAAGATCCATTTCAATTTTAGAGTTCCCCCAGTTAAAAAAAATACAGAAAGAAACAGTTGAAACGATTTGGCTTGTAGTCTTCCAACACCCACATTTCTCCATCTCTTCCACCTGGCAGCTTGGGAAAGCTGCCCAGGTTATACCAGAATGCTTTGGAACAAAACCAGTCCTTTAGCATACTAGGTGTTGACAGGCCAACCTGGTTAACACATGGTTCTGCCAGGAAAAAAAAAATGTTGCTCTCTGGATAAGCTGAATCATATTAGCTTTGAACATGTCAGATGATCACTTGAAGAATGTAGTTACATTTGTAACGTGATCCTATCTGTACTGTGGACAGAATCTGAGTGACTGAAAAAATTAAGAGTTACCACTTTACCATCATGTCCTTACGGCTTTTTGGGGAAGAACTAGGGAAGCCAGCTCAGAGAAATAGATATATAATGTAGTATCTATACTTTTATCTTTATGTTAACCTTAGTATGTAGATGCATCATGCCTTGGGCTCCTTATTTATTTCTATTGATTATGAAGGGAGCCTAGAATGGAAACCTTTGACTAGCAGTCTGCACCGCTGATGTCTACAACTGGTCAGACTTATCCTTGCAAACTCAGACTCATGACAAATTATAGCATAATATATTGATCTATCCTATTACAAAGGAAAATATAATGCCATAATATTGGTTTAATGCCTGTATAGATAATTCTGTGAACAACAGAATTCAAATTGGTTTTTGGCCTTGTTTTTTCTTTCATTATTATAATTATTATTATTGAAATAGTATCTTGTGGTTGGATTCTTAACTGTCTGGAAAGACACAGCCTGGATAATAATTCCTCATCTTTCAAGCTGGTCTTTATAGGTTTAAGTAAAGCTTTCAGTTTTTCAGTAAGTAATTTTATCTTACTAATGAGGTTAAGAATGTCTGTCTCCTTATTTGTCTATTTCCATGAAATTTGCAGGTAAACAATGACTTTTTGGCAGGAAGGACAATGTGACTTGACTGTGCCATGTCTCTGCTCAGATGTTCTGCATGATCAGAATGTCTTTAGGTAATAGGACTGGGCCATGTCTGTAGAAAGTGATTATATTATTGCTGTTCCTAGAGAAGGATTTAATCTTCTGACTTCTCTGAAGTAGAATCAGTTCATATTTCACTTAACTTTTGTTACAAGAATGACTTTCATGTAGAGTTATATAGAGCTGCCCAAGGTAGAGCAGAGATAAGAATTTCCCAATTTTTCTGTGTTTTTTTGACATTGTTATAAAGATGTATTCTAAAAAGGATGAAAAGACATGTAGAATGTGTCTTTGGATGCATTTGGATGCTGTTTAAAGTATGTTAAAATATCCAATAATTTATATACACAAGGAGATATAAGGATGCTGCCCTGTATTGGATCAGCATCCTGCATCTCTGTTTTATAGCCCTTTGGAAAAAGCACTAAACTTTTAAACACAATCAGCACCATCAGCAGTAGAATACAGTAATATAGTCATAGAAATATTTATTTCTATTAATTTCTCTGTGTATGGATTTCTTTTATACTACAAGAAGACATAGATGCAACAAACCAAAGTAAATGTGACTTAAAATCTTAGATTTACCTACTTCTAAAGTGACAATACCATGGTAGAAAAGCAACAAGAAAAAGACGATTATGCAGGGAATTGAATGTATAATTATGTATGTTTTATTACAATGCTGTATAGCCACACCTCATTCAGTAACTGACTGTAACATGAGATTTTAAGGTCAGAAGATTTGGACCTCATATTATATGAGTATGGTGAGCTATAAGCCCACCATATATATAAACTCAATTAATAAAATTAATTATCTTCAACTGGAAAATAACATATTTCTAAAGAAGTATTTTAAGAATGCATGTAAAGATATTAATAAATTTTTTTTTAATCAGTCCTATTTTGGAAATGTCTAATCCATGTTATAGAAACTCTTTATATTTTTCCATATTTCTAACATAATAATATATAGAGTGTATAGAGTATATTGTGACAGACTTAGTTTCATACCATGAGCCTGACAATTCGTTCTGCATTTCCAGGTCATTATATTATTTAACAGATATTTAAAATCATTTCCAGATAGCCCTATGCTAAGACAAATTTGGTCCAAAGGTACTAAGATTATCTTTTCTTCTAATATATGTCTATTTTTTCTCATGTTTTTATTACGTAGTTCTCACAATAGTAATTATTTAGATTATCTTAATAATAATAATTTACTAATAATAAGTGGATGTTTCCAACTTTTAAGAAACCATCCAAGTAGTTTTGTCAAATCATCCCATTAGTAAACGAATGAAGCACCTAATCTGGAAAGAAATATGAATGGTCAAGCCACTAAATGATATATTTTTTTTTCCAAAAAGGGTTTAAAGAAACAATGACAGAGGCAAGGACCACCCTGTTCTTTGCTGTGTTAACTAAACAAACACCACTCTTTATTTGGCTGGAAGAAAGTACGGAGGTTGAAAATGATAATATCATAGGCATAGTTCACTTCTCCCTGTAGGGAGAAAAAATGTTACTGTTTACTTGGGAACAAAAGCTTCCAAGAACTCACAATATCTGATACCAAAGAAATCCCTTAGGCAATTTGTTTATTCTACCTATATCCCAGATCTCCTTCAAAGTTAAGATTTGAAAGTTTAGATTAATAATTACGATCAAAAGCTGATCCTCTTTTAGAATTTTTAGTGTATTTTTGGGAGGTTGCTCTTCACTCTTAGAAAAAGTGGGGATACAAGCGAGGCTTTTTTTCACGCTTTGTTATGAAAACGGGATAGAGATGACACACATTCTGAGAAGGTAATGCTTCTGTGTAACATCCTTATTGGTTGTTAAGAGAAGGCAGAAATGCCTAGAGAATTATAAAAGCTTGAACTAGAGGATAATTTCTTCAGACAGTAGGCAATGTTTTTTGTCAGTTGCCTTTGCTGGGAGCTCCTGTGGCTGACTGTTGCAGTTTGTAGGTATCACTTTGTTGTTTGTTTGCTCAAATATTCTCTTATCTTTAATTTCTTCCCTCTGCCTGGGTAAAACTATTGTAAATAATTTGACAGTTTCCACTTAACCAAGCCTCTTGATGACCCTGAAACATGAGTTTCAGGACACCAGCAGCTTTCATCTCCCAGTCAGAGCACAGTGGCAGAATCAGAAGACTTCTTTCCTCTGTCCCCGTATTTATTTTTCCAGTTCATTCAAGAACTTAGAAGACCAAGCCCTTTTGAAAAAAAATTATTTTAATTGTGAAACTGCAGCTACTTTTCATAGCCTGAAAGGTGAGGCAAGAATCAAAGCGTATATGGCAAGTTTCCTAGAAGAAGATAGTTAAGGTTAGATTCCTAAATAAGAAAGTGACTTAAATAAAACAAAAAGTAGAAAGCATGAGAATGCAGCAGCTCTCACTAACACCGTGCCATTTATCTAATTGCCTAAGTATAAATCCATGAATCGGTGTTTAGAGCCATCTTTAGGAAACTAGTGATTTTGACAGTGATTTGTTTGGTTTGGTGTTTTATGTGTGCGTTTGTTTTGGTTTTATTTTTTACTATGTTAACTTCATATATAGTTTATATACAGCCTGTCTGTATTTGCTAATCAACTTCTCCCAAAAGAAGTGCAGAGAGATGACTGTTATGAAACATGTTCCAGTAAATGTAATTGCTGAGGAAAGATTACAGAAATCCTCTGAGAGCACAGAGAAAATACTTAGCACCATGTACTTGGGATACTTAAAGAGAGTGATCTTCACTTTTGGAGTGAAATGAAAGTGTGACTTTGTCCTTTGGGATTTATAAGAATTCTGTAAAACTGTGATCCATTTCAGCTTTCTTTTAAGAAGATATATGTTCTTGAGCATCAGGTCTCATCATGGCTTGAGTAGAAAATGGTAGCTTCTGTAAAATCCTTCCAGCAAGGCTACTCTCAACACAGAAAGAAAGCCTCTCTGTGGCACATACCAGAGTAGTCTTGCGGCAGAGCAGCCTGTCCTCTACTCTCTGTTTCTAAAGGGAAATGTAGATCAACCATCAGAGGATCATCCAACCAGCTGGATCCAGTAAAGAGCAGCATAAAATTTGTGTTGTTGTGCTGTGGCTTTTAAATTGTTGCTTACAAAAATATGTGTCCCTAGGACAATGGGACCAGATTAATTTCCCCAGACTTGACCTTGAGTTAGAAACCCAAGTGACCTAAGCTCCTCCTGTAGAAAAGTGATACATTTGCTATGCTGAGTCAACCCCTGTGTATGATCCTTGCCTATAAGGAAATTATAATGTCTCCACTCCTGAGTCAGGTGTTTTATTTAAGAACCTAGGGCAAGGTGACAGAAATCATAGAATCATAGAAGGTGATAATAAAAAGCAGTAACATCTATCAAAGCAGGCTTTGACTAAGTCCTGTTCAAGGATAGAAATAAATTTCTCATTGGAGACACAAAGCTTTTGTGGACAAAACTGAGCAAAAAATGAGATGTTCCACTGTAAGCAACTGCAATATTTGACAGATGTCTGCAAAATAAGAAATGGCTTCAAAGCTAATCAAGAGTCCTCAGCACATACTTCAATTACTGTATGAAACAAGGTAAATTAAAGTATGTGCCTTGTCTACACAAGAAAAATGCTTTCATTATACTAAATCGGTTTAGAATTGGATCTAGTGATACTAGGAAAAATAAAATGTGTTGACTGAAGATGGCCCCTTGTGTTTTTCACTTCTTGTTCTTCCTTTAGAGAAAAAACCTGCAACCTAAAAGTGCTCAGGTGCTATTATTTCCTGATACTGCTCAACATTTTTTTCACAATTTTACCAACATATTTTTCTTATATTTCTTGAATAATTTGCCACCTTTCTTGATATAGGGTGGAGATGTGTAAACTCCTGACACAAACTATACATATAAATAGCTAAATTTTCCAGTTCCAGACCACCCAAATCCAAACTTGCAAGACCAAATATGCTGGAACAATGTTTTTAATATTTCAGAAAGTATAATTCTTCGAGAGAAAACAGGGCAGGTAGAGGTGAGGTGGGTGGGGTAGTGGAGGTAGTGTTAATAAGCTGTGAGAGCTTTCCAAATATTTTCTCCATTATATTAGTATTTTAAAATAGTTTGATACAATACAGTGCTTTTCAACAGAAAAAGAAATAATTATTCTTAATTATAAAAACACTTCTGAAGATGTTTCTGCCAGAGTTGGTTAGCAGTTTTCCGGAAAAAGATGTAGCATATCAGCAGAAGGGAGCTTTCCTTTTCTGATCCTCCTCTTGTAATTTAAATTTTAAATTAACAGTGTTAATTAACCTACACTTAAATTATTTGTTTTGTGTTTATTGTTGTTTGAAGAAAAAGTCTGACATTTTTCTGGCATATCTAACAACACCTATTGCACTGAAATCCTATACTAAAATGTTTGTTATACTTGTATTTCTGTATTATTTAGATAAACTAATTTGTAGCAAAGTGGTGCATACATTCTGTTCTGTATATACAATAAGTTAACTTATTCTCTGCTACTCCTCTCACTCCAGCCATCTTTCCTTTCTTCCTTCTACTTTTAAAATTTTTTCCTCTGTTTTTTCCACTACTACCATCAGCATTCATCCCTTTACTAGCTTTCTTTATTGTGATACTCTTTCAACACTCTTTTTTTCCTCCATATCTATTTTCATTCCTCGTGTATCTAGTGGTTTTCCCACTCCCCATAGATTCCACGTCATAAAATATTATACCAATTTTTCACATATCTACTGTTCTTCCACTCCTGTCCATATATGAGGCATATCAGTTTTCTGTTATCTTATTCCCCAAATCAGTATTCCAATCCTATTCTCCTTAATCACTTATCCGAACCCATTAGTCATGAACTCGCAGCTTCTCACAAGCAGTCACCTCCCAATAGCTTCACTAATGACTACTAGACATCTAACTAGATCACCACATCCTCCCGCCTTATCTGGACTTTTTGCAAGGAATTATTACATCAAAATTACATCAAAACAGAATCATGTGACTCTACAGCACTTTGCCGACTCTTATATCTAATATACTGTATACTGTTTTTGCACATTTTTTCTCTGTGGACCTCTCCTCTTCACAGACTGTATACAAAACTGCGTGTTCCAAATAAAAATAACACCTTTCTGACTGCATGTGTTATTACAACATAGACCCTCTGTTTAAGGCAAAGTCTGCAGTTTGAGTTCCTATAGGATTTTTTCCCCTCTAAACTATTTGTTCAGTCAACAATCATTCTCTCATAGCTATCTTGAAGGCATTCAATCAAATACTTAAGTTCCAGTAGGAAATTGTTCCTACTTTCCAATGCCAGATGAATCGTTAATGTCTCGGATTTTCTTATAACTTATAATAACAAGCAGCAGATAAAAACATAAGTTGACTGCATTTGCAAAGTCCTTGTTCATCTATAACTAGAAAACAGGGTAAATCTTTTCTTTCAGGAATGCATGGTTAATTGAAATTCTGAGAAATGCTAAACATTTGTGTTGATTAAGTGCTGTTCCAACAGATAGGAACCGTTTAATCAGTTTTTAAATTTGTAATATACCATTCCAATAGACTAAAGAAGGAAGAATGATCCAGCACACTTAACTTGCAATAAGTGGCTTTGAAAACAGATTTAATTTTTCCTCAGAGGAAGTCTGAAAATGTTGCATGTTATTTGGTATGAAGCCCAAGTCCTCAATCTGAAAGAAAACAAACGTCCAGACATTGCAGACTTTTTAGGAAAAAACCCACACTTCATCTTAAGCTTTAAGGGAAAGAAAAAAAACCAAACCTCTAGAAATATTTAGTATTAATTTTATATAACTTTAGCAATGTTTCAGCATTAAGTGACTTTTCAAGAGTAACACTGCTCTTCAGAGCAGTCATTTAATGTTGAACTAGCAATAACATTTTATCTTACAAATTAATACATCCTACAAGTCTAGTCTTAAAACCATATTGCCATAGCTCTGAACTGCAGAACATCACATTGGCTCCTGACAAAATTTGTTGAATAATTTATATGAAAAAAAATTTTCTGGTCACCATGCACAAATATGTCTTAACTGGGAACCTTAATCTGATATAAATTGCTCACATCCAAAGATGTCTAAAAAGCAAGGATTCCCATTCAAGATTTTTGGGTTTGCTTTTGTTTTTTCCCCAGGTTTAATTTGTAACCACGTTGCACAAAACAAATTGTTATCTATTTTCTTAAAGTGCCTCACTGTAAGACAACAAAATTGTTTATACCTGTATTTCTTTTCTGGGTTACTTAGGTCTTCTGTCAACTGACCAACACCTGAAAATCTTTTTGAAGGCATTTAATTCTCCCTGAATAGGTAGGAAGTCTGGAGGGCAAACTGGAATGTTTGGTACTTAAAAAGAAAAATATCCTAGTGGTTTTAGGGAGATATATATATATATATAAAAGCTGTTTCTATGTAGTAAAAAGAATCTTACATACCCCATCTACAGTGCTAAAACTTGAATAGGAACTTTCTCATAACTTTCAAAGTTTTGTGGTCTTCATCTGTTTAAAATCAGGAAAGTGTGTAGAGGACAATTCTTTAATTTTGGTTGAAAGGTATATATTAACAGCTTACTGATTTACTTAGCAGCATGTGAATACAAGATAAATTTTAATTCTGTTTTTTTTGGGGTGTGTGGGTTTGTTTCTTTTTGTTTAAGTTATGTCAGTGTACATTTGTATGATTCACATACAAAAGGAGGTACAGCTAGCTGGCTGTGTAATAATGTCCTTCTTCAGGAGGTTTTTCACAGAGGTAGTGATCTTTGCGGAGGAAGAACACTGCAACATTGCTTGCTAGCAGGATGTAGGGAATGTATATTACTTTCCAAATAAATTCTAAATGATTTTGGGGACATGGAGTGTTTACTGGCCTTGATGTGCATGATCGCCTACTATACCTTTATGCCCTGATTTTCACTAGCAAGCAATGAAGGCATACAGAGAGCAATGAGCTCCTCTAGGTCTGCTGGGCTGGGTGACTGCAGGGGTCCAGACTCCACTCAGAAGCAAACTTATCCCTCATTTAGACACAGGCAGGCAGTCTCCAGATGATAGATATTTGGCCACCTCTGTGGAGTGAAATTATGAGACTGTGGGCCATGAAAGACATTGGTAAGAAATGTTAACACTATAAAGGTGATTCTTTCCTCTTCTTGTTTGTTGGCAGTATTCTGAAAATGCTAGTTTTTACAATATAATTACTTCAGATGCAATTGGTTTTGACTGTTCGGAAGTAGTAAAATCTTACACTTATGGGTCATAGCTCCCTTATGGAGAGAGGTTATCCTTCTCCTCTACTCTACCCTAGTGAGACCACATCTGGAGTACTGCATCCAGTTCTGGGCTCCCCAGTTCAGGAAGGTTGTGGAACTGCTCATGCAAGTCCAGCGGAGAGCTACCAAGATGATCAGGGGGCTGGAGCATCTCCCTTATGAGGAAAGGCTGAGAGACCTGGCTTTGTTCAGCCTGGAGAAGAGAAGACTGAGGGGGGATCTTGTCAATGCTTATAAATATCTGAAGGGTGGGTGTCAAGAGGATGGGACCGGACTCTTCAGCGGTGTCCAATGACAGGCCAAGGGGCAATGGGCACAAGTTGAAACAAGGGAAGTTCCACTTTTACATGAGAAAAAACTCCTTTCCTGTGCGGGTGCCAGAGCAGTGGCACAGGCTGCCCAGGGAGGTTGTGGAGTCTCCTCCATTGGAGACATTCAAAACCCACCTGGATGCGTTCCTGTGCCCCCTGCTCTGGGTGTCCCTGCTCAAGCAGGGGGGTTGGACAAGATGATCTCCAGAGGTCCCTTCCAACCCCTACCATTCTGTGATTCTGTGATAACTGAGTGCTGTCTGAGTGGTAAAAGCATAGTGTTTTATCTTCTAATCATCTCTGAAATACTGACTTAGTGTCTCTGAATGTTCATCATCACTACAGAACCATAAAGGCTGTCTTAATTATGTTTGATCAGCAGCTGTGTATGCATGTGTTCATAGAGTCTACCCTGATATGACAGTCAATATGTTCAGACTTACTGCCAGCATGGTTTTTAGACAAAAGGAATCAACTGTTCTGTCACATACTTTCATTAAGTATTTTTGGGAGATAAGTCCCTGACAATTACTTAATATCTTTACAACGACATGTTAGAAAAGACGGCTACATATTGGGGAATTTGTTCTAGTCTGAGCAAACTTACTCAGAAGGAAAGTGAGGTGCATTAGACTTTCACAGCTGTTGTGAGAATTGAGTACATGTCATCACATTATTGTCTTAATTAAAAGTTTTGTAAATCTCTCAGGATAAACAGTGTAAAAACACTGGGACATCCAAATAAATATATAAAATCACCATTTTTCCTCTGTTTCTCAGCAGTACATCATTACCTATGTTACATACATGTTTGTCCCAATTCTTTACAGAAAATATAAGTTCTTCCATGTAGATCACCTCAATATCTGATCCTTTTATAATATTTGTCTGCCTTGTGTGTGCTATTGATAATAACTTTTAAACTGAGAGGTGCTGTTTCCCCCAGCTTCTTCTTTAAAGAGAAGAAATTACAGCTGTTTTGTCAAGTTAGTCAGCAAGTAATTTTAAGCTTGATCCTAATTAGTTCAATAAAGGTTAAACCATTGACAGTATAGATAAGGTTTGATAATTACACACTTAATTTAGGAAAAAGAAGTGCTCACAGTGAATGAAATTACTAGGACTTTCCATCCCTCTTCCTCGACTTTACCCTTATTTCACTCAAACTGAGTATAACACCAGCTGGAGAAATATGGAAAAATAGCATCCATAGGCTAATACAGTTAGGTACCTAGGGCCATGCAGAGTGGTCATAGGAATAAAAAAAATAACAACCCCCAAAACCAGGAAAGGTCATGTGACTATATCTACCAAATTAACTCCTATATTCACTCATAAAACCACACCAAACATTCCTTCTTGACAGAATTTGTCATGTCTATAAATCTGGTACAAATCAATTGATTTTCATAAAAATATATCTGATTTTAAAAGGTATAAATGAATTAAGATTAAGACCCAAGAAGTAGCATTTTATGATGTTCAGTTGCAAAGTATCTTAAAACCATCCTACTCTTATGGTTCAGGAGAAGCAGTAAAATAAATCAGAATAAGCAGCACAAGCAATTTAAGTTCAAGTTTCCATTTTATACTATTTCAGTCAAGGCCAAATTCCAATTATCTGTAATAATTAAGTAGCTTCAGCACTAAGAGGTTCTAACCTTCAACAAGGGAATCATTCTACGACTTCCAGCAAAGGGCAATTTTCTATTGACCAGCTATCGATTAGGCTTTCTGTGTTCTTGCAATGTGAGATTGCTAACAATGCAATGATTTATGAGATTGTTGAATATCTCCTTGTTCTTCAGGAATGAAAAAGAGCAATGGAAGTACATTTTTATCTCCTTATATTAGAAGGGTTAAGTACTAATTCACATATCATTAATGGAAGCCTTAATGTATATTTCATTGGTTCAAAACCCATTCCTGAACCCTTTTCTCCTTTTTAACAAACCTTTCTTTTCAACTAAAAGTAATGGCATTCAAATATGTACAAGATCCTTGAGAATCCTGAATTTTCACAGTTAAGTGTGGGAAGGGACCAAAACTAAGTTATTCCCCTCACAAAAAACCCAAAGACACAGAAGCTCTCAATCTGTGTTAAAGAAATGGGGAAATCTGTGGTAAAGGCCAAATAATTTTTATCCAAAATGATAAAATGCTAAATATTCTTAATCTATTTTTGCTGCTATTGGAAACTGTTTTCATTTTTTCCGTAGAGTAATATTATAATATAATTAGCTATACCGTTTTATGCAACTTCTTTCATTTCTGTTTTCAAAATTTACAAAAAGGACAATCTTTTAAAGATCCTTAATGCTCCTGGGCTGTCTCTAAGTGTTTACTTTAACCACACCCCAACAGAGATATAATGCTTTAAATTGCATGAAATAATCTGATCTTTTACCTTCTGATTCTATGTCTGTCAATAGGCTGAAAATAATTCTTTCTGTTTAAATAGGTATCTGACACAACAAAATAATCTCTATAATATATGATCAGTATTAGTTTATAATAAGTGCTGCTATGAAATTACTCCCATTATAGACATTGACTTCTACAATCAGCAGGTGATAATCATTCAGTTCTGAACTTGTCATACTACAACTGTCATCATAAGACACTTTTAATCATTATGTGAATGAACATTTAATCAGGTAGCTGCATAAAATTATCTTTCGAATACACACACAATTAAATTCAAAATCTCAAAGAGAAACTTTAGAAAGTACTAGATGATTTTGGACAAGTATGTTCCAAATAAACAGCACTAAATGAATTCAGAAACCTAACCTCTCAGCTCGATTAATTTTAATCTGGTATAAGTATAGATTCTATTAACCTCACATGTGATAAATAGCCTCTTTCCTCTGTGAAAACACATTTTAGTGAGAAAAGCACTAAATGGTATATGAATACCAAAACTTAATCCACAGTAAATAATTGAAAACAGTTTCTTGGTCTTTCTCTCTTTTAAAAAAAAAAAAGGTCAATTAACTACACAGATTTAGTATTGGTCTGCAAAACATGCAAATTGACACAAGAATATTGTAGTGTTTGTCTTTGCTGATTAGGAGTGGAGGCTGATGGTTAATTCTTTCATCCAACAGCTGCTGCTTGTAAGATTTGTCCCTGGTATAATCTCTGTTTCCTCTGAAAATCACAGCATACTTGAGCAGAGTGATACAATTTCTATTAGGGAGGAGAAACTGGCTTTGAGTCAGTCAACAAGTTTTGTGTTTGTCTACCAGAATTACCACTTCTTATGGACAGTTGTGAATCATTTCTGCTGTGTAGAAGATCACTCATTAGGTTCCAATTATATGTTCAGGTGCTATTCATTAAAAACTGAATTAAGGAAAATTATAAACTTATTGTAAAATACCTGGAAGGAGGACACAAGGGATGTTTTTGCATGAAATGTAGCACTTCTCAAAAATTATTGATAACATGAGAAGTTTTAAATTCAAGAGGCAAGAGGACTGGAAGAGAAGTGCTCTCATGCAGAAGAATAACAAAAAGCCTGTCTCTTAAATTTGACAGCTGCTTATTGTTCTCATTTTCTTCCTTTCCCTAATTGGGTTAACAAGCTCCTCCTATTTTGCATCACATAGATCCTTTCCAACCTTGAACATGCTCTTAGGGGAATAAATCTCTTGCAAAATATTGGTGGGAATGATCAGGTTAGTCCAGAGGTCTTTTTTTCTTTTTTCTGAGATAGTCAGAATCTGTCTATATTCTTAAAAAACATACCTTCTACAAGATTATTTCATCCTGATCCCATGATCATCTACATCGGACAAATTCTAGTGCACTTCCTGTGTCTTCTGGTGAAAGACAACTCAATCCTCTAAAATTAATCCTAGGTGAAGTTCTGGGAAAACCTTTTGGTAGAGATCTCTCTCAATAGGCAACATGGATTACACTGTGCCGGGTTTACCTCCTTTCTCGCTTAACATTACTCTAAAGTTATCCCACTTATTTTATTCTGTTACGTATTCTCACATAGCATTTATGCTGTAAAAAAACCACTCTGGTAGGCTGCAACACAGGCCTCTCATTACTACAGGTACTTTGAATGGTCTGTGGTGAGCTGATTATACCTGAAATTATGATATGGCATTGTCTAAAAATGTTTACTGGTTAACGTTTGTTAAGTTAATGCCTCTGTGTCAGCTAAATTGGATGTGCTTAGTTCTGGTTTTGGGCACTACCAGATGCATTTTAACTGACTAAAACTTTAGTCAATTATTTTGACTACTAAGGCTTTTGATTTGTATATTTATATAAAAATTAGGTATCTGTACATATACATCTCTCCATATATTTATGTGTGCCTGTGCATATGTATATACAATGTTTCCAAACATTTACTACAGTAAAGCTTCTGCACTAAATTAATCCTGTTAAATGAATACCCTGCTGTTCTAAATAAAACTAAATTGAAGGTGTTATTGATTTGCTGTTACAGATGTTGTTTGGGTCACTACAGATGTTTGTTCTCATTGGCTATTTACTAGCTGTGTGGAACACTGCTTTGAGAAAATCAGTACTGGAAAGGGCTTTATTATGTCGCTGGCAATTTCATGGGACCTTTACATATTTAAAATTGATTAAAGTTAGTAAAGAAAATTTCAGAAGTGTTAGCATTGCATTACAATTCTCAAAAATCTGGCTGAGCATAGGGTTTATGTGTTATTAGGAGAAAAGCAGCCCCCTTGAGATTTAGATCTGAAAAAAGGAAAGAAAAACATAACAGTGGATGCCTGTCATGTACTTCGAGGGTGCTTCAAAGAATACTTCAACAGCTAAAACTGTATGTTTACAGAGAACATAAATAACCACAGGATATCCATTGTGGGAAGCTCTCATTATTCAGTCCTATTAAATGTCAAAGTGTCTGAGAAAATTAAATAAAAAGGTCTACTGATATGAACAGATAAACTGCAAGCCTTGTAAAATATATGAAATGGAACTCAGGGCAGAGCTAACTGAAGAATTCTAATGTAATATAAAGCACATTGCCATAAATCTTTTCAAGTTACTTACATCATAAAGAATTTACTTGCTTCTGACTGCTTGTAGCTCAGTTCTGGATATTTCTTCATCTTCCCAGTTCCTAAAAGTAGTATTGAGAACCAACAGAAAATGAACCATGAAGGCTCTGGGACCCAGGGGGAATGATGTGAGTAAAAGAGCAGCAAAAGAAATAACATCAGTGATATAATAACAGAACTCTGTGCCTTCTGCCATAGATTTATATATCCTGTGCTGTATTATCCACTGAGGACATAGCACATTCGCATTTTTGGTCTTGGTTTAATAAATGAATCAATTACTTTCTCTTCCTATTAATGCACCAAATATATCCAGCAACATTATAAAATTTAGGCACAATCAATTGCAGCCATTTTGGAACACAGAATAGAGAAAATGAGAACTTTTAGTTCCAAACCACTGTTCAATAATAAACAGCAGCTGTCTGGTATGTATATAAATAAAAGGATTCTTTTTTCAATTTTTGGTAAAATAGGTGTCATTTTCATATTTATTACAAACTGGAATGGACTTTCATGGCCCTGAATTATCAGTGGTTGTGTTTCTTAATAAATTGTCACCATTATCATCTCTTTCTTTAGCTCTGGGAGATTTTTGTTAACTGAGAAAACTAGCATTCTCACTTTTGTCTTTGTGTCTTAAATTTAAAACCTATTGTGTGACAATTTTATCAACATTGCCACATCTGATGAGCTTAAAACAACAGAAATGCCATCTATTCAAAGCAATAATTGGCAATTGGTCCAGTCTTTCAAGAAGAGTATGTATTTCAGGATATATGCAAGTTTTCTGTGTTTCTTTCTCTGATGTAGTTAGACAGATGGACTTTACATTCAGTGATTCATTTGGTTCTGATCAGCATCACACTGGCAATTTGATAAGCACAGAATTTGGGATTTCTTAGAAAGTGTAAAGGACTTAAAAGAATTTAAACTATAATGTCTATCATATATAAATATAAAATTTTTCTGAAAAATATTGAAATCTGTAGTCTGCATTGCTGATATTCCCAATAAATCAGAGATAATTAAAATAAACTAATGCAACCACAATAAGCATATTACTGAGAGATATAAATCTCTAGCATTAATGATATTAATCCAGCTTTGGGTTGGAGAGGACCATTAAAGATAATTTTTAAAGATCCTTTCCAACCCAAAACATTCTATGTTAGTACAAAAATATAAATGAGCTGTAGCGAATACCCTTGTTTAGGAAATTTAGTATCAAAATTTGTAATAACACAGAATGGTTTGGTATGGGAATGACCTTTCCACCCCAAACCATTCTATGATTCAATGATTCTATGATCATCTAGTCTAACTACCTCCCTGCCATGGGCAGGGAACTCTTTCACTAGACCAGGTTCCTCAAAGCCCCATCCTACCTGACCTGGAATACTTTCAATGATGGGACATCCACAGCTTCTCTGGGCAACCTGTTCCAGTGTCCCACCACCCTCATCACAAAAAATGTCTTCATTATATATGATCTAAATCTACCCTCTTTCAGCTTAAAACCATTGTCCTGTCATATAGGCCCTGCTTAAAAAGTTGCTCTCCATCTTTCTTATAAGCCCACTTTAAGTATGGAAAGGCCACAATAAGGTCTTCCTGGAGCCTTCTGTTCTCCAGGCTAAAGAACCCCAGCTCTCTCAGCCTTTCTTCATAGGAAAGGTGGTCTAGCCCTTGGATCATTTTAATGGCCCTCCTCTGGACCTGCTCAAACAAGGTGATATCCTTCTTTTACTGAGGACCCCAGAGCTGGATGCAGGATTCCAGGTGGGTTTTCACCAGAGCAGACTAGAGGGGGAGAATCCCCTCCCTTGACCTGTTGGCCACATTTCTTTTTCTACAGCCCAGGATCTGTTTGGCTTTCTGGGCTGCAAGAACACATTGCTGACTCATGTCCAATTTTTCATTTACTAATATCCCCCAGTCCTTCTCTGCAGGTCTGCTCTCAATTCATTCACCATTCAGTCTGTATTGATACTGGGGATTGCCCCAACCCAGCTACAAGACCTTGCACTTGACCTTGTTGAACTTCATGACATTCATACAGGCCCACTCCTGAAGCCCGTCAAGGTCCCTCTGGAAGGCATCTCTTCCCTCTAGTGAATTGACTGCACCATGCAGCTTCGTGTCCTCTGCAAACTTGCTGAGGGTGCACTTAATCCCATTGTCTGTCACTGATGAAGATATTAAATAGTATTCATCCCAGTATGGACCCTTTAGGGACACCAATTGTTACTGGTTTCCACTTGGACATTGTGCTGTTGAGTGTGACTTCTTGAACACAGCCATTCAGCCAATTCCTCATCCATCTAACAGTCCAACTGTGACACCTATACCTCTCCGATTTAGCAGCAAGAACATTGTGGGGTACTATAATTTGTCTTTTTATGCAGTTCAGATAGGAGTAATGTTGTTTTCTCAAGGTCAATTTCTTAACTGTCAAAACAGGAACAATATTTCCTGAGACCTATAGAAGTTTCTTCATCATAGTTTTATGCTGAGTAAAAAAGGGTAGGCCATTTACATGAATTACTTACCCTTTTTATTCAGTTAGATGACTCATCCCATATGATACAGAATTATATATCAGGAACACACTAGTGTTTTTAACATAGCTGATGATTTTTTCAAAGGTCTCTTATCCCATTTTCTCCTTCTTAATAATGGAACTAAAAAGTACTAGTAAAAAACACAAAAACCCCATATTAATTCTAAAAAAACAAAGTTGTGGTTATTTTATCCTAACAGCTCTTGGGGTTATTCTTTAAACTATGATGATATTACCTTTGTCCTTTGTCTGCAGTTAAGTAACAATAAGAAAAATTAATATGATTCAACCCTATTAAACACTTCCAATTTTTCATCCTTCAACAAATTCAAGATTATATAAAGCAAAGGAAACACTTTATTTGCATGTATTTTGCAACTGATTGTAATACAATACCATACCTAAGCAGGTAGTAACTCTATGTAGTTACTGATTGTTAGTTTTCTCTGATAATGAAAGACTTCAGTAGGCTATAGATGCAGATATTTTCAATTCCTTAGTGTCCGATTTGGTTATTCAAGGAAAATGTAAACATTTGTGCCAGTGTTGATGTCTGGTGAAGTCAAACTACCAGTTTTATGATGTGAACCAATTTGAAAACCTTCCCTACAATAAAGAAGTCTAGCAAAACAGAGATGCTTTGTCTTGAAAAAATTCAGCCAAGTTTGAAGGATGGAGAGGAATATTCTGTGAGAGGTGAAAGCTACAGAAATTGAAAAAGAGAATATTAAATGTTTGATTATTTTGTAGAGGGTTTTAATCTGATTTATGTTTGTTACTGCTTCCAGTAATTGTAGATTTGTGTTTTAATGACTATAATTAATAACTGAGCTCATGTTTTTCCAAACACATATGAACTAATTTTTGGTCAGTATCACAGTAATTTACTATGTGTCCTCTGTCTGCAGAAAGATTTATAATATTTCATTACACCCATGGAGAAAATGCTGATTAAGTCCACCCAACGGGGACAAGTTTCACTTACAAAGGATTATGTGACATAAACTATTATAACAAAGGAATAAAATGGCTGGTCCAAAATGAAGCATAATATTGTGTAGTGGACAGGAGGTCACTATCCCATTGTGTATGTAGAGGAAGAAAGAAAATAAGAGGAATGAATATCAGGAAATTTCATTTTGGGATGATAACTTTATTGGACCCTCAACCCCTTCTGAAAGTTCCCACAGATCAGTTCTGAAATGCCTAAAAAGCACACTCCATAAATGAAAAATAAATGTCAAAGAAGAACAAAGGATATTATTATGAAGACATACTAAAGTTGATAAGGGACAGTATGTGTCTAAGGAGGAAAATGGAGTGGAGGATGACAAGGGTATTAAGCTTTCCTCCTTGCAAATATACCTTTTTATTTCCAAATAGTGATAGGAATTCCCATGAAATCTAGGGAGCTGCTGCTTCAGTTTTCATTACCTTTAATTAGCAAACAACCTAAACTTTCCTTTATTAGAAATTTCCAAAACTATTAGATAAATCTTACATTCTGTTGCTACTTAAGTAAGAAAACAAACAAGGAAAAAGAGGGAGAAAAAACTTGGAGAACAGAAAACTGAAGTATGCAAAAGCGTTTGTCAGAGTAAGGTTGCTTTAGAATCATGTTCCTTAATGTTCCTCACAGTAAACCTGATTTACATGATCTTGACAGGTTATTAACCCGGACCAGCAGTCTGAAAAGGCTGTAAGGCAGATGTATATTTGATCCTTACAGCATGGAGCATGTGACAGAGAATTTAGGCCAGTACATTCAGGTTGTGCTATAGGCATTTAAGTGAGACAACATCACCTTGGCAGTCTGAACAGGAGCTGCAACTGTCTAGGGTGACTGAAGTGTTTAAGTAACAAAATGAAACAAGGATGAATGAGTCCAAGTTAAAGGTTCCTCACGGTAAAAGCTTAACTGTCCTCTTTCACAGCCTGAAGGACAGAGGAGCCCTCAAGATCCCTAAGAGTATATCTCACCCTTCATGCCAATTGCATTTGCTCAAAGGTGCTCATATTTTCCAATTGCCAATGAAGCAAGAGTTTTTTAAAACTCCTCATAACCTAATTAACCTTCATAGCTGAAATCTGTTCTCCCATTCTGCCACTTAGTTCAGTCAAGGATTAGAATTTTTAATTTGTGAATTCTAATAAAATATTTTTACAGAATTCAAGAAAGCTTTCTCTGTGTATGCTGTGCAAATTGCAAACATTATGTCTTTCGTGGATATCTCATCTGACTGACTAGCTTAGGAAAAAAAAAGCAGCTCTGATAATTAATTTCAGAAAACCAGAATGGATATACTGTCTTAATGTTACAGGAAGACGGTGTATTTCCAATGCTAAAAAACAAGGATATGTATTTTCCCATTGACTTCTTTCCTTGCCCCAAACCAGCTATTCAAGATAATTAGTGCACAGAGTAATTGTAGACTATAAATGTTTATAGCCAGCGAGGTAAACTAGCAATTAGTGATAGCACAGGTGTGAAAGGAATTTAAGTGAACTTACAGGGGAGAGATCTTGGAAATATACAGTCTATGTTTGCCTTAAAATATGACAGTGACAGTGTATTTACAGAGGTCTAGAAGAAAAGTCAAACATACATACACAAAAAAACCCAACTAAACAAATAATCAAGACAAGGCTGAAAGAGTCGGGAAGGAATTTATCAATAACACCATACTGGAAGAATGCTTTTGTGCCCCTGATTTGGATTTCAGATCGTCTGAAAGAGAGAGTGCCCTTTAGGAAATGAACCTAGGTCTGACACAAAGCAGCATAAAGAAAATTAGGGGTGAAGGCTGTCACAGAAACTTAGTCTTGGTTATCATGATATTTCAGATGCACAAAGACATTAACCATTAATAAAAGTTAACTTACCGAGCCCCTTCCTCCCTAAAAGAAGTGTGGCATAATTGTATAGCGATAATTACTGTTCTAAAGCAAAGACAAGGAGTGAATTTCGTTCTGTTCCTTCTTTCTATCAATAAGACAGGAGCTGTCCTAAATGTTAGGGTCCATTTAGAGGCACAGAAACTGCCTTTTCAAAAAAAGCATAATTAGTGTATTTTTATCATCCCACAGGAGTTAAGAGATTAGATCTGGATGGCAATCACAACTGGACAGAGCTTCCTAGAGATTTACTAGGTCTGGTGCTCCATTGTGTGGAAGGAACACTAATGGTCCCACTAGTTCCACAAAATTTGTAATCTTTGTGTTTAATATAGTCACAGACAAAAAGTCTGAAAAATAGTCCCTTCATACAAATCAAGAGTCTCACAGATATGTGCCAGACAAATTGCTAATGGAGCTGTCTGTATTGATATTAAGCTTGACATAGAAAAGACTGATTTTTAATTCATATAGTTCTTGATTCTTAATTAATTTGTTTTAAAAAGGTCATGTAATTTACATAGTTTATGTAAAACAGAAGGAAACAGGAAGAAGGACTTCACAGAGCTGTACGATTTACTCTGGCACTAAGGTCTCTGTGGCCCATTTATTACTGGGGAGCCAAAAGTGATTTTCTATGTATTTTTTCCTCTCAGAGGAAAGATTCAGAGAACCACTTTGGAGGGAAAAACAAGAAAGAAAGAAAAAAAAGAAAGGCTTCTTTCTAAATAATTAAAATGCATTTATACAAGCCACTATTCAGATTAACAGTGTTCTTCTATTAAAAAATAGTATACAGCCATTTCATTCAAAAGAGAATATTCTTTAGAACATATGTATTTGTAGTTGCATCTGTTTTGTTTTGCAAAGATTCTGTTTATATACAAAAAAATTCATTTGAATCAATGTCTTCAGTATTCAGCTTCAAACAATGGTGAGATAGTGAGTTAAAAGCAAATTTTTATACCAGCTTAAAACTTTGATATTGTAACTTTTTTATTACAAGAGAAGAGTAAGGAAGTTAACTGTGTTTTTAATACTGTTATGAAATTCTCATTGAGTATTTTCTGTAACTATTTATTAAACTGTTAAAAGAAAAAATATATTAGACATAGTTTTATGCCTTCAGGCTAATCACATTCCAATTAAAATTAAGTGTTTAGAAGACATTTAATCTCTACAACTACTTTATGAGCAGCTTATGTTGCAATATACGCTTCACCACGCCAGTCCTGGTAGAATTACAACATTACTTCAAATGCCCCAGTGGTAGCCTGAGGCAAAACCGCTTGCTTTTCCTTCTACTGTTGTAATCCCTTTCTTATATATGACCTACTGTGAGCTACTTAAATGTATCTGGATTCAGGTATTCCAGTTGCTTGTTCACACATCTTTGACCATTTAGCTGTATTGTCAAACCCAGCTAAATGAAGCTTTATATGGGGAAGATTCATTAGTCTTCTTTATTTTACTAGGTAAATGATTGACTGCATTAAGAGCCTAGAATGAATCTTTATAGCTTGAAGTACTTGAAGAAAGGAAAAGTGGAACAGCTGTTATAAACAGCCATGCCAGATTTAGTGCAATGAAATGAAAAACTAAACAGAGAGAGGGGGGGAAAATAAGGTCACTTTCTCCTTTATCACAACAGATATTATCTCTTCAGCTGAATGTGGAATTAGGGAAATTAGAATCTAGAAATTGTGGACTTTCTAGCTTCTCTTTCTGAAGTAGGCAGCATAAGCAAAGAAACTGACCAAGAAAGTATAGTAACGAAACAGGAACCCTTCTCCTAGAATATAAAGATGTGGAAAATGAATTAATATGAAAGGAATTAGAACAATGATGACAGAACACATTGCTCAAGCAAGTCCAGCTCAAGGCACCTTCAGTGACTTCTACATTGTTTCTCCATCTAACATTTTATCAGTTAAATAATTCTTAATATTTTCTGCAGCTTTTCTTAAAAAGTTCCAGGAATGGACATTTAGGAATCTAAGTAATCTGCTTTAAAATCCTTCCACTTACTTTGCTTTTCCTAATATTGAATCTAAATCTGTCTCACTGTTATATATGCCCATTACTTTCTGTCCTAACCTCATTAGCCCTGAAGAATGCATTTCCTCTCTCTTTGCCACAAAGATTTACAAGTTTATAGGTTAGAATTCTCCTTAAGGAGAGAGAATTAACCCAGCTCTTTCAGTCTTTCTTCACTGGCTAGATATTGAAATCTCAGATCATTCTTGCATCTCTGGATTTTATCATTACAGTCACCAGAAACATTACCATGCCCCGGATAAAACATGCCAGAATTAGAAACAAAGTGCTCCTGATGAAAACGATATATCTTTCATAACAAATCAGCTGAATCCAATGTCTAAGGATTTCACTAAAGCCAGAGTCCTTATTAGCAAATTTAACACATCTTGAACTGTTCTGTAGCACTGAGACCAGCTGATACAGAAGAATCTGTGAAAGCAATACTGAAACTTTTTATGTGCAAAACAGTGTGGTCACATGCAAACTGACTTTTGGACATGGTCCCTGGCCTGTGCTAGCTGCAGAAAAAATGCACAGAAATGCTTTAGAAAAGTGATAATTAGCACTGGCTACAACTGTGCCACAACAGCTCTAGTAGTTTAACGGTTCCAGTAACCAGGATCATTCCCTATCATTGCTTAACTTACTAGTATAAGCTTAGTCTGTCATTAAGAAATGATACCAAACATTCCTCATAAAATGTATGAAAACATAATATTACTCTATATACCAAGAAAACAAACCAGTAAAACCTGAACCTAAGTGAAAGTGATCTTAAATGACAGCTATGATAATTGCTTCTTGAAATCCCTAAGAAACTGTAGATAGGCCTTTTGGCTTGTGTTTAATTAATTATCCAATTGCCAGTGAATAAGAAACTGCTTGGGCCAAGAGTTTCCCTTTCTTGGTTCACAAGGCTTTTTTGGTCTTCCTCTGAAACATCTGTAATAAGAAAGGGGTTGTTGATTAGTATGCTGTGACTACTGACACTGAAAAAAATCTCAGATGCCTTTTTCTCATACTCTCAGGGCTAGAGAGTCATTTGATTTTATATCAGGGAACAATTTTTTCCTTATTTATATTCACAGAATCTGTTCCTCCTTTTGTTAAGATGAAGCAGAGACATCGTCAGCTCTGAACTCCCTGAAGTTTCAGAGGCAAAAACTATTGTTGTGTCCTGATCTAACATTTAGCACTACCTGTTTTTCCTAGATTCTTGGCCTTCATGTACTAAAGATCACAAGTACTATGGGGAGAGCATTTTGTAACTCTCCATATGTGAAACAGGACAAGAATATGTGATCTTGTGGACTCTTCTGACATTCTGTTTCATAGATGGGACTGACTAATCATCCTGGTTATCCCTTCCAGATCTGTGTTTCTACGTATGCTCCTTCTCCAGGAACTTGATAGTAAGACTTTATGAAATATTGTTTGGGATATCTTTACCTCACAAGTAAGGATGGAGTGTTATGTCTTTCTTGTCTAATTTTCCTGATACATTAGCTAGAGTGGTAAAAGTAGTGACTTCTACAGATCTTACCTGTTATGCTCTCTACCCTTAGTGCAGGAGCAACACCAAAACAAAACAAAAAACGCCAGTGGTACAGGGATCCTCCAGAGCTGAGACATGTTGTCTGATTACATAGGTCCAATGAGTTTTTTGGATCAAACCTCTTAAGTGTCAAGAATGTGCTTGTTCCTGAGATGTAGGAAAATATTGACCAAACATCTTCCACACTTGCTTTTGCTTGTCTCCAAGTTAAAATTCTCAGATCTAAAGCAAAAGAAACAATCTTTCTCCCAGGAACACCATGCATTTAAATTGAATGTGATGAAACATTTTTAATAAAAACAGATTTCTCATGGGATTGCTGCTATAAACTCTCACTCTGGTTGTAGAATAATGCTGTCAAAATAAACACATGGGTTGCTTTTAAATCCCCCTGTTATGGTTTGTAATATGTGACCAACTATATTTTAAAATTTCCATCAGAGCATCTGTTCCTAAACCTCTATGTCTCTAATCTTTTTTACAGACAAGACATTTGGGGCAACAGGGTATTGATGAAATAGAGGGAATAGGAAGTGCTAAACTAGACCTTCCTAAAAGAGACAGCTGATGTTTTCCGCAGTTTCTTTTACAAGAAATTTTTAATAAGTGGCAATGTCAGAGAGCCTGTTTCTGGTCTATTTTAATAACTACAGTCACCTGTCACTTATCTCAATTGAATGTTATCTGGTTCCAATAGGTCAGCTAATTATCCTGATCATTAACCTTTAAGAGTAGAGAGGCTATGGTAATCAATGCCACCCTTGGTGTATGCCACATCATCTAATGAGTCTGTGTTAGAAAATGAACTCTTTGGCCTCCCAATGGTGCAGTTTTTCATCATTAACTTTCTTTGTCATTTGATTTCTTAAAAACTGGCACCTGGCATGAATCAGCTTATTAAAAGGAATGCATAACATAAAACTGATTGCTGAAGATGGAATAAAGGAAGCAATAATTTCCAAAAAGCTGTATGAATCACGGTACAATTTGAAAGCATCTGGAAGTTTTAGTAGTTAAAAAAATGGCAGGAAGTAGTGATCAGTTAAATATAAGAAAAAATCTGCTGTATCTAGATGGTTTATGATACCTATTTGTGATCAGATGAAGGACACGACAATAAACAAACCGCTGAGAAGGGATTTAAGAAATCTACCTTTGATGAATTCAGTACAGCAAATCTTTAAATACAGTTTTGTTTGAGTTTCATGTAAGTCATAAAATAGAATATTCTCCTCCCCCTGAGGAATATTCAATATAAGTATGTAGAGTGATAAAGGGCATATAACATATGAAGGTAAGCATATGAATGTCACCTAGTAAATGGCTAGAATTAAGCATGTAGTCTGAGGTAATTATCTAATAATCAAAGGAGTGAGAGAAAGACATCTCCAGGACACCGTTCACCCTCTGTATTTCACAGTCAGGTGAATCACTCTCTGGAAATACATTTTTCTTTCAAATGTCTTTTGGGTGTTGACATTACTCAGTTCTCTGAATGTCAATGTCTACTACTCCAGGGGCTAAAGCCAGGAAGATGAATCCCAGCTACACATGAAGCGCTACTCACTGCCACTAAACTGAAACCTGAGCAGGTAACAATTTTTCAACAGTTTTTGTAGTGTCAAAGTCTTCCTTTGACATCATGGACTGATATTTTTCATTTAATAGGCAGATAAGACAGTATCAGAAGATCATGACCCTGAAAAATTTGTACATGGGACCAAAGAATGGTCATCCCATCATCCAGGGAAAGACATGGGCTATTGTGCTGTGCTTCCTACTTCCTGTCCAAAAGCCAGTTCAAACATTATTTGTCAGTGCTGACATGGAGTCCAAGAGAGTACTGGAAGGTCTATCTGCATTCTGAAGCCATGCTATGATCATGACATCATCTTCAAAAATGATGAAATCCCATGCATGCAGAAACTTCTCTTATCAGATGATTCACCTACAATGAAGACTGAAGAATGCTGTTTTCCCTCACATGAGGAATGAGTCTAACAAAATCTTTTATTTAGAAACCTTGCAGAGGATCTGGACATGCTGGATCAATGGACCGACGTCAACTGTATCAAGTTTAACAAGGCAAAGTGCGGGTCCTGCACTTAGGTAACATCAACCCCATGAAACAATACAGGCTTGGGGAGGAGTGGCTGGAGAGCTGCCTGGCAGAAATAGAACTGGGGGTGCTGGTTGACAGCCAATGAATATGAGCAGGCAGTGTGCCCAGGCGGCCAAGAAGGCCAACAGCATCCTGGCTTGTATCAGGAATAGTGTGGCCAGCAGGAGCAGGGCAGTGATCGTGCCCCTGTACTCGGTGCTGGTGAGGCTGCACCTCGAGTGCTGTGTTCAGTTTTGGGCCCCTCAGTACAAGAAGGACATTGAGTTGTTGGACCATGTCCAGAGAAGGGCAACGAAGCTGGTGAAGGGTCTGGAAAGCAGGTCTTATGAGGAGTGGGTGAAGGAACTGGGGTTGTTTATCCTGGAGGAGGCTGAGGGGAGACCTTATTGCTCTCTACAACTGCCTGAAAGGTGGTTGCAGTGAAATGGGTGTTGGTCTCTTCTCCCAAGTTACTAGTGATAGGACCAGAGGAAACAGCTTCAAGCTGCATCAGGGAAGGTTTTGATTGGATATTAGGACAAAATTTCTTTGCTGAGAGAGTGGTCAGGCATTGGAAGAGGCTGCTCGGGGAGGTGGTGGAGTCACCATCCCTGGAGGTATTTAAAATATGTGTAGATGTGGCACTTCAGGGCATGGTTTAGGAGGCATGGTGGTGTTGTGTTGATGGTTGGACTTGAAGATCCTAGAGATCTTTTCCAGCCTTAATGATTCTATGATTCTTACAGTCAGCATAAAGCATTTGCCATTAATCTGAATCTCAGTATGCTTTGTTTAGGAGGCAGGGATTATAATGTATTGGTGGTATTGTTACTGAGGAGTTGTATGAGTGTGCGGGGTCTGGAAAAATGTTGGAAGAACTATGATTGACTACAGCAGAATCTTACCTTAATCTCTGCCTAGACCCTTGTCTCCTCTCACCCCCTATTGCTGTACCACAAAATTATACATTCCAGCAACATCCCAATAACAGATTTAATTTAAATAAGGAAGCTATCAGCTGGTGAGACGATACTTCTAAAATCCATAATCATTTATGACATGACAGATAAATGGAAGTTAAGTATTTTCTAAATCCCTTCTGTTCAGTCTTATTCTGATCACATGACTTATGGCCCCTAATCTTCATTCATAACTCCTGATTTGTCACTCTTGGTTTCTGATATGTGAGCAGATCTGTGACTTTGAGGACTTGAAAGAGATCTGTCTTCTGATGAGAGGATAAAGTTTTTGAGATTTTGCTGAATAGGTATAAAGATCATTATATGTTTTAGAAATATCATTGCTGTACATGTAAAATGCCTGTAAACAGAGAGACCAGGTAAAAATGTATTAATTTCTGTTAAGCGTATAAGTGTACAAACTTCTAGTTACTGTTTTGCAAAGCTAAATTATTTACCACTGAAATCTTCATTGCATGAAATTAGTTAAATTAGCAAAATGCTATTAGCTACTAGAAATGCAATTCAGAAAAAGATGGCCAATAAATTAGAAAAGCCTCTGATGGAAATCTATGCATAAAGCTTTATTTAAAGAGGAACATATATCAACAGACTGAGCAAACAAAACCAAGCTATGAAATACATGGTTTTTAGTGAAGAAAAAAACCCCAACAGCAAACAGAAAATATGGACTTTGGCCAAACTCCAAACACAGCTACTATAGAACTTTATTTAGATATATTTTAGGAGATTAACATAATAAAGGGTAGTGTAAAGCTTATAAAAAGATGTGTAAAAAGTATCACCATAGAAACCTGTTTGTGAGTATCAGGATCTCTCTTGGAACTTTGGCATAAATTTCTGTAATTCCTGTTATGTGAATGCAGATCTTTCACAGAGGAACACTGACAACTTCATTAGTATGGGAAATAGAAGGAGATAAAATTAAAAGAATAAAATGAAGCTTTGCAAGAAATAATCTGGACTGTAAGATGGCTACCCATCCATTGTATAGGACAAGACAAACACCCCATGATGGAATGATAGAATTGGTAAGAAAAAAAGAAGTTATCTTCAAGATAAGTTTAAAACAAAATATTTAAAGGATACTTTTACAATACTTAGATGTGTACTAAGGACACAGATTGGGTTTTTTATTTTTCAGTTATTAGCCGATGTCTGTCAGGGCTGAAACACTTAAAATAATCCAGTGATCTATTTTTAGCAGTGGCTTCAACTAAAAAGACAGTTAAATCTTTTAGACACAAAGCTGAATAGTAGAGTTGGAGTTACCTTTTCTTTCAAAATATGCTTTTTTTTTTCTGGATTACACTCAGTTTTGTTTAAATTCTAGTTCTTTACCTCCTTCCCTTCAGATGAATTTTGAAAAAATATACATCTTCCAAGAAGGGTTGTCAGAGGCTGTAAGGTTTGTATTCTGACTCTCTGTCTCTGGTAACTGTATTAAAAATGAGGTGAAGCCAAGCATTAGAAAACCTTACAAACAAATGTTCACCTTCCTGCAGCTTATTGGGAAATTCTGGGGGAATAAGACTTTTCCCAGGAAGCAAAATGTGGAATTGTCAATAACCATAGGGGTGCAATACTCCTTTCAATATGCCCCCCATCAAAACAAAAATTATCTGGTTTCAAAGTTAATTTCCTTTTGGCAAAATTATATGGACAATATTTATAAAAATAGATAAACCCATTTTCTGTTGTTCATTTAGTCATTGTTATACTATTTGATTAAGTAATAAAAGGAGTCACAGTTTTGACTTCAGACAGGTATCACATTAATGTCTCAAGTCTCTTGCTTCCTACTTATTGACTAGACATTCATGACACCATGTTTCATTCTCTCAAAACCATTACGTAAACTTCAGCCTTCCCTCCAACTTCACTCTAATTAATATTTATCTTATTTACATAGCACTACAGTCTAGTTCACAGTCTAGAAAAATGTATGTGTCTTATTCCTGAGAAGGGCCATGTTTTTAGACTTCCTCATCAGCTTCTTGAACCAAAACAAACCGATATATGCAATTTTGCAGAAATGGGTGAGGCTTTCATGCTTATTTACCTGCTTGAAAGTCTAGGGATTTGCATTAATTACCCCCCAGCTTTGATAAAACAGCCTTTTCCTGAATCTATGCATCCGTAATGCTGTGCATCTCAGTGTTATGGTCTTTGAAGTTTCCATGCTTTCAGAGACTTTCATCTGTCACAAATGGAAATGAGCCTGTACCAACGGGGCCAGGTTGCAGTGGCGTAACTCCATCACTGGAGAATTTACTCCTTGATATTTGAAATATTAGCAACAATTATCTGTCATATAGATTTAATCACAGTATATTTTATCTAATAAACTACCGGTGAAGTATGAATATTTAAAAGGGATTTCAAAAGTGGAAAAGCAAGAATTCTTCTTTGATCACTACGGTTTTCTATGTCTTGTCTGGAGAAAAAATACAGATATTTTTTCAAAAAAATACAAATATTTCCCCTGTCAGAGCAAAAGAGGTTTTCTGCAGGTGTTTTAGGTATTACTACAGCTTATAACAAGATGTCTGAGGGTATCATTCATGAATGACTATTAGACAAGAAGGTAGTTCAAACTGGTAACAAAGTTCATTAATAATGCAAAACAGGAATGACACAATTTAAAAACTTTGTGAAGCTAGGATCCTGCTGCCCATCTGAATCTAGCTGGTGTTCAATGAGTTCTAAAGGCACTCTTAAGAAACTCAGATATGAAATCTCTGAATATATTATGGATCATATTCATAAAATCATCAAAGACTTAATTATGAAGCTCTGAATCTCAAATATGAATCTCTGAATTGATATGAATCTCAGATCTGAATCTCCAGCCTCTGAATTAGTACATTAAACCAACCTATGGTTCAGATCATCCTTGATACCAAAGAAAGGGAAGGTGACTTTTATGACACATTATTAAAAAGATTTTTGTAGACCACTGTCATGTGTTGGTGCAAACAGGGAAAACAAATAGTTTGCATATGACTAAACCTGATATATGGGAGAAGAACACATGCCATTTTTGTGCATTCCTCATAGATTCATTAGTCTTTAAAGATTCTGTGAGCTTGTACAGGATAAAGGAGCTTTCAAGAATCTTTCAGGAGAATCTCATATCAGTTGCTCTTAGCAAGACAAAATTCTAAAGAGCTGTCGTGGTTCAACCCCAGCTAGCAGCTCAGCCCCACACAGCCACACGTTCACCCCCCCCCTCAGTGGGATGAGTGAGGGAACTGGAAATGTAAAAGTGTGAAAATTCGTGAACTGAGATAAAGACAGTTTAATAAGTAAAGCAAAAGCTGCACATGCAAGCAAAGCAAAATAAGGAATTCATCCATCACTTCCCATTGGCAAGCAGATGTCCAGCCATCTCCAGGTAAGTAGGACTCCATCAGGTGTAACAGTTACTTAGGAAGACAAATGCCATAACTCTGAATGTCCCCTTCTTCCTCCTTATTCCCCATAGCTTTTATTGCTGAGCATGACACCATATCGTGTGGAATATCCCTTTAGTCAGTTTGGGTCATCTGTCCCAGCTGTGTCCCCTCCCAACTTCTTGCACACACCCAGACTATTCACTGGCGGGACAGTGTGAGAAACACTTGACCCTTGATGCCATGTAAGCACTTCTATGAAGAAAATTAACTTTGTCCCAGCAAAAACCAGTATATAAGCTAAGAGAATTGATCCTTCTGGGCCTTGGTAAGCAAGGAATAAGAAAAAAAAAAAAAACACAACAAAACAAAAAAGAAGATATTAATATTCAGTGTAGTTTACCAGTGCTTTAACCCCACCAGAATATCTCCTGAGACTCATTATTAGTATATTCATAGCTGTCGTGGTTTAGCCCCAGCCAGCAACTAAGCACCACGCATCCGCTCACTCCACCAACCCAGTGGGATGGGGAAGAAAATCAGAAGAGCAAAAGCAAGAAAATTCATGGGTTGAGATAAGAGCAGTTTAATAATCAAAATAAAATAGTAATAGTAATAATGGTAATTATAATAATAATGATGAAGGTTATAATAATAATAATAATAATAATAATAATAATAATAATAATATAATTAAAAGGAAAATAGCAAGAGAGAGAAATTAAACCCAAGGAAGATAAAAGGAAAAACTCTGTGTGCAACTGCTCACTACATGCTGACCAACACCACCAGTCCCCAAGCTGCAATCACTGCTTTCCCCTGCCAATTCCCCCCAGTTAACATACTGGGCATGATGTCATATGATATGGAATATCCCTTTGGCCAGTTTGGATCAGCTGTCTTTGTTGTGTCCCCTCCCCTCCCGACTTCTTGTGCACCCGGCAGAGCAGGCGAGGCTGGAAAAGTCCTTGACTAGTGTAAGCACTACTTAGCAACAACTAAAATATCAGTGTGATATCAATATTATTCTCATACTAAGTCTAAAACACAGCAGTATACAAGCTACAGTGAAGAAAATTAACTCTAGCCCAGCTAAAACCGTGACAATAACATATAGAAGAAAATGGTGAGTAGTGAGGGATAAAATTTGGACACGACATACAATTTAATACAAATTCATGATCATTAACTTTAAATCTGGCTGCTGAAGTGAAGCATTATTTCATAATGCTGAATGATAAAACAGAAGAGGAAATTCAGTGTTAATAACTGGTATGGAGTGGATAAGCAAAAAAGGATGGACAGTGACGTGGAACAGGGCACAGGTTTAGTTTGGAAAGGTCAGGAAAAGAGACTGATAGCGAGGGGTATGAGAGTTCTGTGAAAAAGCAGTGTGGAAACTGAATGCAAAATTATTATGTATCTGTCATAATGAAAGCAACAATAAAAATGGATGGCAGAAATTTTCAAGCAAGAAATTTTGAGCAAACAAAATTGGTTAACTTGTATATGATGTATAATTACACTGTGGAGCTCATGAATGCCAAACGTCACAGACAATAGGACTGTAAATAGATTTTTGAAAGGATTAAGCAAATTCCGAGAAAAGATTATATTTGTATCTATTTAAAAATGGGGCTAGGTATAATCTATTTCAAGAAGTATTTTAAACATTGACTGACATAGCTGAAAGAACGTATCAGTCAAAACGCTTGTGATTACATCAGTCATTGAGTAAGTCTGTGATCTATAACTCTGTACCTGCCTAGTTTCTTAATATCTTTTTCTTTAGGTTCTCCTTCAGATTGCAATCAATAAAGAATTAACTACGTGAAATTAAGATTTGTTGTGAGCCAGTACAGTAGTTTTCATGGTTTTAGGGAAGGAAGAATGGAATTAAAATGTTCAAATACAGCAATTCCTGTTGACAGTAGAAGAAAGTTTTGATTTCATAACTATATAATAAATTGACATTTTTTCACTGTGAGAAAATTAACAAAATCATGGACCTAATCTGTAGCTGTAATAGAGTCAGAACATGTAAATAAGGCTCAAAAGGGGGCCTGAAACTGATTCACGGTGCATGCATTACTGCGCTGGATTTTTTCAGAGCTGTCAATGTGGGAGAAGGAAAAGAATATGAGAATTGCCATTCAACCTGACATAGTTCTGGAAGCCCCACTTAGAAATATAAATTAGCATTTGCCCATCTAGTGAAACATATTCATGTTGGTGATAGATAACTATCATGGAATTATTTCAGATTTATATTTGATTATTTGAGAATATAAAGCTAGATCAAATTGCGTATTAGCTTTAGAGGCTAGACCCACATCAAGACCAGGGAGTAAATAAGAAATGAGACAGAACTATCTGAGCAAGAGAAAGGGACACGTATAAGTGGTACATCAGCCCAAGTGTAAGAGGGAAATTATTTTACATGAGATGTCTAATCTTAGGTTAATAAAAATTAACAAAAAAATTAGGCTAATAAAAATTAATAAAAATCCATTACTTTTTCAAGAATTCAGGTAGCACATTATTCTATATATAGAAAAATTGTAACTAAGTATGAGTCCATATATATGCACAAAACTACCATCCTTTGGTACCCTGTAAAAGATCAAAACTTGACAACTGAAGATGCTGTCAGACACATGGTCATTGCTTTAGGTGAGCGGTTTAGCTATACTCGGAGAAAAGAAGTACCACTGTATTGCCTAAAAAGAAATCCAGAGGCTAAATCATGTCTCAAAAGCTCCAGAGTCCAAGGAAAAATTAAACTGGACTTTGTTTTACGCTGGCCAAAATGTAAATCACCCAGAATGCCAACATAGAACTGAGTGGTATGGGGAAATCAGAAGCAGCATATTTTACTTTTAGCTTTTGTGTTGTCATGTGGGGAAACCCGTGCCTGACCCTAAACCATGGCCCTGAATTTGGATCACAAAATCAATTATTGCCTTCATTCTCATTCAGCATTACTTTTGCAATTTCACTGAGTTGAATTTTTAATGCTATAGCCATCTAACCTGTTTTGTTCTCTGTGTGGGTGAAATCCAGATAATTGATACAATGGAGGCTGGCAGTGAAGAACTATTGATATTCAGGGACAGTGCTTAACTAATAATAGTTCTTGTGATAATCCCAAGGAAATGTCTAAGAAGAGAATTGTATTCTGTTGAAACAGTGAGATTGGAAGGAATATTCAGGACTAGAATTACAAGTAGGATAGAAGTTATTAACCATGTTTTTAGCCTAAAACTTAGATATTCTAAATCTTTGTGGCCCTAAAGTTCTTTTAGTAAAGTCTCAAAAGTCTTAATCCTTCTGTCTCTGGTAAATTAACACAGATGGGTTGTGACAAACCCTGAGATGGATTCAGGAGTAAGCATTGCCCACCATCATTCTGGTGTGACCTAAGATATGTCATAGACCCTGCAAAAAGAAATTTAGTAATGGAAAATTCCTTCCTCATTTTGTAAGAGAAAACCATTCAGGCTTTGGGTAGTGACAAACTCTCACATGAGCCTTTTCTACATATTGAAGCAATGATTAGAAACTATATAAAGACAAGTGTCATGACCAGCTTCTGGAGACAGAGCTCATTATTGTGAATCCACGAAAGCAGTTTCCAGTCCAAGGTTTAGGCAGAAATTTTTCTTTGAAGTATCTTTGATGAGTTCTTTGAAACTTAAAGGCCTCTGTTGTGAATTCTACTAGCTGGAGGGATTACCTTGGCTCACGAATGCTGATTTTAAGCCTGTACTGCCCATCTTTTGAAAAAACATTATTATTGTGAGTTCATGTCACACAAGAAAGGAAAATCATTCCAACACTCATAGTTACACTTCTACATATGTATTCAAATTATCAATTCTGACCTAAGGAATTTATTGTCTGAAAAAATATTTTAAAAATATATAAATAGGACAACATTTTAAAACACAAAGAGATTTTTATTCCTGTTATGGACTCTTCCTATCAACTAGTTAGCTGAGATTCATTGAACTTTAATATATAGTTAAAACTGTGTTCATTGTATAGCTTTAAAACATAGTTGGGAAATGTTTTATAACGTGTCTTCATTTCAAAAGGAAATTCCAAATACTTTTACACATTCATAGTCATAGTCATGGCTCTTAATTTTAGAGATTTTTTCATCTGACTCTGTCAGAGGAAAGGTAGTAATGAGGCAGACAGCTAAGTTCTGTTCTTGCTCACCTAATGAACTGAATAATTAAGTATGTTCTCAGTGCAACATCTTTGACTGTATTTCTTCATAAGAGCTGAATATTTTTGGTGGTGGAACTGGGATATTTTGGTCCCACTCCCAACACTTCCACCCTCCACAAAAAAACCTACAGACACCTGTTCAGATTTTTTGTTCCAACTGAGAATATATAAAGTATGTATGTTTTGGCTTAGTTAATTTGATAGGACTTACAGGGAAATCTTTCCGTAAGCCCAGCTCTGGATCACTTTTCATACTAGCCCACACACTTATGATTACTTCCTTTTCAACATAAAAGCTCTTGGAGTCAACTGGCTGTGTGTTTTTAGATAATACCTTTCTCAGTGGGAACCTCATCCTTATTAGGTGCTTCTTGGCACTCTTGTAGTTCAGGAGATATACAATCACAGACCAACAGGTTGGAAGGGTCCTTTAAAGGTCATCTAGACCAAAATCCTGCTGAAAGCAAGGTCAAACTAAACCAGATATCTTACAGTGTTGTCAAGTTGGGTTTGGAGAATCTCCAGTGATATGAGTTGTGAGACTCCATAACCTCTCTGGGGAAATTGATCCAATCTTTGACATAATGGGGGGGGGGAAGTCTTACTATCTAATCAGAATTTTCCCTCTTGCAATTTATGTCAGTCACTAGTTATTCTAGCACTGAACAGTCTACCTCTGGTTTTTTTTTTCCATGTTAGGAAGTTGTATACTATGGCAGCATCTCCCTTTAGTCTGCTTTTCTTAAGCTTGGACAAATCAACCTTCCTCATTCTGTCTTTGTCTAAAAGGTGTCTTAATCCCGTGACAATCTGGCTTGTAACGGGCCAGCTCCAGTACGTAAATGTCATTCTCACACTAGGGTACAAAATACTGGTTGCAGTACTCTGGGTGTCATCTTGCAAGTGCTTCTGGGGGTGGGAGTAACCACTTCATTCCAATGCTGGCTGTATTCCTGGTAATACACTACATAGTTGACTGCTTTTTCTGCCAATACATGCCACTGAGTCATGTTCAACTTGTTGTCCACCAGGACACTCTGGTCCTTTTCTGCAGAACTGTTTTTTGGGGGTTTTGGTTTGTTTGTTTGTTTTTGTGTTTGTTTTCTTTTTTTTTTTTTTTTAACTAGCACCCAAATACAGTATTGTTGCACCTGTCCCTAGCAGAATACTGCATTTGCTTTTGTTGAACTTTATGAGGTTATTTCAGACAATTTATCAGCATGTCAAGATCTCAGTGAAAAGCACTTCCCCACAGCTTAGCATGGCTTGATGCATTCAGTACACTGCATAGGACATTAAGTTGTTTAACTATATAAGCCACAGTATGGACCCCTGAGGTATGCCACTGACAACAGACTTTGTGCTATCACATCACAAAATCAGGAGGACCAGCCAATATTTTTCTCATGTTCAAGCCCATTTATCTAGTCCATACCTCACTAATTTGACTGTAAAGATTCTATGCAAGATCACATCAAGGACCCTGTTAAAGTCAATGTGTGCAACATCTGCTGCTCCCCCTTCAGAGGGCAGCCAGAATATCATTAACAGGCAAATTGGCCGTACATGATTTGCTCTTGGTAACTCCCTGAACCCTGTTCCCAACCACAATCTTGTTCTTATGCCTGGACATGGCTTCCAAGTGGATTTTATCCATAACTTTTCCAGGGACCTAGTTTAGGCTGGTAAGCCTGTAGCTCTCCATACAGTCTCTCTTGCTGTTCTCAAAGATGGACATAGTGTTGCCTTTTTTCCAGTCATTAGGAAGCTCCTTTAACCTGTCCAAGATGTAGAGAATAGACACACAATTACATCAGCCAACTTCCTCAACACCTTAAGGGACATCTTATGTGATCCCATGAGCTTGCTTATCCTCAGTTTGCTTAAGCTGTGTAGATATATATGCCACAAAGATATAAAAGTATACCTTTAAGTGTTTATTGATATACATACTTAAGAATATCCACACCCTGTCTCTTACACCATTGTAATAATCAGTAAATGTGAATGGAACAGAACAGGAGGGTGGCTCAGAGAAGCTAGTTCTACTAAAGACAATGCTCGGGAGAGGGTTAAAGACAAACGGTGTGGGGAAAGCCTAACTTAATGAGCAATTCTAGATTTTCCTAAAGGAAACACTGAGAGCAAACCTGTGCCTATTCCTTTGTCCATATGTCTACAGAGCTGAGTGAAGACAGGCCAAAGGCCATTTGTTTCTGTCAATTCGATTGTTCAAAATTGTTGCCAATTTTGATTTGTTAAATTTGTCAAATCAAAATTGGTTCGATAATGCTAAACATTGTCAAATGTTCAAATTTATTTCTGTCTCAGGAAGCAACACTTTTCCTGTTGTTACCTCCATATGGTGTCCAGAATGAATTCAGCATTTATTGCTCATCTTAAACCTCTTTGAATGTTATTAGGTATTGTACAGGCAGATATTAGCAAACACCCTACCTTCAAGAACAACAGCTTCCTAGAAAGGTATTAATTTCATATTTTCTCAAAACAATGTTCCAAGAGGTTAGTTTAAATAAAAAGAGACATAATGGTAATAATATAAGAAACATAGACCTAAAATAAAAATTAAAATTTTAATATATTTTAAATATTCTATTTAAAATATACAAAATATTCCACATGCAGGAATTGCATGTGTTTATTTTGCTTTTAAGTGCATGACTAATTACTGGGAAGTTGAAGATAGGAGAGCAGTAAGTAAAATTTTAAAAGTGGAAAAAAATTAAAAGTTTTGTTTATATCTCTTTTTTTTAATTATTTGGATGGATTTAGTAATGATGTTTGAAAAACCAGACTAATATGAATTTTGGAAAGAACATTTTGGAATTAAATTATTGCTAGGATAATGAATGCTTGCAACATGGCTGAAACTATCAATAAAGATGTAGATGTAGTGAAACAAAGGCAAGTTACTGTCCTCCTCTGTGTATAAGTACCAAGAACAAAATGTACCCGGCAACGCCCCCTATGTCAAATTGCCAGCTTGCTGAAGAGAGCAGAACAAAGACATCAGGGTTTGAAACAAGCTGCTTTCAAAGCAGCTATTTGTTGGTAAATTTCTTGCCTCTGGCTCTCATTTTGTGTCAGCATCACTTTGATATAAACATCAGAGCAGACCCTCAATGCCAAGTTCTTCCCCCTTGGACTGAACCCTAGGGGACTGCCAGCCTGTAACCTAACAGATACAGTAACCTCCCTGCTATATGGAAAAGTACTAATATGGAAAATACAGACATCTGAAACTTGAAATGCACTACACTAAGTGTGACAGGTATCCCATGGAGCCTACTGTGCCCAATGAGACTTTCAATGTTCCTGAAAGAAAATGACAATGTCAGTGGGAATTCAGGAATCTTCTTGTGACAGGATCAAGCACCTGTGGAATATCCCCATGTCTCTCTCTCTAAACTAATGCCTGCCTTCAACAGAAGTAGCACTATCATTTGCATGATGACATAGAAAATGTTTTCTTTTCTACATCTTGAAGTTTGGTGAATTCAAAGTATTTTATGTTTTCTTCTGAGAAAATACAGTATTGTTGTCCTTGTGGACAGAAATGTTGATGGCAAGGGTAAGGAAGCTGAAGATAAGTGAATATCTGTAAGTGAAATTTCTTTTTTTATTTGTTGAAGTTACTAATTTTTTGTATGTTTCAGACCTTAAGATACCATTGAATCTTCTGAATAAACTGTTTCCTTCATAATGGCTTTTTTCTTTTTCCCCCAACTAGCAGGCTGACCTTTGATTGAAGGATCTTTTTCTAGCAATTTTAGATTACTAAAGACCTAAATGTAGATTTCGGAGAAGTGAGTTAAATTGTGCCATTGTTTTTCCTCTACTTCTTCAATTTGAATCAATAATAAGATCATTTGCCACTTTTTTTCTTTTTTAGTAAAGAACATATGCATCTGACTTTTTACAATTCAAAGGTTAACAAAGTAAAAAATATTTTGTCTTCTGCTTTAGAATATACACAGTTCATTCATATTGATCATATATTTAGGCACTTACAACTATTTCATTAATTGACTCAGCATTGATACTTAGTGCTTAACAAAGACTGTGTAGGTTAGATGTTCAGAGATCTAAAGCACACAGCAGACCCCTACAAAAATAGGAAGTGATACTTGATTTTCTTCAGTTCAAGTTATTAATTTGGCTTATTAATGCAGTAGATGTGAGAAGTAAAGGGAAGCAACTGTGTTTTCTTTATCACCGATCACTAATTGTTTATGAGATAGGACCTGAGCTCTCAGAAACCAGAATTAATAGACTGATTTAAAGAATCAGGAAGATTCAAGGGCTGCATAGGGAATGCAAAGCATAATACTTAGTAACACCTCAGAGCATCATGAGCCTAAACAGGCAGAGTTGTATTCATTGTGCTAAAAACCCAACGCATGCTTACATTTTGTGGTGACTTGAGACCACGGGGAGTTACTGCAAATGGTAAATCAGAGGTGAAATAAAATGAGAAAATGAGGTCAAAATCAGTACCAGTTATTACATTAAGAAAAACAGCATGTATTTATTTGTTGTTAGTAGCTTCCTTGGCACCGTATAGAATAAATGTGTTGTGTATATACTGTTCTACATTGCAGATTTTCAAGGGCACTTCTGAATTCAGTCACGTTATTATTGCTTGGAAAACAAACTGGAAAAATTTCCTATTCAACAAATTAATTCCCAAAACAAATTGTTTCCCCACCATTACAAGGAGTCCCAAAAAGCTTGTTATAAATGTTCTGTAAGCAACAATGGCAAGCAAATAAAAACATCATATATTTAACTCATTCCATTTTGCCTGTTGTATATGCCAAACAATAGACTGAGATAGAAACAAACCTCTGATTTATCTAGAAACCCACAAAACAGATTCTTTTTTTGTGTGTCTGAAAACACAGAATTAACAACTGTAGCACTCTGTATTGGACTTGGCTTTGTACCTTGGAAAGATCATTATCCATACCATTAAAAAATTAGTAGCACTTTTACATTCAGAAAGCACAATTTCAACTGTTTGCAAAAAAAATGGGAAAAAGTATCATTTCGCCAATCAAATCACAGAGACAAACTAGCATTCTCATGTGAATATGAGTCTTTTAGTCTGGGCTAACTTCCATAAAAGCTATTACTCAGAAAAAGGCTGATAGCAAATGGATAAACACAGCATAAAAGAAACATAACCAAACAATAACATTTCTTTAAGATGAATGATCTGTTTTGGTGATGGATGTAGAACTATGGATGTCAACTTACACATAAAGAATTGAAAGTTTCTCTTTAGCCTTGATTGTGCTAAATTATGCTAAATTTTACTTTGTATGTCTCATAGAGACAATGTTTCCCTTAATCAAGCCTTTATGCATGTGTATACAATATGCATAGGTATGTACAAACTTTTCAAGGGGACAGATGTGTGGTACTAAATTTTCCTCCCCTAAGAGCATGTAAAATAGTAGCTGTGCAACTGAACTAGTAGTTGTGTGAAAGCACTAATAGAAATTAATCTATCCAGAGATATTAGATTTATATGATGACAGAGTATATGAAGAGTAATCCTAAAATGCCTGCATAAAGCATTAAGTAAGTACACATGTGCATTTCACCTGCTGTCCAGCTGCATTTCCAAGGACCATTGGTATCCCACATATTGTCCCGTGGCTTACCTGGCAACCTCTTACAGATGTTTCTTAGAACATTTTAAACAGTTCTCAAGAACAATATTTGTGTATCTGAAATATTTTTTTAAGTGTCATGCATGAGTGGGTCTAGGGACAGGCATTGTGTGGGCCTGGAAAGAAGATAAGAACTCTAGGACTAGGCAACAGACTGGGTTTGAGGTTTGGAGACAGAA